>NW_027205060.1:600000-1170697 GCF_024711535.1 Dipodomys merriami | reverse complement strand
TTAGTGTGAGGATGAGGGTGAGGGTGAGGGTTAGGGTGAGTGTGTGGTTGCGGGTGAGGGTAAGGGTGAGGGTTAGGGTTAGGTTTAAGGTGAGGGTGAGGTTCAGGTTTACAGTAAGGGTTAGGGTTGGGCTGAGGGTGAAGATGAAAGTGAGGGTGGGTGTTAGGGTTAGGGTTAGGGTTATTGTTAGTGTTAGGGTTAGGTGAGGGTGAGGGTGAGGGTTAGCATTAGGGTTATGATTAGGTTTAGGGTAAGGTTGAGGGGGAAGGGGAAGTTGAGTGTGAGGTTTAAGGTTAGGGTTTGGTTCAGGGTGAGGGTTACTGTTAGGTTTAGTGTTACTATAAGGGTTAGGCTGAGGGTAAGGGTTAGGGTTAGTGTGAGGGTTAGGTTTAGGGTTAGGGTTTGGGTTAGGTTGAGGGTAAAATTAGGTTGAGGGTTAGGGAGAGGGTGAGGGTTAGGGTTACAGTGAGTGATCGGGTGAGGGTTAGGGTTAGGGTTATATTTAGGGTTAGCGTGAGGGTTATGTTGAAGGTTAGGTTTAGGTTTAGGGTTAGGGTGAGGGTTATGGTGTGGGTAACTGTTAGAGTGAGGTTTAGGGTGAGGGTGAGGGTTAGGACCAGGAGGAGGGTTAGTGTTAGAATTAGGGTTAGGGTGAGGTTGAGGGTTAGGGTGAGATTAGGGTTAAGTTTAGGGATAGGGTGAAGATTAGTGTTAGGATTAGTCATAGGGTGAGGGTTATGCTGAGTGGTAGGGTTAGATTTAGTTTGAGGGTTAGGTTTAGTGTGAGGATTAGGGTTAGGGTTAGGGTGAGGTTTAGGTTTAGTGTGAGGGTTAGGGTTAGTGTTAGGGTGAGGGTGAGGGTTAGGGTGAGGTTTAGGGTGAGGGTGAGTTTTAGGATTAGCATTAGGTTTAGGTTTAAGGTTAGGATGAGGGTTAGGGTTAGGGTGAGGGTGAGGCTTAGGTTTAGGATGAGGGTTAGGTTTAGGGTGAGGTTCGGGTTAGGTTTAGGGTTAGGGTTAGGGTCAGGGTAAGTGTTAGGGTGAGGGTTAGTGTTATGGTTAGGTTTAGTGTGAGGGTCAGGATGAGGGTTAGGGTTAGGTTGAGGATTAGGGTTCGGGTGAGGTTTAGGTTTAGGGTTAGGGTGAGAGTTAGGGTTAGGGTTAGTGTTAGGGTGAGGGTGAGGGTTATTGTCAGGGTTAGGGGGAGGATTAAGGTTAGGGTTAGGGTTAGGTAAGTGTTAGGGTTAGGGTTAGGATGAGGGTGAGGGTGAAATTGAGGTTTAGGGTTAGGGTTAGGATTAGGGTGAGGGGTAGAGTGAGGGGTAGGGTTAGGGTTAGGGTGAGGTTTAGGGTTAGTGTGACGGGTAGGGTTAGGGTTAGTGTGAGGATAAGGGTTAGGTTGAGGGTTAGGTTGAGGGTGAGGTTTAGGGTTATCGTTAGGTTTAGGGTGAGTGTTAGGGTCAGGGTTAGGGTTCGGGTTAGGGTTCAGTTTAGCGTAGGATTCAGGTTAGGGTGAGGGTTAGGGTTAGGGTGATGTTTAGGGTGAGGTTGAGGGATAGGGTGAGGGTTAGGGTTAGGGTTAGGTTTAGTGTGAGGATTAAGGTTAGGGTTAGTGTTAAGTTTAGGGTGCGGGTTAGGGTGAGGGTTAAGGTTAAGTCTAGGGTTAGGTTGAGGCTGAGGTATAGGGTGAGGGTTAGGGTTAGGGTGAGGGTTAGGGATAATGTTAGGTTAGGGTGAGGGTGAGGGTCAGTGTTTGGTTTAGGTTTACGTTTAGAGTTAGGGTGAGGGTGAGGGTGAGGGTTAGGATTAGTGTTAGGTTTAGGGTTAGGATGAGGGTTAGGCTGAGGGTTAGGGTTAGGGTTAGTGTGAGGGTTAGGGTTAGGGTTAGGGATAGATTTAGGGTTATCATAAGGTTTAGGCTGAAGGTTAGGGTTAGGGTTAGTTTGAGGGTTAGGTATAGGGATAGGGTAAGGGTTACGGTGAGGGTAAATGTTACGGTGAGTGTTAGGGTGAAGGTGAGTGTTAGGGTTAGGGTGAGCGTTATGGTGAAGTTTTAGGGTGAAGTTTTGGGTTAGGTTTAGGGTGAGGGTGAGGGTGTGGGTAAGTTTTAGGGTGAGGGTTATGGTGAGGGTGAGTTTTAGGTTTAGGGTGAGGGCAAGGGTTAGCGTAAGTGTTAGGGTCAGGGTGAGGGTTAGGGTTAGCATTAGGTTTAGGGTGAGGTTTAGGGTGAGTTTTTGCCTTAAGGTTAATGATAGGGAGAGGATTAGGGTTAGGGTTAGGTTTGTGGTGAGGGTTAGGCTGAGGGGAATGGTTAGGGTTAGGGTGAGTGTTAGGTTTAGTGTGAGGGTTAGGATTAGGGTTAGGGTGACGGTAAGGGTTAGGGTGAAGGTTACGGTGAGTGTGAGGTTTAGGGTTAGCATTAGGTTTAGAGTTAGGGTTAGGATGAGTGTTAGCGTTAGGTTTAGAGTTAGGGTTAAGGTGAGGGTGAGGATTCGGGTGAGGGTGATTTTTTCATTTAGGTACGGGTTAGGGATAGGGTTAGGGTGAGGTTTAGGGTGAGGGTGTGGTTTGTGGTTAGGGTTAGGGTTAGGGTGAGGGTGAGGGTGAAGGTTAGTGTTAGGATGAGGGTTAGGTTTAGGGTGAGGGTGAGGGTTAGGGTGAGAGTTAGGGTTAGGGTTATGGTGAGGGTTAGGGTTGGGTGATGTTTAGTGTGAGGGTAAAGGTTAGGGTGAGGTTGAGTGTTCTGTTGAGAATTAGGGTTAGGGTTAGGGTTAGGGATTGCGTTAATGTGAGGGTAAGGGTTAGGGTGAGGGTTACGGTGAGGGTGAGGTTTATGGTTAGGGTGAGTGTTAGGTTTAGGGTTAGGGTTATGGTGAGGTTGAGGGTTAGGGTGAGCAGTAGGTTTAGGGTTAAATTTAGTTTGCGGGTTAGGGTGAAGGTAAGGGTTAAGGTGAGGTTAAGGTGAGGGTGAGTTTTAGGTTTAGGGTGAGGGTAAGGGTTAGGGTGAGGGTTTGGGTTAGGGTTAGGGATAGGGTGAGGATTAGTGTTAGTGTGAAGTATAGGGAGAGGGTTAGGATTAGGGTTAGTATTAGGATAAGGGTAAGGGTGAGGGTTAGTGTGAGGGTGAGGGTTAAGGTTAGGGTTAGGGTTAGGGTTAGGGTTATGGTCAGGGTGAGGTTTAGGGTGAGCAGTAGGTTTAGGGTTAGTGTTAGTTTGCAGCTTAGGGTGAGGGTAAGGATTAGGGTGAGAATTAGGGTGAGGGTGAGGTTTAGGGTTAGGGTGAGGTTAAGGGTTAGGGTTAGGGTTAGGGTGAGGGTGATGGTGAGGTTTAGGTTTAGGGTTAGGGTTAGGGTGAGGGTTAGGATTAGTGTGTGTGTTAGTGTGATGGTGCGGGTCAGGGAGAAGGTGAGGGTTAGAATGAGGGTGAGGGTGAGGGTGAGGTTTAGGGTTAGGATTAGGGTTAGGGTGAATTTTAGGATTAGGGTTAGTTTTAGGGTTATTGTTAGGGTTAGAGTTTGGGTTAGGGTGAGGCTGAGGGTGAGGTTCAGCATTAGGGTTAGGTTTAGGGTTAGGGTGAGTGCGAGGATGAGTGTCAGGGTTTGGATGAGGGTGAGGGTGTTTCGGTTATGTAAGTGTTAGGGTTAGGGTGAGGATTAGGGTGAGGCTGAGGGTTAAGCTGATGTTAGGTTTAGTGTGATGGTTAGGGTTAGGGTTGGGGTGAGGTTTAGGGTTAGGTTGATGGTTAGGGTGAGGGTGAGAGTTAGGATTAGGAATAGAGTTAGTGTTAGGGTTAGGCTGAGGTGAAGGTCAGGGTGATGGTGAAGGTTAGAGTTAGGGATATATTTAGGTTCAGGGTTAAGGTTAGTGTGAGGGTTATGGTGAGGGTGAGGGTTAGGGCGAGGTTCAGAGTTAGTTTTAGGGTGAGGATTAGGATTAGGATGAGTGTTATGCTTAGGGTGAGTATGAGGGTTAGGGTTAGGTTGAGGATTAGGGTTAGGGTGAGGTTTAGAGTTAGGGTTAAGGTGAGAGTTAGGGTTAGGGTGATGTTTATTGTGAGGGTGAGGGTTAGGGTGAGGGTGAGTGTTCGGTTCAGGATGAGGGTTCGGGTGAGGGTGAGAGTTATTGTGTGGTTGAGGGTTAGGGTTACGGTGAGAGTTAGGTTGAGGTGTTGGGATAGGGATAGGGTTAGGGTTTGTGTGAGGGTAAGGGTTAGGGTGAGAGTTAGGGTGAGGGTGCCAGTGAGAGTGAGGGTGAGGGTGAGGGTTATAGTTAGGGTTACGGTGAGGCTGAGGGTTAGGGTTAGGCTGAGGGTTCAGGTTAGTGTGAGGGTTAGTGTGATGGTGAGGGTCAGGGTGAGGGTGAGTGTTAGAATGAGGTTTAGGTGAGGGTTAGGGTTAGGATTAGGATTAGGGTGAGTTTTAGGGATTGGGTTAGTGTTAGGGTTAGGGTAATTGTTAGGGTTAGGGTTAGGGAGAAGTTGAGTGTGATGCTGAGGTTTAGCGTTAGGGTTAGGGTTAGGGTTAGGATGAGAGAGGGGTTGAGGGTTAGGTTTAGGATTTGGGTTAGGGTTACGGTAAGGCTGAGGGGGAAGGGGAGGTTGAGGGTGAGGGTTATGTTTTGGGTTAGGTTTAGGGTGAGGGTTAGGGTTAGGTTTAAGTTTAGTATAAGGTTTAGGCTGAGGGTAAGGGTTAGGGTTAGTGTGAGTGTTAGGTTTAGGGTTAGGGTTTGGGTTAGGTTGAGGGTAAAGCTTAGGGTGAGGTTTAGGGAGAGGGTGAGGGTTAGGGTTAGGGTGAGGGTTAGGTTTAGGGTTATGGTTAGGTTTAGGGTGAGGGTTAGGGTGAAGTTTAGATTTAGTTTTAGGGTTAGCGTGAGGCTTAGGGTGTGGGTAAGTGTTAGGGTGAGTGTTAGAATGAGAATGAGGGTTAGGGTTAGGGTGAGGTTTAGGGTTAGGGTGAGTGTTAGGGTGAGGGTAAGGGATAGGGTTAGCATTAGCGTTAGGGTGAGGGTTAGGGTGAGGTTTATGGTTAAGGTTAGGTATAGTGTGAGGATTATGGTTAGGGTTAGGTTTAGGGGGCGGGTTAGGCTGAGGTTTAAGGTTACGGTTAGGGTGAGGGTTAGGTTTAGTGTGAGGTTTAGGGTTAGCATTAGGTTTAGGGTTAGGGTTAGGATGAGGATTAGGGTTAAGGTGATGGTTAGGTTGAGGGTGAGGGTTAGGGTTAGGATGAGGGTTAGGGTTAGGGAGAGTGTGAGGGTTAGGTTAAGGGTGAGGGTTAGGTATAGGATGAGGATTAGGGTTAGGGTGAGGGTGAGGGTTAAGGTTAGGTTGAGAGTTAGGTTTAGGGTGAGGTTTAGGGTTAGGGTTAGTGTGAGAGTTAGGGTTAGGTTGAAGTTTATTGTGAGGGTGAGTGTTATGCTGAGGGTTAGTGTTCATGTGAGGGTGAGGGTTCGTGTGAGGGTTAGGGTGTGTTTGAGGGTTAGGGTTAGGGTGAGAGTTAGGGTGAGGTGTCGCGATAGGGTTAGGGTTAGAGTTAGTGTGAGGATAAGGGTTTGGGTGAGGGTTAGGTTGAGCGTGAGGGTTATGGTTAGCGTTAGGGTTAGGGTGAGGGTTAGGGTTAGTGTGATGTTTAGGGTGAGATTGAGGTTAGTGTGAGGGTAAGGGTGAGGGTGAGGGTTAGGTTGAGGTTGGGGGTGAGTGTGAGTGTGAGGGTGAGGGTGAGGGTTATCTTTCGGGTTATGATGAGGGTGAGGGTTAGGGTTAGGATTAGGTTTTGGGTTATTGTTAGGCTGAGGGTGAGGGTGAAATTGAGGGTGAGGGTTAGGGTTAGGGTTCGGGTGAGGGTTAGGGTTAGTGTGGGGGTTAGTGTGATGCTGAGGGTCAGGATGAGGGTGAGTGTTAGAATGAAGGTGAGGGTGAGGGTTAGGGTTAGGATTAGGGTTAGGGTGAGTTTTAGGTTTAGGGTTAGTGTTAGGGTGAGGGTTATTCTTAGGGTTAGGGTTAGGGTGAGGGTGAGGGTTAGCGTTAGGGTTAGGATTAGGGTTAGGGTGAGGGTGGGGTTGAGGGATAGGGTTAGGATTAGGGTTAGGGTTAGGGTAAGGCTGAGGAGGAAGGGGAGGTTGAGGGTGAGGGTTAGGTTTAGGGTTAGGGTTACGTTGAGTGTTAGGATTAGGTTTAGGGTTAGTATAAGGGTTAGGCTGAGGGTAAGGGTTAGGGTTAGTGTGAGTGTTAGTTTTATGGTTAGGGTTTGGGTTAGGTTGAGGGTAAAGTTGAGGGTGAGGGTTAGGGAGAGGTTGAGGGTTAGGGTTATGGTTAGGGTTAGGGTTAGGGTAAAGGTTAGGTTTAGGTTTTGGTTTCAGGTGAGGGTTAGGGTGTGGGTAAGTGTTAGGGTGAGGGTTAGGGTGTGGGTGAGGGTTACAGTTTGGGTGAGTGTAAGGGTTAGTGTTAGGGTTAGGGTGAGGGTGAAGGTTAGGGCTAGCATCAGGGTTAGGGTGAGGGTGAGGGTTAGGGTTAAGGTTAGTGATAGGGTGAGGGTTAGGTTTAGGGTTAGGTTTAAGGTGAGGGTACGGCTGAGGGGTAGGGTTACGGTTAGGGTGAGGGTTAGGTTTAGTGTGAGGATTAGGGTTAGGGTTAGGGTGAGGGTAAGTGTTAGGTTGAGGGTTAGGGTGAGAGCGCGGTTTAGGGTTAGCATTAGGTTTGGGGTTAGGGTTAGGATGAGGGTTATGGTAAGTGTGAGGGTGAGGTGTGGGTTAGGGTTAGGATGAGGGTTTGGGTGAGGGTGAGGGTGAGGGTTAGGTTTAGGGTGAGGATTAGGTTGAGTGTAAGTGTTAGGCTGAGGGTTAGGGTTAGGTTTAGGGTGAGGGTCAGGGTGAGGGTTAGGGTGAGAGTTAGGGTTAGGGTTAGAGTTAGGGTGAGGGTGAGTGTTTTTTTCAGGGTTAGGTGGAGGATTAGTGTGTGGGTTAGTGTTAGGATTAGTCTTAGTTTTAGGGTTAGGCTGTGGGTGAGGGTGAAAGTGAGGGTGAGTGTTAGGTTTAGGGTTAGGGTGAGGGGTAGTGTGATGTGTAGGGGTAGGGTTAAGGTGAGGTTAAGGTTTAGTGTGAGGGTTAGGGTTAGGGTTAGGTTTAGTGTGAGGATTAAGGTTAGGGTTAGTGTTAAGTTTAGGGTGCGGGTTAGGGTGAGGGTTAAGGTTAAGTCTAGGGTTAGGTTGAGGCTGAGGTATAGGGTGAGGGTTAGGGTTAGGGTGAGGGTTAGGGATAATGTTAGGTTAGGGTGAGGGTGAGGGTCAGTGTTTGGTTTAGGTTTACGTTTAGAGTTAGGGTGAGGGTGAGGGTGAGGGTTAGGATTAGTGTTAGGTTTAGGGTTAGGATGAGGGTTAGGCTGAGGGTTAGGGTTAGGGTTAGTGTGAGGGTTAGGGTTAGGGTTAGGGATAGATTTAGGGTTATCATAAGGTTTAGGCTGAAGGTTAGGGTTAGGGTTAGTTTGAGGGTTAGGTATAGGGATAGGGTAAGGGTTACGGTGAGGGTAAATGTTACGGTGAGTGTTAGGGTGAAGGTGAGTGTTAGGGTTAGGGTGAGCGTTATGGTGAAGTTTTAGGGTGAAGTTTTGGGTTAGGTTTAGGGTGAGGGTGAGGGTGTGGGTAAGTTTTAGGGTGAGGGTTATGGTGAGGGTGAGTTTTAGGTTTAGGGTGAGGGCAAGGGTTAGCGTAAGTGTTAGGGTCAGGGTGAGGGTTAGGGTTAGCATTAGGTTTAGGGTGAGGTTTAGGGTGAGTTTTTGCCTTAAGGTTAATGATAGGGAGAGGATTAGGGTTAGGGTTAGGTTTGTGGTGAGGGTTAGGCTGAGGGGAATGGTTAGGGTTAGGGTGAGTGTTAGGTTTAGTGTGAGGGTTAGGATTAGGGTTAGGGTGACGGTAAGGGTTAGGGTGAAGGTTACGGTGAGTGTGAGGTTTAGGGTTAGCATTAGGTTTAGAGTTAGGGTTAGGATGAGTGTTAGCGTTAGGTTTAGAGTTAGGGTTAAGGTGAGGGTGAGGATTCGGGTGAGGGTGATTTTTTCATTTAGGTACGGGTTAGGGATAGGGTTAGGGTGAGGTTTAGGGTGAGGGTGTGGTTTGTGGTTAGGGTTAGGGTTAGGGTGAGGGTGAGGGTGAAGGTTAGTGTTAGGATGAGGGTTAGGTTTAGGGTGAGGGTGAGGGTTAGGGTGAGAGTTAGGGTTAGGGTTATGGTGAGGGTTAGGGTTGGGTGATGTTTAGTGTGAGGGTAAAGGTTAGGGTGAGGTTGAGTGTTCTGTTGAGAATTAGGGTTAGGGTTAGGGTTAGGGATTGCGTTAATGTGAGGGTAAGGGTTAGGGTGAGGGTTACGGTGAGGGTGAGGTTTATGGTTAGGGTGAGTGTTAGGTTTAGGGTTAGGGTTATGGTGAGGTTGAGGGTTAGGGTGAGCAGTAGGTTTAGGGTTAAATTTAGTTTGCGGGTTAGGGTGAAGGTAAGGGTTAAGGTGAGGTTAAGGTGAGGGTGAGTTTTAGGTTTAGGGTGAGGGTAAGGGTTAGGGTGAGGGTTTGGGTTAGGGTTAGGGATAGGGTGAGGATTAGTGTTAGTGTGAAGTATAGGGAGAGGGTTAGGATTAGGGTTAGTATTAGGATAAGGGTAAGGGTGAGGGTTAGTGTGAGGGTGAGGGTTAAGGTTAGGGTTAGGGTTAGGGTTAGGGTTATGGTCAGGGTGAGGTTTAGGGTGAGCAGTAGGTTTAGGGTTAGTGTTAGTTTGCAGCTTAGGGTGAGGGTAAGGATTAGGGTGAGAATTAGGGTGAGGGTGAGGTTTAGGGTTAGGGTGAGGTTAAGGGTTAGGGTTAGGGTTAGGGTGAGGGTGATGGTGAGGTTTAGGTTTAGGGTTAGGGTTAGGGTGAGGGTTAGGATTAGTGTGTGTGTTAGTGTGATGGTGCGGGTCAGGGAGAAGGTGAGGGTTAGAATGAGGGTGAGGGTGAGGGTGAGGTTTAGGGTTAGGATTAGGGTTAGGGTGAATTTTAGGATTAGGGTTAGTTTTAGGGTTATTGTTAGGGTTAGAGTTTGGGTTAGGGTGAGGCTGAGGGTGAGGTTCAGCATTAGGGTTAGGTTTAGGGTTAGGGTGAGTGCGAGGATGAGTGTCAGGGTTTGGATGAGGGTGAGGGTGTTTCGGTTATGTAAGTGTTAGGGTTAGGGTGAGGATTAGGGTGAGGCTGAGGGTTAAGCTGATGTTAGGTTTAGTGTGATGGTTAGGGTTAGGGTTGGGGTGAGGTTTAGGGTTAGGTTGATGGTTAGGGTGAGGGTGAGAGTTAGGATTAGGAATAGAGTTAGTGTTAGGGTTAGGCTGAGGTGAAGGTCAGGGTGATGGTGAAGGTTAGAGTTAGGGATATATTTAGGTTCAGGGTTAAGGTTAGTGTGAGGGTTATGGTGAGGGTGAGGGTTAGGGCGAGGTTCAGAGTTAGTTTTAGGGTGAGGATTAGGATTAGGATGAGTGTTATGCTTAGGGTGAGTATGAGGGTTAGGGTTAGGTTGAGGATTAGGGTTAGGGTGAGGTTTAGAGTTAGGGTTAAGGTGAGAGTTAGGGTTAGGGTGATGTTTATTGTGAGGGTGAGGGTTAGGGTGAGGGTGAGTGTTCGGTTCAGGATGAGGGTTCGGGTGAGGGTGAGAGTTATTGTGTGGTTGAGGGTTAGGGTTACGGTGAGAGTTAGGTTGAGGTGTTGGGATAGGGATAGGGTTAGGGTTTGTGTGAGGGTAAGGGTTAGGGTGAGAGTTAGGGTGAGGGTGCCAGTGAGAGTGAGGGTGAGGGTGAGGGTTATAGTTAGGGTTACGGTGAGGCTGAGGGTTAGGGTTAGGCTGAGGGTTCAGGTTAGTGTGAGGGTTAGTGTGATGGTGAGGGTCAGGGTGAGGGTGAGTGTTAGAATGAGGTTTAGGTGAGGGTTAGGGTTAGGATTAGGATTAGGGTGAGTTTTAGGGATTGGGTTAGTGTTAGGGTTAGGGTAATTGTTAGGGTTAGGGTTAGGGAGAAGTTGAGTGTGATGCTGAGGTTTAGCGTTAGGGTTAGGGTTAGGGTTAGGATGAGAGAGGGGTTGAGGGTTAGGTTTAGGATTTGGGTTAGGGTTACGGTAAGGCTGAGGGGGAAGGGGAGGTTGAGGGTGAGGGTTATGTTTTGGGTTAGGTTTAGGGTGAGGGTTAGGGTTAGGTTTAAGTTTAGTATAAGGTTTAGGCTGAGGGTAAGGGTTAGGGTTAGTGTGAGTGTTAGGTTTAGGGTTAGGGTTTGGGTTAGGTTGAGGGTAAAGCTTAGGGTGAGGTTTAGGGAGAGGGTGAGGGTTAGGGTTAGGGTGAGGGTTAGGTTTAGGGTTATGGTTAGGTTTAGGGTGAGGGTTAGGGTGAAGTTTAGATTTAGTTTTAGGGTTAGCGTGAGGCTTAGGGTGTGGGTAAGTGTTAGGGTGAGTGTTAGAATGAGAATGAGGGTTAGGGTTAGGGTGAGGTTTAGGGTTAGGGTGAGTGTTAGGGTGAGGGTAAGGGATAGGGTTAGCATTAGCGTTAGGGTGAGGGTTAGGGTGAGGTTTATGGTTAAGGTTAGGTATAGTGTGAGGATTATGGTTAGGGTTAGGTTTAGGGGGCGGGTTAGGCTGAGGTTTAAGGTTACGGTTAGGGTGAGGGTTAGGTTTAGTGTGAGGTTTAGGGTTAGCATTAGGTTTAGGGTTAGGGTTAGGATGAGGATTAGGGTTAAGGTGATGGTTAGGTTGAGGGTGAGGGTTAGGGTTAGGATGAGGGTTAGGGTTAGGGAGAGTGTGAGGGTTAGGTTAAGGGTGAGGGTTAGGTATAGGATGAGGATTAGGGTTAGGGTGAGGGTGAGGGTTAAGGTTAGGTTGAGAGTTAGGTTTAGGGTGAGGTTTAGGGTTAGGGTTAGTGTGAGAGTTAGGGTTAGGTTGAAGTTTATTGTGAGGGTGAGTGTTATGCTGAGGGTTAGTGTTCATGTGAGGGTGAGGGTTCGTGTGAGGGTTAGGGTGTGTTTGAGGGTTAGGGTTAGGGTGAGAGTTAGGGTGAGGTGTCGCGATAGGGTTAGGGTTAGAGTTAGTGTGAGGATAAGGGTTTGGGTGAGGGTTAGGTTGAGCGTGAGGGTTATGGTTAGCGTTAGGGTTAGGGTGAGGGTTAGGGTTAGTGTGATGTTTAGGGTGAGATTGAGGTTAGTGTGAGGGTAAGGGTGAGGGTGAGGGTTAGGTTGAGGTTGGGGGTGAGTGTGAGTGTGAGGGTGAGGGTGAGGGTTATCTTTCGGGTTATGATGAGGGTGAGGGTTAGGGTTAGGATTAGGTTTTGGGTTATTGTTAGGCTGAGGGTGAGGGTGAAATTGAGGGTGAGGGTTAGGGTTAGGGTTCGGGTGAGGGTTAGGGTTAGTGTGGGGGTTAGTGTGATGCTGAGGGTCAGGATGAGGGTGAGTGTTAGAATGAAGGTGAGGGTGAGGGTTAGGGTTAGGATTAGGGTTAGGGTGAGTTTTAGGTTTAGGGTTAGTGTTAGGGTGAGGGTTATTCTTAGGGTTAGGGTTAGGGTGAGGGTGAGGGTTAGCGTTAGGGTTAGGATTAGGGTTAGGGTGAGGGTGGGGTTGAGGGATAGGGTTAGGATTAGGGTTAGGGTTAGGGTAAGGCTGAGGAGGAAGGGGAGGTTGAGGGTGAGGGTTAGGTTTAGGGTTAGGGTTACGTTGAGTGTTAGGATTAGGTTTAGGGTTAGTATAAGGGTTAGGCTGAGGGTAAGGGTTAGGGTTAGTGTGAGTGTTAGTTTTATGGTTAGGGTTTGGGTTAGGTTGAGGGTAAAGTTGAGGGTGAGGGTTAGGGAGAGGTTGAGGGTTAGGGTTATGGTTAGGGTTAGGGTTAGGGTAAAGGTTAGGTTTAGGTTTTGGTTTCAGGTGAGGGTTAGGGTGTGGGTAAGTGTTAGGGTGAGGGTTAGGGTGTGGGTGAGGGTTACAGTTTGGGTGAGTGTAAGGGTTAGTGTTAGGGTTAGGGTGAGGGTGAAGGTTAGGGCTAGCATCAGGGTTAGGGTGAGGGTGAGGGTTAGGGTTAAGGTTAGTGATAGGGTGAGGGTTAGGTTTAGGGTTAGGTTTAAGGTGAGGGTACGGCTGAGGGGTAGGGTTACGGTTAGGGTGAGGGTTAGGTTTAGTGTGAGGATTAGGGTTAGGGTTAGGGTGAGGGTAAGTGTTAGGTTGAGGGTTAGGGTGAGAGCGCGGTTTAGGGTTAGCATTAGGTTTGGGGTTAGGGTTAGGATGAGGGTTATGGTAAGTGTGAGGGTGAGGTGTGGGTTAGGGTTAGGATGAGGGTTTGGGTGAGGGTGAGGGTGAGGGTTAGGTTTAGGGTGAGGATTAGGTTGAGTGTAAGTGTTAGGCTGAGGGTTAGGGTTAGGTTTAGGGTGAGGGTCAGGGTGAGGGTTAGGGTGAGAGTTAGGGTTAGGGTTAGAGTTAGGGTGAGGGTGAGTGTTTTTTTCAGGGTTAGGTGGAGGATTAGTGTGTGGGTTAGTGTTAGGATTAGTCTTAGTTTTAGGGTTAGGCTGTGGGTGAGGGTGAAAGTGAGGGTGAGTGTTAGGTTTAGGGTTAGGGTACGGGGTAGTGTGATGTGTAGGGGTAGGGTTAAGGTGAGGTTAAGGTTTAGTGTGAGGGTTAGGGTTAGGGTTAGGTTTAGTGTGAGGATTAAGGTTAGGGTTAGTGTTAAGTTTAGGGTGCGGGTTAGGGTGAGGGTTAAGGTTAAGTCTAGGGTTAGGTTGAGGCTGAGGTATAGGGTGAGGGTTAGGGTTAGGGTGAGGGTTAGGGATAATGTTAGGTTAGGGTGAGGGTGAGGGTCAGTGTTTGGTTTAGGTTTACGTTTAGAGTTAGGGTGAGGGTGAGGGTGAGGGTTAGGATTAGTGTTAGGTTTAGGGTTAGGATGAGGGTTAGGCTGAGGGTTAGGGTTAGGGTTAGTGTGAGGGTTAGGGTTAGGGTTAGGGATAGATTTAGGGTTATCATAAGGTTTAGGCTGAAGGTTAGGGTTAGGGTTAGTTTGAGGGTTAGGTATAGGGATAGGGTAAGGGTTACGGTGAGGGTAAATGTTACGGTGAGTGTTAGGGTGAAGGTGAGTGTTAGGGTTAGGGTGAGCGTTATGGTGAAGTTTTAGGGTGAAGTTTTGGGTTAGGTTTAGGGTGAGGGTGAGGGTGTGGGTAAGTTTTAGGGTGAGGGTTATGGTGAGGGTGAGTTTTAGGTTTAGGGTGAGGGCAAGGGTTAGCGTAAGTGTTAGGGTCAGGGTGAGGGTTAGGGTTAGCATTAGGTTTAGGGTGAGGTTTAGGGTGAGTTTTTGCCTTAAGGTTAATGATAGGGAGAGGATTAGGGTTAGGGTTAGGTTTGTGGTGAGGGTTAGGCTGAGGGGAATGGTTAGGGTTAGGGTGAGTGTTAGGTTTAGTGTGAGGGTTAGGATTAGGGTTAGAGTGACGGTAAGGGTTAGGGTGAAGGTTACGGTGAGTGTGAGGTTTAGGGTTAGCATTAGGTTTAGAGTTAGGGTTAGGATGAGTGTTAGCGTTAGGTTTAGAGTTAGGGTTAAGGTGAGGGTGAGGATTCGGGTGAGGGTGATTTTTTCATTTAGGTACGGGTTAGGGATAGGGTTAGGGTGAGGTTTAGGGTGAGGGTGTGGTTTGTGGTTAGGGTTAGGGTTAGGGTGAGGGTGAGGGTGAAGGTTAGTGTTAGGATGAGGGTTAGGTTTAGGGTGAGGGTGAGGGTTAGGGTGAGAGTTAGGGTTAGGGTTATGGTGAGGGTTAGGGTTGGGTGATGTTTAGTGTGAGGGTAAAGGTTAGGGTGAGGTTGAGTGTTCTGTTGAGAATTAGGGTTAGGGTTAGGGTTAGGGATTGCGTTAATGTGAGGGTAAGGGTTAGGGTGAGGGTTACGGTGAGGGTGAGGTTTATGGTTAGGGTGAGTGTTAGGTTTAGGGTTAGGGTTATGGTGAGGTTGAGGGTTAGGGTGAGCAGTAGGTTTAGGGTTAAATTTAGTTTGCGGGTTAGGGTGAAGGTAAGGGTTAAGGTGAGGTTAAGGTGAGGGTGAGTTTTAGGTTTAGGGTGAGGGTAAGGGTTAGGGTGAGGGTTTGGGTTAGGGTTAGGGATAGGGTGAGGATTAGTGTTAGTGTGAAGTATAGGGAGAGGGTTAGGATTAGGGTTAGTATTAGGATAAGGGTAAGGGTGAGGGTTAGTGTGAGGGTGAGGGTTAAGGTTAGGGTTAGGGTTAGGGTTAGGGTTATGGTCAGGGTGAGGTTTAGGGTGAGCAGTAGGTTTAGGGTTAGTGTTAGTTTGCAGCTTAGGGTGAGGGTAAGGATTAGGGTGAGAATTAGGGTGAGGGTGAGGGTGAGGTTTAGGGTTAGGGTTAGGGTTAGGGTGAGGGTGATGGTGAGGTTTAGGTTTAGGGTTAGGGTTAGGGTGAGGGTTAGGATTAGTGTGTGTGTTAGTGTGATGGTGCGGGTCAGGGAGAAGGTGAGGGTTAGAATGAGGGTGAGGGTGAGGGTGAGGTTTAGGGTTAGGATTAGGGTTAGGGTGAATTTTAGGATTAGGGTTAGTTTTAGGGTTATTGTTAGGGTTAGAGTTTGGGTTAGGGTGAGGCTGAGGGTGAGGTTCAGCATTAGGGTTAGGTTTAGGGTTAGGGTGAGTGCGAGGATGAGTGTCAGGGTTTGGATGAGGGTGAGGGTGTTTCGGTTATGTAAGTGTTAGGGTTAGGGTGAGGATTAGGGTGAGGCTGAGGGTTAAGCTGATGTTAGGTTTAGTGTGATGGTTAGGGTTAGGGTTGGGGTGAGGTTTAGGGTTAGGTTGATGGTTAGGGTGAGGGTGAGAGTTAGGATTAGGAATAGAGTTAGTGTTAGGGTTAGGCTGAGGTGAAGGTCAGGGTGATGGTGAAGGTTAGAGTTAGGGATATATTTAGGTTCAGGGTTAAGGTTAGTGTGAGGGTTATGGTGAGGGTGAGGGTTAGGGCGAGGTTCAGAGTTAGTTTTAGGGTGAGGATTAGGATTAGGATGAGTGTTATGCTTAGGGTGAGTATGAGGGTTAGGGTTAGGTTGAGGATTAGGGTTAGGGTGAGGTTTAGAGTTAGGGTTAAGGTGAGAGTTAGGGTTAGGGTGATGTTTATTGTGAGGGTGAGGGTTAGGGTGAGGGTGAGTGTTCGGTTCAGGATGAGGGTTCGGGTGAGGGTGAGAGTTATTGTGTGGTTGAGGGTTAGGGTTACGGTGAGAGTTAGGTTGAGGTGTTGGGATAGGGATAGGGTTAGGGTTTGTGTGAGGGTTAGGGTTAGGGTGAGGGTTAGGTTTAGGGTTAGGGTTATGGTGAGGGTGAGGGTTAGGGTGTGCCGTCGGTTTAGGGTTAGGGTTAGTTTGCAGATTAGGTTGAGGGTAACAGTTATGGTGAGATTTAGGGTGAGGAAGATGGTTAGGGTTAGGGTGAGGGTAAGGATTACGTGAGGGTTAGGGTGAGGGTTTGGGTTAGGGTTAGGGATAGGGTGAGGATTAATGTTAGTGTGAGGGTGAGGGTGAGGTTTAGGATTAGGGTAAGTGTGAGGATAAGGGTTAGTGTGAGGGTTTGGGTGATGGTGAGGTGTTGGGTTAGTGTTAGGGATAGGGAGAGCATTAGGATGAGGGTTAAGTTTAGGGTGAGGGTTAGGGTTATGGTGATGTTTTTGGTCAGGGTGAGTGTTAAGGTGAGGGTGAGTGTTAGGTTTAGGATTAGGGTTAGGGTTAGCGTTAGGGTGAGTGTTAGGGTGAGGAGAAGCGTTCCGGTGATGGTGAGGATTACGGTGTGTGCAAGGGTTAGGGTTAGGATGAGGATTAGGTTTAGGGTTAGGGTTAGGGTTATGGTGAGTTTTAGGGTTATGGTGAGATTTAGGGTGAAGTTAAGGGTTAGGGTTATCATTAGAGTTAGGATGAGGGTTAGGGTTAGGGTTAGGTTTAGGGTGAGGTTGAGGGTGAGTGTGAGAGTTAGAGTTTGGGTTGGTGTGAGGGTTAGGGTTAGTGTGAATGTGAGGGTGAGGGTGAGGCTTAGGGATATGGTAATTTTTAGGATGAGGTTTAGGTTTAGGTTTAGCATTAGGGTTAGGTTTAGGGTGAGGATAAGAGTGAGGGTTAGGGTTAGGTTCAGGGTTATAGTTAGGGTAAGGTTTAGCGTTGGGGTGATGTTGATTGTGAGGGTGAGGTTTAGGGTGAGGGTGAGTGTTAGGGTGAGGGTGAGGGTTCGGTTGAGGGGGAGGGTTAGGGTGTGGTTGAGGGTTAGGGTTAGAGTGAGGGTTAGGGTGACTGTGATGGTTAGGGTGAGGGTTAGTGTTAGTGTTAGGGTTAGTGTAATAGTGAGGGTTAGGGTGAAGATGAGGGTTAGGCCTAGCGTTAGGGTGAGGGTAAGGTTTTCAGTTAGGAAAGGCTTAGGGTTACGGTTAGGGTGAGGATTAGGTTGAGGGTGAGGTTTAAGGGGAGGATTAGGGTTAGGTTGAGGATTAGTGTTAGGATTAGGGTGAGGGTGAGGATTAGAGTTAGGGTTAGGGTTAGGGTTATGTGAGGGAAAGGGTTAGGGTGAGGTTTAGGGTGAGGGTGAGGGTTAGGGTTAGTGTTAGGGTTAAGGTGAGGGTTAGTGGGAGGGTTTGTGTTAGGGGGAGGTTTAGGGTTAGGGTGAGGGTTAGGGTTAGGATGAGGGATAGGGTGAGGATTAGGGTGAGGGTGAGGATGAAGGTGAGGGTTTCGGCTAGGAAAGGCTTAGGGTTAGGGTTAGTGTGAGGGTGAGGATTAGGGTGAGGGTGAGGTTTAAGGTGAGATTTAGGGTTAGGGTGAGGATTACAGTTAGGTTTAGGGTGAGGGTTAGGATTAGGGTGATGTTTAGGGTGAGGTTGAGGGTTAGGGTGAGGGTGACGGTGAGGGTGAGGGTGTAGGTGAGTATTAGGGTTAGGGTGAGGGTTAGGGTGACAGTGACATTAAGGGTTAGTGGGAAGGTGAGGGTTACGCATAGGGCTAGGGTGAGGGTTAGGGTTAGGGTTAATGTGAGGGGTAGGGTGAGGGGTAGCATTAGGGTTAGTGTGAGGGTTAGGGTTAATGTGAGGATTAGGGTTAGTTTTAGTGTGAGGATAAGGGTTAGGATGAGGGTTAGGGTGAGAGTGAGAGTTATGGTTAGCTTTAGGGTTAGCATGAGGGTTAGGGTGAGGTTTAAGGTGAGGGTTTGGGTTAGTATGAGGGTTAGGTTTAGAGTTAGGTTTAGGGTGAGGATTAGGATTCGGGTGAGGTTTAGGGTAGGTTTAGGGTGATGGTTCGGTTTAGGGAGAGGGTGAGTTTTAGGGTGAGAGTGACGGTTAGGGTTAGGGTGAGGGTTAAGGTGACGGTGAGGGTTAGGGTGAGTTTCAGGGTTAGGGATATGGTGAGGATTAGTGTTAGGGTTAATGTTAGGGTTAGGGTGAGGGTAAGTTTTAGGGTGAGGGTTAGGGTGAGGGTGTGGTTTAGGTTTAGGTTGAGGGTTAGGGTGAGCGTTAGGGTGAGGGTTAGGTTTAGATTTAGGAATAGGGTGAGGGTTAGGGTGAGGTTTAGTGTTAGTGTTATGGTTAGGGTAAGGGTTAGAGTGAGGTTTAGGGTGACGGTGAGGGTTACAGATAGTATTAGGGTTAAGGTTAGGTTTAGGGTCAGGGTTAGGTTTAGGTTTCCTGTGACGGTGAGTGTTAGGGTTAGCATTAGGGTTAGGGTTAAGGTGAGGGGGAGGATTAGGGTTAGGGTTAGGGTGAGGGCTAGAGTTAGGGTTAGGGTAAGGTTTAGGTTTCGGGTGAAGGCGAGGGTGAGGTTTAGGATTAGGCTTAGGTGTAGGTTAAGGCTTAGGGTGAGGGTGAGGGTGAGTGTCAGAGTTAGGTTTAGGGTGAGGGTTAGGGTTATGGTTAGGATTAGGGTGAGGGTGAGTGTTAGGGTGAGGGTGATGGTGAGGGTGAGGGTGAGGCTGAGGTTGAGGGTGAGAGTGAGGTTTTGGGTGAGGGTTAGGGTTAGGGTGAGCGTAAGGGTTAGGGTTAGGGTAAGTTTTAGTTTTAGGATTAGGTTTAGGGTTAGCATGAGGGTTAGGGATAGGGTTAGGATTAGGGTGATGGTTTTGGTTAGGTTTAGAGTTAGGGTGAGGGTGAGGGTTAGAGTTTGGATTAGGGTTAGGTTTAGGGTTAGACTGAGGGTGAGGTTGAGTGTGAGTGTGAGGGTTAGGGTTAATATGAGGGTTACCTTTATGGTTAGCGTTAAGGTTAGAGTGAGGGGTAGGGTTAGGGCTAGGGTTAGGATGAGGGTTAGGCTGAGAGTTAGTGTTCGTGTGAGGGTAAGGGTTAGGGTGATTGTTAGCGTGAGAGTGAGGTTTAGGGTTAGGCTTAGGGTTAGGGTGAGGTTAGGGTGAATGTAAGTGTTAGGGTGAGGTTTAGGGTGAGTGTGAGTGTGAGTGTTAGGGTTAGGGTTAGGCTTAGATTTAGGGTTAGGCTGAGGTTGAGGGTGGGGGTGAGGATTAGGGTTAGGATGATGATTAGGGTTAGGGTTAGTGTTATTGTTAGGGAAAGGTTAGATTTTCGTTGAGGGTGAGGTTGCGGGTGAGGGTTAAGGTTAGGGTTAGGTTGAGGTTTAGGGTTAGGGTTAGAGGTAGGGTTAGGTTTAGGGTGAGATTTAGGTTTAGGGTTAGGGTTAGTGTTAGGGTTAGGCTTAGGGTTAGGCTAAGGTTGAGGGTGGGGTTGAGAATTAGGGTTAGGTTTAGGGTTAGGGTTAAAGTTAGCGTTAGGGTTAGGGTTAGGGTTAGTGTTAGTGTTATGGTTAGCGTTTAGTTTCTGATGAGGGTGAGGTTTATGGTTAGGGTTAGGTTTAGGTTTAGGGTTAGGGTTAGTGTTATTGTTAGGGTTAGGGTTAGAGTTAAGTTGAGGGTGAGGGTGAAGTTTAGGGTTAGAGTGAGATTTATGGTGATGTTTAGGGTTAGGGTTAGGTTGAGGGTGAGGTTCAAGTTTAGAGTTAAGTTTAGGGGGAGGGTTAGGTGAGGGTTAGGGTGAGGTTGAGGTTTAGGGATAGGCTTAGAGTTAGGATTAGGGTTAGGGTAAGGGTGAGTGTGAGGTTTAGGTTTAGGGTTAGGCTTAGGCTTAGGGTTAGGCTGAGGGTGAAGGTAGGTGTGAGGGTTAGGGTTATGTTTAGGGTGAGAATTAGTGTTAGGGTGAGTTTTAGAATTTGGATTAGGCTTAAGGTGAGCGTGAGGGTTAGGGTTAGGGTGAGGGTTAGGGTTAGGATTAGGGTTAGAGTGAGTGTGAGGTTTAGGATTAGGTTTAGGGTTAGGGTTATTGTTAGTGTTATGGTTAAGGTTACCTTTGCTGTGAGGGTGACGCTGAGGGTGAGGTTTAGGTTTAGGATTAGCGTTAGTGTTAGGGTTAGGGTTAGAGTTAGGATTAGTGTTATTGTTAAGTTTACTGTTAGAGCTATGGTGAGGGTGAGGGTGAGGGTGAGGGTTAGGTTTAGGGTGAGGGTGAGGGTTTGGATGAGGGTTAGGGTTAGGATTAGTGTTAGGGTGAGGGCTAGGGTGAGGGTGAGGGTTAGGGTTAGGGTTACGGTTAGGGTTACGGTTAGCTTTAAGGTTAGCATGAGGTTTAGGGATAGGGTGAGGTTTAGGGTGAGCGTGATAGTAAGCATAAAGTTGAGCGTTAGGCTGAGGGTGAGGGTTAAGATAAGGGTGAGGGTCAGGGTTAGGGTGAAGGTTAGGGTAAGGTTGAGGGTTGGGGTTAAGGTGAGGGTGAGGGTTAGATTGAGGATTAGGGTTATGTTGAGGGATATGGTTAGTGTGAGGGTTAAGTCTAGGGTTAAGGTTATTGTTAGGGTTAAGGTTACATTTAAGGTTATGGTGAGGGTGAGGGTTAGTGTTAGGGTTAGGGAGAGGTAAAGGTTTAGAGTTAGGGTTAGAGTTAGGCTTAGGTTGAGGGTGAGGTTTAGGGTTAGAGTTAGTGTTAGTTTTAGGGTTAGGGTTAGGGTGAGGGTTAGGTTGAGGGTTAGAGTTCGGGTTAGGCCTATTCTTAGGCTTAGGCTTAGGCCGAGCTTGAGGGTGAGGGTTAGGGTTAGGGTTAGGGTGAGGGTTAGGGTTAGGTTTAGGCTTAGGGTTAGGCTGAGGGTGAAGGTAGGTGTGAGGGTTAGGGTTATGGTGAGGATGAGGATTAGTGTTAGGGTGAGTTTTAGAATTTGGATTAGGCTTAAGGTGAGCATGAGGGTTAGTGTTAGGGTGAGGGTTAGGGTTAGGATTAGGGTTAGGGTGAGGGTGAGGGTTAGGATTAGGTTTAGGGTTAGGGTTATTGTTAGTGTTATGGTTAAGATTCCCTTTGCTGTGAGGGTGAGGCTGAGGGTGAGGGTTAGGTTTATGATTAGCTTTAGGGATAGGTTTAGAGTTAGGATTAGTGTTATTGTTAAGGTTAGGGTTAGAGTTATGGTGAGGGTGAGGGTGAGGGTGAGAGATAGGGTTAGGGTGAGGGTTTGGATGAGGGTTAGGGTTAGGATTAGGGTTAGGGTGAGGGCTAGGGTGAGGGTTGGGTTAGGGTTAGGGTTAGGTTTAGGCTTAGGCTGAGGGTGAGGTTGAGGGTGAGGGTTAGGTTTAGGGTGATGGTTAGGGTTACGGTTAGGTTGAAGGTTAGCATGAGGTTTAGGGATAGGTTGAGGGTTAGGGTGAGTGTGATGGTAAGGGTAAAGTTGAGGGTTAGGGTGAGGGTGAGGGTTAAGATAAGTTTTAGGGTTAGGGTTAGGGTGAGGTTTAGGGTAAGGTTGAAGGTTAGGGGTTAAGGTGAGGGTGAGGGTTAGATTGAGGATTAGGGTTAGGTTTAGTGTGAGGTTTAGGGTGAGGATGAGGGTTAGGCTTAGGGTTAGGGTTAGGGTTTGGTTTAATGTGAGGGTGATGGTCAGGATTAGGGTTAGGTTTAGGATTAGGGTTAGGATTACTTTTAGGGTTATAGTGAGGGTTAGGGTTAGGGTTAGGCTTAGGCGTAGGTTTAGGCTGAAGGTGAGGGTGGGGTGAGGATTAGGGTTAGGGTGATGGTTAGGTTTAGGGTTAGGTTTAGAATTATGGTGAGGGTGCGGTTGAGGGTTAGGGTTAGTGTTAGGGTTAGGGTGAGGTTTAGGGTTTGGGTTAGCGTTAGAGTTAGGTTTAGGGTGAGGTTGAGTTTTAGGGTTAGATTTAGGGTTAGTGTTAGGGTTAGGCTTAGGGTTAGGGTTAGGGTTATTGTTAGTATTATGGTTAGGGTTTAGTTTGCAGTGAGGGTGAGGTTTATGGTTAGGGTTAGGTTTAGCTTTAGGGTTAGTGTTAGTGTTATTGTTAGGGTTAGGGTTAGAGTTATAATGAGGGTGAGGTTGTGGGTGAGGTTTAGTGTCAGGGTTAGGTTGAGGGTGAGGTTTAGGCTTAGTGTTAGTCTTAGGGCGAGTGTGAGGTTTAGGTTGCGGTTTAGGCATACGGTTAGGGTTAGGATTATTTACGGTGAGGGTGAGTGTCAGGGTTAGGGTTAGGGTTATGCTTAGGCTTAGGGTTAGGCTGAGGGTGAGGGTGGGGATGAGGGTTAGTGTTACAGTCAGGGTGAGATTTAGGGTTAGAATGAGGGTTTGGATGAGGTTTAAGGTTAGGGTTAGGGTTTGGTTTAGGGTGAGAGTGATTGTGAGGATTAGGGTTAGGCTTAGGGTTAGGGTTATGTTTAGGTTTATAGTGAGGTTTAGGGGTAGGGTTAGGTTTAGGCTTAGGCTTAGGGTTAGGCTGATGCTGAGTGTGGGGATGAGGCTTAGGTTTAGAGTGATGGTTAGGGTTATGGTTACTTACATTGAGGGTTTGGATGAGGGTTATGGTTTGGATTAGGGTTACTGTGAGGGCTAAGGTGAGGGTGAGGGTTAAGGTTTGGCTTAGGATTAAGGTTAGGCTGAGGCTGAGGGTGAGGGTGAGGGTGAGGGTTAGGGTGATGGTTAGGGTTACGGTTAGGGTGAGGGTTAGGATGAGGGTTAGGGTTAGGGTGAGGGTTAGGGTGAGCGTGAGTGTGAGGGTTAGTGTGAGCATGAGGGTGAGGTTGAGGGTGAGGGTGAGGGTTAGGGTTTAGGTGAGGGTCAGGTTTACTGTTAGGGTTAAGTTTAGGGTGAGTGTTATGGTTAGGATTAGGATGATGGTTAGACTGATAATTTAGGGTTAGGGTGAGGGAAAGGTTTAGAGTGATGTTAAGGGTTAGCGTGAGGATTAGGTTTTGGATTAGGGTTATGGTTAGGGTGAGGGTTAGGGATAGGTTTAAGATTAGGGTGAGGGTTTTGGTTAGGATTAGGTTTAGCGTTAGGGTGAGAGGTAGGGTTAGTTTTGGATTAGGGTTAGGGTTAGGTTTAGGCTGAGGGTGAGGTTGAGCATGACAGATAGTGTTAGGGTTAATGTGAGGGTTAGGGTTAGGGTTAGCATTAAGGTTAGGGTGAGAGTTAGGTTTAGGGTTAGGATGAGGGTTAGGCTGAGGGTTAGGTTGAGCGTGAGGGTTAGGGTTAGGGTTAATGTGAGGGTTAGGGTTAGGGTTAGCATTAAGTTTAGGGTGAGGGTTAGGGTTAGGGGTAGGTTTAGGATGAGGGTTAGGCTGAGGGTTAGGTTTAGGGTTCGGGTTCGGGTAAGGGTTTGGGTGAGGTTTAGGGTGAAGTTGAGGGTTAGGTTTAGGCTTAGGTTTACGGTGAGGGTTAGGGTGAGGGTTAGGGTTAGGGTGAGGGTGAGGGTTAGGGTGAGGGTTAGGGACAGGGTTAGGGTTAGGTGAGGGTTAGGGATAGGGTTGTGTTTAGGGTGAAGGTCAGGGTTAGGTTTAGGGTTAGATTTAGGGTGAGGGTCAGTGTGAGGGTTAGGTTATGTTTAGCTTTAGGGTTAGGTTTAGGCTGAGGCTGAGGGTGAGGGTGGGATTTAGGGTTAGGGTTAGGGTTAGAGTTAAGGTTAGGGTTAGGGTTGGGTTGAGGGTTAGGGTTAGGGTTAGGAAGTGCGTTTGGCTGAAGGTTAAGGTTATGGTTAGGGTGAGATTTAGGTTTAGTGTGATGGTTAGGATGAGGGTTAGGCTGAGTGTTACGGTTAAGGTTAAGGTGAGGGTAAGGGTTAGGGTTACTGTGAGGGTTATGGTTAGTATAAGTGTTAGGGTGAGGGTGAGTGTGAGGGTTAGGGATAGGGTTAGGCTTAGGCTTAGGGTTAGGCTGAAGGTGAGGGTGGGTGTGAGGGTTAGTGTTACAGTGAGGGTGATGATTTTGTTTAGAGTGAAGTTAGGATGAGGTTTAGGGTTATAGTGAGGGTGAGGGTTAGGGTTAGGGTAAGGGTTAGGGTTTGGATTAGGGTGAGGGTGAAGGTTAGGATCAGGGTTAAGGTGAGGGTTATTTCTAGTGTTATGGTTAAGGTTACCTTTGCTGGGAGGGTGAGGCTGAGGGTGAGGTTTAGGGTTAGGATTAGGGTGAGGGTGAGGGTTAGAGATAGGGTTAGGGTGAGGTTTAGGGTTAGGGTGAGGGTTAGGGTTAGTGTGAGGGTTAGTGTTAGGGTAAGGGTTAGGGTTAAGGTTAGGGGGTGGGTTAGGTTCAGGGTTAGGGTTAGGGTTAGGATTAGGGTTAGGGTTAGGGTGAGGGTTAGGTTGAGGTTTAGGTTTAGGATTAGGGTTAGGGTGAGGGTGAGTGTGAGGGTTAGGGTTAGGGTTAGGCTGAGGCTGAGGCTGAGGGTGGGTGTGAGGATTAGTGTTTGGGTGATGGTAAGGGTTAGGATTAGGGTGAGGGTTAGGATGAGGGTTAGGGTTAGGATTAGGGTTTGGGTGAGGGCTATGGTGAGGGTGAGTGTTAGGGCTAGGGTTAGGCTTAGGCTTAGGTTTAGGCTGATGGTAAGGTTGAGGGTGAGGGTTAGGGTTAGGGTGATGGTTAGGGTTATGGTTAGCTTGAAGGTTAGGAGGAGGTTTAGGGTTGGGGTTTGGGTTAGGGTGAGGGTGATGGTAAGGGTAAATTTGAGGGTTAGGCTGAGGGTGAGGGTTAAGATAAGGGTGAGAGTTAAGGTTACGGTGAGGGTTAGTTTAAGGGTGAGGGTTAGGGGTTAGTTTGAGGGTGAGGGTTAGATTGAGGATTAGGGTTATGCTTAGTGTGAGTTATAGGGTGAGGACAATGGTTAGGGTTAGGTGAGGGAAACGGTTAGAATTAGGGTTAGGGTGAGGGCTAGGGTGAGGTTGAGGGTTAGGATTAGTGTTAGGGTGAGGTTTAGGGTTAGGGTGAGAGTTACGGTTATTGTGAGGGTGAGTGTTAGGGTTAGATTTAGTGTTAGGGTGAGGGTAAGTGTTAGGGTGATGGTTAGGGTTAGGGTGAGGGTTATTGTTAGAGTGAGGGTTAGGATGAGGGCTCGGGTTAGGATTAGGGTTAGGGTGAGTACTAGGGTGAGGGTGAGGGTTACGGTTAATTTTAGGCTTAGGCTTAGGGTTACGCTGAGGCTGCAGGTGAGGGTGAGGGTTAGGGTTAGGGTTAGAGTAATAGTTGGGGTTACCGTTAGGGGGAAAGTTAGGATGAGTATTAGGGTTAGGGTGAGGGTGACGGTAAGCATAAAGGTGAGTTTTCGGCTTAGGGTGAGGGTTATGGTAAGGGTGATGGTTAGGATTAGGGTGAGGGTGAGGGTTAGATTGAGGATTATTGTTAGGGTTAGTGTGAAATTTAGGTTGAGGATGAGGGTTAGGGTTAGGTTGCGGGCTAGGTTGAGGTTGAGGGTTAGGGTTATGGTGAGATTTAGGGTTAGGGTGATGGTTAGGGTTAGTGTGAGTGTTAGTGTTAGGGATAGGGTTAGTGTTAGGGTGAGGGTAAGTGTTAGGGTGAGGGTTAGGGTTAGGGTGAAGGTTATGATTAGGATGAGGGTTAGGGTTAGGGTTGGGGTTATTGTTAGGGTTAGGGTTAGGGTTACGTTCACGGTGAGGTTGAGGGTGAGGGTGAGGGTTAGGGTTAGGATGAGGTTTAGGTTTAGGGTAAGGGTTAGAGTTAGGATTAGGGTGAGGGTGAGGGTTAGGATTAGAGTTAGGGTTAGCATTAGTGTTAGGGTTAGGGTGAGGGTTAGGGTTAGGGTTAGGCTTAGGCTTTGGCTTAGGCCAAGCATGAGTGTGAGGGTTAGGGTTAGGGTTACGGTGGGGTTTAGGGTTAGGTTTAAGGTGAAGGTAAGGGTGAGGATGAGGGTTAGATATAGGGTTAGGGGGAGGTTTAGGGTGAGGGTTAGGGTTAGGGTTAGTGTTATGGTTAGGGTGAAGGTGAGCGTTAGGTTGAGGTTTAAGGTTAGGTTAGAGTTTCGGTTAGTGTTAGGTTTAGTGTTAGGGTTAGGGTTTTTGTTAGGTTGAGGGTAAGTGTTAGGGTGAGGGTTTGGGTTAGGGTGAATGTTATGGTTAAGGTGAGGGTTAGGAGTACGGTTAGGGTTATTTTTACGGTTAGGTTTAGGGTTACAGTTACTGTGAGGGTGCGGATGAGTGTTAGGTTTAGGTTTAGGGTGCGGTTTAGGGTTTGTGTTAGGGTTAGACTTAGGGTTAGGGTCAGGGTGAGGTTTAGGGTTAGAGTTAGTGTTAAGGTGAGGGTTGGTGTGAGGGTTAGTGTTAGGGTTAGTGTTAGGGTTAGGGTTAGGGTGAGGGTTAGGGTGAGTGATAGGGTTAGGGACAGGGTTAGGTTTAGGATTAGGGTTTGCGTGAGGGTGAGTGTGAGGGTTAGGGTTAGGCTTAGGGTTAGGCTTAGGGTTAGGCTGAGAGTGAGGGTGAGGGTTAGGGTTAGGGTGAGGGTTAGGGTTAGGGTTAGGGTGAGAGTTAGGATGAGGGTTAGGTTTAGGATTAAGGTTAGGGTGAGGGCTAGTTTGAGGGTGAGGTTTAGGGTTAGGGTTAGGGTGAGGTTTAGGGTTAGGGTTACGTTTAGAGACAGGGTGAGGTTTAGGATTATTGTTATGTTGAGGGTGAGGTGTAGGGTTAGGTTGAGGGTTAGGATTAGGGCTAGGGTTAGGGTGAGGTATAGGGTTAGGTTTAGGGTGAGGGTTAGCATGAGGGTTAGGTTTAGGATTAGGGTTAGGATGAGGTCTATGGTGATGGTGAGGGTTAGGGTTAGGTTTAGGGTGAGGTTTAGGGTTCAGGTTAGGTTTAAGGTTAGGGTGAGGGTTAGGGTTAGGGTTACGGTGAGGGTCAGGGTTAGGGTTAGCTTGAGGGGTAGAATTAGGTTTAGGGTTAGAGTGATGGTTAGTGTTAAGAATAGGGTGACGGTTAGGATGAGGGTTAGGGTTACAATTAGGGTTAAGGTGAGGGCTAGTGTGAGGGTGACGGTTAGTGTTAGTGTTAGGGTGAGGTTTAGGATTAGGATTAGGGGTAGGGTTAGGGTGAGGGTTAGTGTTAGGGTTATGGTGAGGGTGAGGGTTAGGTTTGGGGTGAGGGTGAGGGTGAGGACGAAGGTGAGGGTGAGGGTTAAGATTAGTGTTGGGGTTAGGGTGAGGATCAGGTTGAGGTGTAGGTTTAGGTTTCCGTTTAAGGTTAGAATTAGGGTTACCGTGAGGGTGAGTGTGAGGGTTAGGGTTAGGGTTAGGCTTAGGCTTTGGGTTAGGCTGAGGGTGAATATGGGGATGAGGATTAGGTTTAGAGTGATGATTCCGGTAATGGTTAGGTTGAGGGTTACGATGAAGGTTAGGGTTAGGATTAGGGTTAGGGTGAGGGCTAGGGTGAGTGTGAGGTTTAGGGTTAGGGTTAGCCTTAGGCTTAGGGTTAGGCTGAGGCTGAAGGTGAGGGTCAGGGTTAGGATTAGGGTGATGGTTAGGGTTACACTTAGGGTGAGGTTTAGGGTGAGGGTTAGGTTTAGGGTGAGGGTTAGGATGAGGGTGACATTAAGAGTAAAGGTGAGGGATAGGCTGAGCTTGAGGGTTATTGCAAGGGTGAGGGTTCGGGTTAGGGTTAGTGTGAGGGTGAGAGTTAGATTGAGGATTAGTCTTAGGGTTAGTGTATGGTTAAGATGAGGATGAGGATTAAAGTTAGGGTGAGGGCTAGGGTGAAGTTGAGGGTTATGTTTAGGGTTAGGTTAGGGTTAGGGTTAGGGTGAGGGTTAGGATTAGTGTTATGGTGAGGGTGAGGGTGAGGGTGAGGGTTAGGGTTAAGGTGAGGGGTAGGGTGAGTGTGAGGGTTAGGGTTAGTGTTAGGGTGACTTTTAGGGTTAGGGTTAGTGTGAGGGTTAGGATGAGGGTTAGGGTTATGGTGAGGGTGAGGGTTAGGGTTAGGGTGAGGGTTAGGGTTAGGATGAGGTTTACATGAGGATGAAGCTTAGGATTAGGGTTAGGGTTAGGATTATTGTTAGTGTTATCGTTATGGTTATGTTTGCAGTGAGGGTGAGGCTGAGGGTGGGGGTTATATATAGGATTAGTGTTAGGGTTAGGTTTAGGCTTAGGATTAGTGTTATTGTTAGGGTTACAGTTACGGTGAGGTTGAGGGTAAGGATGAGTGTTAGTGTTAGTGTTAATGTTAGGTTTAGGGTGAGGGTTAGGTTGAGGTTTAGAGTTAGGGTAAGGGTTAGGGTTAGTGTTAGGGTTAGGGTTAGTGTTATTCTAAGGCTTAGGGTTAGAGTTACATTAAGGTGGAGGGTGAGGGTGAAGTTGAGGTTGGGTGTGAGGATTAGGGTTCGGGTGATGGTTAGGTTTAGTGTTAGGTTGAGGGTTAGGATGAGGGTTAGGTTTAGGATTAGGATTAGGGTGAGGGCTAGGGTGAGGTTGAGGGTTAGGGTTAGGGTTAGGCTTAGGGTTAGTCTGAGGGTGAGGCTGAGAGTGAGAGTTAGGGTTAGGGTTATGGTTAGGGTGAGGGTTAGGATGAGTGTTAGGGTTAGGGTGAGGGTGATGGTACCGTAAAGGTGAGGGTTAGGCTGAGGTGAGGGTTAAGATATGGGTAAGTGTTAGGGTTAGGGTTAGGGTGAGAGTTAGGGGGAGGGTTAGGGTTAGGGTTAGGATTACGGTTAGGAATAGGGTTAGGGTGAGGGTGAGGGTTTGTACTAGGGATAGGTTTGGGGTTAGGCTTAGGGTTAGGCTGAGAGTCAGAGTGAGGGTGAGCGTGAGGGATAGGGTTAGGGTGAGGGTTAGGATTAAGGTTAGGGTGAGGTTTAGTGTTAGGGTTAGTGTTAGAGTTAGGGTTCGGGTGAGGAAGAGGGTGAGGTTTAGGGTTAGGGTTAGTGTTAGAGTTAGGGTTCGGGTGAGGGAGAGGGTTAGGGTTAGGTTTAGGGTTAGGGTGAGGTTTAATTTTAGGGTTAGGGTTAGATTTAGGGTTAGGGTGAGGGAGAGGGTGAGGTTTAGTTTTAGGGTTAGGGTTAGATTTAGGGTTAGGGTGAGGGAGAGGGTGAGGTTTAGGGTTAGAGTTAGGGTTAGGGGGAGGGTTATGGGGAGGGTTAAGGTTACGGTTAGTGTAAGGGTTAGGGTTAGGGTGAGGGTTAGTTTGAGGTTTAATGTTAGGGTTAGGGTTAGGTTTAGGATTAGGTTTATATTAAGGGTGAGTTTGAGGATTAGGTTTAGGCTTCGGCTTAGGCTAACGGTTAGGCTGAGGGTATGGGTGGGGATGAGGATAAGGTTTATAATGATGGTTAGGGTTATAGTTATGTTAAGGTTTAGGAGGAGGGTTAGGGTTAGGATTAGGGTTAGGGAGAGGTCTAGGGTGAGGGTGAGGGTTAGGGTTAGGTTAAGGCTTAGGCTTAGGGTTAGGCTGAAACTGAGGGTGAGGGTGATGGTTAGGGTTAGGGTGATGGTTGGGGTTACCCTTATAGTCAGGGTTAGGATGAGGATTAGTGTTAGGGTGAGTGTTAGGGTGAGGGTGACAGTAAGGGTAAAGGTGAGGTTTAAGCTGAGTGTGAGGGTTATGGTAAGGGTGAGGGTTAGGGTAAGGGTGAGGGTGCTGGTTAGATTGAGAATTAGTGTTAGGGTGAGTTTGAGGTTTAGGGAGAGGATGAGGGTTAGTGTTAGGTTGAGGGCTAGGTTGACGGTGAGGTTAGGGTTAGGGTGAGGTTTAGGGTTAGGGTGATGGTTAGGGTTAGTGTGAGGGTTAATATTAGGGTAAGGGTTAGTGTTAGGGTGAGGGTAAGTGTTAGGGTGAGGGTTAGGGATAGGTTGAAGGTTGTGGTTAGGATGAGGGTTAGGGTTATGTTTAGGGTTTTTAGTGCTAGGGTTAGGGTTAGGGTGAGGTTTAGGGTTAGGGTTAGGGTTAGGTTGAGGTGAGGATGAGGGTTTGGGTTAGGGTTAGGGTTACAGTGAGGGTGAGGGTTAGGGTTAGGGTTAGGATTGGTGTTATTTTTAGGGTTAGGATTAGAGTTATGGTGAGTGTGAAGGTGAGGTTTAGGGTTAGGGTGAGGTTTAGGGTTAGGGTTAGGGTAAGGGTGAGGTTGAGGGTGAGGTTTAGGTTTAGAGTTAGTGTTAGTGAGAGGGTTAGGGTGAGGGTAAGTGTTAGGTTTAGTGTTAGGTTTAGGGTGTGGGTTAGAATGAGGGTGAGTGTTAGGCTTAGGGTTAGGATTAGGATTAGGGTTAGTGTTAGGGTGAGGGTTAGGGTTAGGATGAGGGTTAAGTTTAGGGTTAAGATTAGGATTAGGGTCAGTGTGAGGGTGAGTGTGAGGGTTAGGGTTAGGGTTTTGCTTAGGGATAGGCTGAGGGTGAGGGTGAGGGTGACGGTTAGGTTTAGGGTGAGGGTGAGGTTTAGGGTTATTATTAGCATTAGGGTGAGGGTTATTGTGAGGGTTAGTGTTAGGGTTAGTGTTAGGTTTAGGGTAGTGTTAGGGTTAGTGTTTGGTTTAGGGTTAGGGTGAGGGTTAGGGTGAGGGTTAGGGTTAGGGATAGGGTTAGGTTTACAATTAGGGTTTTGGTGAGGGTGAGTGTGAGTGTTAGGGTTAGGGTTATGCATAGGGTTTTGCTGAGGGTGAGTCTGAGAATTAGGGTTAGGGTGAGGGTTGGGGTTAGAGTTAGGGTTAGGGTTAGGGTTAGGGTGAGGGTTAGGGTTAGGGTTAGGGTGACGGTTAGGATGAGGGTTAGGTTTCGGTTAGGGTTAGGGTGAGGGCTAGCATGAGGGTGAGTTTTCGGGTTAGGTTTAGGGTGAGGCTTAGGGTTATGGATAGGTTTAGTGATAGGGTGATGTTTCCGGTTAGGGTTATGGTGAGGGTGAGGGTTAGGGTTAGTTTGAGAGTTAGGATTAGGGCTAGGTTTAAGGTGAGGGTTAGTGTTAGGCTTAGGGTGAGTGTTTACATGAGTGTTCAGGCTAGGATTAGGTTTAGGATGAGGGATAGGGTGAGGATGAGGGTTAGGGTTAGGTTAGGTTTAAGGTTCGGATTAGGTTTAGGTTAGGGTGAGGGTTAGGGTTAGGGTTACGGTGAGGGTCAGGTTTAGGGTTAGGTTGAGGGTTAGAATTAGGTGTAGGGTCAGGTTGACGGTTAGGGTTAGGGTTAGGGTGAGTGTTTGGATGAGGGTTAGGGTTGCAATTAATGTTAGGGTGAGGGCAACGGTGAGGGTGAGGCTTAGTGTTAGGCTTAGTGTGAGGTTTAGTTTTAGGGTTAGGGGTAGGTTTAGGGTGAGGGTTAGGGTTCGGGTTACGGTGAGGGTAAGTGTTAGCTTTGGAGTGAGAGTTAGGGTGAGGCCTAAGGTGAGGGTGAGGGTTAGGGTTAGGTTTAGGGTGGGGATTACGTTGAGGTTTAGGTTTAGGGTTAGGGTTAGGATTAAGGTTAGGGTGAGGGTGAGTGTGAGGGTTAGGGTTAGGGTTAGGCTTAGGCTTTGGGTTAGGCGGAGGGTGATTGTGGGGATGAGGATTAGGTTTAGAATAATGGTTCAGGATATGGTTAGCTTGAGGGTTAGGATGAGGGTTAGGGTTAAGATTAGGTTTAGGGTGAGGGCTAGGGTGAGTGTGAGATTTAGAGTTAGGTTTAGGCTTAGGCTTAGGGTTAGGTTGAGGCTGAAGGTGAGGGTGAGGTTTAGGGTTAGGTTGATGGTAAGGGTTACAGTTAGGGTTTGGGTTAGGATGAGGGTTAGGTTTAGGGTGAGGGTTAGGATGAGGGTGACAGTAAGAGAAAAGGTGAGGGTTAGGCTGAGGGTGAGGGTTATGGTAAGGGCGAGCGTTCGGGTTAGGGTTAGGGTGAGGGTGAGTGTTAGATTGAGGATTAGTGTTAGTGTAACTGTGAGGTTTAGGGTTAGGATGAGGGTTAGAGATAGGGTGAGGGCTAGGGTGAAGTTGAGGGTTAGGGTTAGGGTTATGGTGAGGTTTAGGTTTAAGGTGAGATTTAGGATTAATGTTAGGGTTACGGATAGGGTGAGGGTGAGGTTTAGGGTTAGAGTTAGGTTTAGGGTGAGGGTTAGGGTTAGGGTTAGTGTTCGGGTGATGTTTAGTTTGGGGGTGAGGGTTGGTGTTAGGGTTAGGATTAGGATTAAGGTTAAGTTGAGGGTGAGTGTTAGGGTTAGGGTTAGGATTAGAGTTAGGGTGAGGGTGAGGGTGAGGATTATGGTTAGAGTGAGTGTTGGGGTTAGGGTTAGAGTGAGGGTTATGGTGAGGGTTAGGCTTAAGCTTATGGTTTGGGTATGGGCTAGGGTGAGGGTGAGGGTTAAGGTTAGGGTTTGGGTGAGCGTTAGGTTGAGGGTTAGGTTTAGTGTTAGGGTTAGTGTTGGGGTTAGAGTTAGGCTTAATGTTAGGCTGAGGCTGAGGCTGAGGGTGAGGGTTAGGGTTAGGGTGATGGTTGGGATTAGCGTTAAGGTGAGTGTTCAGATGAGGATTAGGATTAGGCTGAGGGTTAGGGTGAGGGTGACAGTAAGGGTAAAGGTGAGGGTTAGGCTGAGTGTTCCGGTAAGTGTGAGGGTTAGGGTTAGGGTGAGGGTGAGGGTTAGATTGAGGATTAGTGTTAGGGTTAGTGTGCGGTTTAAGGTGAGGATGAGGGTTAGTGTTAGGTTGAGGGCTAGGTTGAGGTTTAGGGTTAGGGTTAGTGTGAGGTTTAGGGTGAGGATGAAGGTTAGGGTTAGGTTGAGGGTGATGGTTAGAATTAGGTTGAGGGTGAGGGCTAGGGTGAGGGTGAGGTTTAGGGTTAGGGTTGGGGTTAGAGTGAGGTTTAGGATTAGGGTGAGGGTTAGGGTTAGTGTGAGGGTTAGTGTTAGGGTTAGGGTTGGTGTTAGGGTTAGGGTAAGTGTTAGGGTGAGGGTTAGGGTCAGGGTGACTGTTATGGTGAGGGTGAGGGTTAGAGTTAGGGTTAGGGTTTTTGTTAGGGTTAGGGTTAGGGTGACCCTTACAGTGAGGGTGAGGGTTAGGGTTAGGTTTAGGGTGAGGTTTAGGGTTTGGGTTATGATTAGAGTTTGGCTTAGGGTTAGGATTAAGGTGAGGGTGATGATGAGTGTGTGGGTTAGGGTTAGGTTTAGGGTTAGGCTTAGGGTTAGGGTAAGGGTGAGGTTGAGGGTGAGGGTGAGGGTCAGGTTTAGGGTGAGGGTTAGGGTTAGGTTTAGGTTGAGGGTGAGTGTGTGGGTTAGGGTTAGTGTTAGGGTTAGGCTTAGGGTTAGGCTGAGGGTGAGGGTGAGGGTTAGAGTTAGGGTGAGTGTTAAAGTTAGTGTTAGGGTGAGGTTTAGTGTTAGGGTTAGGGTTAGAGTTTGGTTTAGGGTGAGGGTGAGGTTTAGGGTTAGGGTTAGGGTGAATGTTAGGATGAGGATTAGGGTTAGGATTAGGGATACTGTTAGGTTTAGGATTAGGGTTAGGGTAGAGTGAGTGTGAAGGTTAGGGTTAGGGTTAGGGTTAGGCTTAGGTTTAGGGTGAGGTTTCTGGTTAGGGTTTGGGTTAGGGTGAGGGTGAAGCTGAGGATTAGGGTTAGGTTTAGGGTTAGGCTTAGGTTTAGGGTTAGGGTTAGGTATAGGGTTAGGGTTAGGGATAGGGTTTCGGTGAGGGTTAGTCTTAGGGTTAGGGTTAGGCTTTGAGTTAGGCTGAGGATGAGGGTGGGGCTGAGGATTAGTGTTAGGGTTAGGGTTAGGGTTATTGTTAGTGTTATGGTTAGGGTTAAGTTTGCAGTAAGAGTGAGGCTGAGGGTGGGGTGAGGAATAGGGTTAGGGTGATGGTTAGGGTTAGGGTTAGTGTTATTGTTAGGGTTAGGGTTAGAGTTACGGTGAGGTTGAGTGTGCGGGTGAGTGTTAGGGTTAGGGTTAGGGTGGGGTTTAGGGTTAGGGTGAGTGTGAGGTTTACGTTTAGATGTAGGGTTAGGGGGAGGTTGAGGGTGAGGTTTAGGGTGAGGGTTAGGATGAGGTTTAGAGTTAGGATTAGGGTTAGGGTGAGGGCTAGCGTGAGGGTGAGATTTAGGGTTAGGGTTAGGATGAGGTTTAGGTTTAGGGTGAGGGTTAGGATGAGGGTGAGGTTTAGGGTTAGAGTTAGGGTCAGGATGAGACTGAGGGTGAGGTTTAGGGTTAGGGTCCGTGTTACACTTAGGGTTAAGGTGAGGGTTAGGGTGAGTGTGAGGGTTAGGTTTAGGGTTAGAATGAGGGTTAGGGTTAGGGTTTGGGATATGTTTAGGGTTAGGGTGAGGGTTAGGGTAAGAGTTATGGTGATGGTGACGGTTAGGGTTAGGTGGAGGGTTAGGGTTATGTTAGGGTTAGGGTGAGGCTGAAAATGAGGTTTAGGGTTAGTGTTAGAATGAGGGTTAGGATGAGGGTTAGGTTTGGATTCGGGTTAGGGTGAGGGCTAGGGTGAGGGTGAGGTTTAGGTTTAGGATTAGGCTGAGGTTTAGAGTTAGGGTTAGGATTAGGGTTAGAGGGAAGGGGAGGTTTAGGGTTAGAGTTAGGGTTAGGGAGTAGCTGAGGGTGAGGGTTAGGGGTAGTGTTAGTGTTAGCGTTAGGGTTAGGGTGAAGGTAAGTGTTAGGGTGAGGGTTAGGGTTAGGGTGAAGGGTATGGTTAAGATGAGGGATAGGGTTAGGGTTAGTGTTATTGTAAGGGTTAGGTTAGGGTTATGGTTACAGTGAGTGTGAGGGTGAGGGTTAGGATTAGGGTTAGGGTCAGTTTTAGTTTTAGGGTTAGGGTTACAGTTAGGGTTAGTTTTAGGTTTAGGGTTAGGGTGAGGGTTAGGGTTATTGTTAGTGTTATGATTTGGGTTAAGTTTGCGGTGAGGGTGAGGGTTATGATTATGGTTAGGGTTAGGTTTAGTGTTAGGGTTAGGGTTAGGGTGAGGTTGAGGTTTAGGTTTAGGGTTAGGGTTAGGGATAGGGTTAGGATTAGGGTTAGGGTGAGAGTTAGTGTTAGGGTGAGGGCTAGGGTGAGTGTGAGGTTTAGGTTTAGGGTTAGGCTTAGGCTTAGGGTTAGGCTGAGGCTAAAGCTGAGGATGAGGTTTAGGGTTAGGGTGATGTTTAGGGTTACGGTTAGGGTGAGGGTTAGGATGAGTGTTAGGTTTAGGGTGAGGGTTTGGATGAGGGTGACAGTAAGAGTAAAAGTGAGGTTTAGGCTGAGGGTGAAGGTTATGGTAAGGGTGAGGGTTCACATTAGTGTTAGGGTGAGGATGAGGGTTAGATTAAGGATTAGTGTAAGGATTAGTGTGAGGTTTTGGGTGAAGATGATTAGGGTTAGTGTGAGGGTTAGGGTGAAGTTGATGGTTAGGTTTAGGGTTATGGTGAGGTTTAGGGTTAGGTTTAGGGTTAGGGTGAGGGTTAGGGTTAGGGTTAGGGTGAGTGTGAGGGTTAGATTAGAGTTAGGGTTAGGATTATTGTTAGTGTTATGGTTAGGGTTAAGTTTACAGTGAGGGTGGGGCTGAGGATGAGAGTTAGGGTTAGGGTTAGGGTGAGTTTTAGGGTTAGGGTTAGGGTTAGGGTTAGGGTGAGGGTTTGGGTTAGCATTAAGGTTAAGATGAGGGTGAGGGTTAGGGTTAGGGTTAGGATTAGTGTTATTGTTAGGGTTAGGATTAGAGTTATGGTGAGGGTGAGGGTAAGGGTGTGTATTAGGATTAGGGTGAGGTTTAGGGTTAGGGTTAGGGTTAGGGTGAGGTTGAGGGTGAAGTTTAGGGTTAACTTGGGAGTGAGGATTAGGCAAGGTTTATGGTTCGAGTTAGGTTTAGAGTTATGGTTAGGGTTATTGTTAGTGATATGGTTAGGGTTAATTTTGCGGTGAGGATGAGGCTGAGGGTGAGGGTTATGTTTAGGGTTAAGGTTAGGGTTAGGGTTAGGATTAGGGTTAGTCTTATTGTTAGGTTTTGGGTTAGAGTTACAGTGAGGTTGAGGGTAATGTTGAGGGTGAGGGTTAGGTTGAAGTTTATGGTGAGGGTTAGGGTTAGGGTGAGGGTAAGTTTTAGGGTTAGAATTAGGGTTAGGTGGAGGTTTAGGGTGAGGGTTAGGGTTAGGTTTATTGTTAGGGTTAGGGTGAGGGTGAGTTTTAAGTTGATGTTTAGGGATATGGTTACATTAGAATTAGGGTTAGCGTGAGGGTGAGTGTGAGGGTTAGGTTTAGGGTAAGGCTTAGTTTAAGGGTAAGGCTGAGGGTGAGTTTGGGGGTTAGGATTAGGGTTATGGTGATGGTTAGGGTTTGGGTTAGTGTTATTCTTAGGGTTAGGGTTAGATTTAGGGTAAGGGTGAGGGTGCAGGTGAGGGTTAGGATTAGGTTGAGGTTTAGGGTTCGGGTTAGGGTTGGGGTTAGGGTGAGGGTGAGGGTGAGGTTTAGGGTTACTGTTAGGGCTAGGGTTATGGTGAGGTTTAGGATTAGGGTTAGGGTTATTGTTAGGGTAAGGTTTATGTTTATGGTTACAGTGAGGTTGTGGGTTAGGGTTAGGGTTACTGTGAGGTTTAGGGATTGGTTTAGGGTTACAGTTAGTGTTAGAGTGAGGGTGAGGTTTAGGTTTAGAGTCAGGGTTAGGGTGAGGGTTTGGATGAAGTTTAGGGTTAGTGTTAGTGTTAGTGTTAGGGTTAGGGTGAGAGTTTGGGGTAGGGATAGTGTTAGGGATAGGGTTAGGATTTGGGTTAGGGTGAGGGTGACTGTGTGGGTTAGGGTTAGGTTTAGGGTTAGGCTGAGGGTGAGGTTGAGGGTGAGAAAGTTAGGGTTAGGGTGAGGGTTAAGCATAGGGTTAGGGGAGGGTTAGTATGAGGTTTAGGGTTGGGAATAAGTTTTGGGTGATTGCTCAGGTGAAGGTGAGTGTTACGGTTTGGCTGAGGGTGAGGTTTAGGGTTAGGGTTAGGGTTCGGGTAAGAGTGACGTTTAGGGTTAGAGTTAGGGTTAGGGTGAGGCTGAGGGTGTGTGATAAGTTTAGGGTAAATGTTAGGTTTAGGGTTAAGGTGAGGTTAGGGTGAGGGTGAGGGTTAGGTTTAGGGTTAGGATTAGGGTTAAGGTTAGGGTGTGTGTGAGTGTTAGGGTTAGGGTTAGGCTTAGCCTTAGGATTAGGCTGAGGGTGAGGGTGAAGGTGAGGGTTAGGTTTACGGTGAGGTTTAGGGTTAGGTTTAGGGTGAGAGTTAGGTTTCGGGTTAAGTTTAGTGTTAGGGTGAGGGTTAGGGTAAGGGTTACTCTGAGGATGAGGGTTAGGGTTAGGGTTAGGCTTAGTCTTAGGGTGGGGATGAGGATTAGGTTTAGAGTGATGGTTCTGGTTATAGGTTGAGGTTTAGGATGAGGGTTAGGGTTAGGTTTAGGTTTCGGGTGAGGTCTAGGGTGAGTGTGAGGTTTAGGGTTAGGTTTAGGATTAGCCTGAGGCTGAAGGTGAGGGTGAGGGTTAGGGTTAGGGTGATGTTTAGGGTTACGGTTAGGATGAGGGTTAGGTTTAGGGTGAGGGTTAGGATGAGGGTGATAGTAAGAGTAAAGATAAGGGTTAGAGAGAGTGTGAGGGTTAGGGTTAGGATTAGTGTTAGGGTTAAGGTTAGGGTGAGTGTGAGGGTTAGGGTTAGCCTTAGGCTTAGGCTTAGGCTGAGGGTGAGCGTGAGGGTGTGGGTTAGGTTTAGGGTGAGGGTTAGGGTTAAGTTTAGGGTAAGAGTTACGGTTTGGGTTAAATTTAGGTTTAGGGTTAGGGTTAGGGTGAGGGTTATGTTGAGGTTTAGGTTTAGGGTTAGGGTTAGCATTAGGATTAGGGTTCTCGTGAGGGTGAGTGTGAGGGTTAGGGTTAGGGTTCCGCTTAGGTTTAGGATTAGGCTGAGGCTGAAGGTGAGGCTGAGGGTTAGGGTTAGGGTGATGTTTAGGGTTACGGTTAGGGTGAGGGTTAGGATGAGGGTGAGGTTTAGGATGAGGGTGACAGTAAGACTAAAGGTGAGGGTTATGCTGAGGGTGAGGGTTATGGTAAGGGTGACGGTTCGGGTTCGGGTTAGGGTGAGGGTGAGGGTTAGATTGAGGATTAGTGTTAGTGTTAGTGTGAGGTTTAGGGTGAGGATGATTAGGGTTGGGGTGAGAACTAGGGTGAAGTTGAGGGTTAGGGTTTGGGTTAGGGTGAGATTTAGGGTTAGGGTTAGGTTTAGGGTTAGGGTGAGGTTTAGGGTTAGGGTTACAGTGAGGGTGATTGTTATGGTTAGGGTGAGGGTTATGGTTAGGGTTAGGGTGAGTGTGAGGGTTAGATTAGGGATAAGGTTAGGTTTATGGTTTGTGTTATGGTTAGGGTTAAGTTTACAGTGAAGGTGAGGCTGAGGGTGAGGTTTAGGTTTAGGGTTAGGGTGAGGTTTAGGGTGAGCGTTAGGGTTAGGGTTAGGGTTTGGATTAGTATTATTGTTAGGTTAGGATTAGAGTTATGCTGAGGGTGAGGGTGAGGGTGAGGGTTAGAGTTAGGGTGAGATTTAGGGTTAGGGTTAAGTTTAGGGTGAGGGTGAGGGTGAGGTTTAGGGTTAGAGTTAGGGTTAGGGTGAGGGTTAGGGTGAGGTTTATGGTTAGGATTAGTGTTAGGGTTAGGGTGAGGGTTAGGATGAGGGTGAGGGTTAGGGTTAGGGTTAGGATTAGTATTAGGTTTAATTTTAGGATGAATGTTTGGGTTAGGCTTAGGTTTAGGGTTAGGCTAATGGTTAAGCTGAGGGTGAGGGTAAGGGTGAGGGTTAGGGTTAGGGTTCGGGTTAGGGTTAGCGTTAGGGTGTGAATTAGCGTTCGGGTTAATTTTAGGGTTTGGGTGAGGTTTAGGTTTCAGGTTACAGTGAGGGTGAGGGTTAGGGTTAGTTTGAGGGTTAGGGTTAGGATTAGGGTTAGGGTGAGGGTTAGGGTTAGGGTTAGGGTGAGTGTTAGGATGAGGATTAGGCTTAGTATTAGGGTTAAGGGGAGGGCTAGGGTGAGAGTGAGGGTTAGGGTTAGTGTTAGGGTGAGGTTTAGGGTTAGGGTTAGGGTGAGGGTTAGGATGATGGTTAGGATTATGGTGAGGGTTAGGATTAGGGTTAGGGTGAGGGTTAGGGTTAGGATAAGGGTTAGGGTGAGGTTTAGGGTTAGGGTTAGGGTGAGGGTTAGGATGGGGTTAGGATTATGGTGAGGGTTAGGATTAGGCTTAGGGTGAGGGTTAGGGTTAGGATAAGGGTTAGGGTGAGGGTGAGGGTGAGGGTTAGGGTTAGGGTTAGGATTATTGTTAGTGTTATGGTTATGGTTTCGTTTGCAGTGAGGGTGAGGCTGAGGGTGAGGGTTAGATATATGATTAGGGTTATTGTTAGGTTTAGGGTTAGGATTAGTGTTATTGTTAGGGTTATGGTTAGAGTTACGGTGAGGTTGAGGGTGAGGATTAGGGTGAGGTGGGGTGTCAGGGTTTCAGTTAGAGTGTTGGTTAGTGTTAGGGTTAGGTTGAGGGTTAGGAGGAGGGTTAGGGTTAGGATTAGGGTTAGGGTGAGGGCTAGGGTTTGGTTGAGGGTTAGGGTTAGGTTTAGGCTTAGGGTTAGTCCGAGGGTGAGGTTGAGGATAAGGGTTAGGGTTAGTGTGAGGGTTAGGATGAGGTTTAGGGTTAGGGTGAGGGTTATTGTGAGGGTGACGGTATCATAAAGGTGAGGATTAGGCTAAGGTTGAGGGTTAAGATAAGGATAAGGGTTGGGGTTAGGGTGAGGGTTAGGGTTAGGGTTCCGCTTAGGTTTAGGTTGAGGGTGAGGGTTAAATTAAGAATTAGGTTTAGGTTTAGTGTGAGGTTTATGGTGAGGGTTAGGATTAGGGTGAGGGTTAGGGTGACAATTAGGGTTATGGTGAGGGTGTGGGTTAGGGTTAGGGTTAGGGTGAGTTTTAGGGTTAGGTTAAGGTTTAAGATTATTGTGAGGGTTAGTCTTAGGGTTAGGCTTAGTGTAAGGGTGAGGGTAAGTGTTAGGTTGAGGGTTAGGGTTAGGTTGAGTGTTATGGTTAGGGTGAGGCTGAGAGTTAGGGTTAGGGTTATTGTTAGGGTTAGGGTTAGGGTTACCCTTACAATGAGGGTGAGCGTTAGGGTTAGGTTTAGAGTGAGATTTAGGGTTAGGGTTAGGGTTAGAGTTTGGGTTAGCTTAGGATTAGGGTTAGGGTGAAGGCTAGGGTGAGGGTGAGGGTTAGGGCTGGGGTTAGTGTTGGGAATAGTGTTAGGGTGAGAGTTAGTGTGTGGGTTAGGCTTAGTTTTAGGGTTAGGCTTAGGGTTAGGCTAAAGGTGAGTTTGGGGGAGAGAGTTTGGGTTAGGGTGAGGGTTAGGGTTAGGCTTGGGTTGAGGGTGAGTGTGTGGGTTAGGGTTAGGTTTAGGGTTATGCTTAGGTTTAGGCTACGGGTTAGGTTAAGTGTGAGGGTTAGGGTTAGGGTGAGGGTTAGGTTTAGGGTTAGGGTGAGGGTTTGCATGAAGGTTAAGTTTAGGATTAGGGTTAGGGTTACGGCTAGGCTGAGGGTGAGGGTGAGGGTGAGGGTTAGTGTTAGGATGAGGGTGAGATTTAGGGTTAGAATTAACGTTAGGGTGACGGTTAGTGTGAGGGTTAGTGTTAGGGTTAGTGTTAGGGTTAGGGTTAGTGTGAGGGTTAGAGTGAGGTTTAGGGTTAGGGATAGGGTTAAGTTTAGGATTAGTGTTTGGATGAGGGTGAGTGTGAGGGTCAGAGTTAGGGTTACGTTTAGGCTTATGGTTAGGCTGAGGGTGAGTGTAAGGGTTAGGTTTAGGGTGAGGGTTAGTGTTAGGGTTAGAATGAGGGTTAGGATGAGTGTTAGGATTAGGATTAGGGTTAGGGTGAGGGCTAGGGTGAGGGTGTGGGTTAGGGTTACGGTTAGGGTGAGGTTTAGGGTTAGGTTAAGGTTTAAGATTCGTGTGAGGGTTAGTGTTAGGGTTAGGCTTAGTGTAAGTGTGAGGGTAAGTGTTAGGGTGAGGGTTAAGGTTAGGGTGAGTGTTATGGTTAGAGTGAGGGTTAGAGTTAGGTTTAGGGTTATTGTTAGGTTTAGGGTTAGGGTTACCCTTACAGTGAGGGTGAGGGTTAGGGCTAGGTTTAGGGTGAGATTTAGGATGAGGGTTATGGTTAGAGTTTGGTTAGGGTTAGGATTAGGGTTAGGGTGAAGGCTAGGGTGAGGGTGAGGGTTAGGGTTGGGGTTAGGGTTAGGAATAGAGTTAGGGTGAGGGTGAGTGTGTGGGTTAAGTTTAGGTTTAGGGTTAGGGTTAGGGTTAGGCTAAAGGTGAGGTTCGTGGTGAGAGTTTGGGTTAGGTTGAGGGTTAGGGTTAGGGTTAGGTTGAGGGTGATTGTGTGGGTTAGGGTTAGGTTTAGGGTTAGGCTTAGTTTTAGGCTAAGTTTGAGGTTAAGTGTGAGGGTTAGTGTTAGGGTGAGGGTTAGGTTTAGGGTTAGGGTGAAGGTTAAGATGAGGGTTAATGTTAGGGTTAGGGTTAGGGTTACGGCTAGGCTGAGGGTGAGGGTGAGGTTGAGGGTTAGGTTTAGGGTGAGGTTTAGGGTTAGGGTTAGGTTCAGGGTTCGGGTGAGTTTTTGCCTTAGGGTTATGGTTAGGGTTAGGTTGAGGATTAGGATTAGGGCTAGGTTTAGGGTGAGGGTTAGGTTTAGGGTTAGGGTGAGGGTTAGCATTAGGGTTAGGGTTAGGATTAGGGTTATGACGAGGAATAGGGTGAGGGTTATGGTTCTGGTTAGTGTTAGGGTAAGGTTTAGGGTTTGGTTTAGGTTTAGGGTTATGGAGAGGGTTAGGGTTGGGTTACGGTGAGGGTCAGGGTTATGGTTAGGTTGAGGGTTAGAATTAGGTTTAGGGTTAAGTTATGGGTTAGGGTTAGTGTTTGGGTGAGGGTTAGGGTTGCAATTAGGGTTAGGGTGGGGGCTCAGGTGAGGGTGAGGGTTAGTTTTAGGCTTAGGGTGAGGTTTAGGTTTAGGGTTAAGATTCGGGTTAGGGTGAGGGTTAGGGTTCGGGTTATGTTGAGCGTGAGGGTTAGGTTTGTGGTGAGGGTTAGGGTGAGGACTAAGGTGAGGATGAGGGTTAGGGTTAGGGTTAGGGTGAGGATTAGGTTGAGGTTTAGGTTTAGGGTTAGGGTTATGATTAAGGTTAGGGTGAGTGTGATTGTGCGGGTTAGGGTTAGGGTTAGGCTTCGGCTTTGGGTTAGCCTGAGGGTGAATGTGGGAATTAGAATTAGGTTTAGAGTGATGGTTCAGGTTATGGTTGGGTTGAGAGTTAGGATGAGGGTTAGGGTTAGGATTAGTTTTAGGGTGAGGGCTTGGGTGAGTGTGAGGTTTAGGGTTAGTTTTAGGCTTAGGCTTAGGGTTAGGCTGAGGCTGAAGGTAAGCGTGTGGGTTAGGGTTAGTGTGATGGTTAGTTTTATGGTTAGGGGGAGGGATAGCATGAGGGTTAGGTTTAGGGTGTGGGTTAGGGTGAGGGTGACAGTAAGAGAAAAGATGAGGGTTAGGCTGAGGGTGAGGGTTATGGTAAGGGTTCAGGTTCAGGTTAGGTTTAGGGTGAGGGTCAAGGTTAGATTGAGGATTAGTCTTAGGGTTAGTGTGAGGTTTGGGGTTAGGATGAGTGTTAGGGTTAGGGTGAGGGCTATGGTGAAGTTGAGGGCTAGGGTTAGGGTGAGGTTTAGGTTTAGGTTGATGATTAGCCTTAGTGTGAGGGTTAGTGTTAGGGTTAGTGTTAGTGTTAAGGTGAGGGTAAGTATTAGGGTAAGGTTTAGGTTTAGGGTGAGGTTTAGGATTAGGGTTAGCTTTATGGTTAGGGTGAGGGTGAGGTTTAGGGTTAGAGTTAGGGTTAGGGTTAGGGTTAGGGTTAGTGTGATGTTTAGTGTGGGGGTGAGCATTCGTATTAGGTTTAGGATTAGGATTAGGGTTAAGGTGAGGGTGAGTGTTAGGGTTAGGTTTAGGATTAGAGTGAGGGTTAGGGTGATGGTTAGGCTTAGGCTTAGGGTTTGGGTATGGGCTAGGGTGAGGTTGAGGTTTAAGCTTAGGGTTAGGGTGAGTGTTAGAATGAGGGTTAGGGTTAGTGTTAGGGTCAGGGTTGGGGTTAGGGTTATGCTTAATGTTAGGCTGAAGCTGAGGGTGAGGGTGAGGGTTAGGGTTAGGGTGATGGTTGGGGTTACCATTAGTGGAAGGCTTAGTATGAGGACTAGGGTTAGGGTGAGGGTTAGGGTGAGGGTGACGGTAAGGGTAAAGTTGAGGGTTAGGCTGAGCATGAGGGTTACGGTAAGTGTGAGGGTTAGGGTTAGGGTGAGGGTGAGGGTTAGATTGAAGATTAGTGTTAGGGTTAGTGTGAGGTTTAGGGTGAAGATGAGGGTTAGGGATAGGTTGAGGGCAAAGTTGAGGGTGAGGGTTAGGGTTAAGGTGAGGTTTACGGTTAAGGTGATGGTTAGGGTTAGTGATAGGGTTAGGGTTAGTGTTAGGTTGAGGGTCAGTGTTAGTGTGAGGGTTAGGTTTAGGGTGTGTGTTATGGTTAGGATGAGGGTTAGAGTTAGGGTTAGGGTTATTGTTAGGTTTAGGGTTAGGGTTACCCTTACAGTGAGGGTGAGGGTTAGGGTTAGGTTTAGGGTGAGGTTTAGGTTTAGGGTTATGGTTAGAGTTTGGGTTAGGTTTAGGATTAGGGTTAGGGTGAAGGCTAGTTTGACGGTGAGGTTTAGGGTTAGGGTTAGGGTTAGGATTAGGGTTAGGGTGAGGGTGAGTGTGTGGGTTAGGGTTAGGTTTAGGGTTAGGCTTATTTTTAGGCTCAGAGTGAGTTTAAGCTTGAGGGTTAGGGTGAGGGTGAGGGTTAGGTTTAGGATTAGGCTGAGGGTTAGGATCAGGTTTAAAGTTAGGATTAGCGTTAGTGTGAGGGCTAGGGTGAGGGTGAGGTTCAGGGTTAGGGTGAGGGTCAGGTTTAGGGTTAGATTTAGGGTTAGGGTGAGGGATAGGTTGAGGTTTAGGGTTAGGGTTAGTGTTAGGGTTAGGGTGAGTGTTAGGTTTAGGATGAGGCTTAGGTTTAGGGTCAGGATTAGGGTTAAGGTGAGGGTGAGTGTGAGAGTTAGGGTTAGGGTTAGGCTTAGGGATAAGCTGAGGGTGAGAGTGACGGTGAGGGTTAGCATTAGGGTGAGGGTGAGGTTTAGGGTTAGAGTTAGTGTTAAGGTGAGGGATAGTGTGAGGGTTACTGTTAGGGTTAGGGTGAGGGTTAGGGTTAGGGATAGGGTTAGTTTTAGGATTAGGGTTTGGGTGAGGGTGAGTGTGAATGTTAGGGTTAGGGTTGGGGTTTGCTTAGGGTTAGAGGTAGGTTTAGCGTGAGGGTGAGGGTTAGGGTTAGGGTTTTAGAGTTAGGGTGAGGGTTAGGATAAGGTTTAGGCATAGCATTAGGGTTAGGGTGAGGGTTAGCGTGAGGGTGAGGGTTAGGGTTAGCGTTAGGGTGAGGTTTAGGGTTAGGGTTCGGATTAAGATTATGGTGAGTGTGAGAGTAGGGTTAGGGTGAGTGTTATGGTTAGGGTTAGGGTGAGGGTGAGGGTTAGGATTAGGGATAGGGTTAGATTTACAGTGAGGGTGAGGATGAGGGTTAGGATCAGGGTTAGGGTGAGTTTTAGGGTTATGGTTATGGTTAGGGTTAGGGTGTGATTTATTGTTAAGTTAGGGGTATGGGGAGGGTTAGGGTGAGGGTTAGGGTTAGGGTTAGTGTTAAAGTTAGGTTTAGGGTGAAGGTTAGGTTGAGGTTTAATGTTAGGGTTAGGGTTAGGTTTAGGATTAGGTTTACGGTGAGAGTGAGTGTGAGGGTTAGGGTTAGGGTTCGCCTTAGGCTTAGGGTTAGGCTGAGGGTATGGGTGGGGATGAGGGTTAGGTTTAGAAAGATGTTTAGGGTTATGGTTAGTTTAAGGGTTAGGATGAGGGCTAGGTTTAGGATTAGGGTTAGGCTGAGGGCTAGGTTGAGGTTGAGGGTTTGGGTTAGGGTTAGGCTTAGGGTTAGGGTTAGGCTGAGGCTGAGTGTGAGGGTGAGGGTTAGGGTTAGGATGATGGTTGGGGTTACCATTAGGGTGAGTGTTAGGATGAGGATTAGTGTTAGGGTGAGGTTTAGTGTGAGGGTGATGGTAAGGGTAAAGGTGAGGGATAGGCTGAGGTTGAGGGTTACGTTAAGGGTGGGGGTTAGGGTTAGAGTGAGGGTGAGGGTTAGATTGAGGATTAGTGTTAGGGTTAGTGTGAGGTTTAGGGTGAGGATGAGAGTTAGGGTTAGGTTGAGGGCTAGGTTGAGGGTGAGGGTTAGGGTTAGGGTTAGGTTTAGGATTAGAGTGATGGTATGGGTTAGTGTTCTTGTTAAGTTTAGGGTTAGGGTGAGAGTTATGGGGAGGGTTAGGGTTAGGTTAAGGATTAGTGTTAGGGTGAGGGTGAGTGTGTTTGTTAGGGATAGGTTTAGGTTTAGGTGTAGGGTTAGGCTGAGGATGAGGGTGAGGGTGTGGGTTAGGGTTAGGGTTAGGGTGAGGTTTAGTGTTAGGGTTAGAGTTAGGGATAGGGTGAGGGTGAGGTTTAAGGGTAGAGATAGGGTTAGGGTGAGGGTTAGTGTTAGGATAGGGTTAGGGTGAGGGCTAGCGTGAGGGTTACGGTGAGTGTTAGGTTTAGGGATACTGTTAGTTTTAGGAATATGGTTAGGGTAGAGTGAGTGTGAAGGTTAGAGTTAGGGTTAGGATTAGGCTTAGGATTAGGGTTCGGGTGCGGGTTTGGGTTTGGTTTAGGGTGAGGGTGAAGCTGAGGATTAGGGTTAGGTTTAGGGTTAGGGTTAGGTTTAGGGTTAGGGTTAGGTATAGGGTTAGGGTTAAGGTTTCGGTGAGGGTTAGCCTTAGGGTTAGGGTTATGCTTAGTGTTAGGCTGAGAATGAGGGTGGGGGTGAGGATTAGGGTTAGGGTTAGGTTTAGGTTTAATGTTAGTGTTGTGGTTAGGGTTAAGTTTGCTGCGAGGTTGAAGCTGAGGTTGGGAGTGAGGATTAGGGTTAGGGTGATAGTTAGGGTTAGGTTTAGTGTTATTGTTAATGTTAGGGTTAGGGTTACGGTGAGGTTGAGGGTGCAATTGATGGTTAGGGTTAGGGTGGGGTTTACGGTTAGGGTTAGGGTTAGGGTGAGGGTGAGGTTTACGGTTAGATATAGGTTTAGGGGGAGGGTGAGGGTGAGGTTTAGGGTTAGGGTTAGTGTTAGTGTTAGCATGAGGGTGAGGGTTACGTTGAGGTTTAGGTTTAGTGTTAGGGTTAAGGTTAGTGTGAGGGTTAGTTTTATGGTTAGGGTTAGTGTTAGTGTGAGGGTAAGTGTTTGGGTGAGGGTTTGGGTTAGGGTGAGGGTTATGGTTAGGGTGAGGGTTAGGATTAGAGTTAGGGTTATTGTTAGGGTTAGGTTTAGATTTACTGTTAAGGTGAGGGTGAGGGTTAGGTTTAGGGTTAGGGTGAGGTTTAGGGTTTGGGTTATGGTTAGAGTTAGGTTTAGGGTGAGGGTGAGGTTTAGGGTTAGAGTTAAGGTTAGGGTGAGTGTTAGGTTGAGGATTAGATTGAGGGTTATGGTTAGGGTTAGTGTTAGGGTTAGGGTTAGGGTGAGAGTTAAGGGGAGGCTTAGGGTTAGGATTAGGTTTAGGGTTAGGATTAGGGTAAAGGTGAGGGTGCATGTGTGTGTTAGGTTTAGGTTTTGGGTTATGCTTAGGGTTAAGCTGAGGGTGAGTTTGAGGGTGAGGATTAGCGTTAGGGTAAGGGTTAGGTTTAGGGTCAGAGGGAGGGTGAGGATGAGGGTTAGGGTTAGGATTAGGGTTAGTGTGAGGGCTAGGGTGAGGGTGAGGTTTAGTGTTAGGGTTAGGATGAGGTTTAGGGTTAGGTTTAGGGTTAGGACGAGGGTGAGGTTTAGGGTTACAATTAGGGTTAAGGTTGAGGTTGAGGGTTAGGGTTAGGGTTAATGTTAGGGTTAAGGTTAAGTTGAGGATTAGGGTGAGGGTGAGAGTTAGGGTTAGGATTAGGATTAAGTTTAGGGTTAGGGTGAGATTTAGGGTTAATATTAGGGTTAGGGTTAGGGTTTGGGTTAAGTTTAGGGTTAGGGTGAGGGTTAGGGTGATGGTGATGGTTGTGGTTAGGTTGAGGGTTAGGGTTAGGTTTAGGGTAAGGGTGAGTGTTAGTGTTAGGGTTAGTGTTAGTGTGAGGGTTAGGATGAGGGTAAGGTTTAGAATTCGGGTTAGCATGAGGGCTAGGATGAGGGTTAGGTTTAGGGGTAGGATTAGGGTGAGGTTTAGGGTTAGGGTTAGTGGGAGGGTGAGGTTTAGGGTTAGAGTTAGGATTAGGGGGAAGCTGAGGGTGAGGTTTAGGGTTAGGGTTAGTGTTATAGTTAGGGTTAGGGTGAGGGTTAGGGTGACGGTGAGGGTTAGTCTTAGGGTTAGGATTTGGATTAGGGCAAGGGTTAGGGTGAGTGTGAGGGTTAATGTTAGGGTAGGGTGAGGGTTAGTGTTACTGTGAGGGTTAGGTTTAGGTTGAAGTATATGGTTAGGATGAGGGATAGGGTTAGGGTTAGGGTTATTGTAAGGGTTAGCGTTAGGGTTATGTGTACTGTGAGGGTGAGGGTAAGGGTTAGGATTAGTGTTAGGGTCAGATTTAGGTTTAGGTTTAAGGTTAGCGTTAGGTTTATGGTTAGAGTTAGGGTTAGGGTGAGGGTTAGGGTTATTGTTAGTGTTATAGTTTGGGTTGTTTGTGCTGAGGGTAAGGCTCATGGTGAGGGTTACGGTTAGGGTTAAAGTTAGGGTTAATGTTAGGGTTAGGGTTAGGGTGAGGTTTAGGGCGAGGGTGAGAGTTAGCATTAAGTTTAGGATTAGGACTAGGGTTAAGGTGAGGGTGAGTGTGAGGATTAGGGTTAGGGTTAGGATTAGAGTTAGGGTGAGGGTTGGGGTTAGGGTTAGAGTGAGAGTTAGGGTGAGGCTTAGGCTTAGGCTTAGGTTTAGGATGTGGGCTTGGGTGAGTTTGAGGGTTAGGGTGAGGGTAAGGGTGAGGGTTAGGGTTAAGGTTAATGTTAGGGTTAGGGTTGGAGTTAGGGTTAGGCTTAGTGTTAGGCGGAGGGTGAGGGTGAGGGTGAGGGTTAGGGTTAAGTGAGGGTGAGGTTTAGGGTTATATTTAGCTAGTGTGATGGTTAGGCTTTTAGGGTTAGAGTGAGGGTTAGGATGAGGTTTAGGGTTAGGATTAGTGTTAGGGTGAGGGCTAGAGTGAGGGTGAAGTTTATGGTTAGCATTAGGATGAGGTTTAGTGTTACGGTTAGGGTTAGAGTACGGTGAGTGTGAGGATTAGGGTTAGGTTTAGGGTTAGGGTTATTGTTAGGCTTAGGGTTAGAGTTAAGTTGGGGGTAAGGGTGAGGGTGAGGATTAGGTTTAGGGTTAGGGTGAGGTTTAAGATGAGGTTTAGGGTTAGGATTAGGGTTTGTTTGAGGGCTAGGGTGAGGGTTAGGTTTAGGGACAGTGTTAGGTTTAGGATTAGGGTTAGGGTGAGGTTTAGGGTTTGGGTTAGGGTTAGAGTTAGGGTTAGGGTGAGGGTAAGGTTTAGGGTTAGAGTCAGGGTTAGGGTGAGTGTTAGGTTGAAAATTAGGGTTAGGGATAGTGTTAGTGTTAGGGTTATGGTGAGAGTTAGGGGGAGGTATAGTGTAAGGGTTAGGGTTAGGATTAGGGTTAGGGTGAGGGTGAGTGTGTGGGTTAACGTTAGTTTTAGGCTTAAGGTTAGGCTGAGGGTGAGTGTTTTTGTTAGTGTCAGGTTTAGGTTTAGGCTTAGGGTTAGGCTGAGGGTGAGGTTGAGGGTGAGAAAGTTAGCGTTAGGGTGAGGGTTAGTCATAGGGTTAAGAGGAGGGTTAGGATGAGGTTTAGGGTTAGGATTAGGGTTTGGGTGAGCGCTAGGGTGAGGGTCACGGTTAGGGTTAGGGTGAGGGTGAGGGTTAGGGTTAGGGTGAGGCTGAGGGTGTGCGTTAGGGTTAGGGTTAATGTTAGCGTTAGGGTTAAGGTGAGGGTTAGGGTTAGGTTTAGGGTTAGGATTAGGGTAAATGTGAGGGTGAGTATGGGTGTTAAGGTTAGGTTTAGGGTTAGGCTTAGGGTTAGGCTGAGGGTGAGGTTGTGGGTGGGGGCTAGCATTAGGGTGAGGGTTAGGGTTAGGGTTAGGGGGAGGGTTAGGATGAGGGTTAGGGTTAGGATTAGGGTTAGGGTGAGGGCTAGGGTGAGAGTGAGGTTTAGGGCTAGGGTTAGGATGAGGTTTAGGTTTCGGGTGAGGGTTAGGGTTACTGTTACGGTTAGGATGAGATTGAGGTGAGGAATAGGGTTATGGTTAGGGTTAGGGTTAAGGTGAGGGTTAGGGTGAGGGCCAAGGTTAGGGTTAGGGTTAGGATTAGGATTAAGGTTAGGGTTAGGGTGAGGTTTAGTGTTAGGATTAGGGTTATGGTTATGGTGATGGTTAGGGTGAGGGTAATGTTTAGGGTTAGGGTTAGGCTTAGGCTTAGGCTTAGGCTGAGGGTGAGGGTGAGGGTGAGGGTTAGGGTGAGGGTTAGGGTTAGGGTTAAGGTGAGAGTTAGGGTTTGGGTTAAGTTTAGGGTTAGAGTGATGGTTAGGGTAAGGGTTTTTTGAAGGTGACGGTTAGGGTTAGTCTGAAGGTTAGGGTGAGGGTTAGTATAAGGGTTAGGATTAGGGTTAGGGTGAGGGCTAGGGTGAGGGTGAGGTGTAGGGGTAGGGTTAGGGTGAGGTTTAGGGTTAGGGTTAGGGTTAGGGTTAGGGGGAGTGGGAGGTTTAGGGTTACAATTAGGGTTAGGGGTGGCTAAAGGAGAGGATTAGGGGTAAGGTTAGTGTTAGGGTTAGGGTGAGGGTTAGGGTGAGGGTGAGAGTTAGGCTTAGGGTTAGAATTAGGATTAGGGTAAGGGTTAGGGTGAGTGTGAGGGTTAGGGTTAGGGTTAGGGTGAGGGTAAGTGTAAGGGTGAGGGTTAGGGTTAGGGTGAAGGATTTGGTTAAGATGAGGGATAGGTTTAGGTTTAGGGTTATTGTAAGGGTTAGGTTTAGGGTTATGGTTACTTTGAGGGTGTGGCTGAGGGTTAGGATTAGGGTTAGGTTTAGGTTTAGGTTTAGGATTAGGGTTAAGGTTAGGGTTAGTTTTAGGGTTGGGTTTGGGTTAGGGTGAGGGTTAGGGTTATTGTTAGTGTTATGGTTTGGGTTAAGTTTGCAGTGAGGGTTAGGCTGAGGGTGAGGGTTATGCTTAGGGTTAAGGTTAGGGTTACTGTTAGTGTTAGGGTTAGGATGAGGTTTATGGTGAGGGTGACGGTTAGGGTTAAGGTTAGGATTAGGTCTAGGGTTAAGGTGAGGGTGAGTGTGAGGGTTATGGTTAGGGTAAGGGTTAGGATTAGAGTTAGGGTGAGGGTGAAGTTTAGGATTAGGTTGAGGGTTGGGGTTAGGGTTAGAGTGAGAGTTAGGGTGAGGGTTAGGCTTAGGCTTAGGTTTAGGGTGTGGGCTAGGGTGAGGTTGAGAGTTAGGGTGAAGGTTAGGGTTAGGGTTAGTGTTAGGGTTAGGTTTGGAGTTAGGGTTAGGCTTAGTGTTAGGCAGATGATGAGGGTGAGGGTGAGGGTTAGGGTTAGGTGAGGGGGAGGTTTAGGGTTAGATTTAGTGTTAGTTGGAGGGCTAGTGTGAGGGTTATTGTTTTAGCATTAGGGTGAGGGTTAGGATGAAGTTTAGGGTTAGTATTAGGGTTAGTATTAGGGTTAGGGTAAGGGCCAGAGTGAGGGTGAGGCTTATGGATAGCATTAGGGTCAGGTTTAGTGTTAGGGTTAGGGTTAGAGTTTCTGTGAGTGTGAGGGTTAGGGTTAGGTTTAGGGTTAGGGCTATTGTTAGGGTTAGGGTTAGAGTCAAGTTGAGGGTAAGGGTTAGGGTTAGGTTTAGGGTTTGGGTTTCTTGTTAGGGTTAGGGTTAGAGTTAAGTTGAGGGTAAGGTTGAGGGTGAGGTTTAGGTTTAGGGTTAGGGTGAGGGTTAGGGTGAGGGTTAGAGTTATTGTTACTGTTATGGTTTGGGTTAAGTTTGCGGTGATGTTGAGGCTGAGGGTGAGGGTTATGATTTTGGTTAGGGTTAGGGTTAGTGTTAGGGTTAGGGTTAGGGTGAGGTTTAGGGTTTGGGTTAGGGTTAGCCTTAGGGCTAGGCTGAGGGTGAGGTTGAGGGTGAGAAAGTTAGGGTTAGGGTGAGGGTTAGTCATAAGTTAGGTGGAGGTTTAGAATGAGGTTTAGGGTTAGGATTAGGGTTTGGGTGAGGGCTAGGGTGAGGGTGAGTGTTATGGTTCGGGTGAGGGTGAGGTTTAGGTTTAGGGTTAGGTTGAGGGTTAGGGTGAGGGTTAGGGTTAGCGTTAGGGTGAGGCTGAAATTTAGGGTTAGAGTTAGGGTTAGGGTGAGGCTGATTGTGAGGGTTAGGGTTAGTGTTAGTGTTAGAGGTAGGGATAGGTTGAGGGTTAGGGTGTGGGTGTGGGTTAGGCTTAGGGTTAGGATTAGGTTTAGGGTAAGGTTTAGGGTGAGTGTGAGGTTTAGGGTTAGGGTTAGTGTTAGGTTTAGGGTAGGATGAGGGTGAGGGTGAGGGTTAGGGTTAGGGTGAGTGTTAGGGTTAGGGTTAGGGTGAGAGTTAGGTTTCAGGTTAAGTTTAGGGTTAGGATGAGGGTTAGGGTTAGGGTTAGTGTTAGGGTGAGGGTTAGGGTTAGGTTTAGGGTGAGGGTGAGGATTAGGATGAGGATTAGGGTTAGGATTATGGTTAGGGTGAGGGCTATGATGAGGGTGAGGGTTAGGGTTAGTGTTAGCATGAGGTTTAGGTTTAGGGTTAGGGTGAGTGTTAGGATGAGGGTTAGGGTTACAGTGAGGGTGAGGGTTAGGTTTAGGTTTAGGGTTAGGATTAGGGTAAGGGTTAGGGTGAGTGTTTGGAATAAGTTTAGGGTTAGGGTTATATTTAGGGTTAGGATTATTGTTATTTTTATTGTTGGGGTTAGAGTTAAGATGAGGGTGAGGGTGAGGGTGATGGTGTGGGTTAGGGTGAGGTTTAGCTTTAGGGTTAAGATTAGGGTTAGGGTGAGGGTGAGGTTTAGGGTTAGATTTAGGATTAGGGGGAGGGTTAGATCGAGGGTTAGGGTTAGGGTTAGTGTTAGGGTTAAGGTTAGGGTGCGGGTTAGCTTGAGATTTAGGGTTAGGGTTAGGTTCAGGATTAGGGTTAGGGTTAGTGTGAGTGTGAGGGTTAGGGTTAGGGTTAGGCTGAGGGTGAGGCTGGGGGTGAGGATTAGGGTTAGGCTAATGGTTAGGGTTAGGGTGAGGGTGAGGGTTAGTTTGAGGGTTAGAGTTAGGATTAGTGTTAGGGTGAGGGCTAGGGTGAGGGTGAGGTTTAGGGTAAGGCTTAGGCTTAGGCTTAGGCTTAGGCTGAGTGTGAGGTTGAGGTTGAGGGTTAGGGTTAGGGTGATGGTTAGGTTTACGGTTAGGGTGTTGGTTAGGTAAGGGTAAACGTGAGGTTCAGGCTGAGGGTGAGGTTTAAGATAAAGATGAGGGTTAAGGTTAGGTTTAGGGTTAGGGTAAGGGTTAGGTTTAGGGTTAGGGTGAGGTTTAGATTGATGGTTAGGGTTAGGGTTAGTGTGAGGTTTAGGGTGAGAATGAGGGTTAGGGTTAGGGTGAGGGTGAGGGTTAGGACTAGGGTTTAGGTGAGGGCTAGGGTGAGGGTGAGGGTTACTGTTATGCTTAGTGTTAGTGTTAGGGTGAGTGGAAGTGTTACAGTGAGGGTTAGGGTTACGGTGAGGGTTATGGTTAGGGTTAGGGTTAGGGTTTGGGTTAGGTTTATTGTTAGGGTTAGGGTTACGGTTATGGTTACGGTTACGGTGAAAGTGAGGGTGAGGTTTAGGGTTAGTTATAGTGTTAGGGTTAGGGTGAGGGTTACGTTGAGGGTTGGGTTTAGGGTTAGTGTTAGTTTTAGATTTAGGGTGAGAGTTAGGGGGAGGTTGAGGGTTAGGGTTAGGGTTAGGATTAGTCTTAGGGTGAGGATGAGTGTATGTGTTAGGGTTAGATTTAGGGTTAGGCTTAGGGTTAGACTGAGTGTGCAGTTCAGGGTGAGGGTAAGGGTTAAGGTGAAGGTTAGGTTTAGGTTTAGGTTGAGGGTTTGGATGAGGGTTAGGGTTACAGTGAGGGTGAGGTTTAGGGTTAGTGTGTGGGTTAGGGTTAGGATTAGGGTTAGGTTGAGGGTAGGTTTTAGGATTAGTTTAGGTTTAGGGTTAGGTTTAGGGTTAGCGTTTGGTTTAGGGTTAGGATTAGTGTTATTGTTAGGGTTACGTTTAGAGTTACTGTAAGGGTGATGGTGAGGGTGAGCGTTAGAGTTAGGTTTAGGGTGAGGTTTTGGGTTAGGGTTAGGATTAGGGCTAGGGTAAGGGTTAGGTTTATGGTTAGACTTAGGGTTAGGGGGAGGGTTAGGATGAGTGTTAGGGTTAGGGTAAATGTTAGGGTTAGGGTTAAGGTGAGGGTTAGGTTGAGGTTTAGGGTTAGGGTTAGGGTGAGGTTTAGGGTTAGGGTTAGGGTTAGGGTGAGGGTTGGGTTTAGGGTTAGAGTTAGGGTTAGGGTGAGGGTTGGGTTTAGGGTTAGAGTTAGGGTTAGGGTGAGGCTGAGGGTGAGGGTTAGGGTTAGTGTTAGTGTTAGAGTTAGGGATAGGGTGAGGATTAGGTTGAGGGTGAGGGATAGGCTTAGGGTTAGGATTTGGTTTAGGATAAGGATTAGGGTGAGGGTTAGGGTGAGGGTTAGGGTTAGGGTTAGGTTTATGTTTAGGATTAGGCTTAGGTTTAGGCTAAGGGTGACAGTGGGGTTGAGGATTAGGTTTAGGGTTATGGTTAGGGGTAGGGATAAGGTTATTGTTAGTGTTATGGTTATGGTTAAGTTTGTGGTGAGGGTGATGCTGAGGGTGAGGGTTATGTTTAGGTTTAAGGTTAGGGTTAGGATTATGGTTAGGCTTAGGCTTAGGCTGAGGGTAATGGTGGGGGTGAGAATTAGAGTTAGGGTTAGGGTTATTTTTAGTGTTATGGTTAGGGTTAAGTTTGCGGTGAGGGTGAGGCTGAGGGTGAGGGTTATGTTTAGGGTTAGGGTTAAATTTAGACTTAGTGTTATTATTAGGGTAAGGGTTAGAGTTATGGTGAGTTTGAGGGTGAAGGTGAGGGTTAGGTTTAGGGTGAGGTGTAGGGTGAGGTTTAGGGTTAGTGTTAGGGTTAGGGTGAGGGTGAGGTTTAGGGTTAAACTTAGGGTTAGGGGGAAGGTTAGGGTGAGGTTTACAGCTAGGGTTAGTGTTAGGGTTAGAGTGAGGGAAAGGGTTAGGTTCAGGTTTAGGGATAGGGTTAGGTTTAGGAGTAGGCTTAGGGTGAGTGTGAGTGTGAGGGTTAGGGTGAGGGTTAGGTTTAGGGTTATGGTGAGGGTTTGGATGAGGGTTAGGGTTAGAGTGAGGGTGAGGTTTAGGGTTAGTGTGAGGGTTAGGGTTAGGATTAGGGTTAGGGTGATGTAGGTGTTAGGATTAGGGTTAGGGTTAGGGTTAGGGTTAGGTTAAGGGTTAGGATTAGTGTTATTTTTAGGGTTAGGATTAGAGTTACTGTGAGGGAGAGGCTGAGGGTGAGGTTTAGGGTTAGGTTTAGGGTGAGGTTTAGGATTAGGGTTAGCATAAGGCTGAGGTTTATGGTTAGACTTAGGGTTAGGGGGAGGGTTAGGGTTAGGGTTACTGTTAGGGTTAGGGTTAAGGTGAGGGTTAGGTTGAGGTTTAGGGTTCGGGTTAGAGTGAAGGTTAGGGTTAGGGTAATGGTTAGGGTGAGGGTGCGGTTTAGGGTTAGAATTAGGCTGAGGGTGAGGTTTAGGGTTAGGGTTAGTGTTAGAGTTAGGGATAGGGTGAGGGTTAGGGTGAGGGTGAGGGTTAGGCTTAGGGTTAGGATTAGGTTTAGGATAAGGGTTAGGGTGAGGGTTAGGGAGATGGTGAGGGTTAGGGATAGGGTTAGGTTTAGGATTTGGGTTAGGGTGAAGGTGAGTGTGAGGTTTAGGATTAGGTTTAGGGTTAGGCTTAGGGTTAGGGTGAGGGTGAGGGTTAGGGTTTGGGTTAGGGTGAGGGTGAGGCTGAGGATTATGGTTATGTTTAGGGTTATGGTTATGTTTAGGGTTAGGGTTAGGTTTAGTGATAGTGTTACGGTGAGGTTTAGGGTTAGGTTTAGGGTTTGGATTAGGCTTAGGTTAAGGCTGAGGGTGAGAGGAGTGGGGGTGAAGATTAGGGTTAGGGTTAGGGTTAGGGTTAGGGATAGGGTTATTGTTAGTGTTATGGTTAGTATTAAGTTTGCGGTGAGGGTGACCTTGAGGGTAAGGGTTATGTTTAGGATTAAGGTTAGGGTTAGGATTAGGGATAGGCTTAGGGTTAGACTGAGGGTGATTGTGGAGGAGAGGATGAGGGTTAGGGTTTGGGTTATTGTTAGTGTTATGGTTAGGGTTAAGTTTGCGGTGAGGGTGAGGCTGAGGGTGAGTGTTAAGTTTAGGGTTACGGTTAAGTTTAGGGTTAGTGTTATTGTTAGGGAAAGGTTTAGATTTACGGTGAGTTTGAGGGTGAGGGTGAGGGTTAGGGTTAGGGTGAGGTGTAGGGTGAGGTTTAGGGTTAGGGTTAGGGTTAGGGTGAGGGTGAGGTTTAGTGTTAGACTTAGGGTTAGGGGGAGGGTTAGGGTGAGGTTTAGGGCTAGGGTTAATGTTAGGGTTAGGGTGAAGGAAAGGTTTAGGTTGAGGTTTAGGGATAGGGTTAGGTTTAGGATTAGGCTTAGGGTGAGGGTAAGTGTGACGTTTTGGGTGAGGGTTAGGCTTAGGCTTAGGGTTAGGCTGAAGCTGAGGGTGGGGGTTAGGATTATGGTTACGGTCATGGTTAGATTTAGGGTTAGGTTGAGTGTTAGGATGAGAGTTAGGGTTAGGATTGGGATTAGGGTGACGGCTAGGGTGAGGGTGAGGGTTAGGGTAAGGCTTAGGCTTAGGCTTAGGGTTAGGCTGAGTGTGAGGTTGAGGGTGAGGGTTGGGGTTAGGGTGAGGATTAGGTTTATGGTTAGGGTGAGCGTTAGGACGAGATTTACTGTTAGGTTGAGGGTTGGTTGAGAATGATGATAAAGGTAAAAGTGAGGTTTCAGCTGAGAGAGAGGGTTTCGTTAAGGGTGAGTGATAGGGTTAGGTTTAGGGTTAGGATAAGGGTTAGGGTTAGGGTTAGGGTAAGGGTTAAATTGAGGATTAGGTTTAGGGTTAGTGTGAGGTTTAGGGTGACGATGAGGGTTAGGGTTAGGGTGAGAGTGAGGGTTAGAATTAGATTTGGGTGAGGGCTAGGGTGAGGGTGAGGGTTAGGGTTAGGGTTTTGTTTAGGCTGAGGTTTAGGGTTTGGGTTAGGGTTAGAGTTAGGTTTACAGTGAATTGTGAGGTTTAGGGTTAGAGTAAGGGTTAGGGTTATGGTTAGGGTTAGAGATAGGGTGAGGTTTAGGATTAGGATGAGGGTTAGGGTTAGTGTGAGGGCGAGTGTTAGTGTTAGGGTTAGTGTTACGGTGAGGGTAAGCGTTTTGGTGAGGCTTAGGGTTAGGGTGAGGGTTTTGGTTAGGGTGAGGGTTAGGGTTAGGGTTAGGGTTAGGGTGTGGTTGAGGTTTAGGTTTAGATATAGGGTTAGAGGGAGGGTTAGGGTGAGGGTGAGTGTTAGGGTTAGTGTGAGGGTGAGGTTTAGCTTGAGGTTTAGTTTTAGGGTTAGGGTTAGGGTTAGTGTGACGGATAGTGTTAGGTTGAGGGTAAGTGTTAGTGTGAGGGTTAGGGTTAGGTTGAGTGCGATGGTTAGGATGAGGGTTAGTATTAGGGTTAGTGTTATTGTTAGGGTTAGGTTTAGGGTTACGTTTACAGTGAGGGTGAGTGTTAGGGTTAGGGATAGGTTGAGGTTTAGGTTTTGGGTTAGAGTTAGATTTAGGTTTAGGGTAAGGTTTAGGGTGAAGGTAAGTTTGAGGGTTAGCGTTAGGGTTAGTGTTAGGGTTAGGGTCAGGGTGAGATTTAGAGGGAACGTTAGGGTTAGTGATAGGGTTAGGATTAGGGTTAGGGTGAGGGTGAGTGTGTATGTTACGGTTAGGTTTAGTGTTAGGCTTAGGGTGTGGGTGAGGGTGAGGTTGAAGGTGAGGGTTAGGGTTAGGGTGAGGGTTAAGGGGAGGGTTAGGATGAGGGTTAGGATTAGGATTAGGGTTAGGGTGAGGGCTAGGGTGAGAGTGAGGTTTAGGGTTAGGTTTAGGGTGAGGGTTAGGGTTAGGGTGAGAGTTAGGGTTCGTGATAAGTTTAGGGTGAGGGTGAGGGTTAGTGTAAGATTTAGGGTGCGGTTGAGGGTTAGGTTTAGGGTTAGTGTTAGGGTGAGGTTTAGGATGAGGGTTAGGGTTAGGATTAGGGTTAGGGTGAGGGCTAGGATGAAGGTGAGATTTAGCATTAGGGTTAGGGTGAGGTTTAGGCTTAGGGTTAGGGTGAGGGTGAGGGTGAGGTTTAGGGTTAGAGTTAGGGTTAGGGTGAGGTTGATTGTGAGGTTTAGCGTTAGGGTTTGTGTTGGAGTTAGGGTTAGGGTGAGGGTGAGGGTTAGGCTTAGCATTAGGATTAGGATTAGGATAAGGGATAAGGTGAGTGTGAGGGTTAGGGTTAGGGTTAAGCATAGGGTTAGGCTGAGGGTGAGGGTGAGGTTTAGGGTTAGGGTTAGGGTAAGGATTAGGGTTAGGGTTAGGGTCAGAGTTAGGGTTCGGGTTAACTTTAGGGTTAGGATGAAGGTTAGGGATAGGTTGAGGTTTTGTGTTAGGGTTAGAGTTAAGGTGAGCGTTAGTGTTAGGGTTAGTGTTATTGTTAGGGTTATGGTTAGATTTTCGGTGAGGGTGAGGGTGAGGGTTAGGGTTAGGGTTAGGGTGAGGTTTAGGTTTAGGGTTAGGATTAGGATTAGGATGAGGGTGAGTTTTAGGGTTAGATTTAGGGTTAGGGGGAGGGTTAGTTCTTGGGTTAAGGTTAGGGTTAGTGTTAGGGTTAAGGTTATGGTTAGGGTTAGGTTGAGGTTAAGGGTTAGAGTTAGGGTTAGGTTTAGGATTAGGGTTAGGGTGAGGGTGAGTGTGAGGGTTAGGGTTAGGGTTCGGCTTAGGCTTGGGGTTAGGCTGAGGGTGAGGGTGGGGTTGAGGATTAAGGTTAGGATGATGGTTAGGGTTAGGGTTAGGTTAAGTGTTAGGATGAGGGTTAGGGTTAGGATTAGGGTTAGGGTGAGGGCTAGGGTGAGGGTGAGTGTTAGGATAAGGGTTAGGCTTAGGCTTAGGGTTAGGCTGAGCATAAGTTTGAGGATGAGGTTTAGGGTTAGGGTGATGTTTTGGTTTTCGGTTAGGGTGAGGGTTAGGATGAGGTTTAGGGTTAGGGGGAGTGTTAGGGTGAGTATGATGGTAAGTGTAATGGTGAGATTTAGGCTGAGGCTGAGGATTAAAATAAGGGTGAGTGTTAGGTTTAGGTTTAGGGTTAGGGTAAGGGTTAGGGTTAGGGTTAGGGTGAGGGTTAAATTGAGGATTAGGGTTAAGGTTAGTGTGAGGTTTAGGGTGAGGATTAGGGTTAGGGTTAGGGTGAGCATGAGGGATTGAATTAGGGTTAATGTGAGGGCTAGGGTGAGGGTGAGGGTTAGGTTAGTGTTAGGGTTAGGGTAAGTGTTAGGATGAGGGTGAGGTTTAGGGTTAGTGTGAGGGCGAGTGTTTGGTTTAAGGTTAGTTTTAGAGTGAGGGGAAGTGTAATGGTGAGGGTTAGGGTTAGGGTGAGGTTAGTTTTTAAGTTGAGGCTTAGGGTTAGTGCTAGTGTGAGGGTGAGGGTGAAGCTTAGGGTTAGATTTAGGGTTAGGGGAGGGTTAGGGTGAGGTTTAGTGTTAGGGTTATTGTAAGGGTTAGGGTGAGGGTGAGGTTTAGGTTGAGGTTTAGGATTAGGGTTAGGGTTAGTGTGAGGGTTTGTGTTAGGATTAGGGTTATGCTTAAGATTAGGCTGAGGGTGAGGGTGAGGGTGAATGTTAGAGTTAGGGTGAGGGTTAGTGTTAGGGTTATGGGGAGGTTTAGGATGAGGGTTAGGGTTAGGATTAGGGTTAGGGTGAGGGCTATGGTGAGGGTGAGGTTTAGATTTAGGGTTCAGGTGAGGGTGAGGTTCAGGGTTAGAGTTAGGTTTACATTGAGGCTGATTGTGAGGGTTAGGGATAGGGTTAGTGTTAAAGTTAGGGTTAGGGTGAGGGTTAGGTTGAGGGTGAGGGTTAGGCTTAGGGTTAATATTAGAATTATGGTAAGGTTTAGGGTGAGTGTGAGGGTTAGGGTTATGGTAAGGCTTAGGGTTATGTTGATGGTAAGGGGGAGGGTTAGTGTTAGGGTGAGTGTTAGGGTTAGTTTTAGTTTGAGAGTTGGGGTTCGGGTTAAGTTTAGGGTTGGCGTGAGGGTTAGGTTTAGACTTACGGTGAGCATGAGGGTTAGGGTTAGGTTGAGGGTTAGAGTTAGGTTTACCGTTATGGTGAGGGTTAGGGTTAGGGTTAGGCTGAGGGTTAGGATGAGGATTAGGGTTCAGATTAGGGTTAGGGTGAGGGCTATGGTGAGGGTGAGGTTTAGGGTTAGTGTTAGGTTGAGGTTTAGGGTAAGGGTAAGGGTTTGAATTAGGGTTAGTGTTATAGTGAGGGTGAGGGTTAGGGTTCGGGTGAGGGTTAGGGTTAGGATTAGGCTTAGGGTGAGGGTGAGTTTTAGGATTAGGGTTAGGGTTAGGTTTAGGTTTAGGTTTAGGGTTAGGATTAGTGTTATTGTTATGGTTGTGGTTTCATTCATGCTGAAGGTAAGGGTGATGGTGAGGGTTAGGGTGAGGGTTAGGGTATGGATTAGGGTTAGGGTTAGGATTAGGGTTAGGGTGAGGGGGAGGTTTAGGGTTAGATTTAGAGTTAGGGGGAGGGTTAGTTCGTGGGTTAGTGTTAGTGTTAGTGTTAGGGTTAAGGTTAGGGTGAGGGTTAGATTGAGGTTAAGGTTTAGTTTTAGGATCAGGGTTAGGTTGAGGGTGAGTGTGAGGGTTAGAGTTAGGGTTAGGTTGAGGCTGATTTTGAGGGTTAGGGTTCGTGTTAGATTTAGTGTTAGAATGAGGGTTAGGGTGAGTGTGAGGCTTAGGCTTAGGGTTAGGATTGAGATTAGGATAAGGCTTAGGGTTATTGTGAGCTTTAGTGTTAGGCTTAGGGTTAGGGTGAGGGTGAGGGTGAGGGTTAGGGTGAGGGTTAGGCTTAGGGTTAGGGTGAGAGTTAGGGTTCAGGAGAAGTTTAGAGTTTGGATGAGGAGTAGGGTTAGGGTTATGGTGAGTGTGAGGGCTAGGGTTAGGTTGAGGGTTAGGGTTAGGTTTAGGGTTAGGGTGTGGGTTTGTGTTAGGTTTAGTGTGAGGGTTAGGGTTAGGGTGAGGGTTTGGATGAGGGTTAAGTTTATGGTGAGGGTGAGGGTTAGTGTTATGGTTAGGATTAGGGTTAGGGTGAGGGTGTGTGTTAGGATAAGTGTTATGGTTAGGGTTAGGGTTAGGTTTAGGGTTAGGATTAGTGTTATTGTTAGGGTTAGAGTTAGAGTTCAAGTGAGGGTGAGGGTGAGGGTTAGGGTTCGGGTTAGGGTGAGGTTTGGTTAGGGGTAGGATTAGGGCTAGGGTGAGGGTGGGGTTTATGGTTACATTTAGGGTTAGGGGGAGGGTTAGTTCGTGGGTTAGGGTTAGAGTTAGAGTTAGGGTTAAGGTTACGGTGATGGTTAGGTAGAGATTAAGGTTTAGGGGTAGGGTTAGATTTATGATTAGGTTTAGGGTGAGGATGAGTGTGAGTGTTAGGCTTAGGGTTAGGCCTCGGCTTAGGTTTAGGCTGAGGTTGAGTGTGGGCGTGAAGATTATGGTTAGGGTGATGGTTAGGTTTAAGGTTAGGGTGACGGTTAAGATGAGGGTTAGGGTTAGGATTAGGGTTAGGGTGAGGGCTAGAGAGAGGGTGAGGTTTAGGATAAGGGTTAGGCTTAGGCTTAGGGTTAGGCTGAGTTTGAGTTTGAGGGTGAGGATTAGGGTTAGGGTGATGTTTAGGTTTATGGTTAGGGTGAGAGTTAGGATAAGGTTTAGGGTTAGGGGGAGGTTTAGGGTGAGGATGATCATAAGGGTAAAGGTGAGGTTTAAGCTGAGGGTGAGGGTTAGGATAAGATTGTGGGTTAGGGTTAAGTTTAGGGTTAGGGGAAGGGTTAGGGTTAGGGTTCGGGTGAGGGCTAGATTGCGGTTTAGGGTTAGGGTTAGTGTGAGGTTTAGGGTGAGGATGAGGGTTAGAATTAGGGTTAGGGTGAGGGCTAGGGTGAGGGTGAGGTTTTGGGTTAGGGTGTGGCTTAGGATTAGGGTGAGGGTTAGGGTTACTCTGAGGGTTAGTGTTAGTGTTAGGGTGAGGGTAAGTGTTAGGGTAAGGGTTAGGGTTAGGGTGAGGGTTATGGTTAGGGTGAGGGTTATTGTTAGGTTTGTTGTTAGGGTTAGGGTTACTTTATCGATGAGGGTGACGGTTAGGGTTAGGGGGAGGGGGAGGCTTATTATTAGAGTTAGGGTTAGGGTGAGGCTGAGGGTGAGGGTTAGGGTTGGGGTTAGTGTTAGGTTTAGGGTTAGTGTGAGGGTTAGGGTTAGGGTCTGGCTTAGGCTTAGGCTTAGGCTTAGCCTTAGGCTGAGCCTGAGGGTGAGGGTTAGGGTTAGGGTGAGGGCTAGGGTTAGGGTTAGGGTGAGGGTTTGGATAAGTTTTAGGGTTAGGATTAGTGTTAGGGTGAGGGCTAGGCTGAGGGTTAATGTGAGGGTTAGGTTTAGGGATAGGGTTAGGTTTAGGATTAGGGATAGGGTGAGGGTGATTGTGAGGGTTAGGGTTAGGGTTAGGCTTAGGGTTAGGGTGAGGGTAAGGGTTAGGTTTTGGGTTAGGGTGAGGGTGAGGCTGAGGATTAGGGTTTGGTTCAGGTTTTGGGTTAGGGTTAGGGACACCTATAGTATGCATAAGACTATGAATAAGTTTCCTTTACCATATTCTCTAGCCATTGGCATAGCATAAGGGCTAGAGGTTGAACATAGTGTTAAGCAAATATTTATCCCTTCTTATACAAGCAAAAGAAAAAAATCAAAAGAAGAAACAAATACAAGCACATTCTTTGATTAACAAAAAAAAAACCCTTCAAATCAAAGGATTGGGATTTGAACTCAGCAAGAACCATAATCTTACTAAGGAAGCAATCTCCTGCTTGAGCCACAGCTTCTGTAAAGACTTTAGGGATAGGGATAGGGTTAGGTTGAGGTTTAGGGTTAGGGTGATGGTTAGGGTTAGTGTGAGGCTTAGTGTTCGGTTTGCAGTTAATGTTAAGGTGAGGGTAACTGTTAGGGTGAATGTTAGGTTTAGGGTGAGGGTAATGGTTAGGGTGAGGGTTAGGGTTATGGTTAGGAAATTTGTTAGGATTATGGTTTGGGTTACTGTTACTGTGAGGGTGAGTGTTAGGGTTAGGGTTAGGATTAGTATTAGGGTTAGTGTTAGGGTGAGGGTAAGTGTTAGGGTGAGGGTTAGGGTTAGGGTGAAGGGTAGGGTTAGTGTGAGGCTTAGTGTTCGGGTTACGGTTAGTGTTAAGGTGAGGGTAATTGTTAGGGTGAGGGTTAGGTTTAGGGTAAGGGTAATGTTTAGGGTGATTGTTAGTGTGAAGGTTAGGGTTTTTGTTAGGATTATGGTTTGGGTTACTGTTACTGTGAGGGTGAGTGTTAGTGATAGGGTTAGGATTAGTATTAGGGTTAGTGTTAGGGTGAGGGTAAGTGTTAGGGTGAGGGTTAAGGTGAGGGTGAGGGTTATGGTTAGGGTGAGGGTCAGGGTTAGGGTTAGGGTTACATTGAGCGTGAGGGTTAGGGTTAAGTTGAGGGTTAGGTTTAGGGTTAGCGTTAGGGTGAGTTTAGGGTTAGGCTTAGTGTGAGGGTTAGTGTTAGGGTTAGGGTTAGTGGTAGGTGAGGGTAAGTGTTAGTGTGAGGTTTAGGGTTAGGGTGAGGATTATGGTTAGGGTGAGGGTTAGGGTTATTGTTAGGGTTAGGATTAGGGTTAGAGTTAGGGTTAGGGTGAGGATAAGATTTAGGGTTAGAGTTAGGATTAGGTTTACGATTAGGGTTAGGGTGAGGGCTGGGGTGAAGGTGAGGATTAGGGTTAGTGATAGGGTAATGCTTAGGGTTAGGGTTACGGTTAGGGTGATGGTTAGGATGAGGGTTAGGCTTATGGTGAGGGTGAGGGTTAGGGTTAGGGTGAGGTTTAGGGTTAGGATTAGGGTTAGGTTGAGGTTGAGTGTTAGCATTAGGGTTAGGGTTAGGGTTAGGGTTAGGTTTAGGGTTAGGATTACTGTTATTGTTAGGGTTAGGGTTAGAGTTATGTTGAGAGTGATGGTGAAGGTGAGGATTAGGGTTAGAGTTAGGGTTAGGGTTAGTGTTAGGGTGAGGTTGAGGTTTATGGTTAGATTTAAGTTTAGTTGGAGGGTTAGGTCTAGGGTTAGGATTAGGGCAAGTGTTAGGGTTAAGGTTAGTTACAGGGTTAGGTTGAGGTTTAGGGTTAGGGTTAGTGTGAATTTTAGGGTGAGGATGAGGGTTAGGGTTAGGGCGAGGTCTAGGGAAAGGGTGAGGTTTAGGGTTAGTGTTAGGGTGAGGTTTATGGTTAGGGTGATGTTTAGGGTTAGTGTGAGGTTTACTGTTAGGGTTAGGGTTAGTGTTAGGGTGAGGGTAAGTGTTAGGGTGAGGGTTAGGGTTAGGTTTAGGGTTACGGTTAGTGTGAGGGTTAGGGTTAGGGTTATGGTTATTGTTAGCATTAGGGTTAGGGTTAAGGTTATGGTGAGGGTGAGTGTGAGGGTTACGGTTAGGGCTAGGATGAGGTTTAGGGTTAGGGTTAGGGTGAGGGTTAGGGTGAGGTTTAGTGTTAGATTTAGGGTTAGGGTTAGCCTTAAGGTGGGGGTTAGGTTGAGGATGAGGGTTAGGGTTAGGGTTAGGAGTAGGATTAGGGTTAGTGTTAGGGTGAGTGTGAGGGTTAGGGTTAGGATTAGGGATAGGCTTAGGGTTAGGCTGAGGTTGAGGGTGAGGTTTAGGGTTAGGGTGAAGTTTAGGGTTACGGTTATTCTTAGGATTAGCCTGAGGGTGAGGGTGTGGGTTAGTGTTAAGATTAGTGTTAGGTTGAGGTTTAGGGTTTGGGTTAGGGTTAGGGTTAGGTTGAGGTTTAGGTTTAGAGTTAGGGTTAGGGTGAGGTTTAGGTTGAGAGTCAGGGTAAGGGTTAGTTTTAGGTTTAGGGTTATAGTGAGAGTTAGGGGGAGGGTTAGGTTTAGGGTTAGTGTTAAGGATAGGATTTGGGTTAGAGTGAGGGTGAGTGTGTGTGTTAGGTTTAGGTTTAGGGTTAGGGTGAGGGTGAGGTTGATGTTGACAGTTAGTGTTAGCGGGAGGTTTAGGATGAGGGTTAGGGTTAGGATTAGAGTTAGAGTAAGGGCTAGGGTGTGTGTGAGGGTGAGGTTTAAGGTTAGGGTTAGGGTTAGGGTGAGGTTTAGTGTTAGGGTTAGGGTTAGAGTTAGGATTAAGGTGAGGGTGAGGTTTAGGGGTACAGTTAGGGTTAGGGTGCGGGTTAGCTTGGGGGTGATGGTAAGGGTAAATTTGAGGTTTAGGCTGAGGGCGATGGTTATGGTAAGGGTTAGGGTTAGAGTTAGGGTGAGGGTTAGTGTTAGCTTTAGGGTTAGGGTGAGGGTTAGATTGAGGATTAGTGTTAGGGTGATGGTGAGGGTTAGTGTGAGGATTAGTGTTAGTGTTAGAGTTAGTGTTAGGGTGAAGGTAAGTGTTAGGGTGAGGATTAGTGTTAAGGTGAGTGTTATGGTTAGGGTGAGGGTTAGGATTATTTTTAGCATTAAGGTTAGGGTTACGGTTATGATGAGGGTGAGGGTGAGGCTTAGGTTTAGGACTAGGATGAGGTTTAGTTATATGGTTATGGTTAGGGTCAGGGTGAGGTTTAGTGTTAGAGTTAGGGTTAGGATGAGACAGAGGGTGAGAGTTAGGTTTAGAATTAATGTTAGGGTTAGGCTTAAGGTGAGGGTTAGGTTGAGGGTGAGGGTAGAGTTAGGGTTAGGAGTAGGATTAGGGTTAGGCTTTGGGTGAGTGTGAGGGTTAGGTTTAGGGTTAGGGATAGGCTTAAGGTTAGGCTGAGGTTGAGGGTGAGGGTTAGGGTTAGGGTGAGGGTTAGGGTTAGAGTTAGGATTAGGAATAGGTTTAGGGTTAAGATTAGTGTTAGGTTGAATTTTAGGGTTAGAGTTAGGATTAGTGTTAGAGTGAGGGCTAGGAAGAGGTTGAGGTTTATGGTTAGGGTTAGGGTGAGGTTTAGGGTTAGGTTTAGGGTTAGGGTTAGGGTGAGTGTGAGGTATAGGATTAGATTTAGGGTTAAGCTGAGGCTGAGTGTGAGGCTTAGGGTTAGGGTTAGGATTAGGATTATGGTAAGGGTTAGGGTGAGTGTGAGGGTTAAGGTTCTGGTTAGGGTTAGGCTTAGGGTTACAGTAAGGGTGAGGGTGAGGGTTAGGATTAGGATTAGGGTTAAGGTGAGGTTGAGTGAGTGTGTTAGGTTAGGTTTAGGTTTAGGTTAAGGGTGTGGCTAAGGATGAGGTTGAAGGTGAGGGTTAGGGTTAGGGTAAGGTTTAGGGTAAGGGTTAGGGGGAGGGTTAGGATGAGGGTTAGGGTTAGGATTAGGGTTAGGGTGAGAGTGAGGATGAGGGTTAGGGTTAGGCTTAGGATTAGCTTGAGGGTGAGGGTGTGGGTTAGGGTAAAGTTTAGTGTTAGGGTGAGGTTTATGGTTTGGGTTAGGTTTAGAGTTAGGGTTGGGGTGAGGCTGAGGTTGATGGTTAGATTTAGGATTAATGTTAGGTTTATGCTTAAGGTGAGGGTTAGGTTGAGGGTGAGGGTTAGAGTTAGGGTTAGGAGTAGGATTAGGGTCAGGTTTAGGGTAAGTGTGAGGGTTAGGGTTAGGGTTATGGATAGGCTTATGGTTAGGCTGTGTTGAGGGTGAGGGTTAGGGTTAGGGTGAGGTTTAGGTTTAGGGTTACGTGAGGGTTAGCGTTAGGGTTAGGGTGAGAGTTAGGTTTCAGTTATGTTTAGGGTTATGGTGAGGGTTAGGGTTAGGGTTACGGTGAGCTTGAGGTTTTGGGGTTAGGTTGAGATTTAGGGTTAGGTTTTGGGTTAGGGTGAGGGTAAGGATGAGCATTAGGGCTTGGATTAGGTTTAGGGTGATGGCAATTTTGAGGCTTAAGGTTAGGGTTAGTGTTTGATTAATGTTTATGGTTAGGTTTAGGGATATGGGGAGGGTTAGTTTGAGGGTTCGGGTTATGGTGAGGGTGAGGATTAGGGTTAGGTTGAGGGTTAGGGTTAGGATTATGTTTAGCAAGAAGGTGAGTGTTAGGATTAGTGTTAGGGTTAAGGTTAGGGTTATTTTTAGGTTTAGGATTACTGTTATTGTTAGGGTTAGGGTTAGAGTTATGGTGAGGGTGAGGGGGAAGGGGAGGGGGAGGGTTAGGTTTAGGGTTAGGGTGAGTTTTAGGGTTAGGGTTAGGATTATTGTTAGGGTGAGAGTGAGGTTTAGGTTGAGGTTTAGGGTTAGGGTTAGAGTTAGTGTGAGGATTAGTGTTAGGGTTAGGGTTAGTGTTTGGGTGAGGGTAAGTGTTAGCGTGAGGGTTTGGTTTAGCTGAGGTTTATGGTTGAGGGTTAGGATTAGGTTTAGGGTTTTTGTTAGGGTTAGGTTTAGAGTTACAGTTACGGTGAGGGTGTGGTTGAGGGTGAGGGTTAGGGTTAGGGTGAGGCTTGGGTTGAGGTTAAGATTTAGGGTTATGGTTAGGGTTAGGATTAGGTTTAGGGTGCGGGTAAGTGTGAGGGTTAGGGTTAGCCTTAGGCTTATGGTTAGGCTGAGGGTGAGGGTGAGTGTTAGGATTAGGGTTAGGGTTAGGGTTAGGGTTATGGTTAGGTTTAGAGTTAGGATTAGTGTTATTGTTAGGGTTTTGGTTAGCTTTAAAGTGAGGGTGAGGGTGAGGGTGAAGGTGAGGGTTAGGGTTAGGTTTAGGGTGAGGTTTAGGGTTAGGGGTAGGATTAGAGTTAGGGTGAGGTTGAGGTTTAGGGTTAGATTTGGGTTAGGGGGAGTGTTAGCTTGTGGTTTATGGTTAGGGTTAGTGTTAGGGTTAGGGTTAGAGTGAGGGTTAGGTTGAGGTTATGGCTTAGGGTTAGGGTTAGTGTTAGGGTGAGGGTTAGGATTAGGATGGTTTAGGGTGAGCGCTAGTGTGAGGGTGAGGGTTAGGTTTATTTTGATGGTTACGTTTACAGTTAGAGTGACTGTTAGGATGAGGTTTAGGGTTAGGGTAAGGATAATAGTAAGGGTAAAGGGTAGGTTTAGGCTGAGGGTGAGGTTTAAAATAAGGTTGAGTGTTACGGATAGGTTTAGGGTTAGGGTTAGGGTTAGGGTTAGGGTGAGGGTTAAATGAAGGATTAGGGTTAGGGTTAATGTGAGTTTTAGGGTGAGGAATTGGGATAGAGTTAGGTTGAGGGTGAGGGTTAGAATTAGGCTTAGGTTGAGGGCTAGGGTGAGGGTGAGGGTTAGTGTTAGAGTTAGGGTTAGGGTGAGGTTTAGGATTAGGCTGAGGGTTAGGGTTAGTGTAAGGGTTAGGGTTAGGGTTAGGGTTAGGGTTAGGGTGAGAGTAAGTGTTAGGTTGAGGGTTATGGTTAGGGTGAGGGTTAGGGTTAGGGTTATTGTTAGGGTTAGGGTTAGGGTTACGTTTATAGTGAGGGTTAGTGTGAGGGTTAGGGTTAGAGTTAGTTTGAGGTTTAATGTTAGGGTTAGATTTCGAGTTAGGGTTAGTTTAGGGTGAGGGTGAGGTTTAGGGGTAGAGTTAGGGTTAGGGTGAGGGTTAGGTGAGCATTAGGGTCATGGTAAGAGTTAGGGTGGGGTTGACAGTAAGGGTAAACTTGAGTGTTAGGCTGAGTGTAATGGTTACGGTCGGGTGGGGGTTAGGGATATGGTGAGGGTTAGGGTTATGGGAAGGATGTGGGTGAGGGTTAGATTGAGTATTAGTGTTACGGTTAGTGTGAGGTTTAGGGTGAGGATGAGGGTTAGGTTTAGGGTGAGGGGTAGGGTGAGGGTGAGGGTTAGTGTTAGGGCTAGGGTGAGGTTTAGGGTTAGGGTGATGGTTAGATTTAGTGTGAGGTTTAGTGTTAGGATTAGGTTTTGTGTTAGGGTGAGGGCAAGTGTTAGGTCGAGGGTTACGGTTAGGGTGAGGGTTATGGATAGTTTGAGGTTTAGGGTTAGGTTTAGGGTTATTGTTATGTTTAGGGGTAGGGTTATGGTTACAGTGAGGGTGATGCTGATTGTTAGGTTAGGGTTAGGATGAGGTTTAGCTTTAGGGTTAGGGTGAGAGTTAGGGTTAGGGTGAGAGTGAGGTTTACAGCTAGAATTAGGGTTAATGTTAGGGTTAGGGTGAGGGTGAGGTTTAGGGTTAGGCTTAGGCTTAGGCTTTGGCCGAGCAAGAGGGTGAGGGTTAGGGTTAGTGTTAGGGTGAGGGTTAGTGTTAGGGTTAGGGTGAGTGTTACTATGAGGTTTAGGGTTAGGATTAGGGTTAGGGTGAGGGCTAGCCTGAGGGTTAGGGTGAGGGTTAGGTTTAGTGATAGGGTTAGGTTAGGATTAGGGTTAGTGTGAGGGTGAGGGTGAGGGTTAGTGTTAGGGTTACCATTAGGCTTAGGGTTATGGTGAGGTTTACGGTTAGGGTTTGGGTTAGTGTGAGGGTGAGGCTTAGTGTTAGGGTGAGGGTGAGGACTAGTGTTAGCTTTAGGGTTAGGGTTAGGGTTAGATTGAGGGTTAGGCTTAGGGTTAGAGTGAGGGTTACGATGAGAGTTAGGGATAGGGTTAGGGTTAGGCTTAGGGTTAGGCTGAAGGTGAGTGTGAGGGTTAGGTTAAGGGTTTGGGTTAGGGTGAGGGTGAGGGTGAGCATTACTGTTAAGTTTATGGTTAGGCTTAGGGTTAGGTTTAGGGTTAGGGCTAGGGTTAGGTTGAGGGTTAGGGTTAGGGTTAGGGTTAGGTTTATGGGCAGAGTTAAGGTGAGGTTTAGGGTTAGGGTTAGTGTTAGGGTGAGGGTGAGGGTGAGGGTTAGTTTGAGGTTTAGGGATAGGGTTAGGTTTAGGACTAGGGTTATGGTGAGCGTGAGGGTGTGGGTTAGCCTTAGGCTTAGGGTTAGGGTGAGTGTGAGGGTGGGGGTGAGAATTAGGGTTAGGGTGATGGTTCGGGTTAAGGTTAGTGTTATTGTTAGGGTTAAGGTTATAGTTACAGTGAGTTTGAGGGTGAGGGTGAGGGTTAGTGTTAGGGTTAAGGTGGGGTTTAAGGTTAGGGTTAGGGTGAGTATGAGGTTCCGGGTTAGATATAGGGTTAGGTAGAGGGTTAATGTGAGAGTTAGGGATAGGGTTAGTGTTAGGGTTAGGGTGAGGTTGAGGGTTAGGTTGAGTTTTAGGGTTAGGGTTAGTGTTAGTGTTAGCGTTAGGTTGAGAGTTAGGGGGAGGTTTAGGGTTAGGGTTAGGGTTAGTGTTAGCGTTAAGATGTGGGTGAGGTTTAGTTTTAGAAGTAGGATTCGGGTAAGGCTGAGGGTGAGGGTTAGGTTTAGGGTTAGTGTTAGGGTTAGGGTAAGGGTTAAGGTGAGGGTGTGAGTTAGAGTTAGGGTTAGGATTAGGGTTATGGTAAGGGTGAGTGAGAGTGTTAGGATTAGGCTTAGGCTTAGCCTTAAGTTTAGGCTGATGGTGAGTGTGAGGTTACAGGGTAGAGTTAGGGTTATGGTGATGGTTAGGTTGAGGATTAGGGTTTGGGTGAGGGTTAGGGTTAGGGTGAGGGTGAGGGTTAGGCTTAGACTTAGGGTTAGGCTGAGGGTGAGGGTGGGGGTGAGGATTAGGGATAGTGTTAGGGTTAGGTTTAGGGTTAGGCTGAGGGTGAGGGTGGCCGTGAGCATTAGGGTTAGGGTGATTGTTCGGGTTAGGGTTAGTGTTATTGTTAGGGTTAGGGTTAGAGTTACAGTGATGGTGAGAGTGCGGATGAGGGTTAGGTTTAGGGTTAGGGTGTGGTTTAGGGTTAGGGTAAGGGTTAGGGTGAGGGTGAGTTTTAAGGTTAAATATAGGGTTAGGGAGAGGGTTAGGATGAGGGTTAGGGAGAGGGTCAGTGTTAGGTTTAGGTTACGGTTACTGTGAGGGTGAGGGTGAGGGTTAGTTTAGGGTCAGGGTGAGGATTAGGGTTTCAGTTTGGGTTATAGTGAGGGTTAGGGAGAGGGTGAGTTTTAGGGATAGATTTAGGGTTAGGGTGAGGGTTAGGTTGAGATTTAGGGTTAGGGTTAGTGTTAGTGTTAGGGTTAGGTTGAGAGTTAGGGGGAGGGTTAGGGTTAGGGTTAGTGTTATTTTAGGATGTGGGTGAGGTTTAGTGTTAGAATTAGGGTTAGTGTGAAGCTGAGGTTGAGGGTTAGGGTTAGGGTTAGGATTAGGGTTAGGGTTAGGGTGAGGGTTAGGTTTAGGGTTAGGATTAGGATTAGGGTTAGGGTTAGGGTGAGTGTGAGGGTTAGGGTTAGGGTCAGTGTTAGCCTTAGGTTTAGGCTGAGGGTGAGGGTGAGGGTGAGGTTTAGGTTTAGGGTGAGGGTTAGGTTTAGGGTGAGGGTGAGGTTTAGTGTTAGGTTTAGGGTTACAGTTAGGGTTAGGGTGAGGGTGAGGTTTAGGGGTAGAATTAGGGTTAGCGTCAGGGTTAGAGTTAGGGGAAGGGTGTGGGTGAGGGTTAGATTGAGGATTAGTGTTAGGGTGAGGGTAAGTGTTAGGGTGAGGGTTACGGTTAGGGTTAGGCTGAGATTGAGGGTGGGGGTGAGGATTAGGGTTAGGGTGATGGTTCGGTTTAGGGTTAGTGTTATTGTTAGGGTTAGGGTTAGAGTTACAGTGAGGGTGAGGGTGTGGTTGAGGGTTAGGGTTAGGGTTAGGATGGGGTTTAGGCTTAGGGTTAGGGTTATGGTGAGTGTGAGGTTTAGGGTTAGATATAGGGTTAGGGAGAGGGTTAAGGTGAGGGTTAGGGATAGGGTTAGTGTTAGGGTTAGCGTGAAGTTGAGGGTTAGGTTGAGGTTTAGGTTTAAGGATAGGGTTAGGGTTAGTGTGAGTGTTAGTGTTAGGGTTAGTGTTAGTGTTAGGGTGAGGGTAATTGTTAGGGTGAGGGTTTGGGTTAGGGTGAGGATTATGGTTAGGATGAGGGTTAATATTAGGTTTAGGGCTATTGTTAGGGTTAGGTTTAGTGTTACAGTTACTGTGAGCGGGAGGGTGAGTTTTAGGGTTAGGGTGAGGGCTAGGGTTGGGGTTTGGGTTAGGGTGAGGTTGAGGCTGAGGACTGGGGTTAGGTTTAAGGTTAGGTTTAGGATTAGGATTAGGATTAGGGTTACAGTGAAGGTTAGGGTTAGGCCTAGGGTTACGCTTAGGGTTAGGCTGAGGGTGAGGGTGGGGGTGAGGATTAGGGTTAGGTTAGGGTTTAAATTAGGGTTATTTTTAGTGTTATTTTTTGGGTTGAGTTTGCATTGAGGGTGAGGCTGAGGGTGAGGGTTAGGGCTAGGGTTAGGCTTAGACTTAGGGTTAGGCAGAGGGTGATCTTGGGGGGTTAGGAATAGGTTTTGGGTGATGGTTAGGATTAGGGTTAGGGTGAGGGTTATGATGAGGGTTAGGGTTAGGATTAGGTTTAGGGAAGGGCTAGGGTGAGGGTGAGTATTAGGGTTAGGGTTAGGCTTAGGCTTAGGTTTTGGCTGAGGGTGAGTGTGAGGGTGAGGTTTAGGGTTAGGGTGATGGATAGGGTTTGGGTTAGGGTGAGTGTTTGGATGAGGGTTAGGGTTAGGGTGAGAGTTAGGGTGAGGGTGAGGGATAGATTGAGGATTAGGGTTAGGGTTAGTGTGAGGTTTAGAGTGAAGATGAGGGTTAGGTTTAGGGTGAGGTTTAGGGTTAGGGTGAGAGTTAGGGTTACTGTGAGGGTTAGTGTGACAGTTAGGGTTAGTGTTAGGGTGAGGGTAAATGTTAGGGTTAGGGTTAGGGTTAGGTGTAGGCTTAGGGTTAGGGTGAGGGTTAGGGTTAGGGTTTGTGTAAGGGTGAGGGTGAGGCTGAGGATTAGGGTTAGGTTTAGGGTTAGGGTTAGGGTTAGGTTTAGGGTTAAGGTTAGGATTATGGTGAGGGTTAGGGTTAGCGTTAGGCTTAGGCCTAGGGTTAGGCTGAGGGTGAGGGTGAGGGTGGGGGTACGGATTAGGTTTTGGGTTAGGGGTAGGGTTTGGTTTATTGTTAGTGTTATGATTAGGGTTAAGTTTGCGGTGAGGGTGAGGCTGAGGGTGAGGGTTATGGTTAGGGTCAGGTTTAGTGTTCGTGTTAGGGTTAGTGTTAATGTTAGGGTTAGGGTTAGAGTTACGGTGAGGTTGAGGGTGAGGGTGAGGGTTTTGGTTAGGGTGAAGTTTAGAGTGAGTTTTAGGGTAAGGGTTAGGGTTAGGGTGAGGGTGAGGTTTAGGGTGAGGGTCAGCGTTAGGTTTAGTGTTATGGTTAGGGAGAGGTTGAGGGTTAGGTTGAGCTTTAGGGAAAGGGTTAGGTTTAGGATTAGGGTTAGGGTGAGGGTGAGTATGAGGGTTAGTGTGAGGGTTAGGCTTAGGCTTAGGGTTAGGCTGAGGGTGAGGGTGGGGGTGAGAATTAAGGCTAGGTTGATGATTCGGGTTTGGGTTAGTGTTATTGTTAGGGTTAGGGTTAGAGTTATGGTGAGGAGGAGGGGGAGGCTGTGGGTGCGGGTTAGGGTTAGGGTTAGGGTGAGGGTTAGGATGAGGATTAGGCTTAGGGTTAGGTTTAGGGTGAGTGCTAGGGTTTGGGTGAGGGTGAGGGTTAGTGTTAGGGTGAGGTTTAGGGTTAGGATTAGGGTTAGGGTGAGGGTGAGTGTTAGGATTAGGGTTGGGCTTATGGTTAGGGTTAGGTTTAGGGTTAGGGTTAGTGTTATTGTTAAGGTTATGGTTAGAGTTATGGTGAGGGTGAGAGTATTGGTGAGGGTTTCGGTTAGGGTTATGGTGGGGTTTAGTGTTAGGTTTAGTTTTAGTGTTAAGTTGAGGGTGAGGTTTAGGGTTAGATATAGTTTTGGGGGATGGTTAGGGTGAGGGTTAAGTTTAGGGTTAGTGTTAGGGTTAGTGTGAGTGTGAGGGTTAGGTTGAGGTATCGGGTTAGTATTAGGGTTAGTGTGAGGGTTAGTGTTAGGTTTACTGTTAGTGTTAGGTTGAGGGTATTTGTTAGGGTGAGGGTTTGGGTTAGGTTGAGGGTTATGGTTCGGGTGAGGGTTAGGGTTCGGGTTATTTTTAGGGTTAGGGTTAGAGTTACAATTATGGTGAGGGTGAGAGTGAGGGTTATGTTTTGGGTTAGGATGAGGTTTAGGTTTAATGTTTGGGTTAGAGTTAGGGTTAGGGTGAGAGTGAGGTTTAGGTTTAGAGTTAGCCTTAGTGTTACAATTAGGGTTACGGTGAGGTTTAGGGTTTGGATTAGGCTTCGGCTTAGGCTTAGGCTGAGAATGACGTTGAGGGTTAAGGTTAGGGTTAGGGTGAGGGTTAGGGTTAGGGTTAGGGTGAGGGTTAGGGTGAGGTTTAGTGTTAGCATTAAGGTTAGGCTTAGGGCTAGGGTGAGGGTTAGGGTGAGCGTTAGGGTTAGGGATAGGGTTAGTGTTAGGATTAAGTTTAGGGTGAGGGTGAGGGTGAGGGTGAGGGTTAGGGTTAGGGTTAGGTTTAGGCTTAGGTTTAGGGTGAGGGTTAAGTTTAGGTTTTGGGTTAGGGTGAGGGTGAGGATGAGCATTAGGATTAGGTTTAAGGTTAGGGTGAGGTTTAGGTTTAGGTTTAGGGTTAGGGTTAGGGTTAGGCTTTCATTGAGAGGGTTAGGGATAGGGTTAGGGTTTGCCTGAGGTTGAGGGTGGGGTGAGGATTAGGGTTAGGGTTAGGGTTTAAATTAGGGTTATTTTTAGTGTTATGTTTTGGGTTGTTTGCAGTGAGGGTGAGGCTGAGGGTGAGGGTTATGGCTAGGGATAGGCTTAGGCTTAGGGTTAGGCTGAGGGTGATCTTAGGGTTTAGGAATAGGTTTTGGGTGATGGTTAGGATTAGGGTTAGGGTGAGGGTTATAATGATGGTTAGGGTTAGGATTAGGTTTAGGGTGATGGCTAGGGTGAGGGTGAGTGTTAGGGTTAGGGTTAGGCTTAGGCTTAGGTTTAGGCTGAGGGTGAGGGTGAGGGTGAGGTTTAGGGTTAGGGAGATGGATAGGGTTAGGGTTAGGGTGAGTGTTTGGATGAGGGTTAGGGTTAGGGTGAGTGTTAGGGTGAGCGTGAGGGATAGATTGAGGATTAGGGTTAGGGTTAGTGTGAGGTTTAGGGTGAGGATGAGTGTTACGGTTATGGTGTGGGTTACGGTTAGAATTAAGATTGGGGTGGGGCTAGGGTGAGGCTGAGGGTTAGGGTTAGGGTTAAGGTGAGGTTTAGGGTTAGGGTGAGAGTTAGGGTTACTGTGAGGGTTAGTGTTAGAGTTAGGGTTAGTGTTAGTATGAGGGTAAGTGTTAGCGTGAGGGTTAGTGTTAGGTTGGGGGTTATGGTTAGAGTGAGGTTTAGGGTTAGTTTTAGGGTTATTGTGAGGTTTAGGGTTAGGGGTACGGTGAGGGTGAGTTTGAGGGTTAGATTTAGGGGAGGTTTAGGGTTAAGTTTAGGGTTAGATTTAGGGTTAGGGTGAGTGTGAGGTGTAGGGTTAGAGTTAGGGTTCAGGTGAGAGTTAGGATGAGGGTTAGTTTTAGGTTTAGGGTTAGGGTGAGGTTAAGTGTTAGGGATATGGTTAGGATTAGGGTTAGGGTGAGGGTGAGTGTGTGGGTTAGGGTTATGTTTAGGGTTAGGCTAAGGGTTAGGCTGCGGGTTAGGTTGAGGGGGAATGTTAGGGTTCGGGTGAGGGTTAGTGTTAGGGTTAGTGTGAGGGTTAGGAAGAAGGTTAGGTTTAGGATTAGGGTTAGGGTGAGGGCTAGGGTGAAGGTGAGTTTTAGGGTTAGGGTTAGGGTGAGGGCAAGGGTTAGAGTTAGGGTCAATGTGAGTTTGAGGTTTAGGGTTAGAGATAGGGTTAGGGTGAGTGTTAGGGTGAGGGTTTGGCTTAGTGTTAGTGTTAGAGTTAGGGTTAGGTTGAGGGTTAGCGTGAGGTTGTGTGTTAGGGTTAGGGTTAGGATTAGGATTAGGTTTAGGGAGACGGGGAGTGTGAGGGTTAGAGATAGCCTTAGGTTTAGGCTGAGTGTGAGGGTGAGGGTGAGTGTTAGGTTTGTTTGCGGGTAGGGTTAGGGTTAGGATGTGGTTTAATGTTAGGGTTAGTGTTAGAGTTAGGGTTAGGGTGAGGGTGATGTTTAAGGTTAAAGTTAGGGTTAGGCTGAGTCTTAGGTTGTTAGGGTTAGGGTGAGGTTTAGGGTGGGGGTGATGGTAAGGGTAAACTTGAGGGTTAAGCTAAGGGTGAGGGTTAGGGTTAGGGTTAGGGTGAGATTTAGGGTTCGGGTTAAGTTTAGGGTTAGGGTGAGGGTTAGGGTAAGGGTTAGGGTGAGGGTGAGAGTTAGGTTTAGGTTGAGGTTTTGGGTTAAGATTAGGGTTAGGGTAAGGGTGAGGGTTGGGGTTAGTGTTAGGTGAGGGTGAGAATGAGGATTAGGATTAGTATTAGGGTAAGGGTGAGGGCTAGTGTGAGGGTGAGGTTTAGGTTTAGGGTTAGGTTGAGGTTTAGGGTTAGGGTTAGGTTTAGGGTTAGGATGAGGGTGAGTTTTAGGGTTAGATTTAGCATTAAGTTGAGACTGAGGTTGAGGGTTAGGGTTTGGGTTAGTATTAGAGTTAGGGTTAGGGTGAGGGTTAGGTAGAGGGTGAGGGTTAGGCTTAGGGTTAGGATTAGGATTATGGTAAGTGTTAGGGTGAGAGTGAGGGTTAGGGTTAGGGTTAGGTTTAGGCTTAGATTTAGGCTGAGGGTGAGGGTGAGGGTGAGGGTTAGGGTTAGGGTTAGGGTGAGAGTTAGGGTTCAGGTAAGTTTAATTTTAGGGTGAGGGTTAGGGTTAGGTTTAGGATGAGGTTTAGGTTTAGGATTTGGGTTGGGGTGAGGGCTAGGGTGAGGCTTAGGGTGAGGGTTAGGGTTAGGGATAGGGTTAGGTTTAGGATTAGGTTTAGGGTGAGGGTGAGTGTGAGCGTTAGGGTTAGGGTTAGGGTCAGGCTTAGGTTTTGGCTGAGGGTTAGGGTTAGGGTTTGGGTTAGGGTGAGGGTGCGGCTGAGGATTAGGGTTAGGTTTTGGGTTAGAGTTAGGGTTAGGTTTAGGGTTACAGTGAGGATTAGGGTTAGGTTAAGGGTGAGGATTATGCTTAGGGTTTTGGATTAGGATTAGTGTAAGTGTTAGGGTGACTGTGAGGGTTAGGGTTAGGGTTAGGTTTTGGCTTAGATTTAGGGTGAGGTTTAGGGTTAGGGTTTGGGTTAGGTTGAGCGTGAGGCTGAGGAGTAGGGTTAAGTTAAGGGTTAGGTTTAGGTTTAGGGTCAGTGTTACGGTTAGGGTTAGGGATAGGGTTAGGGTTCTTCTTAGGCTTAAGTTTAGGTTGAGGGTGAGTGTGAGGGTGAGGGTTAGGGTTAGGGTGATGGATAGGGTTAGGGTTAGGGTGAGTGTATGGATCAGGGTTAGTGTTAGGGTGAGGGTGAGGGATAGATTGAGCATTTGGGTTAGGGTTAGTGTGAGGTTTTAGTGTGAAGATGAGAGTTAGGTTTAGGGTGAGTGTTAGGGTTAGAATTAAGTTTAGGGTGGGGGATAGGATGAGGCTGAAGGTTAGGGTAAGTTTTAGCGTGAGGGTTGGTGTTAGGGTGAGGGTTATGGTTAGGGTGAGGTTTAGGGTTAGTTTTATGGTTATTGTTAGGTTTAGGGTTAGGGGTACGATGAGGGTGAAGATGAGGGTTAGATTTAAGGGAGGTTTACGGTTAGGGTTAGATTTAGGTTTAGGGTGAGTGTGAGGTTTAGGGTTAGAGTTAGGGTTCAGGTGAGGGTTAGGTTGAGGGTTAGGGTTAGGGTAAGTTTTAGGTTTATGGTTAGGGTGAGGTTAAGTGTTAGGGTTATGGTTAGGATTAGGGTTAGGGTGAGGGTGAGTGTGTGGTTTAGGGTTAGGTTTAGGGTTAGGCTTAGGGTTAGGCTGAGTGTTAGGTTGAGGGGTAGGGTTAGGGTTAGGGTGAGGGTTAGGGTTAGGGTTAGTGTGAGCGTTAGGATGAAGGTTAGGGTTAGGGTTAGGGTTAGGGTGAGGGCAAGGGTGAAGTTCAGGTTTAGGGTTAGGGTTAGGGTCAGTGTGAGTTTGAGGTTTAGGGTTAGAGGTAGGGTTAGGGTGAGTGATAGGGTGAGGGTTTGGCTTAGTGTTAGTGTTAGAGTTATGGTTAGGCTGAGGGTTAAGTTGAGGGTGTGTGTTAGGGTTAGGGTTAGGATTAGGATTAGGGTTAGGGATAGGGGGAGTGTGAGGGTTAGAGTTAGCCTTAGGTATAGGCTGAGAGTGAGGGTGAGGTGAGTGTTAGGTTTAGTTTGAGGGTTATGGTTGGGGTTAGGGTGTGGTTTAGTGTTAGGGTTAGTGTTAGAGTTAGGGTTAGGGTGAGGGTTAGGTTTAGGGGTAGAGTTAAAGTTAGGGTGAGTGTTAGGTTGAGTGTTAGGTTTAGGGTGAGGTTTAGGATGGGGTGACGGTAAGGGTTAGGCTAAGTGTGAGGGTTAGGTTTAGGGTTAAGGTTAGGGTGAGATTTAGGGTTTGGGTTAAGTTTGGGTTAGGGTGAGGGTTAGAGTAAGGGTTAGGGTGAGGGTGAGAGTTAGGGTTAGGTTGAGGTGTAGGGTTCGGATTAGGGTAAGGGTAAGGGTGAGGGTTGGGGTTAGTGTTGGGGTGAGGGTTAGAATGAGGGTTAGGATTAGTATTAAGGTTAGGGTGAGGGCTAGGGTGAGGGTGAAATTTAGGTTTAGGGTTAGGGTGAGGTTTAGGGTTAGGGTTAGGGTTAGGGTTAGGATGAGGGTGAGTTTTAGGGTTAGATTTAGGGTTAGGTTGAGACTGAGTTTGAGGTTTAGTGTTTGGGTTAGTGTTAGAGTTAGGGTTAGGGTGAGGGTTAGTTAGAGGGTCAGGGTTAGGCTTAGGGTTAGGATTAGGATTACGGTAAGGGTTAGGGTGAGTGTGAGGGTTAGGAGTAGGGGTAGGGGTAGGTTTAGGCTTAGATTTAGGGTGAGGTTGAGAGTGAGGGTGAGGGTTAGGGTAAGGTTGAGGGTTAAGTTTAGGGTTAGGGTGAGACTTAGGGTTCGGTTAAGTTTAGGGTTTGGGTGAGGTTTAGGGTTAGGGTTAGGATGAGTTGTAGGTTTAGGATTAGGGTTGGGGTGAGGATTAGGGTGAGGCTTAGGGTGAGGTTTAGGGTTAGGGTTAGGGTTAGTTTTAGGTTTAGGTTTAGGGTGAGGGTAAGTGTGAGCATTAGGGTTAGGGTTAGGGTTAGGCTTAGGGTTAGGGTGAGGGTTAGAGTTAGGGTTTGGGTTAGGTTGACGGTGTGGCTGAGGATTAGGGTTAGGTTTTGGGTTAGGGTTAGGGTTAGGTTTAGGGTTACAGTGAGAATTAGGGATAGGTTAAGGGTGAGGGTTATGCTTAGGGTTAGGATTAGGATTATGGTAAGTGTTAGGGTGACTGTGAGGGTTAGGGTTAGGGTTAGGGTTAGGCTTAGGTTTAGGCTGAGGGTGAGGGTGAGGGTGAGGGTTAGGGTAATGGTGAAAGTTAGGGTTATGGTTAGGGTAAGAGTTAGGGTTCGGTTAAGTTTAGGCTTAGAGTGAGGGTTAGGGTTAGCGTGTTGTTAGGGTTAGGGTTAGGGTTACAGGTATAGTACGAATGAGGGTTAGGGTTAGGGTTAGGATGAGGTTTAGGTTTAGGGTTAGATTTAGAGTTAGGTTTCGGATGAGGGTGAGATTTAGGGTTAGAGTTAGGGTTAGTGTTAGGGTTAGGTTTAGGGTGAGGGTTAATGTTAGGGTTAGGCTTAGGCTTAGGCTTAGGCCGAGCATGAGGGTGAGGGTTAGGCTTCAGGTTATGGTGAGGTTTAGAGTTAGGGTTGGGGTGAGATTTAGGATGAGGTTTAGTATTAGGATTAGGGTAAGGGTGAGGTTTAGGGTGAGGGCTAGGGATAGGGATAGGGTTAGGTTTAGGAATAGGGTTAGGGTGAGTGTGAGTGTAAGAGTTATGGTTAGGGTTAGTATTAGGCTTAGAGTTAGGATGAGGGTTAGGGTTAGGGTGTGGGTTAGGGTGAGGGTGAGGCTGAGGATTAGGGTTACATTTAGGGTTAAGATTAGGGTTAGTTTTAGGTTTAGGGTTAGTGTTAGGATTAGGGTTAGGGTTAGGGTTATGGTGAGGGTTAGGTTTAGGCTGAGGGTGAGGTTAGGTTTAGGGTTAGGGTGAGGTTTAGGATTAGGGTTAGGGTCATGGTGAGGTTTAGGGTTTGGGTTAGGGTTAGAGTTAGGATTAGGGTGAGCGGGAGGTTTAGGGTTAGGGTTAGGGTTAGGGTCATGTTTAGGTTGAGGGTTAGGTTTAGTGTGAGGGTTAGGTTTACAGTGAGAGTTAGGGGGAGGGTTAGGTTTAGGGTTGGGGTTAGATTTAGGATTAGGGTTAGGGTGAGGGTTCGTGTGTATGTTAGGGTTAGGTTTAGGGTTCGGCTTAGGGTTAGGCTGAGGGTGTGGTTTAGGGTTATGGTTAGGGTGAGGTTTAGGGTTAAGTTTAGGGTGAGGTTTAGGGTGAGGGTGAGGGTTAGGCTTATGGTTAGGATTAGGATTAGGGTAAGGGTTAGGGAGAGTGTGAGGGTTAGGTTTAGGATTAGGGTTAGTCTAGGTTTAGACTGAGGGTGAGGGTGAGGGTGAGGGTTAGGGTTAGGTTGAGGGTCAGGTTTAGTGTTAGGTTGAGACTTAGGGTTCGGGTTAAGTTGAGGGTTAGGGTGAGGATTAGGGTTAAAATTAGGGTTAAGGTGAGGGTTAAGTTTAGGCTTAGTGTGAGGGTTAGGTGAGGATTAGGGTTAGGATTAGGGTTAGGGTGAGGGCTAGGGTGAGTGTTCGGGTTCGGGTTAGTGTTAGGATGTGGTTTAGGTTTAGGGTTAGGGTTAGGGTGAGGGTTAGGATGAGAGTTAGGGTTACGGTGATGTGAGTGTTAGGGTTAGGGTGAGGTTTAGGGTTAGTATTAGGGTTAAGTTGATGGTGAGTGTTAGGATTAAGGTTAGGGTTAGGTTTAGGGTTAGGTTTAGGTTTAGGATTACTGTTATTTTTAGGGTTATGTTTAGAGTAACAGTGAGGGTGAGGTTGAGGGTGAGGGTGAGGGTGTTGGTTAGGGTGAGGGTTAGGGTGAGGTTTAGGGTCAAGGTTAGGATTAGGATTACGGTGAGGGTGAGGTTTACAGTTAGATTTAGGGTTAGGGGGAGTGTTAGGTCGAGGGTTAGGGTTAGGGTTAGGGTTAGGGTTTAGGTTAAGGTGAGGGTTAGGTTGAGGTTTAGAGTTAGGGTTATGTTTAGTGTTAGGGTTAGGGTGAGGGTGAGGATGAGTGTGAGGGTTAGGGTTAGGTTTCAGCTTAGGCTTAGGGTTAGGCTGAGGGTGAGGTTGAGGGTGAGGGTTAGGGTTAGCGTGATGGTTAGGTTTACGGTTAGGGTGAGGGTTGGGATGAGGTTTAGGGTTAGGGTGAGGTTAGGGTGAGGATGATGGTAAGGGTTAATGTGAGGTTTATGGTGAGGGTGAGGGTTAAGATAAGGGTGAGCGTTAGGGTTAGGTTTAGGGTTGGTGTAAGGGTTAGGGTTAGGGATAGGATGAGGGTTAGATTGAGGATTAGTGTTAGGGTTAGTGTGAGGTTTAGGGTGAGGATGAGGGTCAGGTTTAGGGGGAGGGGGAGGGTTAGAATTAGGGTTAGGGTGAGGGCTAGGGTGAGGGTGAGGGTTAGGGTTAGTGTTAGGGTTAGGGTTAGTGTTAGGGTGACGGTAACTGGTAGGGTGAGGGTTAGGGTTACGGTGAGGGTTATGGTTAGGGTGAGGGTTAGGGTTAGGTTGAGGGTAAATGTTAGGGTGAATGTTAGGGTGAAGGTTAGGGTTAGGGATAGGGTTAGGTTTAGGATTAGGGTTAGGCTGAGTGTGACTGTGAGGTTTAGGGTTAAGTTTAGGCTTAGGTTAAGGCTGAGTGTTAGGGTTAGGGTTTGGGTTAGGGTGAGGGTGAGGCTGAGGATTAGGGTTAGGTTTAGGGTTAGGGTTAGGGATAGGTTTAGGGTTAGCGTAGGATTCTGGTGAGGGTTAGAGTTAGGGTTAGGCTTAGGTTTAGGCTGAGGGTGAGGGTGAGGGTGAGTGTTATGGTTATGGTTACGGTTAGGGTTAGGTTTAGGGTATGTGTTATTGTTGTTAGTGTTAGGGGTAGAATTATGGTGATTTTGATTGTGAGGTTGAGGGTTAGGGTTAGGTTGAGGTTTAGGGTTAGGGTTAGGTTTATGGTGAGGGTGTCGGTAAGGTTAAAGGTGAGGGTGAGGGTTACGGTAAGGGTGAGGGTTAGGGTTAGGGTGAGGGTTAGGGTTACGGTTGGTTTGAGATTTAGGGTTCGGGTTAAGTTTAGGGTTAGGTCGAGAGATAGGTAAGGCTTATGGTGAGGGTGAGGGTTAGGGTTAGGTGGAGGGTTAGTGTTAGGATTAGGGTTAGGGTGAGGGTGAAGTTTAGGGTTAGTGTTAGGGTGAGGGTTAGGATGAGGGTTAGGGGTAGGATTAGGGTTTGGGTGAGGGCTAGTTTGAGGTTGAGGTTTAGGGTTAGTGTTAGGGTGAGGTTTAGACTTTGGGTTAGGGTTAGAGTGAGGGTTACGGTGAGTGTGAAATTTAGGGTTAGAGTTAGGTTTAGGGTGAGGGTTAGGTTGAGTTTGAGGGTTAGGGTTAGTGTTAGGGTTAGGGTTAGGTTGAAAGTTAGGGGGAGGGTTAGGGTTAGGGTTAGGGTTAGCCTTTGGGTAAGGGTGAGGTTGAGGTTTAGGGTTAGAATTAGGGTTAGGTTGAGGCTGAGGGAGAGGGTGAAGGTTAGGGTTAGGGTTAGGATTAGGATTAGGGTTAGGGTTAGGATGAGTGTGAAGTTTAGGGTTAGCCTTAGTTTTTAGCTGAGGGTGAGGGTGAGGTTAAGTGTTAAAGTTAGGGTTAGGGTTAGTGTTAGAGTTAGGGTTAGGGTGAGGGTGAGGTTTAGGGTTAGATTTAGGGTTAGTGTGAGGGTTAGTTTGAGTGTTAGGGTTAGGGTGAGTGTTAGGGTGGGGGTGATGGTAAGGGTAAATGTGAGGGTTAGGCTAAGGGTGATGTTTAGTGTTAGGGTGAGGGTTAGGGTTAGGGTTAGGGTGAGAGTTAGGGTTCGGTTAAGTTTAGGGTTAGGGTGAGGGTTAGGGTAAGGGTTACGGTGAGGGTGAGAGTTATTGTTAGGTTGAGGTTTAGGGTTAGGATTAGGGTGAGGGTGAGGGTGAGGGTTAGGGTTAGTGTTAGGGTGAGGGATAGGATGAGTGTTAGGGTTGGGATTAGGGTTAGGGTTAGGGTGAGGGCTAGGCTGAGGGTGAGGTTTAGGATTAGGATTAGGGTGAGGTTTAGGTTTAGTGTTAGGGTTAGGGTTATGGTGAGGTTGAGGTTTAGGGTTAGATTGAGGGTTAGGTTGAGACTGAGGTTGAGGGTTATGGTTAGGGTAAGTGTTAGAGTTAGGGTTAGGGTGAGGGTTAGGTTTGGAATGAAGGTTAGGCTTAGGGTTTGGATTAGGATTAGGGTAAGGGTTAGGGTGAGTACGAGGGTTAGGGTTGGGGTTAGGGTTAGGCTTAAGTTAGGCTGAGGGTGAATGTGAGGGTTTGGGTTAGGGTAAGTGGGAGGGTTAGGTTAGGGTTAGGGTGAGAGTTAGGGTTCGGTTAAGTTTAGGGTCAGGGTGAGGGTTAGGGTTAGGGTTAGGGTAGGGTTATTGTTAGGGTTAGGGTTAGGGTTAGGTTACAGTTACACTGAGGGTGGGGGTTAGGGTTAGGTTTAGAATGACGTTTAGGTTTAGGGTTAGGTTTAGAGTTAGGTTTAGGATGAGGGTGAGATTTAGGGTTAGAGTTGGGGTTAGTGTTAGGGTAAGGCTTCGGGTTAGGTTGAGTGTTAATGTTAGTGTTAGGGCGAGGGTTTGGTTGATGTTTAGGGTTAGGATTAGGGTAAGGGTGAGGGCTAGGGTGAGGGTTAGGTTTAGGCCTAGGGATAGGGATAGGTTTAGGTTTAGGATTAGGGTTAGAATGAGGGTGAGTGTGAGAGTTAGTGTTAGGGTTAGGGTTAGGCTTAGAGTTAGGGTTAGGGTTTGGGTTAGGGTGAGGATGAGGCTGAGGATTAGGGTTAGGTTTATGTTTAGGGTTTGTGTTAGGGTTTGGGTTACGGTGAGGGTTAAGGTTAGGTTTAGGGTTAGGTTTAGGGTTAGGCTTAGGGTTAGGGTTATCTTCAGGGTTATTTTTAGGTTTAAGTTTACAGTGAGGGTGAGTCTGAGGGTGAGCATTATTCTTAGGGTTAGGGTTAGGGATAGTGTTATTGTTATGGTTAGGGTTAGAGCTACGGTGAGGTTGAGGGTGAGGTTTAGGGTTAGGGTTATTGTGTGGTTTATGGTTAGGGTTAGTGTTAGGGTGATGGTGAGGTTTAGGGTTAGTTAGGGTTAGGGGGAGGGTTAGTGTGAGGTTTAGGGTTAAGGTTAGTGTTTGGGTTAGTGTGAGGTTGAAGGTTAGGTTGAGGTTGAGGGATATGGTTACCTTTAGTATTAGGGTTAGGTTGAGGGTGAGTGTGAGGGTTAGGGTGAGGGTTAGTTTTATGGTTAGGGTGAGGGTTAGAATGAGGTTTAGGGCTAGGGTGAGATTAGGGTGAGGATTATGCTAAGGGTAAAGGTGAGGCTTATGCTTAGGGTGAGGGTGAGGTTTAGCTATACAGTTAGGGGGAGGGTTAGGGTACGTGTTAGGATTAGGGTTAGTGTTAGGGTTAGGTTGAGGGTGAGGGTTAGGTTGAGGTTTAGAGTTAGGGTTAGGGTTAGGGTTAGTGTGAGGGTTAGTTTTAGGGTTAGGGTTAGTGTTAGGATGAGGGTAAGTGTTAGGTTTAGGATATGGGTTAGGGTGAGTGTTATGGTAAGTGTGAGGGTTAGGAATAGAGTTAGGATTATGGTTAGGGTTAGGTTTAGGGTTAAGGTTACGGTGAGGGTGAGGGTTAGGGTTAGAGTTATGTTTAGGTTGGGGTTAGGGTTATAGTTAGGGTTTGGGTGAGGGTGAGGTTTAGGGTTATAGTTAGGCTTAGGGTTAGGGTTTGGGTTAGGGTGACAGTTAGGGGGAGGGTTAAGGTTAGGGTTAGGGATAGGATTAGGATTAGGTTGAGGGTGAGTGTGTGTGTTAGTTTTAGGTGTAGGGTTAGGCTTAGGTTTAGACTGAGGGTGAGGGTGAGGTTCAGGGTTAGGGAGAGGGTTAGGGTTAGGGTTAGGGGGAGCGTTAGTAAGAGGATTACGGTTAGGATTAGGGTTAGGGTAAGGTCTCGGGTGAGGCTGAGGTTTAGGTTTAGGGTTAGGGTGATGTTTATTATTAGGGTTAGGGTTAGGGTTAGGGTGATGGTGAGGTTTAGGTTCAGCGTTAGGGTTAGGGTGAGGCTGAGGTTGAGGTTTAGGGTTAGGATTATTGTTAGGGTTAGGGTAAGTGTTAGGGTGATGGTTAGGGTTAGGGTGAGGTTTATGTTTATGGTGAGGGTTAGGGTTATGGTTAAGGTTATTGTTAGGATTAGGGTTAGGGTTACGGTGAGGGTGAGGGTGAGGGTTAGGATTAGGCTTTGGCTTAGGCTTAGGCCGAGCATGAGGGTGAGGGTTAGAGTTAGGGTGATGGTTCTGGTTAGGATTAGTGTTATTGTTAGGGTTATGGTTAGAGTTACGGTGAGGGTGAGGGTGCAGGTGAGGGTTAGAGTTAGGGTTAGGGTGGGGTTTACGGTTACGATTAGGGTTAGGGTTAGGTTGAGTGTGAGGGTTAGGGTTAGATTTAGGGTTAGTGTTATGGTGAGGTTTAGTGTTAAAGTTAGGGTTAGGGTGAGGCTGAGGGTCAGGGTTAGGTTTAGGATTAATGTTAGGGTTAGGCTTAAGGTCAGGGTTAGGTTGAGGGTGAGGGTTAGGGTTAGGGTTAGGAGTAGGATTAGGGTTAGCGTTAGGGTGAGTGTGAGAGTTAGGGTTAGGGTTAGCGATAGGCTTAGGTTTAGGCTGAGGTTGAGGGTTAGGGTTAGGGTTAGGGTGAGGTATAGGGTTAGGTTTAGGGTGAGTGTGAGGGTAAGGGTTAGGGTTAGGCTTAGGATTAGGCTGAGGGTGAGGGTGTGGGTTAGGATTAGGATGACGGTTAGTGTTATGGGGAGGGTTAGGATGAGGGTTAGGGTTAGGATTAGGGTTAGGGTGAGAGTGAGTGTGTGTGTTAGGGTTAGGTTTAGGGTTAGGCTTAGGGTTAGGTTGAGCGTGAGTTTGAGGGTTAGGGTTAGGGTTAGGATGAGGTTTAGGTTAAGGGTTAGTGGGAGGTTTAGGAAGAGGGTTAGGGTTAGGATTAGGGTTGGGTGAGGGCTAGGGTGAGGGTGAGCTTTAGGGTTAGGCTTGGAGTGAGGGTTAGGGTTAGGGTAAGGGTGAGAATTAGGGTTCGGGTTAAGTTTAGGGTTAGGTTGAGGGTTAGGGTAAGGGGTACAGTGAGGGTGAGGGATAGGGTTAGGTTGAGGGTTAGGGTTCGTATTAGGGTTAGGGTTAAGGTTAGGTTTAATGTTAGGTTGAGGGTTAGGATGAGGGTTAATGTTAGGATTAGGGTTAGGGTGAGGGCTAGGGTGAGGGTGAGGTTTAGGGTTAGGATTAGGTTGAGGTTTAGGGTTAGGGTTAGTGTTAAGGTTAGGGTGAGGGTGAGGTTTAGGCTTAAAGTTAGGGGTAGTGTGCGGCTGAGTTTGAGGGTTATGTTTAGTGTTAGTGTTAGATTTAGGGTTAGGGTGAGGGGTAGGTTGAGTGTGAGGGTTAGATTTAGGGTTAGGATTAGGTTTAGGGTACGGGTTAGGGTGAGTGTGAGCGATATGGTTAGGGTTAGGGTTAGGCTTAGGGTTAGACTGAGAGTGAGGGTGGGGGTGAGGGTTAGGTTTAGTGTAAGTGTGAGGGTTAAGGTTAGGGTGAGAGTTAGGGTTAGGTTTCCGGTGATCATGAGGGTTAGGGTTAGGTTGAGAGTTAGGGCTAGAGTTAGGGTTAGGGTGAGGGTTAAGGTTAGGGTTAGGGTGAGGGTAAGGATGAGATTAGGGTTAGTATTAGGGTTAGTGTGAGGGCTATGCTGAGGCTGAGGGTTAGTTTTAGTGTTAGATTGAGGTTTAGGGTTAGGTTTAGGGTTAGGGTGAGGATTAGGTTGAGGGTTAGGGTTACAATGAGGGTGAGGATTACGGTTAGGGTGAGGGTTAGGTTTAGGATTAGGGTTAGCTTGAGGGTGAGTATTAGCATTAGGGTTAGTTTTAGGGCTAGGGTTAGGATTAGGGTGAGGGTCAGGGTGAGTTTGAGGTTTAGGGTTAGGGTTAGGCTTAGGCTTAGGTTTAGGCTGAGGGTGACGGTGGGGGTGAGGATTAGGTTGAGGTTTAGGGTTAGGGAGACGGTTAGGATTAGGATTAGATTTAGGGTGAGGTCTAGGGTGAGGGTGTGAGTTAAGGTAAGGGTTAGGCTTAGGCTTAGGATTAGGCTGAGCGTGAGGTTGAGGGTGAGGGTTAGGGTTAGGTTGATGGTTAGGTTTACAGTTAGGATGAGGGTTAGGATGAGTTTTAGGATTAAGGTGAGGGTTAGGGTGAGGTTTAGTGTTAGGGTTAGGGTTAGACTTAGGGTTATGGTGAGGGTGAGGTTCAGGGGACAGTTAGGGTTAGGATGAGGGTCAGGGTTAGGGTGCAGGTTTCCATGGGGGTGACGGTAAGGTTAAAGGTCAGGGTTAGGTTGAGGGTGATGTTTCCGGTAATGGTGAAGGTTAGGGTTACGGTGAGGGTTATTGTTAGCGTTAGGGTGAGGGTTAGGGTTAGATTGAGGATTCGTGTCAGGGTTAGTGTGAGGTTTAGGGTGAGGATGAGTGTTAGGGTTAGGGTGAAAGCTAGGGTGAGTGTGAGGGTTCCTAGTGTTAGTTTTAGGGTGAGGGTAAGTGTTAGGGTGAGAGTTAAGGTTAGGGTGAGGGTTATGGTTAGGGTGAGGGTTAGGGTTAGGGTTAGGTTTATTGTTAGGTTTAGGGGTAGGGTTATGGTTACTGTGAGTGTGAGCGTGAGGTATAGGGTTATGGTTAGGATGAGGTTTAGGTTTAGGGTTAGGGTTAGAGTTAGGGTTAGGGTGAGGGTTAGGGTTAGGGTTAGGCTTAGCCTTAGGCCGAGCATGAGGGTGAGGGTGAGGGTGAGGGTTCCGGTGAGGGTTAGGGTTAGGTATAGAGTTAGGTTGAGGTTTAGGGTTAGGATAAGTTTAATGGTGAGGGTTAGGCTGAGGGTTAGGGTGAGGGTTAGGTTTAGAGTTAGGGTTAGGTTCAGGATTAGGGTTAGGGTGAGGGTGAGGGTGAGGATTACGATTAGGGTTAGGGTTAGGCTTAGATTTAGGATGAGGGTTAGGGTTAGGGTTAGTGTTAGGGTGAGGGTGAGGGTGAGATTTAGATATAGGGTTAGGGGGAGGGTTAAGGTGAGGATTAGGGTTAGGGGTAGTGTTAGGTTTAGGTTGAGGGTGAGGGTTTGGTTGAGGTTTAGGGTTAGGGTTTGGGTTAGGGTCAGTGTGAGAGTTAGTGTTAGTGTTAGTGTTAGTGTTAGGGTGAGGGTAAGTGTTAGGTGAGTTTCTGGGTTATGGTGATGGTTATGGTTCGGGTGAGGCTTAGGGTTAGGGTTAGGGTTATTGTTAGGTTTAGGTTTAGGGTTTCGGTTACGGTGAGGGTGAAGGTGAGGGTTAAGGTTAGGGTTAGGTTGAGGTTTAGGGTTTGGCTTAGGGGTAGAGTTAGGGTTAGGGTGAGGGTGAGTTTTAGGGTTAGAGTTAGGGTTAGGGTGACGGTTAGAGTTAGGGTTAGGGTGAGAGTTAAGGGGAGAGTAAGGGTAAGTGTTAGGGTTAGGGATAGGATTAGTTTTGGCATTAGGGTGAGGGTGAGTGTGTTTGGTCTAGGCTTAGGCTTAGATTTAGGCTGAGGGTGAGGGTGATGGTTAGGGTTAGGTTTAGGGTTAGGGGGAGGGTTAGGATGAGGGTTAGGGTTAGGATTAGTGTTAGGGCAAGCGCTAGGGTGAGGGTGAGGTTTAGGGTTAAAGTTAGGGTGAGGTTTATGGATAGGTTTAGGATTAGGGTGAGGGTGAAATTTAGGGTTAGAGTTAGGTTTAGGGTGAGGCTGAGGGTGAGGGTTAGGGTTAGGTTTAGTGTTAGGTTTAGGGTTAGGGTTAGGGTGACGGTTAGGTTGAGGGTTAGAGTTATGGTTAGGGTGAGGGTGAGGGTGAGGTTTAGGGTGAGGATGAGGGTTAGGTTTAGGGTGAGGGCTAGGGTTGGGTGAGGTTTAGGTATAGGGTTAGCGTGACATTTAGGGTTAGGGTGATGGTTAGGGTTAGTGTGAGGTTTAGTGTTAGGGTTAGGGTTATTGTTAGGGTTAGGCTAAGTGTTAGGGTGAGGGTTAGGGTTAGGGTGAGGGTTATGGTTAGGGTGAGTCTTAGGGTTATGGTTAAGGTTATTGTTAGTGTTAGGGTTAGTGTTCCGGTTTCGGTAAGGGTGGGGGTTACGTTTAGGGTTAGGATGAGGTTTAGGTTTAGGGTTAAGGATATAATTAGGGTTAGGGTGACAGTGAGGTTTAGGGTTAGAGTTAGGGTTTGTGATAGGGTTAAGTTTAGGGTGAGGGTTAGGGTTAGGTTTAGGCTTAGGCTTAGGCCGAGCATGAGGGTGAAGGTTAGAGTTAGGGTGATGGTTCTGGTTAGGATTAGTGTTATTGTTAGGTTTAATTTTAGAGTTACGGTGAGGATGAGGGTGCAGGTAAGGGTTAGGATTAGGGTTAGGGTGGGGTTTACAGTTAGGGATAGGGTTAGTGTTAGGTTGAGGGTGAGGTTTAGTGTTACATTTAGGGTTAGTGTTAGGGTGAGGGTTAGTGTTAGTGTTATGGTTAGTTTTAGGGTGAGGGTAAGGGTTATGGTGAGAGTTTGGGGTAGGGTGAGGGTTATGGTTAAGGTGAGGGTTAGGATTAGGTTTAGAGTTATTGATAGGCTTCGGTTTAAGATTAGGTTTACAGTGAGGGTGAGGATGAGGGTGAGGTTGAGGGTGAGGGTTAGGGTTAGGGGGAGGGTTAGGATGAGGTTTAAGGTTAGGATTAGGGTTAGGGTGAGGGCTAGGGTGAGGGTAAGGTTTAGGTTTAGGTTTGGTTTCAGGGTTAGGGTTTTGTTTAGGGTGAGCGTTAGGGTTCTGGTTAAGTTTAGGTTTAGGGTGAGCGTTAGGGTGAGGGTTACAGTGAGGGTGAGGTTTAGGGTTAGGGTGAGGGTTAGGGTTAGGATTAGGGTGAGGGTCAAGATGAGGGTTAGGGTGAGGGCTAGGGTGAGGTTGAGGGTTAGGGTAAGTGTAAGGCTTAGTCTTAGTGTTAGGCTGAGTGTGAGGTTGAGGGTTAGGGTTAGGTTTAGGGTGATAGGTTTACGGTTAGTGTTAGAGTTAGAATGAGGTTCAGGGTTAGGGGAAGGTTTAGGGTGAGGATGATGGTAAGAGTAATGTCGAGGTTTAGGCTGAGGGTGAGGGTTAAGATAAGGGTGAGCGTTAGGGTTAGATTTAGGGTTAGAGTAAGTGCTAGGGTTAGGGTTAGGGTGAGGGTTAGATTGAGGATTAGGGTTAGGGTTAGTGTGAGGTTAAGAGTGAGGATGAGGGTTAGGGTGAGGGTTAGGGTTACGGTGAGGTTTATGGTTAGGTTGAGGGGTTAAGGTTAGGTTTAGGATTATTGTTAGGGTTAAGTTTAGGGTTACAGTTACGGGGAGGGTTAGGGTTAGGGTGAGGTTGAGGTTTAGGGTGGAGTTAGAGTTAGGTTGAGGGTTAAGATGAGTGTTAGGGTAAGGGTAAGTATTAGGGTGGGAGTGATGGTAAGGGTATACGTGAGGGTTAGGCTGAAGGTGAGGGTTACGGTGCGGTGATTGTTAGGGTTAGGGTGAGGGTTAGGGTTAGGGAAAGGGTGTGGGTGAGGGTTAGATTGAGGCTTGGTGTAAGGGTTAATGTGAGGTTTAGGGATAGGTTGAGGGTTAGGGTTAGAGTGAGTGCTAGGGTAAGGGTGAAGGTTAGGTTTAGCTTTAGGGTGAGGTTTAGGGTTAGGGTGATGGTTAGGGTTAGTGTGAGGGTTAGTGGTAGGGTCAGGGTTAGTGTGAGGGTGAGGGTAAATGTTCGGGAGAGGTTATGTGTTAGGGTGACGGTTATGGTTAGGTTAAGGGTTGCGTTAGGGTTTGGGTTATTGTTAGGTTTAGGTTTAGAGTTACGGTTATGGTGAGGGTGAGGGTGAGGTTTAGGGCTAGAGTTAGGGTTAGGTTGACGGTTAGGGTTAGGGTGAGGGTGAGAGTTAGGGGGAGGGTAAGGGTTAGTGTTAGGGTTAGGGATAGGATTAGGGTTAGGGTTAGGGTGAGGGTCAGTGTGTTTTTTAGGCTTAGGTCTAGGGTTAGGCTTAGGTGTAGGCTGAGGGTGAGGGTGATGGTTATGGTTAAGGTTAGGGTGAGGTTTAGTCTGAGGGTGAGTTTTAGGGTTAGATTTAGGGTTAGGGTGAGGGTTAGGTTGAGGGTTTGGGTTAAGGTTAGTGTTAACGTTTGGGTTAGGGTGAGAGTTAGGGTGAGGGTTAGGGTTAGGGTTAAGGTTACGATTAGGGTTAGGATAAGGGTGAGTGTGTGTGTTAGGGTTAGGTTTAGGGTTAGGCTTAGGGTTAGGCTGAAGGTGAGGTTGAGGGTGAGGGTTAGGATTAGGGTGAGGGCTAGGGTTAGAGTTAGGGTGAGGGTTAGGATGAGAGTTAAGATTAGGATTAGGGTTAGGTTGAGGTCTAGGTTGAGGGTGAGTTTTAGGGTTAGTGTTAGGGTGAGGGTTAGGGTTAGGTTTAGGTTGAGAGTTAGGGTTCAGGTTAAGTTTAGGTTTAGGATGAGCATTAGGATAAGGATTACAGTGAGGGTGAGGTTTAGGGTTAGGTTGATGGTTAGGGTTAGTATTAGGGTTAGTGTGAGGGTGTGGGTGAGGGTTAGGGTTAGGGTTAGGATGAGGGTTAGGGTTGGGGTTAGGGTGAGGGTGAGTGCTAGGGTGAGGGTGAGGTTTAGGGTAAGTGTAAGGCTTAGTCTTAGGGTTAGGCTGAGTGTGAGGTTGAGGGAGAGGGTTAGGGTTAGGGTGATGGTTAGGTTTACGTTTACGGTTAGAGTTAGAATGAGGTTTAGGCTTGGGGGAGGTTTAGGGTGAGGATGATGGTAAGGGTAATGGTGAGATTTAGGCTGAGGATGAGGGTTAAGTTAAGGGTGAGCGTTAGGGTTAGGTTTAGGGTTAGGGTAAGGGTTAGGGTTAGGGTTTGGGTGAGGGTTAGATTGAGGATTAGGGTTAGGGTTAGTGTGAGGTTTAGACTGATGATGAGGGTTAGGGTGACGGTTAGTGTTAGGGTGAGGTTTAGTGTTAGAGTTAGGGTTAGAGTTTTTGTTAGGGTGAGGGAGAGGTTTATGGTGGAGTTAGGGTTAGGGTGAGGGTTAGGATGAGGGTTAGTGTTAGATTTGGGGTTACAGTGAGGTTTAGGGTTAGGATTAGTGTTAGGGTTAGGTTGAGAGTTAGGGGGAGGGTTAGGGTTAGGTTTAGGTTTAGGGTTTTGGTTACGGTTAGGGTGAGGGTTAGGATTAGGGTTAGGGTAAAGATGAGGTTTAGGGTTAGAATTAGGGTTAGGGTGAGGCTGAGGGTGAGGGTGAGGGTTCGAGTTAGGGTTAGGATTAGGATTAGGGTTAGGGTTAGGGTGAGTGTGAGGGTTAAGCTTAGCGTTATTGTTAGCCTTAGGTTTAGGTTGAGGGTTTGGGTGAGGGTGAGGGTTAGGGTTAGTTTGAAGGTTAGGGTTAGGTTTAGGTTGAGGTTTAGTGTTAGGGTTCGTGTTAGAGTTATGGTTAGGGTGAAGGTGAGGTTTAGGTGTAGGGTTAGTTTTAGGGTGAGGGTTAGGGTGAGTGTTTGTTTTAGGGTGAGAGTAAGGGTAGGGGTGACGTTAAGGGTAAATGTGAGGGTTTGGCTGAGGGTGATGGTTACGTTAAGGTTGAAGGTTAGGGTTAGGGTGAGGGTTAATGTTAGGGTTAGGGTGAGAGTTAGGGTTCGGGTTAAGTTTAGGGTTAGGGTGAGGGTTAGAATAAGGGTTACGGTGAGGGTGACGGTTAGGTTTAAGTTGAGGGATAGGGTTAGAATTATGGTTAGGGTGAGGGTGAGGTTTAGGGTTAGTGTTAGGGTGAGGGCTAGGAAGAGGTTTAGGGTTAGGATTAGGTTTAGGGTGAGGGCTAGGGTGAGGGTGAGGTTTAGGGTTAGGATTAGGGTGAGGTTTAGGGTTTGGGTTAGGGTGAGGGTGAGGTTTAGGGTTAGATTTAGGGTTAGGGTTAGGCTGAGGTTGAGGATTAGGGTTAGGTTTAGAGTTATACTTATGGTTAGGGTGAGGGTTAGGATGAGGTTTAGGGTTAGGATTAGGGTAAGGATGAGGACTAGGGTGAGTGTTAGGGAAAAGTCTAGGGTTATGGGCAGGGTTAGTTTTAGGATTAGGGTGAGGTTGAGGGTGAGTGTGAGGGTTAGGGTTAGGCTTAGAGTTAAGGTGTGGGTTAGAGTTAGGGTTTGGGTTATGGTGAGGCTGAGGCTGAGGATTAGGGTTAGGCTTAGGGTTAGGGTTAGGGTGAGGGTTAGGGTGAGCGTTAACGTTAATGTGAGGGTTAATGTTAGGTTTAGGATTTGGGTTAGGGTTAGGCTGAGGGTGAGGGTGAGGATGAGGGTTAGGATTAGGATGAGGTTTAGGGTTTGGGTGAGGGCTAGGGTGAGGGTGAGTGTGAGGGATAGGGTTAGCTTGAGGATTGGGGTTAGGATGATGGTTAGGGTTAGTGTGAGGGTTAGTGTTAGGGTTAGGGTAAGTGTTAGGGTGAGGGTTAGAGTTAGGGTAAGTGTTAGAGTTAGGGTGAGATTTAGGGTTAGGGTGAGGATGAGGTTTAGATATAGGGTTAGGGGGAGGTTTAGGGTGTGGGTTAGGTTTAGGGTTAGTGTTAGGGTTAGGTTGAGGTTGAGGGTTATGTTGAGGTATAGGGTTAGGGTTAGGTTTAGTGTGAGTGTTAGTGCTAGTGTTAGGGTTAGTGTTAGCGTGAGAGTAAGTGTTAGGGTGCGGGTATGGGTTAGGGTGAGAATTATGTTTAGTGTGAGGGTTAGGGTTAGGAATAGGGTTATTGGTAGGTTTAGGTTTAAGATTACAATTACGGTGAGGGTTAGGTTGAGGGTTAGGCTTAGGGTTAGGTTGAGGTTTAGGGTTTGGGTTAGTGTTAGAGTTAGGGTTAGGCTGAGTGTGATGTTTAGGGTTAAAGTTAGGGTTAGGGTGTGGGATAGGGTTAGTGTTACGGTTATGGTTAGATTTAGGTCTAGGGTTAGACTTAGGGTTAGGCAGAGGGTGAAGTTAAGGGTGAGGGTTAGGGTTAGGGTGAGGATTAGGGTTAGGATGAGGGATAGGGGAAGGGTTAGGATGAGGGTTAGGGTTAGAATTAGGGTTAGGGCAAGGGCTAGTTTGAGGGTGAGGTTTAGGGTTAGATTTAGGGTTAGGGTGAGGCTGAGGTTGAGGGTTATTGTTAGGGTTAGTGTTAGGTTTAGGGTTAGGGATAGGGTGAGCGTTAGGTTTAGGGTTAGTGTTAGGTTTAGGGTTAGGGTTATGGTGAGGCTTAAGGTTAGGGTGAGGGTTAGGCTTAGGATTAGGATTAGTGTTAGGGTTAGGCTGAGGGTGAGGGTGAGGGTGAGGGTGAGGGTTAGGTTGAGGATGAAGGTTAGGGTTAGGGTGAAGGCTAGGGTGAGGGTGAGGGTTAGGGATAGTCTTAACGTGAGTTTTGGGGTTAGTGTAATGGTTAGGGTTAGTGTGAGGTTTAGTGTTAGGGTTAGGGTTAGTGTTAGGGATAGAGTAAGTGTTAGGTTGAGGTTAGGGTTAGGGTGAGTGTTATGGCTGGGGTGAGGGTTAGGGTTAGGTTTATTGTTAGGGTTAGGGTTAGGGTTAAGGTTTCAGTGAGGGTGAGGGTGAAGGTTAGGATTAGGGTTAAGATGAGGTTTAGGTTTAGAGTTATGGTTAGAATTAGGATTAGGGTGATAGTGATGTTTAGGGTTAGAGTTAGTGTTTGTGATAGGGTTAGGTTTATGGTGGGGTTTACGGTTAGGGTTAGGGGTAGGGTTAGGTTGAGGGAGAGGTTTAGGGTTAGATTTAGGGTTAGTGTTAGGGTGATGGTTAGTGTTAGGGTTAGTGTTAGTGTTAGGGTGTGGGTAAGTGTTAGGGTGAGGGTTTGCGTTAGCGTGAGGGTTATGGTTAGGGTGAGGGTTAGGATTAGGGTTAGGGTTATTGTTAGGGTTCAGTTTAAGGTTATGGTTACTGTGAGGGTGAAGGTGAGGGCTAGGGTTAGGGTGAGGTTTAGGGTGAGGGTGATGTTTAGGGTTAGTGTTAGGTTTAGGGTGAGGGTTAGGTTGAGGGTTTGGGTTAGGTTTAGTGTTAGGGTTAGGGTTAGGGGGAGAGTTAGGGGGAGGGTTAGGGTTAAGGTTAGGGTTAGGGTTAGGTTTAGGGTGAGGGTGAGTTTGTGTGTTAGGGTTAGGTTTAGGGTTAAGCTTTGTGTTAGGCTGAGGGTGAGGTTGAGGGTGAGGGTTAGTGTTAGGGTGAGGGTCAGGTTTAGGGTTAGGTTTAGGGTTAGGATGAGGGTTAAGTTTAGGATTAGTGTTAGGCTGAGGGTTAGGGTGAGGGTGAGGATAAGGGTTAGGGTTAGGGTGAGGTTTAGGGTTAGATTTAGTGTGAGCATTAGGGTTCGGGTTAAGTTTAGGTTTATGGTGAGGGTTAGGGTACGGGTTATGGTAAGGGTGAGGTTTAGGGTTAGTTTGAGGGTTACAGTTAGTATTAGGGTTAGGGTGAGGGTGAGGGTGAGGGTTAGGGTTAGGGTTAGGGTGAGGTTTAGGATGAGGGTTAGGGTTAGAATTAGGGTCAGGGTGAGGGCTAGGGTAAGGGTGAGGGTTAGAGTAAGGGTTAGGCTTAGTCTTAGGGTTAGGCTGAGTGTGAGGTTTACGGTTTGGGTTAGGATGACGATTAGGTTTAGGGGGAGGTTTAGGGTGAGGATGATTGTAAGGGTTATGGTCAGGTTTAGGCTTAGGTTGAGGGTTAAGATAAGGGTGAGACATAGCTTTAGGTTTAGCTTTAGGGTAAGGGTTAGGGTTAGGGTTAGGGTGAGTGTTAGATTGAGGATTAGGGTTAGAGTTAGTGTGAGGTTTAGAGTGATGATGAGGGTTAGGGTGAGGGTTAGGGTTAGGATGAGGGTTATGGTTAGGGTGAGGGTTAGGGTTAGTGTTAGGTTTATTGTTAGGGTTAGGGTTAGGGTTACTGTTATGGTGAGGGTGAGTGGGAGGTTTAGGGTTAGGGTTAGGGTGAGGTTTAGTGTTAGGGTTAGGGTTAGAGTTAGGGTTAGTTTGAGGGTGAGGTTTAGGGGTAGAATTAGGGTTAGTGTGAGGGTTAGGATGAGGGTTAGTGTTAGGGAACGTTTTAGGGTGGGGGTGATGATAAGGGTAAACATGAGGGTTAGGCTGAAGGTGAGGGTTATGGTGGGTTGAGGGTTAGGGTTAGGGTGAGTTTAAGGTTAGGGGAAGGGTGTGGGTGAGGGTTAGATTGAGGATTTGTTTTATGGTTAGTGTGAGGTTTAGCGTGAGAATGAGTGTTAGGGCTAGGGTGATTGTGAGGGTTAGGTTTATATTTAGGGTGAGGTTAAGGGTTAGGGTGATGGTTAGGGTTAGTGTGAGGGTTAGTGTTAGGGTTAGGGTTAGTGTTAGGGTGAGGGTAAATGTTAGGGTGAGGGTTAAAGTTAGGGTGAGGGTTATGGTTAGGTTGAGGGTTAGGTTTAGGTTTAGGATGAGGTTTAAGTTTAGGGTTAGGGTTAGAGTTTTGGTCAGGTTGAGAGTGAGGTTTATGGTTAGAGTTAGGGTTAGTGTTAGGGTTAGGGTGAGAGTGAGGGTTAGGCTTAGGCTTAGACTTAGGCTTAGGCCGAGCATGAGAGTGAGGGTTAGGTTTAGGGTTAGGGTGAGGTTTAGGTTTAGCCTTAGGGTGAGTGTTAGGATGAGTTTTAGTGTTAGAATTAGGGTTAGGTTGAGGACTAGGATGAGGGTTAGGGTGAGGGTTAGGTTTAGGGAAAGGGTTAGGTTTAGGATTAGGGTTATTGTGAGTGTGAGAGTAAGGGTTAGAGTTGGGGTTAGGCTTAGGGTTAGGGTGAGGGTTAGGGTTAGGGTTAGATTTAGGTTTAGGGTTAGGGTTAGGTTTACAGTGAGGGTTAGGGTTACGTTTAGGGTTAGAGTTAGGGTTAGGCTGAGGTTAAGGGTGTGGTTGAGGATTCCGGTTAGGTTTAGGGTTAGGGTTAGGGTTAAGTTTGCGGTGAGGTTATGCCTGAGGGTGAGGGTTATGGTTAGGGTTAAGATTAGGGTTAGTGATATGGTTAGTGTTATTGTTATTGTTAGGGTTAGAGTTACAGTGAGGTTGAGGGTAAGGGTGAGGTTTAGGGTTAGGATGAGGTCTACTGTGAGGTTTAGGGTTAGGGTTAGGGTTAGGGTGAGGGTGAGGTTTAGAGTCAGAGTTAGGATTAGGGGGAGGGTTAGGGTTAGGTTTCGGTTTAGGGTTAGTATTAGGGTTAGGGTGAGGGTGAAGGTTAGGTTGAGGTTTAGGGATAGGGTTAGGTTTAGGATTAGGGTTAGGGTGAGGGTGAGTATGAGGGTTAGGGTGAGGCTTAGGCTTAGGGTTAGGCTGAGGGTGAGGGTGGGTGTGAGGATTAGGGTTAGGGTGATGGTTCGTTTTAGGATGTTTTATTTTTAGGGTTAGGGTTAGAGTTATGGTGAGGGTGAGGGTGAGGGTGAAGTTTAGGTTTAGGGTTAGGGTTAGGGTTAGTGTGAGGGTTAGTGTTAGTGTTAGGCTTAGTGTTAGGGTGAGGGTAAGTGTTAGGGTGAGGGTATGGGTTCGGGTGAGCGTTATGTGTAGGGTGAAGTTTAGGGTTAGGGTTAGAGTTATTGTTAGGTTTAGGTTTAGGGTTACGGTTAGGGTGAGTTTGAGGGTGAGGGTTAGGGTTAGGTTTAGGTTGAGTTTTAGGTTTGGGGTTAGGGTTAGAGTTAGGTTTAGGGTGAGGGGAGGTTTAGGGTTAGAGTAAGGGTTAGGGTGAGGGTTTGGGATAGGATTTGGGTTAGGGTGAGTGTGAGTGTGTGTGTTAGCGTTAGGTCTAGTGTTAGGCTAGGGTTAGGCTGAGGATGACCTTGAGGGTGAGGGTTAGGGTTAGGGCGAGGGTTAGGGTAAGGGTTGGGGGAGGGTTAGGATGAGGGTTAGGGTTAGGATTAGGGTTAGGGCAAGGGCTAGGTTGAGGGTGAGGTTTACTGTTAGGGTTAGAGTGAGGTTTATGGTTAGGGTTAGGGATAGTGTTAAGGTGAGCGTGAGGTTTAGGGTTAGATTTAGGTTTAGGGTGAGGATGAGGGTGAGGATTAGGGTTAGGGTTAGTGTTAGGTTTAGGGTTAGGGTTAGAGTGAGGGTTAGGGTTAGGGTTAGTGTTAAGTTAAGGTTAGGTTAAGGGTGAGGGTTAGGGTGAGCTTGAGGGTTAGGGTTAGGATTAGGATTAGCATTAGGGTTAGTCTGAGGGTGAGGGTGAGGGTGTGGGTTAGGGTGGGGATGAGGGTTACGGTTAGGGTGAAGGCCAGGGTGAGGGTTAGTGTTAGCGGTAGGGTTAGCGTGAGGTTTGGGGTTAGGGTGATGGTTAGGGTTAGTGTGAGGTTTAATGTTAGGGATAGGGTTAGTGTTAGGATTTGGGTAAGTGTTAGGGTGAGGGTTATCATTAGGGTGAAGTTTATGGTTCGGCTGAGGGTTAGGTTTAGGGTTATGGTTATTGTTAGGGTTAGGTTTAGGGTTACGGTTACGGTGAGGGTGAGGGTGATGGTTAGGGTTAGTGTTAGGATGAGGTTTAGGTTTATGGTTAGGGTTAGAATAAGAGCTAGGGTGATAGTGAGTTTTAAGTTTAGAGTTAGGGTTTGTGATAGGTTTAGGGTTAGGGTGGGGTTTACGGTTAGGGTTAGGGTTAGGGTTAGGGTGAGCTAGAGATTTAGGGTTAGATTTAGGGTTAGTGTTAGGGTGAGAGTTAGTGTTAGGGTTAATGTTAGTGTTAGGGTGAGGGTAAGTGTTAGGGTGAGCGTTTTTTAGGTTGAGGGTTTGGGTTAGGAAGAGGGTTATGGTTAGGGTGAGGGTTAGGGTTAGGGTTAGGGTTATTTTTAGGTTTCGGTTTAAGGTTAAGGTTACAGTGAGTGTGAGGGTTAGGCGTAGGGTTAGGGTGAGGTTTAAGGTGAGCGTGAGGTTTAGGGTTAGAGTTAGGGTTAGGGTGAGGGTTAGGTTGAGGGTTAGGTTAGGGTTAGTGTTAGGGTGAGGCTGAGGGTGAGGGCTAGAGTTAGGGTTAGGGTTAGGATTAGGGTAAGGTTTAGGGTGAGTGTGCGGTTTACGGTTACTCTAGGGTCAGGCTGAGGGTGAGGGTGTGGGTGAGGGTTAGGGTTAGGTGGAGGGTTAGGGTTAGGGTTAGGATGCGAGTTAGGGTTCGGTTATGTTTAGGGTTAGGGTGAGGGTTAGAGTTACGGTGAGCATGAGTTTTAGGGTTTGGTTGAGAGTTAGGGTTAGGGTTAGGGTTAGGGTTAGGGTCAGGGTTAAGGTTAGGGTTAGGGTGAGGGTAATGATGAGGATTAGTTTTAGCATTAGGGTTAGGGTGAGGGCTAGGTTGAGGGTAAGGGTTAGGTTTAGTGTTAGGTTAAGGTTTAGGGTTAGGGTTAGGTTTAGGTTGAGGGTTACGTTGAGGGTTAGTGTTACAGTGAAGGTGAGGATTAGGGTTAGGGTGAGGGTTAGGATTAGGGTTAGCATGAGGGTGAGTGTTAGGATTACAGTTAGTGTTAGGGTTAAGGTTAGGTTTAGGTTTAGGATTAGTGTTATTGTTAGGGTTAGGGTTAGAGTTATGGTGAGGGTGAGAGTGAGGGTGCGGGTGAGGGTTAGTGTTAGGGTTAGGGTGAGGTTTAGGGTTAGGGTTAGGATTAGGGATAGGGTGAAGGTTTGGTTTAGGGTTAGATTTAGGGTTAGTTGGAGGGTTAGGTCGACGGTTAGGGTTAGGGTTAGTTTTAGGGTTAAGGTTAGAGTGAGGGTTAGGTTGAGGTTTACGGTTATGGTTAGGGTTAGTGTTAGGATTAGGGTGAGAGTGAGGGTGAGGTTGAGGGTTAGGGTTAGGCTTAGGCTTAGGCTTAGGGTTAGGCTGAGTGTAAGGTTGGGGGTGAAAATTAGGTTTAGGGTGATGGTTAGAGTTAGGGCTAGGATGAGGATTAGGGTGAGGGGTAGGATTAGGATTAGGATTAGGTTGAGGGCTAGGGTGAGGATGAGGGTTAAGGTAAGGGTTAGGCTAAGGCTTAGGTTTAGGCTGAGAGTGAGGTTGAGGGTTAGGGTTAGGGTTAGGTTGACGGTTAGGTTTAAGGTTAGGGTGAGGGTTAGGATGAGGTTTGGCGTTAGGGTGAGTGTTAGGTTGATGATGATGGTAAGGGTAAAGATGAGGTTTAGGCTGAGGTTGAGGGTTAAGATAAGGGTGAGGTTTAGGGTTAAGTTTAGGGTTAGGGTTAGGGTTAGAGTTAGGGTTAGAGTGAGTGTTAGATTGAGGATTAGGGTTAGGGTTAGTGTGAGGTTTAGGGTGAGGATGAGGGTTAGGGTTAGGGTTTAGGTGAGGTTTAGGATTAGGGTCAGGGTTAGGGTTAGTGTGAGGGTTAGTGTTAGTGTTCGGTTAGTGTTAGGGTGAGGGTAAGTGTTAGGGTGAGGGTTAGGGTTAGGGTGAGGGTTATGGTTAGAGTGAGGGTGAGGGTTAGGATTAGGGTTAGAGTGAGGTTTAGTGTTAGGGTTAGGGTTAGAATTAGGGTTAGGGTTAGGGAGAGCATGAGGTTTAGGGGTACATTTAGGGTTAGGTTGAGGGTTAGCGTTAGGTTGCCGGTTAGCGTGGGGGTGAAGGTAAAGGAAAAGTTCAGGGTTAGGCTGATTCTGAGGGTTACACTATGGGTGAGTGTTAGGGTTTGGGTGAGGGTTAGTGTTAGCGTTAGGGTGAGGTTGAGGTTTCGATTGATGATTAGTATTAGGGTTAGTGTGAGATTTAAGGTGAGGATGAGGGTTTGGGTTACGCTGAAGACTAGGGTGAGGGTGAGGGTTAGGGTTAATGTTAGGGTGAGGTTTAGGGTTAGGGTGATGTTTAGGGTTAGTGTGAGAGTTAAGGTTAGGGTTAGGGTTAGTGTTAGGATGAGGGTAAGTGTTAGGGTGAGGTTTAGGATTACGGTGAGTATTAAGTTTAGGGTGAGGGTTAGGGTTAGGATAAGTGTAAGGTTGAGGGCTAGGCTAAGGGTTAGGGTGAGGGTTAGGGTTAGAGATAGGGATAGGTTTAGGATTAGGGTTAGGGTGAGGGTGAATGTGAGAGTTAGGACTAGTGTTTTGGTTAGGCTTAGAGTTAGGATGAGGTTTAGGGTTAGGATTTGGGTAGGGTAAGGTTGAGTCTGAGGTTTAGGGTTAGGTTTAGGGTTAGTGTTAGTGTTAGGGTTAGTGTTAGGGTTCCAGGGAGGGTTGGGGTTCGGGACAGGGTTAGGTTTAGGCTTAGATTTAGGGTGAAGGTTAGGATGAAGATTAGGTTTACGATTAGGGTTAGGGTTCGGGCTAGGGTAAAGGTGAGTATTAGGGTTAGTGTTAGGGTAAGGTTTAGGGTTAGGGTTAGAATTAGGGTGAGGGTTAGGATGAGCGTTAGGGTTACATTGAGGATGACGGTTAGGGTGAGGATGAAGATTAGGGTTAGTTTTAGGGTTAGGGTGTGGTTGAGTGTTAGCATTAGGGTTAGGGTTATGGTTAGGTTTGGGTTTAGGGTTAGGATTACTGTTATTGTAAGGGTTGGGGTTAGAGTTATGGTGAGGGTGAGGGTGAGGGTGAGTGTTAGGGTTAGGGTGAGGTTTAGGGTTATGGTTAGGATTAGGGTTAGGGTGAGGGTGAGGATTATGGTTAGATTTAGGTTTAGTTGGAGGCTTAGGTCGAGGGTTAGAGTTACGGTAAGTGTTAGGGTTAAGGTTAGGTTGAGGGTTAGGTTGAGGTTTAGGGTTAGGGTTAGGGTTAGGTTTAGAGTTAGGGTAAGAGTGAGGGTGAGGGTGAGGTTTAGGGTTAGGGTTAGGCTTAGGCTTCGGGTTAGGCTGAGGGTGAGGGTGGGGGTGAAGTTTAGGGTTAGGGTGATGGTTAGTGTTAGGGTTAGGGTTAGAGTTAGGCTTAGGGTGAGGTTTAGGTTTAGGATTAGGGTTAGGGTGAGGTTGAGTGTTAACATTAGGGTCAGGTTTAGGGATAGGGTTAGGTTTAGGGTTAGGATTAGTGTTATTGTTAGGGTTAGGTTTAGATTTATGGTGAGGGTGAGGGTTAGGGTTAGGGTTAGGATGAGTTTTAAGGTTAAGGTTAGGGTTTGGGTTAGGGTGAGGGTGAGGTTTAGGTTAGATTTAGGTCTATTTGGAGGGTTAGTTCGAGGGTTAGGGTTAGGGTTAGTGTTAGGTTTAAAGTTAAGGTTAGGGTTAGGTTGAGGTTTAGGGTTAGGGTTAAGTTTAGGGTTAGGATTAGTGTTAGGGTGAGGCTGAGTATGAGGTTTAGGGTTAGGGTTAGTCTTAGGCTTAGGGTTAGGCTGAGGGTGAGGGTGGGGGTGAGTATTAGGGTTAGGGTGATGGTTAGGGTTAGGGTTAGGGTGAGGGTTAGTGTTAGGGTTAGGGTTAGATTTAGGGTTAGGTTGAGGGTGAGGTTTACGGGTAGAGGTAGGCTTAGGGTGAGGGTTAGGGTTAGAGTGAGGCTTAGGGTGGGGGTGACGGTAAGGGTAAATGTGAGGGTTAGGCTGAGCGTGAGGGTTACGGTAAGGGTGAGTGTTAGGTTTAGGGTGAGGGTTAGGGATAGTGTTAGGGTGAGAGTGAGGGTTAGATTGAGGATGAGTGTTAGGGTTAGTTTGAAGTTTAGGGTGATTGTGAGGGTTAGGGTTAGGGCGAGTTCTAGGGAGATGGTGAGGTTTAGGGTTAGTGTTAGGGTGAGTGTAAGTGTTAGGGTGAGGGTTAGGGTGAGGGTTATGTTTAGGGTGAGGTTTAGGGTTAGGGTTAGGGTTATTGTTAGCATTAGGGTTAGGATTAAGTATGGTGACGGTGAGGGTGAGGGTTAGGTTTAGGGCTAGGTTGAGGTTTAGAGATAGGGTTAGGATTAGGGTCAGGGTGAGGTTTAGTGTTAGAGTTAGAGTTAGGGTGAGGATGAGGGTGAGGGTTAGGGTTAGGATTAATGTTAGGTTTAGGCTTAAGGTGAGGGTTAGGTTGAGGGTGAGGATTAGGGTTAGGTTTAGGAGCAGGATTAGGGTTAGTGTTATGGTGAGTGTGAGAGTTAGGGTTAGGGTTAGGGATAGTCTTAGGGTTAGGCTGAGGCTGAGGGTGAGGGTTGTGTTAGGGTGAGGTTTAGGGTTAGGGTTAGGGTGAGTGTGAGGGTTAGGGTTAGGGTTAGGCTTAGATTAGGCTGAGATTAAAGGTGTCGGTTAGGGTTAGGATTAGTGTTAGGGTGAGGTTTAGGGTTTGGGTTAGGGTTAGAGTTAGGGTTAGTGTGATGGTGAGGTTTAGGGTTAGTTAGGGTTAGGGTGAGGTTTAGGTTGAGGGTTATGGTAAGGGTTAGTGTTAGGATTACCGTTAGGGTGAGAGTTAGCGGGAATTTTAGGGTTTGGTTTGGGGATAGGATTAGGGTTAGAGTGAGGGTGAGTGTGTGTGTTAGGTTTAGGTTTAGGGTTAGACTTAGGGTTAGGCTGAGGGTGAGGTTGAGGGTGAGGGTTAGCGTTAGGCAGAGGGTTAGGATGAGGGTTAGGTTTCGGATTAGGGTTAGGGTAAAGGCTAGGGTGAATGTGAGGTTGAGGGTTAAAGTTAGGGTTAGGGTTATTGTGATGGTGAGGTTTAGGGTTAGAGTTAGTGTTAGGGTGCGGCTGAGGGTGAGGGTTAGGGTTAGGGTTAGGGTTAGGTTTTGGGTTAGGTTTAGGGTGAGGCTTAGGGTCACGGTGAGGGTTAGGGTTAGGGTTAGGATTATGATTAGTGTTAGGGTTATGGTGAGTGTGAGGGTTAAGGTTAGGTTTAGGGTTAGGATTAGGGTTAGGGTGAGGATGAGTGAGTGTGTTAGGGTTAGGTTTAGGTTTATGCTAAGGGTTATGCTAAACGTGAGGTTGAGGGTGAGGGTTAGGGTTAGGTTGAGCTTTAGGGTAAGGGTTATGGAGAGGGTTAGGATGAGGGTTAGGGTGAGAATGAGTGTGAGGGTTAGGGTTAGTGTTAGGGTGAGGGTTAGGATGAGGGTCAGGATTAGGTTTAAGATCAGGACTAGGGTGAGGGTGAGGTTTAGGGTTAGGGTTAAGGTTAGTGTTAGGGTTAGGATTAGTGTGAGGGTGAGGTTTAGGGTTAGAGTTAGGGTAAGGCTGAGGCTAAGTTTGAGAGTTAGGTTTAGGGTTAGTGTTAGAGTTAGGTTTAGGGTGAGGGTTAGCGTGAGGGTGAGGATTAGGTTTAGGGTTAGAATTAGGATTAGAGTAAGGGTTAGCATGAGTGTGAGGGTTAGGTTTATGCTTAGGGTTAGGCTGAGGATGAGGGGGAGGGTGAGGCTTAGGGTTCGGTTGAGGTTTAGCCTTAGGGTAAGGATGAGGGTTAGGTTCAGTGTTAGTGTGAGGGTTACCATGAGGATTAGGGTTACGATTAGGGTTAGGGTTAGGGCTAGGGTGAGGGTGAGGATTAGGGTTAGTGTTAGGGTAAGGTTTAGGGTTAGGGTTAGGGTTAGGGTGAGGGTTAGGTTTAGGGTTAACTTTAGATTTATGGTGAGGGTGAGGGTTAGGTTGACAGTTAGGGTTAGGGTTAGGGTGAGGTTTAGTGTTAGGGTTAGGATTAGGGTTAGGGTGAGGGTGAGGATTAGGGTTAAATTTAGGTTTAGTTGGAGGGTTAGGTCGAGGGTTAGGGTTAGGGTTAGTTTTAGGTTTAAGGTTAGGGTCAGGGTTAAGTTGAGGTTTAGTGTTGGGTTAGGTTTAGGGTTAGGATTAGGGTTGGGTTGAGGGTGAGTGTGGGGGTGAGGATTAGGGTTAGGGTGATGGTTAGGGTTAGGGTAACAGTGAGGGATAGTGTTAGGGTTAGGTTTAGAGTTAGGTTTAGGTTTAGGGTGAGGTTTAGGGGTAGAGTTAGGGTTAGGGTGAGGGGTAGTGAAAGAGTGAGTGTTAGCGTTAGAGTGAGGGTTAGGGTGGGGGTGACGGTAAGGGTAAAGATGAGGGATAGGATGAGGGTGAGGGTTTGGGCAAGGGTGAGGTTTAGGGTTAGGGTGAGGGTTAGGTTGAGGGTTAGGGTGAAGGTGAGGGTTAGATAGTGGTTTAGTGTTAGGGTTGGTGTGAAGTTTAGGGTGAGGATTAGGGTTAGGGTTAGGGAGAGGGATAGGGAGAGGGTGCTGTTTTGGGTTAGGGTGATGGTTATGGTTACTGTTAGGGTTAGGGTTAGTGTTAGGGTGAGGGTAAGTGTTAGGGTGGGGGTTAGTGTTAGGGTGAGGGTAAGTGTTAGGGTGAGGGTTAAGGTTAGGGTGAGGGTTATGTTTAGAGTGAGGGTTAGGTTAGGGTTAGGATTATTGTTAGCATTAGGGTTAGAGTTACATTTATGGTGAGGGTGAGGGTGAGGGTTAGGGTTAGGGCTAGGATCAGGTTTAGGGATAGGGTTAGGGTTCGGGTTACGGTCAGGGTGAGGTTTAGTTTTAGAGTTAGGGTTAGGGTGAGGCTGAGGGTGAGGGTTAGGGTTAGGATTAATGTTAGGGTTAGGCTTAAGGTGAGGGTTAGTTTGAGGGTGAGGGTTAGAGTTAGAGTTAGGAGTAGTATTATAGTTTTTGTTAGGGTGAGTGTGTGGGTGCGTATTATGGTTAGGGTTAGGCTTAGTGTTAGGCTGAGGTTGAGCGTGAGGGTTAGGGTAGGATGAGATTTAGGGTTAGGGTTAGGATGAGTGAGTGGGTTAGGGTTAGTTTTCGGCTTAGTATTAGGCTGAGGGTGAGGGTGTGGTTTAAGGTTAGGGTGAGGGTTAGGGTTATGGGAAGGGTTAGGATGAGGGTTAGGGTTAGGATTAGGGTTAGGGTGAGGGTGAGTGTGTGTGTTAGGGTTAGGTTTAGGGTTAGGCTTAGGGTTAGGCTGAGGGTGAAGTTGCGGATGAGGGCTAGGGTGAGGGTGAGGTTTAGGTTTAGGGTTAGGTTGAGGGTAGGGTCAGGGCTATGGTGACTGTGAAGGTTAGGGTTAAGTTGAGGGTTAGGGTTCAGATTAGGGTTAGGGTGAGGTTGTGGGTGAGGGTTAGGTTTAGTGTTAGGGTGAGGGTTAGGTTGAGTGTTAAGGTTAGGATTAGGGTTAGGGTGAGGGCTAGGATGAGGTTGAGGTTTAGGGTTAGGGTTAGGGTGGGGTTAAGGGTTAGGGTTAGGGTTAGTGTTAGATTTAGGGTTAGGCTGAGAGTGAGGGTTACGCTTAGCATAAGGATTAGGTTTAGGGTAAGGGTTAGGGTGAGTTTGAGTGTTAGGGTTAGGGTTAGGCTTAGTGTTAGGGTGAGGGTGAGGGTGAGGTTGAGGGTTAGGGTTAGGGTGAGGGTTAGGGTTAGGGTGAGAGTTCGGATTTGGTTATGTTTAGGGTTAGGGTGAGGGTTAGGGTTATGGGGAGGGTTAGTATGAGGGTTAGGGTTAGGATTAGGGTTAGGGTTAGGGTGAGTGTGTGTGTTAGGGTTAGGTTTAGGGTTAGGCTTAGGGTTAGGCTGAGGGTGAAGTTGAGGGTGAGGGTGAGGTTTAGATTTAGGGTTAGGGTGAGGGTTAGGGTTAGGGTAAGGGTGAGAGTTAGGGTTCGGTTTAAGTTTAGGGTTAGGTTGAGGTTTAGGGTAACGGCTATGGTGAGGGTGAGGGTTAGGTTTAGGTTGAGGGTTAGGGTTCAGATTAGGGTTAGGGTGAGGGTGGGGGTGAGGGTGAGGTTTAGGGTTAGAGTTAGGGTGAGTTTTAGGGTTAGTGTTAGGGTTAGTGTTAGATTTAGGGTTAGGTTGAGAGTGAGGGTTAGGCTTAGGGTAAGGATTGGGTTTAGGGTAAGGGTTAGGGTGAGTTTGAGTGTTCGGGTTAGGGTTAGGCTTAGTGTTAGGCTGAGGGTGAGGGTGAGGTTGAGGGTTAGGGTTAGGGTGAGGTTTAGGGTTAGGTTTAGGGTTAGGGTGATAATTCGTGTTCGGTTATGTTTAGGGTTAGGTTAAGGTTTAGGGTTATGGTTACTGTGAGCTTGAGGTTCAGGGTTAGGTTTAGAGTTAGGGTTAGTGTTAGGGTTTGGGTGAGGGTTAAGTTTAGGGTTAGGGTGAGGGTAAGGATGAGGATTAGGGTTAGGATTAGGGTTAGTGTGAGGCCTAGGGTGTGGTGAGGGTTAGGGTTAGTGTTAGATTAAGGTTTAGGGTTAGGGTTAAGGTTAGGGTGAGGGTTAGGTTGAGGGTTAGGGTTACAGTGAGAGTGAAGATTAGGGTTAGGGTGAGGGTTAGGGTTAGGATTTGGGTTAGCATGAGTGTGTGTGTTAGGTTTAGGGTTAGATTTAGGGTTATGTTTAGGGTTAGGGTTAGTGTTATTTTTAGGGTTATGGTTAGAGTTATGGTGAGGGTGAGGGTTAGGATTAGGATTAGGGTGAGGTTTAGGGTTAGGGTTAGGATTAGGGTTACGGTGAGGGTGAGGATTAGAGTTAGATTTAGGGTTAGTTGGAGGGTTAGGTCGAGGGTTTGGGTAAGGGTTAGTTTTAGGGTTAAGGATAGGGTGAGGGTTAGGTTGAGCTTTAGGGTTATGGTTAGCATTCGGGTTAGGATTAGGGTGAGGGTGAGGGTGATTGTGAGGGTTAGGGTTAGGCTTAGGCTTAGGCTTAGGGTTAGGCTGAGGGTGAGGGTGGGGGTTAGAAAACGTTTAGGGTGATGGTTAGGGTTAGGGTTAGGTTGAATTTAGTCTGATAGTTAGCATTAAGATTAGGGTTTGGGTGAGGGCTAGGGTGAGGGTGAGGGTTTGGGTTAGGGTGATGGTTAGGTTTATGGTTAGGGTGAGGATTAGGATGAGGTTTAGGGTTAGTGTGAGGTTTACGGTTAGGATGAAGTTTAGGGTTAGGGTGAGGGTGAGGGTTAGAATTAGGGTTAGGGTAAGGGCTAGGATTAGGGTGAGGATTAGGGTTAGTGTTAGGGTGAGGTTTAGAGTTAGGGTTAGGGTTAGGTTGAGGGTTAGGATGAGGGTTAGGGTTAGGGTTAGTTTTAGGTTTAAGGTTAGGGTCAGGTTTAGGTTGAGGTTTGGGGTTAGGGTTAGGTTTAGGGTTAGGATTAAGGTTAGGGTGAGGGTGAGTGTGAGGTTTAGGTTTAGGGTTATGCTTAGGCTTAGGGTTAGGCTGAGGGTGAGGGTTGGTTTGAGGATTAGATTTAGGGTGATGGTTAGGGTTAGGGTTATGGTGAGGGATAGTGTTAGGGTTAGGGTTAGATTTAAGGTTAGGGTGAGGGTGAGGTTTAGGGGTTTAGAGTTAGGGTTAGGGTGAGGGTTAGCGTTAGAGTGAGGGTTAGTGTTAGGGTTAGGGATAGTTTTAGGGTGAGGGTTAGGTTTCGGGTGAGGTTAAGTGTTAGGGTGAGGGTTAGCATTAGGGTGTGGATTATGGTTAGGGTGAGGGTTAGGGTTAGGGTTAGGATTATTGTTAGCATTAGGGTTAGGGTTAAGGTTCTGGTGAGGGTGAGGGTGAGGGTTAAGGTTACGGCAAGGATGAGGTTTAGTTATATGGTTAACGTTAGGGTTAGCGTCAGGGTGAGTTTTAGTGTTAGAGTTAGGTTTAGGATGAGTCTGAGGGTGAGAGTTAGGTTTAGGATTAATGTTAGGGTTAGGCTTAAGGTGAGGGTTAGGTTGAGGGTGAGGGTTAGAGTTAAGGTTAGGAGTAGGATTAGGTTTAGAGTTAGGGTGAGTGTGAGGGTTAGTGTTAGGGTTAGGGATAGGCTTAGGGTTAGGATGAGGTTGAGGTTGAGGGTTATGTTTAGGGTGAGTTTTAGGGTTAGGGTTAGTGTGAGTGTGAGTGTTAGGGTTAGGGTCAGGCTTAGGATTAGGCTGAGGGTGAGGGTGGGTTAGGGTTAGGGTGAGGTTTAGGGTTATGCGGAGGGTTAGGATGAGTGTTAGGGTTAGGATTAAGGTTAGGTTGAGGGTGAGTGTGTGTGTTAAGGTTAGGTTTAGGGTTAGGCTTAGGGTTAGGCTGTGGGTGAGGTTGATGTTAAGGGTTAGGGTTAGGGTAAGGGTTAGGGGGAGGTTTAGGAAGAGGGTTATGGTTAGGATTAGGGTTGGGTGAGGGCTAGGGTGAGGGTAAGGTTTAGGGTTAGGGTTAGGGTTAGGGTTAGGGTTAGGTTTAGGGTTAGGGTTAGGGTTAGGGTTAGGGTTAGGGTTAGGGTTAGGGTGAAGGTGAGGTTTAGATTTAGAGTTAGGGTTAGGGTGAGGCTGAGATTGAGGGTTAGGGTTAGAATTAGTGTTAGATTTAGGGTTAGGTTGAGGGTAAGGGTTAGGCTTAGGGTTAGGATTAGGTTTAGGGTAAGGGTTAGGGTGAGTGTGAGCCTTAGGGTTAGAGTGAGAGTTAGGGTTTGGTTATGTTTAGGGTTAAGGTGAGGGTTAGGGTCAGGGTTACGGTGAATTTGAGGTTTAGGGTTAGGTTGAGAATTAGGGTTAACGTTAGGGTATGGGTGAGGGTTAATTTTAGGGTTAGGGTGAGGGTAAGGATGAGGATTAGGGTTATGATTAGGCTTAGGGTGAGGGCTACGGTGAGGTTGAGGGTTAGGGTTAGTGTTATATTAAGGTTTCGTGTTTGGTTTATGGTTAGGGTGAGGGTTAGGTTCAGTATTCGGGTTACGGTGAGGGTGAGGATTAGGGTTAGGGTGAGGGTTAAGTTTAGTATTAGGGTTAGCATGAGGTTTAGTGATAGGATTAGGGTTAGGGTTAGGGTGAGGGTTAGGTTTAGGGTTAGGATTAGTGTTATTGTTAGGTTTAGGGTTAGAGTTATGGTGAGGGTGAGGGTGAGGGTGAGGGTTAGGGTTAGGGTGAGGTTTAGCGATAGGGTTACAATTAGAGTTAGGGTGAGCTTGAGGTTTAGGGTTAGATTTAGTGTTAGTTGGAGGGTTAGTTCGAGGGTTAGGGTTAAGGTTAATTTTAGGCTTAGGGATAGGGTGAAGGTTAGGTTGAGGTTTAGGGTTGTGGTTAGGGTTAGGGTTAGGATAAGGGTGAGGGTGAAGGTGAGTGTGAGGGTTAGGGTTAGGGTTAGGCTTAGGCTTAGGTTTAGGCTGAGGGTGAGGGTGGGGGTGAGGATTAGGTTTAGGGTGATGGTTAGGGTTAGGGTTAGTGTGAGGGTTATGATGAGGGTTAGAATTAAAATTAGGGTTATGGTGAGGGCTAGGGTGAGGGTGAGGGTTAGGTTAAGGGTGATGGTTAGGTTTACGTTTAGGATGAGGTTAGGATGAGGTTTAGGGTTAGGGTGAGGTTTTGGGTGAGGATGATGTTAAGGGTAAAGGTGAGGTTTAGGCTGAGGGTGAGGGTTAAGTTAAGGGTGAGGGTTAGGGTTAGGTTTAGGGTTAGGGTGAGGTTTAGATTGAGGATTAGGGTTAGGGTTAGTGTGAGGTTTAGGGTGAGGTTGAGGGTTAGGGTTAGTGTGAGGGTGAGGGTTAGAATTAGGGTTAGGGTGAGGTCTAGGGTGAGGGTGAGGGTTAGGATTAGGGTTATGGTTAGGTTGAGGTTTATGATTAGGCTGAGGGTTAGGTTTAGTGTGAGGGTTAGTTTTAGGGTTAGGGTTAGTGTTAGGATGAGGGTTAGTGTTAGGGTGAGGATTAGAGTTAGGGTGAGTGTTATGCTTAGGTTGAGGGTTAGGGTTCTGGTTAGGGTTATTGTTAGGTTTAGGATAAGGGTTACGGTTCAGGTGAGGGTGAGGGTTAGTGTTAGGGTTAAGGTGAAGTTTAGTGTTAGGGTTAGGGTTAGAGTTAAGGTTAGGGTGAGGGTGAGGTATAGGGGTACAGTTAGGTTTAGGATGAGGGTTAGGGTTAGTGTGGGGGTGATGGTAAGGGTAAAGATGAGGGTTAGGCTGAGGATGAGGGTTATGGTAAGGGTGAGTTTTAGGGTTAGGGTGAGGTTTAGTGTTATTTTTAGGGTGAGGTTGAGGGTTATATTGAGGATTAGTGTTAGGTTTAGTGTGAGGTTTAGGGTGAGGATGAGGGTGAGGGTTAGGGTTAGGGTTATGGAGAGTTGGAGGGTTAAGGTTAGTGTTAGGGTGAGGTTTAGGTTTAGGGTGATTTTTAGGCTTAGTGTGAGGTTTAGTGAGAGGGTTAGGGTTAGTGTTAGGGTGAGGGTAAGTGTTAGAGTGAGGGTTAGGGTTAGGGTGAGGGTTATGGTTTGGGTGAGGGTTAGGTTAGGGTTAGGTTTATTGTTAGGGTTAGGGAAAGGGTTAAGGTTACGGTGAGGGTGAGGGTTAGGGTTAGGTTTAGGATGAGGGTTAGGATTAGGGTTAGTGTTAAAGTTAGGGTTAGGCTGAGGGTTAGGGTTAGGTTTAGGCTTAGGCTTAGGCTTAATTTTAGGCTGAGCATGAACTTGAGTGTTAGGGTGAGGGTTAGGGTTAGGGATAGGTTTAGGGTGACTGTTAGGATGAGGTTTAGGATTAGGATAAGTGTAAGGGTGAGAGCTAGGCTGAGGGTTAGTGTGAGGGTTAGGGTAAGGGATAGGGCTTGGTTTAGGGTTAGGGTTAGGGGGAGGGTGAGTGTGAGAATTAGGATTAGGGTTAGGGTTAGGCTTAGAGTTAGGATGAGGTTTAAGGTTAAGGTTTGGGATAGGGTGAGGGTGAGGCTGAGTATTAGGTTTCGGTTTAAGGTTAGGTTTAGGGTTAGTGTTAGGGTTAGGGTTATGATTAGGGTTAGGGTTACGGTGAGGGTTAGGGTTAGGGTTAGGTTTAGCCTTAGAGTTAGGGTGAGGGTTATGGTTAGGGTTTGGGTTAGGGTCAGGGTGAGGCTGAGGATTAGGGTTAGTTTTAGGGTTAGGTTTGGCTTTAGGGTTAGTGTTAGTTTTAGGGTTATGGTTAGGGTTACGCTGAGGGTTAGGGTTAGGGTTAGGGTTAGGCTGAGGGTGAGGTGGGGGTGAGGATTAGTGTTATGTTTAGGGTTAGGCTTAGGTTTAGGGTTATGTTTAGGGTGAAGGTTAGGATTAGGGTTATGGTTATTGTTAGGGTTAGGTTTAGGGTTAAAGTTGCCCTGAGGGTGAGGGTGAGGGTTAGGGGTAGGGTTAGGTTGAGGTTTAGGGTTTAGGTTAGGGTTAGAGTTAAGTTTAGGGTGAGGGTGAGGTTTAGCGTCAGAGTTAGGTTTAGGGTGAGGGTTAGGTTGAGTGTTACGTTTAGAGTTAGGGTTAGGGTTAGCGTTAGGGTGAGATTTACGGGGAGGTTTGGGTTAGGGAAAGGGTTAGGATTAGGGTTAGGTTGAGGGTGCTTGTGTTTGTTAGGGTTAGGTTTAGGGTTAGGATTAGGGTTAGGCTGAGGGTGAGGTTGATGGTGAGGGTTAGGGTTACTGTGAGGGTTAGGGTAAGGGTTGGGGGAGGGTTAGGATGAGTGTTAGGATTAGGTTTAGGGTTAGGGTGAGATCTAGGGTGTGAGTGAGGTTTAGGTTTAGGGTTAGGATGAGGGTTAGGTTTAGGGTTAGGGTGAGAGTTAGGGTTCGTTTTAAGATTAGGTTTAGGTTGAGGGTTAGGGTAAGGGTTACGGTGAGGTTGAGGGTTAGGGTTAGGTTGAGGGTTAGGTTTCAGATGAGGGTTAGGGTGAGGGTGAGGGTGAAGGTTAGGTTTAGTGTTTGGGTGAAGGTTAGGATGAGAGTTAGGGTTAGGATTAGGGTTAGGGTGAGGGTTAGGGTTAGGGTGAGGGTTAGGGTTAGGGTGAGGTTTAGGGTTAGGTTTAGGTTTAGGGTGAAGCTGAGGTTGAGGGTTAAGGTTAGGGTTAGGATTAGGTTTTGGTTAAGGGTTAGGGTGAGTGTGAGCGTTATGGTTAGGGTTAGGGTTAGGCTTAGAGTTAGGCTAAGGGTTAGGTTTAGGGTGAGGGTTAGGGTTAGGGTGAGTTAGGGTTAGGGTTAGGGTGAGAGTTAGGGTTCGGTTAAGTTTAGGGTTAGGGTCAGTTTTAGGGTTAGCGTTACGGTGAGCATGAGGGTTAGGGTTAGGTTGAGGGTTATGGTTAGGGTTAGGGTGAGGGTGAGGGTTATGTTTAGGGTTAGGATGAGAGTAAGGATGAGGATTAGGTTTAGCATTAGCGTTAGGGTGAGGGCTAGGGTGATGTTGATGGTTAGGGTTAGTGTTAGATTAAAGTTTAGGGTTAGGGTTAGGGTGAGGGTTAGCTTGAGGGTTAGGGTTAGGGTGAGGGTCAGGGTTAGGCTTAGGATGAGGGTTAGGTTTAGGATTAGTGTTAGGGTGAGGGGGAGTTTTAGGATTAGGGTTAGGTTTAGGGTTAGGGTTAGGTTTAGGGTTAGGATTAGTGTTATTGTTATGGTTAGGATTAGAGTTATGGTGAGGGAGAGGGTGAGTGTTAGGGTTAGGTTTAGGGTGAGGTTTAGGATTCGGGTTAGGATTAGGGTGAGTGTGAGGTTTAGGGTTAGGTTTAGGGTTAGTTGGAGGGTTGGGTCGAGGGTGAGGGTTATGTTTAGTTTTAGGATTAAGGTTAGGGTGAGGGTTAGGTTGAGGTTTAGGGTTAGGGTTAGGGTTAGGGTTAGGATTACGGTGAGGGTGAGGATGAGTGTGAGGGTTAGGGTTAGGCTTAGGCTTAGGCTTAGGGTTAGGCTGAGGGTGAGGGTGGGGGTGATGATTAGGTTTAGGGTGATGGTTAGTCTGAGGGTTAGGATGAGGGTTAGTATTAGGATTAGGGTTAGGGTGAGGGCTAGGGGGCAGGGGAGGGTTAGGTTTAGGGTGATAGTTAGGTTTACGTTTAGAGTGAGGGTTAGTATGAGTTTTAGGGTCAGGATGATGTTAAGGGTAAAGGGGAGGTTTAGGCTAAGGGTGAGAGTTAAGTTAAGGGTGAGGATTAGGGTTTGGTTTAGGGTTAGGGTGAGGTTTAGATTGAGGATTAGGGTTAGGGTTAGTGTGAGGTTTAGGTTGAGGATGAGGGTTAGGGTTAGTATGAGGGTGAGGGTTAGAATTAGGGTTAGGGTGAGGTCTAGGGTGAGGGTGAGGGTTAGGATTAGGGTTAGTGTTAGGGTGAGGTTTACGATTAAGGTGAGGGTAAGGGTTAGTGTGAGGCTTAGTGTTAGGGTTAGGGTTAGTGTTAGGATGAGGTTTATTGTTAGGGTGAGGGTTAGATTTAGGGCGAGGGTTCTGGTTAGGTTGAGGTTTAGGGTTCTGGTTAGGGTTATTGTTAGGTTTAGGGTTAGGGTTCCGGTTCAGGTTAGGGTGAGTGTTAGAGTTAGTGTTAGGGTGAGGTTTATTGTTAGGGTTAGGGTTAGAGTTAGGGTTAGGGTGAGGGTGAGGTATAGGGGTACAGTTAGGTTTAGGATGAGGGTTAGATTTAGTGTGCGGGTTAGCGTAGGTGTGACGGTAAGGGTAAAGATGAGGGTTAGGCTGAGGGTGAGGGTTACTGTAAGGGTGAGGGTTAGGGTTAGGGTGAGGGTTAGTGTTAGCTTTAGGGTGAGGGTGAGGGTTATATTGAGGATTAGTGTTAGGTTTAGTGTGAGGTTTAGGGTGAGGATGAGGGTTAGGTTTAGGGTGAGGGCTATGGTGAGTTTGAGAGTTAAGGTTAGTGTTAGTGTGAGGTTTAGTGTTAGGGCGATTTTTAGGGTTAGTGTGAGGGTTAGGGTTAGTGTTAGGGTGAGGGTAAGTGTTAGGGTGAGGGTTAGGGTTAGGGTAAGGTTTATGGTTAGGGTGAGGGTTAGGTTAGGGTTAGGTTTATTGTGAGGGTTAGGGATAGGGTTAAGGTTACGGTCAGGGTGAGGGTTAGGGTTAGGGTTAGGATGAGTTTTAGGTTTAGGGTTAGTGTTAGAGTTATGGTTAGGCTGAAGGTTAGGGTTAGGTTTAGGCTTAGGCTTAGGCTTAGGCTGAGCATTAGCTTGAGTGTTAGGCTGAGGATTAGGGTGAGCGTTAGGGTAAGGGATAGGGTTTTGTTTAGGATTAGGGTTAGGTTGAGGGTGCGTGTGAGGGTTAGGATTAGGGTTAGGGTTAGGCTTAGAGTTAGGATGAGGGTTAGGGTTAGGGTTTGGGTTAGGGTGAGGGTGAGGATGAGTATTAGGGTTAGGTTTAGGGTTACGTTTAGTATTAGTATTAGGATTAGGGTTATGGTTAGGGTTAGGATTATGTTGAGGTTTAGGTTTAGGGTTAGGGTTAGGCTTAGAGTTAGGATGAGGGTTGTGGTTAGGGTTTGGGTTAGGGTCAGGGCGAGACTGAGGATTAGGGTTAGTTTTAGGGTTAGGTTTAGCGTTAAGGTTAGTGTTAGGTTTAGGGTTAGTGTTAGGGTTACAGTGAGGGTTAGGGTTAGGGGTAGGGTTAGGCTGAGGGTGAGGTGGGGTGAGGATGAGTGTTATGGTTAGGGTTATTCTTAGGGTTAGGGTTATGTTTAGGGTGAGGGTTAGGATTAGGGTTAGGGTTATTGTTAGGGTTAGGGTTAGGGTTAAATTTACAGTGAGGGTGAGGGTGAGGGTGAGGTTTAGGGTTAGGGTTGGGTTGAGGTTTAGGGTTTAGGTCAGGGTTAGTGTTAGGTTTAGGGTGAGGGTAAGGTTTAGGGTTAGAGTTAGGTTTAGGGTGAGGGTTAGGTTGAAGGTTAGGGTTAGAGTTATGGTTAGGGTTAGAGTTACGGGGACGGTTTGGGTTAGGATTAGGGTTACGTTGAGGGTGCTTGTGTTTGTTAGGGTTAGGTTTAGGGTTAGGCTTAGGGTTAGGCTGAGGTTGAGGTTGCGGGTGAGGGTTAGGGTTACTGTGAAGGTTAGGGTAAGGGTTAGGGGGAGGGTTAAGAAGAGGGTTAGGGTAAGGATTAGGGTTAGGGTGAGATCTAGGGTGTGGTTGAGGTTTAGGTTTAGGGTTAGGATAAGGGTTAGGTTAAGGGTTAGGGTGAGAGTTAGGGTTTGTTTTAAGTTTAGGTTTAGGTTGAGGGTTAGTGTAAGGGTTACGGTGAGGGTGAGGGTTAGGGTTAGGTTGAGGGTTAGGGTTCGGATGAGGGTTAGGGTGAGGGTGATGGTGAGGGTTAGGGTTAGTGTTTGTGTGAAAGTTAGGATTAGGGTTAGGGTGAGGGCTAGGGTGAGGGTGAGGGCTAGGGTGAGGGTGAGGTTCAGGCTTATGTTTAGGGTTAGGGTGAAGCTGAGGTTGAGGGTTAAGATTAGGGTTAGGATTAGGTTTAGGGTAAGGGTTAGGGTGAGTGTCAGCGTTAGGGTTAGTGTTAGGGTTAGGCTTAGGGTTAGGCTAAGGGTGAGGGTTAGGGTTAGGGTGAGTTAGGGTTAGGGTTAGGGTGAGTGTTAGGGTTCGGTTAAGTTTAGGGTTAGGGTCAGTGTTAGGGTTAGGGTTACGGTGAGCGTGATGGTTAGGGTTAGCTTGAGGGTTAGGGTTAGGTTGAGGTTTAGGGTTAGGGTTAGGGTTAGGGTGAGGGCTAGGGTGATGGTGATGGTTAGGGTTAGGGTTAGATTAAAGTTTAGGTTTAGCTTTAGGGTTAGGGTGAGGGTTAGCTTGAGTGTTAGGGTTACGGTGAAGGTGAGGGTTTGGGTTAGGTTTAGGGTTAGGTTTAGGATTAGAGTTAGGGTGAGGGGGTTTGTTAGGATTAGGGTTAGGTTTAGGGTTAGGGTTAGGTTTAGGGTTAGGGTTAGGTTTAGGGTGAGGATTAGTGTTATTGTTAGGATTAGAGTTATGGTGAGGGTGAGGGTGAGTGTTAGGGTCAGGGTTAGGGTGAGGTTTAGGATTAGGGTTAGGATTAGGGTGAGTGTAAGGTTTAGGGTTAGATTTAGGGTTAGTTGGAGGGTTAGGTCCAGGGTTAGGGTTAGGGTTATTTTTAGCAGGGTTAGGTCGAAGGTTACAGTTAGGGTTATTTTTAGCATTAAGGTTAGGTTGAGTTTTAGGTTGAGCTTTAGGGTTATAATTAGGATTAGGGTTATGATTAGGGTGAGGTTGAGGGTGAGTGTGAGGGTTTTGGGTTAGGGTCAGGCTTAGGCTTAGTGTTAGGCTGAGGGTGAGGGTGCGGTTGAGGATTAGGTTTAGGGTGATGGTTAGGGTTAGGGTTAGGGTGAGGCTTAGGATGAGGGTCAGGGTGAAGTCTAGCGTAAGTGTTATGTTTAGGGTGAGGTTTAGGATTAGGGTGAGGGTTAGGGTTAGTGTGAGGGTTAGTGTTAGTGTTAGGGTTAGTGTTAGGGTGAGGATAAGTGTTAGGGTGAGGGTCACGGGTAGGGTGAGGTTTATGGTTAGGGTGAGAGTTAAGGTTAGGGTTAGGGTTATTGTTAGGTTTAGGATTAGGGTTATAGTTATGGTGATGGTGAGGGTTAGGGTTAGGGTTAGCGTGAGGTTTAGTGTTAAGGTTAGGGATAGATTTAGGGTTAGGGTGATGATGAGGTTTAGGGTTAGATTTAGGTTTAGTGTTAGTGTTAGGGTCAGGGTGAGGGTTAGTGTTAGGTTTAGGCTTAGGCTTAGGCCGAGAATGAGGGTGAGGGTTAGGGATCAGGTTAGGGTTTGGGTTAGGTTTAGGGTTAGTGGTAGGTTGTGGGATGAGGATTAGGGTTAGGATTAGGGCAACGGTAAAGGCTAGGCTGAGGGTTAAGTTCAGGGTTAGGGTTAGGGTGAGGGTGAGTGTGAGAGTTAGGTTTAGGGTTTGGGTTAGGCTTAGAATTAGTGTGAGGGTTAGGGTTAGCTTTTGGGTTAGGGTGAGGGTGAGGCTGAGGATTAGGTTTAGGGTTAGGTTTAGGATTAGGTTTAGGGTTAGGGTTAGTGTTAGGGTTAGGGTTAGGGTTAGGGCTAGGCTTAGTGTTAAGCTGAGGATGAGGGTGTGGATGAGGATTAGTGTTATGATTAGGGTTAGGCTTAGGGTTAGGGTTATTGTTAGTGTTATGGTTAGGGTTAAGTTTGCAGTGAGGGTGAGGCTGAGTGTGAGTGTTATGTTTATGGTTATGGTTAGGGTTAGGGTTAGTGTTAGGGTTAGTATTATTGTTAGGGTTAGAGTTAGATTTACTGTGAGGGTGAGGATGCGAGTGAGGGTTAGTTTTAGGGTTAGGGTGGGGTTTATGGTTAGGGTTAGGGTTCGGGTGAGGATGAAGTTTATAGTTAGTGTTAGGCTGAGCGTTAGGGTTAGGTTTAGGGTGAGAGTTAGGGTTCGGGTTAAGTTTAGGGTTAGTTTGAGGGTTAGGGTAAGGTTTACGGTGAGGTTGATGGTTAGGATTAGGTTGAGGGTTAGGGTTAGAATTAGGGTTAGGGTGAGGGTGAGTGTGAAGATTAGGATTAGTGTTAGGGTGAGGGTTAGGATGAGGGTTAGGTTTAGGATTAGGGTTAGGGTGAGGGCTAGGGTGAGGGTGAGGTTTAGGGTAAGGTTTAGGCTTAGGCTTAGGTTTAGGCTGAGCATGAGTTTGACATGGAGGTTTAGGGTTAGGGTGATGGTTAGGTTTACGGTTAGGGTGAGGGTTAGGATGACGTTTAGGGTTGGGGGAGTTTTAGGGTGAGGATGATGGTAAGGGTAAAGGTGATTTTTAGGCTGAGGGTGAGGTTTAACATAAGGGTGTGTGTTAGGGTCACGTTTAAGGTTAGTGTAAGAGTTAGTGTTAGGGTGAGTGTTAGGGTGAGGGTTAGGTTAAGGGTTAGGGTAAGGGTTAAGATTAGGTTTATGATGAGGGTTAAATTTAGGTTTAGGGTTAGGATTAGTGTAAGGTTTAGGGTGAGGATGAGGATTAGGGTTAGGGTTAGGGTGAGGGTGCGGTTTTGGGGTGGCATTAGGGTTAGGGTGATGGTTAGGGTGAGTGTTAGTGTTAGGGTAAGGGTTAGCGTGGGGGTGATGGTATGGGTAAACGTGAGGGTTAGTCTGAGGGTGAAGGTTACATTGGGGTGAGGGTGAGGGTTAGGGTGAGGGTTAGGGTTAGGGGAAGGATGTGTGTGAGGGTTAGATTGAGGATTAGATTTAGGGTTAGTGTGAGGTTTAAGGTGAAGATGAGGGTTAGGATTAGGGTGAGGGCTAGGGTGAGGGTGAGGTTTAGGTTTAGGTTTAGGGTGAGGTTTAGGGTTATGGTGATGATTAGGGTTAGTGTGAGGGTTAGTGTTAGGGTTAGGGTTACGGTGAGGGTGAGGGTAAGTGTTAGGGTGAGGTTTAGGTTTAGGGTGAGGGTTATTTTTAGGTTGAGTGTTAGGGTTCGGGTTAGGTTATTGTTAGGGTTAGGGTTAGGGTTACGGTTACGGTGAGGGTGAGGGTGAGGGTTAGGGTTAAGGTTAGTATGAGGTTTAGGTTTAGGGTAAGTGTTAGAGTTAGGGTTAGGGTGAGAGTGAGGTTTACGGTTAGAGTTAGGGTTAGTGTTAGGGTTAGTGTTAGGGTGAGGGTTTCTGTTAGAGTTACGCTTAGGCTTAGGCTTAGGCCAAGCATGAGGGTGAGGGTGAGAGTTAGGGTTATGGTGAGGTTTAGGATGAGGTTTAGGGTTAGGATTAGTGTTAGGGTGAGGACTAGGTTGAGGGTTAGGGTAATGGTTAGCTTTAGGGATAGGTTTAGGTTTAGGATTAGGGTTAGGTTGAGGGTGATTTAGGGTTAGGCTAAGGGTTAGGGTGAGGGTTAGGGTTAGGGTTTTCGTTAAAGTGAGGGTGAGGCTGAGGATTAGGGTTAGGTTTAGGGTTGGGTTTAGGGTTAGGGTTAGGCTTAGGGTTAGGCTGAGGATGAAGATGGGGTTGAGGATCAGGTTTAGGGTTAGGATTAGGGTTATTGTTAGTGTTATGTTAGGTTTAAGTTTGCCCTGACATCAAGGCTGAAGGTGAGGGTTATGGTTAGGGTTAGTGTTATTTTTAGGGTTAGGTTTACAGTTACGGTGAGATTGAGGGTGAGGGTGAGGGTTAGGGTTAGGGTGAGGTTTAGCGTGAGGTTTAGGGTTAGGGTTAGGGTGAGGGTGAGGTGTAGGGTTAGAGTTAGTGTTAGGTTGAGGGTTAGGGGGAGGTTCAGGGTTATTGTTAGTGTTAGGTTTAGGGGGAGGGGGAGGGTTAGGTTGAGGTTTAGGGATAGGTAAAGTTTAGTATTAGATTTAGTGTGAGGGTGAGTGTGATGGTTAGGGTGAGGGCTAGGATTAGGCTTAGGGTTAGGCTGAGGGTGAGGGAGGGGTGAGGATTAGGGTTAGGGTGATGGTTTGGATTAGAGTTAGTGTTATAGTTAGGGTTACGGTTAGAGTTATGGTGAGGTTGAGGGTGTGGGTGAGGGTTAGGGTTAGGGTTAGGATGAGGTTTAGGGTTAGGGTTAGTGTGAGGGTGAGGTTTTGGGTTAGATATAGGGTTTGGGGGAAGGTTAGGGGGAGGTTTGGGATAGGATTAGTGTTAGAGTTAGGGTGAGGGTGAGGGTTAGGTTGAGGTTTATGGTTAGGGTAATGGTTAGGGTTAGTGTTAGGGTTAGGGTTAGTTTTAGGGTGAGGGTAAGTTTTAGGGTGAGGTTTTGGGTTGGGGTGAGAGTTATGGCTAGGGTGATTGTTAGGATTAGAATTAGGGTTATTGTTAGGGTTAGGTTTGGGTTTTGGTTACGGTGAGGGTGAGGTTTAGGGTTGGAGTTAGGGTGAGGTTTAGGGTTGGGGTTAGGGTTAGAGTGAGGGTTAGGATGAAGGTGAGGTTTACCGTTAGAGTTAGGGTGAGGGTGATGGTTAGGGTTTGGATTAGGGATAAGGAGAGGGTGAGTGTGTGTGTTAGAGTTAGGGTTAGGTTTAGGCTAAGGGTAAGGCTAAGTGTGAGGTTGAGTGTGAGGGTTAGGGTTAGGATTAGTGTTAGTGTGAGAGTGAGGGCGAGGGTTTGGTTTAGTGTTAGGGTGAGGGTTAGGATGAGTGTTAGGATTAGGGTTAGGCTTATGGTGAGCATTAGGTTTATGGTTAGGTTGAGGGTTTGGGTTAGGAGAAGGATGAGGGTTAGTTTTAGGGTTAGGGTGAGGGTTAGGATGAGGATTAAGGTTACGATTAGTGTTAGGGTGAGGCTGAGAACTAGGTTTAATGTTAGGGTAAGTTTTAGGGTTATAGTTAGGGTTAGGGTGAGGGTTAGGATGAGGGTTAGGGTTACGGTGAGGGTGAGGGTTAGGGTTAGGGTGAGGTTTAGTGTTAGGTTTAGGGTAAGGGTTAGGATGAGGATGAGGTTTAGGGTTAGTGTTAGGGTTAGTGTGAAGCTGACGATGAGTGTTAGGGCGACAGTTAGTGTTAGGTTTAGGGTTAGGGTAAGGTTCAGGGTTATGGTGAGTGTAAGGATGAGGGTTAGGGTTAGGGTGAGGGTTAGGGTTAGGGTGAGGGCTAGGGTGTGGGTGAGGTTTAGGGCTAGGGTGAGGGTGAGGTTTAGGGTTAGGGTTAGGGTGAGGTTTAAGGTTAGGTTTTGGGTTAGGGTTAGGGTGAGGGTGAGGTTTAGGGTTAGAGTTAGGTTAAGCTGAGGCTGAGGGTGAGGGTTAGGGTTAGGTTTAGGATTAGGGTAAGGGTTAGGGTGAGTGTGAAGGTTAGGGTTAGGGTTAGGCTTAGGCTTACGGTTAAACTGAGGGTGAGGGTGAGGGTGAGGTTTAGGGTTAGGATTAGGGTTAGGGTGAGGGTGAGTGTGTGTGTTATACTTAGGTTTAGGGTTAGGCTTAGGGTTAGGCTGAGGGTGAGGTTGAGGGTGAGGGTTAGGTTTAGGGTGAGGGTTTGTGCAAGACTTAGGGGGAGGGTTAGGATGAGGGTTAGTGTTAGGATTAGGGTTAGGGTGAAGGCTAGGGTGAGGGTGAGGTTTAGGTTTAGGTTCAGGGTGAGGTTTAGTGTTAGTGTTAGTGTTAGGGTGAGGCTGAGGGCGAGGGTTAGGGTTAGGATTAATGTTAGGCTTATCCTTAAGCTGAGGTTTAGGTTGAGGGTGAGGGTTAGGATTAGGGTTAGGAGTAGGTTTAGGGTTAGGGTGAGGGTGAGGGTTAAGGTTAGGTTTAGGTATATGCTTAGGATTAGGCTGAGGTTGAGTTTGAGGGTTAGGGTAAGGGTGAGGTTTAGTGGTAGGGTTAGGGTGAGTGTGAGGTTTAGTGTTAGGGTTAGGGTTAGGATTAGGATTATGCTGAGGGTGAAGGTGTGGGTTAGTGTTTGGGTTATGGTTAGCGTTATTGGGAGGGTTAGGATCAGGGTTAGGGTTAGTGTGAGATTTAGGATGAGGGTGAGTGTGTGTGTAGGGTTAAGTTTAGGGTTAGGCTTAAGGTTAGGCTGAGGGTGAAGTTAGGGTTAGGGTTAGGGTTAGGCTTAGGCTTTGGTTTAGGCTGAGGGTGAGGGTGAGGCTCTGGGTTAGTGTTAGGGTGAGGGTAAGGGTAAGGGTTGTGGGAGGTTTAGGAAAAGGGATAGGGTTAGGATTAGGGTTGGGTATGACTAGGGTGAGAATGAGGTTTAGGGTTAGTGTTAGCTTGAGGGTTAGGATTATGTTAAGGGTGAGAGTTAGTGTTCGGGTTAAGTTTAGGGTTAGGTTGAGGGTTAAGGTAAGGGTGAAGGTTAGGGTTAGGTTGGGGGTGAGGGTTCGGATTAGTGTTAGGGTGAGCTTGAGGGTTACGGTTAGTGTTAGGGTGAGGGTTAGGATGAGGGTTAGGGTTAGGATTAGTGTTAGGGTGAGGGCTAGTGTGAGGGTGAGTTTTAGGGTTAGGGTTAGGGTTAGGGTGAGGTTTAGGGTTAGAGATAGGGTTAGTGTTAGGGTGAGGGTGACGTTTATGTTTAGAGTTAGGGGTAGGATGAGGCTGAGGTTGAGGGTTAGGGTTAGGGTTAGTGTAAGATTTAGGGTTAGGGTGAGGGTTAGGATTGAGGGTGAGGGTTAGGTTTAGGGTTAGTATTAGGTTTAGGGTAAGGGTTAGGGTGAGTGTGAGCATTAGGGTGAGTGTGAGCATTAGGGTTTGGCTTAAGGTTAGGCTGAGGTTGAGGGTGAGGGTTAGGGTTAGTGTTAGATTAAGGTTTAGCGTTAGGGTTAGGGTTAGGGTGAAATTTAGGGTTCGGTTATAATTAGCATTAGGGTGAGGGTTATGGTTAGGGTTAAGGTGAGCATGAGGTTTAGGATTATGTTGAGGATTAGGCTTAGGTTTAGGGCTAGGGTGAGGGTTAAGGTTAGGGTGAGGGTGAAGGTAAGGATGAGGATTAGGGTTAGGATTAGGGTTAGGGTGAAACCTAGGGTGAGGGTGAGGGTTAGGGTTAGTGTTAGATTAAGGTTTAGGGTTAGGGTGAGGGTGATGGTAAGTTTGAGGGTTAGGGTTACGGTCAGGGTGATGATTACTTTTAGGGTGAGGGTTAGGTTTAGGATTAGGGTTAGCCTGAGGATGAGTGTTAGGATTAGGGTTAGGGTTAGGGTTAGGGTTAGGTTTCAGGTTAGGAAAAGTGTTATTGTTAGGGTTAGGGTTAGATTTATGGGGAGGGTGAGGGTGAGAATGAGGGTTAGGGTTAGGGTGAGGTTTAGGTTTAGGTTTAGGATTAGGGTTAGGGTTAGGGTGATGGTTAGAGTTAGGGTGATTGTTAGTGTTAGGGTGAGAGTGAGAGTTAGGGTTCGGTTATGTTTAGGGTTAGGGATGAGTGTTAGGGTTAGGGTTATGTTGAGCATGAGGTTTAGGGTTAAGTTGAGGATTAGGCTTAGGGTTAGGGCTAGGGTGAGGGTTAATTTTAGGGTTAGGGTGAGGGTAAGGATGAGGATTAGGTTTAGGATTAGGGTTAGAGTGAGGGATAGGGTGAGCTTGAGGGTTAGGGTTAGTGTTAGATTAAAGTTTAGGGTTAGGGTTACGGTTAGGGTGAGGGTTAGGTTGAGGGTTAGGGTTATGGTGAGGGTGATGATTAGGGTTAGGGTGAGGGTTTGGTTTAGGATTAGGGTTAGCTTGAGGGTGAGTGTTAGGATTACTCTTAGGGTTAGGGTTAGGTTTCGGTTTAAGATTAGTGTTATTGTTAGGGTTAGGGTTAGAGTTATGGTGAGGGTGAGGGTGAGGATTAGGGTTAGGGTGAGGTTTAAGGTTAGGGTTAGGATTAGGGTTGCGGTGAGGGTTAGGGTTAGGATTACGGTTAGCAAGAGGGTGAGTGTTAGGATTACAGTTAGGGTTAGGATTAGGGTTAGGATTAGTGTTCTTGTTAGGGTTAGGGTTAGAGTTATGGTGAGGGGAAGGCGAGGGTGAGGGTTAGGGTTTGGGTTAGGGTGAGGTTTAGGGTTAGGGTTAGGATTAGAGTTAGTGTGAGGGTGAGAATGAGGGTTAGGGTTATGGTGAGAGTTAGTGTTAAGGTTAGGCGCAGGGTTAGTATGAGGGTTACGGTTAGGATTAGTGTTAGGGTGAGGACTAGGGTGAGGGTGAGGTTTAGGGTTAGGGTTAGGGTGAGGTTTAGGGTTAGGGTTAGGGTGAGTGTGAGGGTTAGGGTTAGGGTTAGGTTTAGGCTTAGGGTTACACTGAGGGTGAGGGTGAGGATGAGGTTTAGGCTTCGGATTAGGGTTAGGGTGAGGGTGAATTTGTGTGCTACAGTTAGGTTTAGGATTAGGCTTAGGGTTAGGCTGAGGGTGAGGTTGAGGGTAAGGGTTAGTGTTAGGGTGAGGTAAAGGTAAGGGTTAGGGGGAGGGTTAGGATGAGGTTTAGTGTTAGGATTAGGGTTAGGGTGAGGGCTAGGGTGAGGGTAAGTTTTAGGTTTACAGTCAGGGTGAGGTTTAGTGTTAGAGTTAGTGTTTGGGTGATGCTGAGGGTGAGGGTTAGGGTTAGTATTAATGATAGGCTTAGGCTCAAGGTGAGGTTTAGGTTGAGGATTAGGATTTGGGTTAGTAGTAGGATTAAGGTTAAGGTGAGAGTGAGGATTAGGGTTAGGGTTAGGGTAAGGCTTAGGGTAAGGCTGAGGTTGAGGGTGAGGGTTAGTGTTAGGGTGAGGTTTAGGGTTAGGTTTAGGGTGAGTGTGAGGGTTAGGGTTAGGCTTAGGCTTAGGATTATGCTGAGGGTGAGTGTGTGGTTTATTGTTAGTGTTAGGGTTAGGGTTATGGGGTGGGTTAGGATGAGGGTTAGGGTTAGTGTGAGGTTTAGGGTGAGGGTGAGTGTGTTGTTAGGTTTGGTTTAGGGTTAGGCTTAGGGTTAGGCTGAGAGTGAGTTTGAGGCTGAGGGTTAGTGTTAGGGTCAGGGTTAGGATAAGGGTTAGGGGGAGGTTTAGGAAAAGGGATAGGGTTAGGATTAGGGTTGGGTGAGGCTAGAGTGAGAATGAGGTTTAGGGTTAGGGTTAGCTTGAGGGTTAGGATTATGGTAAGGGTGAGAGTTAGTGTTCGGGTTAAGTTTACGGTTAGGTTGAGGGTGAAGGTAAGGGTTACGGTGAGGGTTCGGATTAAGGTTAGGGTGAGCATGAGGGTTATGGTTAGTGTTAGGGTGTGGGTTAGGATGAGGGTTCGGGTTAGGATTAGTGTTAGGTTGAGGGCTAGGCTGAGGATGAGGTTTAGGGTTAGCGTGAGGTTTAGGGTGAGGTTTAGGTTTAGGGGTAGGGTTAGTGTTCGGGTGAGGGTGACATTTACGGTTAGAGTTAGGGGTAGGATGAGGCTGAGGTTGAGGGTTATGGTTAGGGTTAGTGTTAGTTTTAGGGTTAGGGTGAGGGTTAGGTTGAGGGTGAGGGTTAGTGTTAGGGTTAGGATTAGGTTTAGGGTAAGGTTTAGGGTGAGTGTGAGCATTAGGTCTAGGGTTAGGGTTTGGCTTAGGGTTAGGCTGAGGGTGAGGGTGAGGATCAGGGTTAGGGTTAGTGTTAGATTAAGGTTTAGGGTTAGGGTTAGGGTTAGGGTGAGAGATAGGGTTCGATTATGTTTAGGGCTAGGGTGAGGGTTAAGTTTAGGGTTAGTGTGAGTGTAAGGTTGAGGATTAGGGTTAGGGTGAGGGCTAGCGTGAGGTTGAGGGTTAGGGTTACTTTTAGATTAAGGTTTAGGTTTAGGGTTTGGGTTAGGGTGAGGGTTAGGTTTAGCCTGAGGATGAGTGTTAGGATTAGGGTTAGGGTTAGGGTTAGGGTTAGGTTTCGGGTTAGGATTAGTGTTATTGTTAGGGTTAGGGTTAGAGTTATGGTGAGGGTGAGGGTGAGGGTGAAGGTGAGGGTTAGGGTTAGGGTGAGGTTTAGGGTTAGTGTTAGGATTAGTGTTAGTGTGAGGGTGAGGTTTAGGGTTAGATTCAGGGTTAGTTGGAGGGTTAGGTCTAGGGTTAGGCTTAGGCTTAGTTTTAGGGTTAAGGATACGGTGAGGGTTAGGTTGAGGTTTAGGTTTTTGGTTAGGGTTAGGATTAAGATGAGCGTGAGGGTGAGTGTGAGGGTTAAGTTTAGGGATAGGCTTAGCCTTATGGTTAGGCTGAGGGTGAGGGTATGGGTGAAGATTAGGTTTAGGGTGATGGTTAGCATTAGGTCTAGGGTGAGGGTTAAGATGAGGGTTAGGATTAGGATTAGGTTTAGGGTGAGGGCTAGGGTGAGGGTGAGGGTTAGCGTAAGGTTTTGGCTTAGGCTTAGGTTTAGGCTGAGCATGAGCTTGAGGGTGAGGGTTAGGGTTAGGGTGATGTTTCGGTTTACAATTAGGGTGAGTGTTAGGATGAGGTTTAGGGTTAGGGTGAGGATGATGGTAAGGGTAAAGGTGAGGTTTAGGCCGAGGGTCAGGTTTAAGATAAGGGTGAGGTTTAGGGTTAAGTTTAGGGTTAGGGTAAAGGTTAAGGTTAGGGTTAGGGTGAGGGTTAGATTGAGGATAAGGGTTATGGTTAGTGTGAGATTTAGTGTGAGGATGAAGGTTAGGGTTAGGGTCAGGGTGATGGTTAGAATTAGGGTTAGGGTGAGGACTAGGGTGAGGGTGAGGATTAGTGTTTTGGTTAGGGTTAGGGTGAGGTTTAGGATTAGCGTGAGTTTTAGTGTTAGTGTGAGGGTTAGTGTTAGGGTTAGGGTTAGCATTAGGGTGCGGGTTATGGTTAGTGTGCGGGTTAGGGTTAGGGTTAGGGTTATTGTTAGGTTTAGGGTTAGGGTTACGGTTACAGTGATGGTGAGGGTTAGGGTTAGGGTTAGGGTGAGGTTTAGTGTTAGGGTTAGGGTTAGAGTTAGGTTTATGATGAGGGTGTGGTTTAGGGGTACAATTCGGGTTATGGTGAGGGTTAGGGTTAGGGTGTGTGTTAGCGTGGGGGTGACAGTAATGGTAAAGTTGAGGGTTAGGCTGAGGCTGAGGGTTACGGTAAGGGTGAGGGTTAGGGTTAGGGTGAGGGTTAGTGTTAGCTTTAGGGTGAGGTTGAGGGTTAGATTGAGGATTAGTGTTAGGGTTAGTGTGAGGTTTAGGGTGAGGATGAGGGTTAGGATTAGGGTGAAGGCTTGGGTGAGGGTGAGGGTTGGGGTTAGTGTTAGGTTGAGGTTTAGGGTTAGGGTGATATTTAGGGTTAGTGTGCGGGTTAGTGTTAGTGTTAGGTTTAGTGTTAAGGTGAGGGTAAGTGTTAGGGTGAGCATTAGGTTTAGGGTGAGGGTTATGGTTAGGGTGAGTGTTAGGGTTAGGGTTATGTTTATTGTTAGGGTTTGGGATAGTGTTACGGTTTCGGTGAGGGTGAGGGTGAGGGTTAGGGTTAGGGTGAGGTTTAGGGTTAGGGTTAGGGTTAGGATTAGGGTGAGGTTGAGGTTTAGGGTTAGATTTAGGGTTAGTGTTAGTGTGAGGGTTAGTGTTAGCATTAGGGTTAGTGTTACAGTGAGGATACATCTAAGGGTGAGGGTTTGGGTCAGGGTGAGGGTTATGGTTAGTGTGAGGGTTAGGATTGGTGATAGGATTATTGTTAGGGTTCGGTTTAAGGTTATGGTTATAGTGCGAGTGAGGGTGAGGTTTAGGGTTAGGGTTAGGGTGAGGTTTAGAGTGAGGGTGAGGTTTAGGGTTAGAGTTAGGGTTAGGGTGAGGGTTAGGTTGAGGGTTAGGGTTAGGGTTAATGTTAGGTATAGGCTTACGGTGAGAGTTAATGGGAGGTTTAGGTTTAGGGTTAGGGTTAGGATTACGGTTAGGGTGAGGGTGAGTGTGTGTTTTAGGGTTTGGTTTAGGGTTAGGCTTAGCGTTAGACTGAGGGTGAGGTTGAGGGTGAGGGTTAGGTTTAGCTTTAGGGTTAGGGTTTCGGTGAGTGTGAGGGTTAGGATTAGGTTGAGGGTGGGGTTAGGATTGGGGTTAGGGTGAGGGAGACGGTGAGGTTTACGTTTAGGGTTAGGATGATGGTTAGGGTTAGGATTAGTGTTAGGGTGAGTGCTAGTGTGAGGGTGATGGTTAGTGTTAGGGTGACGGTTAGGTTTATGGTTAGGGTGAGGGTTTGGATGAGGTTTAGGGTTAGGAGAAGGTTTAGGGTGAGCATGATAGTAAGGGTAAAGGTGAGGTTTAGGCTGAGGGTTAGGGTTAAGATAAGGGTGAGTGTTAGGGTTAGGTTTAGTGTTAGGGTAAGGGTTACGATTAGGGTTAGGATGAGGGTTAAATTGAGGTTTAGGGTTAGGGTTAGTTTCAGGTTTAGTTTGAGGATGAGGGTTAGGGTTAAGGTTAGGGTTAGGGTGAGGATGAGTTTTTGTGTTGTCATTAGGGTTAGGGTGAGATTTAGGGTGAGGGTTAAGTTTAGGGTAAGGATTAGCGTGGGGGTGCTGGTAAGTGTAAACGTGAGGGTTAGGCTGAGGTTGAGGGTTACAGTGGGGTGAGGTTCAGGGTGAGGGTGAGGGTTAGGGTTATGGGAAGGGTGTGGATGATAGATTGAGGATTAGTGTTAGGGTTAGTGTGAGGTTTAGGGTGAGGATGAGGGTTAGGGGTAGGGTGAGGGCTAGGGTGAGGGTGAGGGTTAGGTTTAGGTTTAGGGTGAGGTTTAGGGTTAGGGTCATGATTAGGGTTAGTGTGAGGGTTAGTGTTAGGTTTCGGGTTAGTGTTAGGCTGAGGGTAAGTGTTAGGGTGAGGGTTAGGGTCAGGGTGAGGGTTATGGTTAGGTTGAGTGTTAGGGTTAGGGTTAGGGTTATTGTTAGGTTTAGGGTTACGGTTATGGTGAGGGTGAGGGTTAGGGTTAGGGTTAGTATGAGGTTTAGGTTTAGGGTAAGTGTTAGAGTTAGGGTTAGGGTGAGAGTGAGTTTTACGGTTAGAGTTAGCGTTAGTGTTAGGGTTAGTGTTAGTGTGAGGGTTTGGGTTAGCGTTATGCTTAGGCTTAGGCTTAGGCTTAGGCCAAGCATGAGGTTGAGGTTTAGAGTTAGGGTTAGGGTGCAGGTTAGGGTTAAGGTTAGGGTGAGGTTTAGGATGAGGTTTAGGGTTAGGATTAGTGTTAGGGTTAGGATTAGTGTTAGGGTGAGGACTAGGGTGAGGGTTAGGATGAGGGTTAAGATTAGGGTTAGGGTTAGTTTGAGTGTGAGTCTGAGGGTCAGTGTTAGGGTTAGGGTGAGGGTGAGGGTTAGGGTTTTGGTTAGGGTGAGGGTGAGGCAAATGATTAGGGTTAGGTTTAGGGTTGGGTTTAGGGTTAGGGTTAGGTTTAGGGTTAGGTTTACAGTTAGGGTTCGGGTTAGGTTTAGGCTTAGCGTTAGGCTGAGCGTGAGGGTGGGGTTTAGCATTAAGGTTAGGATTAGGATTAGGGTTATTGTTAGTGTTATGATTAGGGTTAATTTTGCACTTAAATTGAGGCTGAAGGTAAGGGTTATGGTTAATGTTAGGGTTAGGGTTAGGGTTAGTGTTAATTTTAGGGATAGGTTTACAGTTACGGTGAGATTGAGGGTCAGGGTTAGGGTTAGGGTTAGGGTGAGGTTTAGCATGAGGTTTAGGGTTAGGGTTAGGGTGAGGATGAGGTTTAGGTTTAGAGTTAGTGTTAGAGGGAGGGTTAGCGGGAAGTTTACGGTTATTGTTAGTGTTAGGGTTAGGGGATGATGAGTGATCGGTTGAGGTTTAGGGATAGGGTTAGGTTTAGTATTAGGGTTAGGGTGAGGGTGAGAGTGACCATTAGGGTGACGGCTAGGCTTAGGCTTAGGGTTAGGCTGAGGGTGAGGGTGGGGGTGAGGATTAGGGTTAGTGTGATTGTTTGCGTTATGGTTAGTGTTACTGTTAGTGTTAGGGTTAGAGTTACGGTGAGGGTGAGGGTTAGGGTTAGTGTTAGGTTGAGGTTTAGGGTTAAGGTTAGGATTAGGGTTAGGGTGAGGGTGAGGTTTAGGTTAGATTTAGGGTTAGTTGGAGGGTTAGTTGGAGGGTTAGGGTTAGGGTTAATTTTAGGGTTAAGGTTACGGTGAGGGTTAGGTTGAGGTTTAGGGTTATGGTTAGGGTTAGTGTTAGGAGTAGGGTGAGTGTGAGGGTGAGGGTGAGGGTTAGGGTTAGTATTAGGTGTAGGCTCAGGTTTAGGCTGAGTGTGAGGGTGGGGGTGAAGATTAGGTTTATCGTGATGGTTAGGGTTGGGGGTAGGCTGAGGGTTAGGATTAGGATTAGGGTTAAGGTGAGGGCTAGGGTGAGGGTGAGGGTTAGGGTAAGGGTTAAGCTTCCGCTTAGGGTTAGGCTGAGCGTGAGTTTGAGGGTGAGGGTTAGGTTTAGAGTGATGGTTAGGTTTACGGTTAGTGTGAAGGTTAGGATGAGCTTTAGGGTTAGGGTGAGGGTTAGGTTGAGGATGATGGTAAGGGTAAAGGTGAGGTTTAGGCTAATGGTGAGGGTTAAGATAAGGGTGAGGGTTAGGGTTTGATTTAGTGTTAGGGTTAGGGTTAGGGTTAGGGTTAGGGTGAGGATTAGGTTGAGGATTAGGGTTAGGGTTAGTGTGAGGTTTAGAGTGAGGATGAGGGTTAGGGTTAGGGTGAGGGTGAGGGTTCGGATGAGGTTTAGTTTTAGGATTAGGGTTAGGGTGAGGGGTAGGGTGAGTTTGAGGTTTAGGGGTTGGTTTAGGGTTAGGGTTAGGGTGAGGGTGAGGTTTAGGGATAGAGTTAGGGTTAGGGGGAGGGTTAGGGGGAGGTTTATGGTTATTGTTAGTGTTAGGGTTATGGGATGGTGAGGGTTAGGTTGAGGTTTAGGGATTGGGTTAGGTTTAGTATTAGGGTTAGGGTGTGGGTGAGTGTGATGGTTAGGGTGAGGGCTAGTCTTAGGCTTAGGGTTAGGCTATGGGTGAGGGTGGGGATGAGTATTAGGGTTAGGGTGATGGTTTGGGTTAGGGTTAGTGTTATTGTTAGGGTTACGGTTAGAGTTACGGTGAGGGTGAGGGTGCGGGTGAGGGTTAGGGTTAGAGTTAGGGTGGGGTTTAGGGTTAGGTTTAGGGTTAGTGTGAGGTTGAGGTTTAGGGTTAGATATAGGTTTAGGGGGAGGGCTAGGGTTAGGGTTATGGTTAGGGTTAGTGTTAGAGATAGGGCGAGGTTGAGGTTTAGGGCTAGGTTTATGGTTATGGTTAGTTTGAGGGTTAGTGTTAGGGTTAGGGTTAGTATTAGTGTGATGGTAAGTTTTAGGGTGAGGCTTTGGGTTAGGGTGAGTGTTATGGTTAGGGTGAGTGTTAGGATTACGGTTAGGGTGATTGTTAGGTTTAGGTTTAGGGTTTGGGTTACGGTGAGTGTGAGGTATAGGGTTAGGGTTAGGGTGAGGTTTAGGGTTTGGGTTAGGGTTAGAATGTGGGTTAGGATGAAGGTGAGGTTTGCGGTTAGAGTTAGGGTGATGGTGAGGGTTAGGTTTAGGATTTGGGTTAGGGTGAGGGTGCGTGTGTGTGTTAGGGTTAGGTTTATGTTTAGGCTAATAGTTAGGCTAAGGGTGAGGTTGAGGGTGAAGGTTAGGGTTAGGGTTAGGGTTTGGTTTAGTGTTAGGGTGATGGTTAAGGTGAGTGTTAGGATTAGGGTTAGGGTTATGGTGATTGTTAGGGTTAGGGTTAGGTTGAGGTTTTGGGTTAGGGTAAGAGTTAGGGTTCGATTAAGTTCAGGGTTAGGGTCAGGTTTAGGGTTAGGGTTATGGTGATCATTAGGGTTGTTGTTAGGTTGAAGGTTTGGGTTAGGTTAAGGATGAGGGTTAGTTTTAGGGTTAGGGTGAGGGTTAGGATGAGGATTAGGGTTAAGATTTGTGTTAGGGTGAGGGATAGGGTGAGGGTGAGAACTAGGGTTAGTGTTAGGTTAAGGTTTAGGGTTAAGCATAGCTTTAGGATTAGGGTTAGGACGAGGGTTTGGGTTACGGTGAGGGTGAGGGTTAGGGTTAGGGTTAGGGTGAGGGTTATGGTTAGGGTTATGGTTAGGGTGAGGGTGAGGTTTACGGTTAGAGTTAGGGTTAGGGTGAAGCTGAGGGTGAGTGTTAGGGTTCCAGTTAGTGTTAGGTTTCGGGTGAGTGTAAGGGTCAGGGTTAGAGTGAGGGTAAGGGTGAGTGTTAGGGTTAGGGTGAGGGTTAGGGTTAAGGTTTTGGGGAGGTTTAGGATGAGGGTTAGGACAAGGATTAGGGTTAGGGTGAGGGCTAGGATGAGGGTGAGGTTTAGGGTTAGGTTTAGGGTGAGGTTTAGGGTTAGGATTAGGATTAGGGTAAGGGTTAGGGTGAGTGTGCGGGTTAGGGTTAAGGTTAGGGTTAGGCTTAGGGTTACACTGAGGGTGAGGGTGAGGATTAGGGTTAGGATTAGTGTTAAGGTGAGGTTGAGTGTGTGTGTTAGAGTTAGGTTTAGGGTTAGGCTTCGGGTTAGACTGAGGGTGAGGATTAGATTTTGGGTGAGGGTTAGGGTAAGTGTTAGATGGGAGGGTTAGGATGTGGGTTAGTGTTAGGATTAAGGTTAGGGTGAGGGCTAGGGTGAGAGAGAGGATTAGGGTTATGGTTAGGGTGAGGGTGCGGTTTAGCATTAGGGTGAGGGTTAAGGTTAGTGTGAGGATTAATGCTACGGTTAGGTTTAGTGTTAGGGTGAGGGTATGTGTTAGGGTGAGGGTTAGGGTTAAGGTGCATGTTATGGTTAGTGTGAGGGTTACGGTTAGGGTTATTGTTAGGTTTAGGATTAGGGTTACGGTTACAGTGAGGGTGAGTATTAGGGTTAGGGTTAGTGTGGGGGTTAGCGTGAGGGTAATGGTAAGGGTAAAGGTTAGGGTTAGGGTGAGGGTGAGCGGTACGATAAGGGTGAGGGTTAGGGTTAGGGTTACAGTTAGGCTGAGGGTGATGGTGGGGGTGACGATTAGGGTTAGGTTGATGGTTAAAGTTAGGGTTATGGTGAAGTCTAGGTTGAGGGTAAGGGTTGGGGTTAGTGTTAGGCTGAGGTTTAGGGTTTGGGTGATGTTTAGGGTGAGTGTGAGGGTTATGGTTAGGTTGAGGTTTAGGGTTAGGGTTAGGGTTAGGGTTAGGGTTAGGGTTAGGGTGAGGTTGAGGTTTAGGGTTAGATTTATGGTTAGTGTTAGTGTGAGGTTAGTGTTAGCGTTAGGGTTAGTGTTATGGTGAGGGTAAATCTTAGGGTGAGGGTTTGGGTCAGGGTGAAGTTTATGGTTAGGGTGAGCGTTAGGATTAGGGTTAGGGTTATTTTTAGGGTTCGGTTTAAGGTTACGGTTATGGTGCGGGTGAGGGTTAGGGTTAGTGTTAGGGTGAGGTTTAGGGTGAGGGTGAGTTTTAGGGTTACAGTTAGGGTTAGGGTGAGGATTGGGGTTAGGGTTAGGATTAGGCTTAGGCTTAGGCTTAGGCCGAGCATGAGGGTGAGTGTTAGGGTTCGTGTTTTGATGAGGGGTAGTGTTAGGATTAGGGTTAGGTTGAGGGTGAGTTTTAGGGTTAGATTTAGGGTTAGTGTTTGGGTGAGGTGTAGTGGTAGAGTTAGGGTTAGGGTGAGGCTGAGGGTGAGGGTTAGGGTTAGGATTAATGTTAGGGTTAGGCTTAAGTTGAGGGTTAGGTTGAGGGTGAGGGTTAGGATCAGGTTTAGGAGTAGGATTAGTGTTAGTGTTAGGGTGAGTGTGAGGGTTAGGGTTAGGTTTAGGGATAGGCTTAGGGTTAGGCTGAGTTTGAGGGTGAGTGTTAGGATTAGGGTGAGGGTTAGTGTTAGTGTGAGGTTAGTGTTAGCGTTAGGGTTAGTGTTATGGTGAGGGTAAATCTTAGGGTGAGGTTTTGGGTCAGGGTGACGGTTATGGTGCGGGTGAGGTTGAGGGTTAGGGTTAGTGTTAGGGTGAGGTTTAGGGTGAGGGTGAGGTTTAGGATTACAGTTAGGGTTAGGGTGAGTGTGAGGGTTAGGGTTAGGGATAGGCTTAGGATTAGGCTGAGGGTGAGGGTGTGGGTTAGGGTTAGGATTAGTGTTAGGGTGAGGTTTAGGGTTTGGGTTAAGGTTAGAGTTAGACTTAGGGTGAGATTGAGCTTTAGGGTTAAAGTTAGGGTTAGGGTGAGGTTTAGGTTGAGGGTTAGGATAAGGGTTATATTTAGGTTTAGGGTTACAGTTAGAGTTAGGGGGAGGGTTAGGGTTAGGGTTAGTGTTAGGGATAGGATTTGGGTTAGAGTGAGGGTGAGTGTGTGTGTTAGGTTTAGGTATAGGATTAGGCTTACAGTTAGGCTGAGGGTGAGGTTGAGGGTGAGGGTTAGGGTTGGGGGGAGGTTTAGGTTGAGGGTTAGTGTTAGGATTAGGGTTAGGGTAAGGGATAGGGTTAGTGTGAGGGTGAGGTTTAAGTTTAGGGTTAGGGTTAGGGTGAGGGTTAGTGTGAGTGTTATTTATAGGGTTAGAATTAGGGTTAAGCTGAGGATGAGGGTGATGCTTAGGGTTCTGGTTAGGGTTAGGATTAGGGTAAGGGTTAGAGTGAGTGTGATGGTTAAGGTTCTGGTTAGGGTTAGGCTTTGGATTACACTAAGGGTGAGGTTGAGGGATAGGATTAGGCTTAGGGTTAAGGTGAGGGTGAGTGAGTGTGTTAGGTTAGGTTTAGGTTTAGGTTAAGGGTTAGGCTAAGGGTGAGGTTGAAGGTGAGGGTTAGGGTTAGGGTGAGGTTTAGGGTTAGGGTTAGGGTTAAGTTGAGAGTAAGGGTGAGGGTTAGGGTTAGTGTTAGGGTGAGGGTTAGGATGAAGTTTAGAATTAGGGTTAGGGTGAGGGCTAGGCTGAGGGTGAGGTTTAGGGTTAGGGTTAGGTTTAGGGTTAGGGTTAGGGTTAGGGTGAGGGTGAGGTTTATGGTAAGAGTTAGTGTAAGGGTGAGGCTGAGGTTGAGGTTTAGGTTTAGGGTTAGTTTTCGAGTTAGGGTTAGGATAACGGTTAGGGTGATGGTGAGGATTAGGGTTAGGGTTAGGATTAGGATTAGAGTAAGGGTTAGGGTGAGTTTGAGGGTTAGGTTTAGGGTTAGGTTTAGGCTTAGGGTTAGGCTGAGGCTGAGGATAAGGGTGAGGGTTAGGGTTAGGGTTAGGGTGGGGTTTAGGGATAGGGTTAGTGTTAGGTTAGGGATTAGTGTGAGGGTTAGGGTTAGGGTTAGTATTACGATTATGGTGAGGGTGAGGGTGAGTGTGATGGTTAGGCTTAGGGTGAGAGTTAGGGTTCGGTTTAGTTTAGGGGTAGGGTGATTGTTAGGTTTAGGATTAGGGTGAGTGTAAGTGTTAGGGTTAGGTTGAGGGTTAGGGTTAGGGTAAGGATGAGGGTTAGTGTTAGGGTTCGTGTGAGGGTTAGGATGATGATTAGGGTTACAATTAGTGTTAGGGTGAGGGCTAGGGTGAATGTGAGGATTAGGGTTTGTTTTAGTGTAAGGTTTAGGATTAGGTTTGGGGTTAGGGTGAGGGTTAGGATGAGGGTTATGGTTACGGTGAGGGTGAGGGTTAGGGTTAGGGTGAGGTTTAGGGTTAGGATTAGGGTTAGGGTGAGGTTGAGTGTTAGCATTAATGTTAGGGTTAGGGTTAGGTTTAGGGTTAGGATTACTGTTATAGTTAGGGTTAGGGTTAGAGTTATGGTGAGGGTGAGGGTTAGGGTGATTGTGAGGTTTATGGTTAGATTTAGGTTCAGTTGGAGCGTTAGGTCGAGGGTTAGGGTTTGTGTTAGGGTTAGGGTGAGGGTGAGGGTTAGGTTGAGGTTTAGGGTTAGGGTTAGGGTTAGGGTTAGGATTAGGATTAGGGTGAGGGTGAGTGTGAGGTTTAGGGTTAGGGTTAGGCTTAGGCTTAGGGTTAGGCTGAGGGTGTGGGTGGGGGTGAGGATTAGGTTTAGGGTGATGGTTAGGGTTAGGGTTATGGTGAAGGTTAGTGTTAGGGTTAGGGATAGAGTGAGGATTAGGGTGAGGATGAGGTTTAGGGATAGAGTTAGGGTTACGGTGAGGGTTAGCGTTAGAGTGAGGGTTAGGGTGGAGTTGACGTTAAGGATAAAGGTGAGGGTTAGGTTGAGGGTGAGGTTACAGTAAGGGTGAGGGTTAGGGTTAGGGTGAGGGTTAGGGTAAGGGTAAGTGTTAGGGTGAGGGTTAGGGTTAAGGTGAGAGTAAGTGTTAAGGTGAGGGTTAGGGTTAGGGTGAGGGTTATGGTTAGTTTCAGGTTTAGGGTTAGGGTTAGGATTATTGTTAGCATTAGGATTAGGTTTATGGTTATGGTGAGGGTGAGGGTGAGGGTTAGGGTTAGGGCTAGGATGAGATTTAGGGATAGGGTTAGGGTTAGGTTTAGGGTCTTGGTGAGGTTTAGTGTTAGAGTTATGGTTAGGGTGAGACTGATGGTGAGGATTAGGGTTAGGGTTAGTGTTAGGGTTAGGTTTAGGGTGAAAGTTAGGAGTAGAGTTAGGGTTAGAGTTAGGCTTAAGGTTAGAGTTAGGTTTAGGGTTTCAGTTACGGTGAGGGTGAGTTTCAGTATTAGGGTTTGGGTGAGTGTGAGGTTTAGGGTTAGAATTAGGGTTAGGATTAGGATTATGGTTAGGGTTAGCTTGAGTGTGAGGGTTAGGGTTAGTGTTAGCCTTAGGCTTAGGCTGAGGTTTTGCGTGAGGGTTAGGGTTATGGTTAGCTTGATATGTAGGTTTAGGGTTAGGGTGAGTTTTAGTGTTAGGGTTATGTTTAGAGTTATGGTTATGGTGAGGGTGAGGTTTAGGGGTAGAGTTAGTTTTAGGGTGATGGTTATGGTGAGTGTGAGGTTTATGTTGAGGGTTAGGGTAGGGGTGAAGTTAAGGGTAAACGTGAGGGTTAGGCTGAAGGTCAGGGTTACGTTAAGGTTGAGGGTTAGGGTTAGGGTGACCGTTAGGGTTAGGGTTAGTGTGCGAGTTAGGGTACAGGTTAAGTGTAGGGTTAGGGTGAGGTTTAGGGTAAGGGTTACGGTGAGGGTGAGGGTTAGGTTTAGGTTGAGGGCTAGGTTGAGGGTGAGGGTTAGGGAAAGGGTTAGGGTGAGCGCTAGGGTGAGGGTTAGGGTGAGGGTTAGGGTTAGATATAGGGTTAGGTTTAGGATTAGTGTTAGGTTGAGGGTGGGTGTGAGGGTTAGGGTTAGGGTTAGGTTTAGGCTTAGAGTTAGGTTGAGGATTAGGGGTAGGGTTTTTCTTAGGGTGAGGCTGAGGCTGAGGATTAGGGAAATGTTTAGGGTTAGGGTTATGCTTAGGGTTAGGCTGAGGTTGAAGGTGGTGGTTAGGATTAGAGTTAGGGTTAGCTTAGGCTTAGGTTTAGGGTTATTGTTAGTGTTACGGTTCGGGATAAGTTTGCAGTGAGGGTGAGGCTGAGGGTGAGGGTTATGGTTAGAGTTAGGGTTAGCGTTAGGGTTAGTGTTATTGTTAGGTTTAGGGTTAGAGTTACGGTGAGGTTGAGGGTGAGGGTGAGGTTAGTGTTAGGGTGAGGTTTGGGGTTAGGGTTTGGGTTAGGGTTAGGGTGAGGGTGATATTTAGGGTTAGAGTTAGGGTTAGGGGGAAGGTTAGGGTGAGGTTTAGGGTTAGGGTTAGTGTTATGGTTAGATTGAGGGTGAGGGTTAGGTTGAGGTTTATGGATAGGGTTAGGTTTACTATTAGGGTTTGTGTGAGGGTTAGGGTGAGCGTTAGGATGAGGGTTAGGCTTATGCTTTTGGTTCGGCTGAGGGTGAGTGTGGGGGTTAGGATTAGGGTTAGGGTGATGGTTTGGGTTAGGGTTAGGGGGAGGTTTAGGGTGAGGGTTAGGGTTAGGTTTAGTGTTAGGATTAGGGTAAGGATGAGGGTTAGGGTTAGGGTTCGGGTTCGGGTTAGGGTTAGGGTAAGGGTGAGGTTTAGGGTTAGGGTTAGGGTTAGGGTTAGATTTATGGTGAGGGTGACAGTGAGGATGAGTGTGAGGTTTAGGGTTAGGCTTACGGTTAGGCTTAGGGTTAGGCTAATGGTCAGGGTGAGTTTTAGGGTTAGGGTGAGGGTTAGGGTTAAGGTTATGGGGGGGTTAGGATGAGGGTTAGTGTTAGGATTAGGGTTAGGGTGATTGCTAGGGTGACGGTGAGGTTTAGGGTTAGGTTAGGTTGAGGTTTATGGTTAGGGTTAGGGTTAGGGTTAGGGTCACGTTGAGGTTTATGGTAAGAGTTAGGGTTAAGGTGAGGCTGAGGGTGAGGGTTATGGTTAGGGTTAGGATAAGGATTAGGGTAAGGGTTAGGGTGAGTGTGAGTGAAAGTGTTAGGGTTAGGGTTAGGCTTAGGTTTACACTGAGGTGAGAGTGAAGTTGAGGCTTAGGGTTAGGGTGAGAGTTAGGGTTCAGGGTAAGTTTAGGTTTAGGTTGAGGGTTAGGGTTAGGTTTACGTTGAGTGTGAGGTTTAGAGTTACGTTGAGGGTTAGGGTTAGGGTTAGGGTTGGGGTGAGGGTTAGGGTTAGTGTTAGGGTGAGGTTTAGAGTTAGGGTTAAAGTTAGAGTGAGGCTTAGTATGAGGGTAAGGGTTACGGTAAGTGTGAGGGTTAGGGTTAGGGTGAGGGTTAGGGTTAGGGTTAGGGTTAGGGTGAGGGTGAGGGTTAGGATTATGGTTAGTGTTAGGGTTATTTTTAGGGTTACGGTTACGGTGACGGTGAGGGTGAGGGTTAGGGTTAGGGTTAGGTTGAGGTTTTTAGTGTTAGGTTTAGGGTTAGAGTTAGGGTTAGGGTGAGGTTAGTGTTAGGGTTATTGTGAGGGTTAGTGTTTGGGTTATGTTATGCGTTACGGTTAGGGTTGTGGTTAGGGTTAGTGTTAGGATAAGAGTTAGGGTTACAGTAAGGGTGTGTTTTAAGGTTTGGGTGAGGGTTAGGATTAGGTTTAGGGTTAGGGTGAGGGTCTGGGTTAGGATTAGGTTTAGGGTTAGGGTTATTGTTAGGGTTAAGGTTATGGTGAGGTTGCTGGTGAGGATTATGGTTAGGGTTCGGTTGAGGTTTTTAGTGTTAGTGTTAGGGTTAAAGTTAGGGTTAGGGTGAGGTTAGGGTTAGGTTTAGTGTGAGGTTTAGTGTTTGGGTTAGGGTATGGGTTAGGGTGATGGTTGTGTTTAGGGTGAGGGTTAGGATTAGGGTTAGGGTTATTGTTAGGGTTAGGTTTAGGGTTACGGTTACGGTGAGGGTAAGGGTGAGGGTTCGGGTTTAGGGTTAAGGTCAGTTTTAGGGCTTGAGTAAGGGTTAGAGTTAGGGTTAGGGTTAGGGTAAAGTTTAGGGTTAGAGTATGGTTAGGATGATGGTTAGGTTGAGGATTAGGGTTAGGGTTAGTGTTAGGGTTAGGGTGAGGTTTAGGTTGAGGTTGAGGGTTAGGGTTAGTGTTATGGGGAGGGTTAGGATGAGGGTTAGGGTTAGGATTAGGGTTAGGGTGAGGGCTAGGGTGAGGGTGAGTTCTAGGGTTAGGGTTAAGGTGAGGTTTAGGTTTAGGGTTAGGGTTAGTGTTAGAGTGAGGGTTACGGTTAGGGTTATGGTGATGGTTAGGATTAGGGTTAGGGTTAGGGTCAGGATGGGGGTGAGGGTGGCATTGAGTATTAGGGCTAGGGTTACAGTTAGGGTTATTGTGACTTTTATGGTTAGGGTTAAGTTTGCAGTGAGGCTGAGGTTGAGAGTGAGTGTTATGTTTAGTGTTAGGGTCAGGTTTAGGGTTAATGTTATTGTTATGGTTAGGGTTAGAGTTACAGTGAGGTTGAAGGTGAGGGAGAGGATTAGCGTTAGCGTGAGTTTTAGAGTTAGTGTTAGGGTGAGTTTGAGCTTTAGGGTTAGATTTAGGGTTAGGGGGAGGGTTAGGGTGAGGTTTAGGTTTAGGGGTAGTGTTAGGGTTAGGGTGAGGTTGAGGGTTTGGTTGAGGTTTAGGGAAAGGGTTAGGTTTAGGATTAGGGTTAGGGTGAACATGAGTGTGAGAATAAGGGTAAAGGTTAGGCTTAGGCTTAGGAATAGGCAGAGGGTGAGTGTGGGATGAGGATTAGTTTTAGGGTAATGGTTAGGTTTAGGGGTAGTTTTATTGTAAGCGTTAGGGTTAGAGTTATGGTGAGGGTGAGGTGCGGGTGAGGTTTAGGGTTAGGGTTAGGGTGGGGTTTAGTGTTAGGTTTAGGGTTAGGGTGAGGGTGAGGGTGAGGTTTAGGGTTAGATATAGCGTTAGGGTGACTGTTAGGGTGAGGGTTAGGGTTGGGTTTAGTGTTAGGGTTAGGGTGAGGATGAGGGTTAGGGTTAGGGTTAGGGTAAGGGTTAGGTTTAGGGTTAGGATTACAGTTAGGGTTATAGTTACAGTGAGGGTGATAGTGGGGAATGAGTGTGAAGTTTACGGTTAAGTTTAGGGTTAGGCTTAAGGTTAGGCTTAGGTTTGGGCTAAAGGTGATTGTGAGGTTAATGGTTATTGTGAGGGTTAGGGTTAGGGTTATGGGGAGGGTTAGGATGAGGGCTAGTGTTAGGATTAGGGTTAGGGTAATGGCTAGGGTGAGGGTGATGTTTAGGGTTAGTTTAGTGTGAGGTTTAGGGTTAGGGCTGGGGTAGGGTTAGGGTGAGGGTGAGGTTTAGGGTTAGAGTTAGGGTTAAGGTGAGGCTGAGGGTGAGGGTTACGGTTAGGGTTAGGATTAAGATTTAGGTAAGGGTTAGGGTGAGTGTGAGTGTTAAGGTTAGGGTTAGCATTAGGCTTAGGGTTACATTGAGCGTGAGCGTGAGGGTGAGGGTTAGGGTGAGAGTTAGGGGTCAGGTTAAGTTTACAGTTAGAAGGAGGGTTAGGGTTAGGTTTACGTTGAATGTGAGTGTTAGGGTTAGGTTGAGGATTAGGGTTAGGGTTAGGGTGAGGTTTAGGTTTAGGGTTAGGGTGAGGGTTAGGATGAGGATTAGAGTTAGGATTAGGGTTAGGTTGAGGGCTAGGTTTAGGGTGAGGGTTAGGGTTAGTTTTAGGATTAGTTTTAGGGTTAGGGATAGGTTTATGGTGAGGGTTAGAATGAGGGTTAGGGTTACGTAAGGGTGAGGGTTAGGGTTTGGGTGAAGGTTAGAGTTAGGTTTAGTGTTAGCATGAGGGTGAGGGTTAGGATTAGGGTTAGGGTTAGAGTTATTGTTAGGGTTACGGTTACGGTGAGGGTGAGGGTGAGGGTGAGGGTAAGGGTTAGGGTTAGGTTGAGGTTTTCAGTGTTTGGGTTAGGGTTAGAGTTAGGGTTAGGGTGAGGTTAGGTTAGGGTTACTCTGAGGGTTAGTGTTTGGTTTAGGGTATGGGTTATGGTGAGGGTTGTGGTTAGGGTGACGGTTAGGATTAGGGTTAGGGTTATTGTTAGGGTTAGGTTTAGGTTTTGGTTTAGGGTTAGAGTTAAGATTAGGGTGAGGGTGAGGTTTAGAGTTAGAGTTATTGTAAGGGTGAGGGTTAGCTTAAGGGTTAGGGTTAGTGTTAGTGTTAGGGTTAGGGTTAAGTTTAGGTTGAGGGTGAGTTTTAGGGTTAGGGTTATGGGGAAGTTTAGGATGAGGGTTAGGGTTAGGATTAGGGCTAGGGTGAGTGCTAGGTTGAGGGTGGGGTTTAGGCTTAGGGTTAGGGTGAGGGTTAGGATTAGGGTGAGGGTAAAGGTGAGGGTTTGGCTTAGGCTTAGGTTATGATTAGGATTAGGGTAAGGGTTAGGGTGAGTAGATGGTTAGGGTTAGGCTAAGGCTTGGGCTTAGGTTTAGGCTGAGAGTGAAGGTGAGGTTGAGTGTTAGGGTTAGGGTGAAAGTTAGGGTTAGGGTTAGGGTGAGACTTAGGGTTCGATTATATTTAGGGTTAGGGTGAGGGCTAGGGTGAGGGTGAGGTTAGGGTTTGTGTTAGGGTAAGGTTTAGGGTTAGGGTTAGGGTTTGAGTTAGGGTTCGGATGAGGGTTAGGGTTCCTGTGAGGGTGAGGGTTAGGGTTAGGTTGAGAGTTAGGGTTATGATTATGGTTAGGGTAAGGGTGAGTTTTAGGATTAGGGTTAGGGTTAGGGTTAGGTTTAGTGTTAGGATTAGTGTTATGGTTACTGTTAGGGTTAGAGTTATGGTGAGGGTGAGGGTGAGTGTGAGGGTGAGGGTTAGGGTTAAGGTGAGGTTTAGGGTTAAGTTTAGGATTAGGGTTAGAATGATGGGGAGGTTTAGGTATAGATTTAGGGTTAGTTGTAGGGTTAGGTCCAACGTTAATGTTAGGGTTAGTGTTAGGGTTAAGTTTAGGGTGAGGGTTAGGGTGAGGTTTAGGGATTAGGATGAGGTTTATGGTTAGGGTTAGTTTTAGGATTAATGTTAGTGTTAGGCTTAAGTTGAGGGTTAGGGTGAGGGTGAGGTTTAGGTTTAGGGTTAGGATTAGGATTAGGATTAGTGTTAGGGTGAAGGATAGGGTGAGGGTTATGGTTAGGGATAGGGTTAGGCTTAGGATTAGGCTGAGGTTGAAGTTGAGGGTGAGGGTTAGGGTTATGATGAGGGTTAGGGTCAGGATAAGTGTGAGAGTTAGGTTTCGGGTTAAGTTTAGGGTTAGGGTGAGGGTTAGGGTAAAGGTTACAGTGAGGGTAAGGTTAGGGTTAGGTTGAGGTTTAGGGTTAGGCTTAGGGTTAGTGTGAGGATGAAGGTGAGGGTTACGGTTAGTGTTAGGGTGAGGGTTAGGATGAGGGTTAGGGTTAGGATTGGGGTTAGGCTGAGGGCTAGGTTGAGGTTGAGGGTTAGAGTAAGGGTTAGGCTTAGGCTTAGGGTTAGGCTGAGCATGAGGTTGAGAGTGAGGGTTAGGGTTAGGGTGATGGTTAGGTTTAAGGTTAGGGTGAGGGTTAGGATGAGGTTTAAGGTTAGGGTGAGGTTTAGGGTGAGGATGATGGTAAGGGTAAAGGTGAGGTTAAGGCTGATGTTGAGGGTTAAGATAAGGGTGAGGGTTAGGGTTAGGTTTATGGTTAGGCTTAGGGTTAGGATGAGGGTTAGATTGAGTATTAGGGTTAGGGTTGGGGTTAGTGTGAGTTATAGGGTGAGGATGAGGGTTAGGGTTATGGTGAGAGTGAGGGTTAGTGTGAGGGCTAGGGAGAGGGTGAGGGTTAGATTTAGCATTAGGGTTAGGGTGAGGTTTAGGTTTAGGGTGAGTTTTAAGGTTAGTGTGAAATTTACTGTTAGGGTATGGGTTAGTGTTAGGGTGAGGGTAAGTGTTAGGGTGAAGGTTAATGTTAGAGTTAGGGTTATGTTTAGGGTGAGGGTTAGTGTTATGGTTAGGGTTATTGTTAGGGTTATTGTTAGGATTAGCGTTAGGGTAACAGTTTCTGTGAGGGTGAGGCTTAGGGTTAGGGTTAGGGCGAGGTTGAGGCAGAGTTGGAGGGTAAGGTTTAGGGTTAGGTTTAGTGTTAGGGTTAGGGTGAGAGTTAGGGTGAGGATGAGTGTGAGGGTGAGGGTTAATCGTAGGGTTAGGATTAGGATTAGTGTAAGGGTTCGGGTGAGTTTGAGGGTTAGGTTTAGGGTTAGGCTTAGGCTGAGGATTCTCCTGAGAGTGACGGTGAGGTTGAGGTTTAGGGTTAGGGTGAGGGTTAGGGTTAGGATTAGGGTGAGGGTGAGGGCTAGGGTGATGGTGAGGGTTAGGATTGGTTAGGGTTAGTGTTTGGGTAAGGTTTAGAGTTAGGGTTAGGATTTCGGTTAAGGTTAGGTTGAGGGTTATTGTTACGTTATGGTGAGGTTGAGGGTTAGGGTTAGTTTGAGGGTTAGGGTTAATATTATGTTTAGGGAGAGGGTGAGTGTTAGGATTAGGTTTAGAGTTATGGTTAGGTTTAGGGTTAGGGTTAGGGTTAGTTTTAGGGTGAGGTTTAGGGTTAGGGTTAGGATTAGTGTTAGGGTGAGGGTGAAATTTAGGGTTAGATTTAGGCTTGGTTGGAGGGTTAGGTCGAGCGTTAATGTTAGAGTTAGTGTTAGGGTTAAGGTTAGGTTGAGGGTTAGGTTGAGGTTTAGGGTTAGGGTTAGGGTTAGGATTAGGCTTAGGGTGAGGTGATTGTGAGTTTTAGGGTTAGGGTTAGGCTTAGGCTGAGGGTTTAGCTGAGGGTGAGGGAGTGGGTGAGCATTAGGGTAAAGTTGATGTTTAGGGTTCGGGTTAAGGTGAGGGTTAGGATGAGGGTTAGGGTTAGGCTTAGGGTTAGGGTGAGGGCTAGGGTGATGGTGAGGGTTAGGGTAAGTGTTAGGCTTAGGCTTAGGGTTAGCCTGAGCATGAGGTTGAGGGTGAGTTTTAGGGTTGAGAATAGGGTGAGATTTAGTGTTAGGGTTAGGGTTAGAGTTAGGGTTAGGACGAGAGTGAGGTTTAGGGGTAGGGTTAGGGTCAGCGTGGGGGTTAGGGTTTGGGTGAGGGTTAGGGTGGGAGTGACGGTATGGGTAAAGGTGAGGGTTAGGCTGAGGGTGAGGGTTATGGTAAGGGTGAGGGTTAGGTATAGGATGAGCGTTAGGGTTAGGGTTAGGGTGAGGGTTAGATTGAGGATTAGTGTTAGGGTTAGTGTGAGGTTTAGGGTGAGGATGAGGGTTATGTTTAGGGTGAGGGCTAGGGTGAGGGTGAGGGTGAGGGTTAGATTGAGGACTAGTGTTTGGGTTAGTGTGAGCTTTAGGGTGAGGATGAGTTTTAGGGTTAGGGTTATCATTAATGGTAGGGTTAGGCTTAAGGTGAGGGTTAGAGTGAGGTTGAGCTTTAGTGTTAGTGTTAGGATTAGGATTAGGGTTAGGGTTAGGGTGAGTTTGAGGGTTAGTGTTAGGGTTAGGGTTAGGCTTAGTGTTAGGCTGAATGTGAGGGTGAGGTTGAGGGTTACTGTGAGGGTGAGGGTTAGGGTTAGGGTTAGGGTGTGAGTTAGGGTTAGTGTTAGGTTGAGGGTTAGGGTTAGGGTTAGGTTTAGGGTGAAGGTTAGGGTGAGGGTGAGGGTTAGTGTTAGGGTGAGGGTTAGGATGAGTGTTAGGTTTAGGATTAGGTTTAGGGTGAGGGCTAGGGTGAGGGTGAGGTTTAGGGTTAGGTTTAGGGTGAGGTTTAGGTTTAGGTTTAGGGTTAGGTTTAGGGTGAGGTTCAGGTTTAGGGTTAGAGCTAAGGTTAGCGTGAGGCTGATGGTGAGGGTTAGGGTTAGGGTTAGTGTTAGAGTTAGGGTTACAATGAGGGTTCGGGTGAGGGTGAGGTTTAGGCTTAGTGTTAGGATCAGTATTAGGGTACAGGTTAGGGTAAGTGTGAGGGTAGGTTTAGGGTTACGGTTAGCCTTATGATTAGGCTGAGGGTGCAGGTAAGTGTGAGGGTGAGGGATAGGGTTAGGGTGAGTGTTAGGGGTAGGATTAGGGTGAGTGTTAGGTTTCTTGTTAAGTTTAGGGTTAGGGTGAGTGTTAGGGTTATGGTGAGGGTTAGGGTTAGGTTGAGGGTTAGGGTTAGGATTAGGATTAGGGTGAGGGTTAGTGTTAGGGTTAGGGTGAGGGTTAGGATGAGGATTAGGGTAAGGATTAGGGTTAGGGTGAGGGCTAGGGTGAGGGTGAGTTTTAAAGTGAGGGGGTAGGGTTAGGGTAAGGGTGAGGGTTAGGGTTATGATTTGGGTTAGTGTAAGGGTGACTTTTAGAGTTAGATTTAGGGTTAGGGGGAGGGTTAGGTCAAGGTTTAGGGTTACCATCAGTGTTAGGGTTAAGGTTATGGTGATGGTTAGGTTGAGGTTTAGGGTTAGGGTTAGGGTTCCGATTAGGGTTAGGGTGAGGGTATGTGAGGTTTAGGGTTAGGGTTAGGTTTAGGCTTAGGGTTAGGGTTATGCTGAAGGTGAGGTTGGGGGTGAATATTAAGGTTAGGGTGATGGTTTGGGTTAGGATTAGGGTGAGGGTTAGGATGAGGGATAGGGTTAGGATTTGGTTTAGTGTCAGGGCTAGGGTGAGGGTGAGGTTTAGAGTAAGGTACAGGATTAGGCTTCGGATTAGGCTGAGCATGAGGTTGAGGGTGAGGGTTAGGGTTATGGTGATGGTTAGGTTTAAGGTTAGGTTGAGTGTTCGGATGAGGTTTAGGGTTAGGGTGAGGATGATGGTAAGGTAAATGTGAGGTTTAGGCTGAGGGTGAGGAATAAGATAAGGGTGAGGGTTAGGGTTAGCTTTAGCATTAGGGTTAGGGTTATTGTGAGGTTTAGATTGAGGATTAGGGTTAGGATTAGGGTTAGTGTGAGGTTTAGGGTGAGGATTAGGGTAAGGGTTAGGGAGAGGGTGAGGGTTAGAATTAGGGTTAGGGTGAGGGCTACAGTGAGAGTGAGGGTTAGAGTTAGGGTTATGGTGAGGTTTAGGATTAGGGTGAGGTTTAGGGTTATTGTGAGTTAGTGTTATGGTTAGGGTTAGTGTTAGGGTGAGGTTAAGTGTTAGGGTAAGGGTAAATGTTAGGGTGAGGATTATGGTAAGGGTGAGGGTTCAGGTTAGGTTTAGGGTGAGGTTTATTGTTGGGGTTAGGATTAGAGTTAGGGTTAGCGTGAGAGTGAGGTTTAGGTTTAGAGTTTTGGTAAGGTTGAGACTGAGGTTGAGAGTTAGGTTTAGGGTTAGTGTTAGAGTTAGGGTTAGGGTGAGGTTTAGGGTGAGGGTGAGGGTGAGGGTTAGGATTAGGATTGGAATTAGGATTAGTGTAAGGGTTCGAGTGAGTGTGAGGGTTAGGGTTAGGCTTAGGCTTAGGCTTAGGGTTAGGCTGAGAGTGAGGGTGAGGTTGAGGGATAGGGTTAGGGTGAGGGTTAGAGTTAGGTTCAGTGTGAGAGTTAGGGTTCGGTTTAAGTTTAGGGTTAGGGTGAGGGTTAGGGTAACGGTTACAGTGAGGGTGAAGGTTAGGGTTAGGTTGAGGGTTAGGGTTAGGTTTAGGGTTAGGGTGAGATGAGTGTGAGTGTTAGGGTTAGTGTTAGGGTGAGGACTAGGATGAGGGTTAGTTTAAGGATTAGGGTTAGGGTGAGGGCTAGGGTGAGGGTGAGGTTTATGGTTTGGGTTAGGCTGAGGTTTAGGGTTAGGTTTAGGCTTAGGGTTAGGGTGAGGGTGAGGTTTAGGGTTAGAGTTAGGGTTTGGGTGAGGCTGAGGGTGAGGGTTAGGTTTAGGCTTAGTGTTAGAGTTAGGGTTACGGTGAGGGTTAGTATGAGGGGGAGGGTTGGGTTTATGGTTAGGATTCAGGTAAGGGTTAGGGTGAGTGTGAGAGTTAGGGTTAGGGTTAGGGTTAGGGTTAGGGTTAGGTTGAGAGTGAGGGTGAGGTTCAGGGTTAGGGTTAGGGTGAATGTTAAGGTTAGGGTTAGAGTGTCAGTTAGGGTTCGGTTAATTTTACGGTTAGGGTGAGGGTTAGGGTAAGGGTTACATTGAGGGTGAGGGATAGGGTTAGGTTGAGCGTTAGGGTTAGGGTTACGGTGGGGGTGATGGTGAGGGTTAGGGTTAGCTTTAGGGTGAGGCTTAGGATGAGGGTTAGGGTTAGGATTAGGGTTAGGGTGAGGGCTAGGGTGAGGGTGAGGTTTAAGGTTAGGGTCAGGGTGCGGTTTAGGGTTAGGTTTAGGATTATGGTTAGGGTGAGGGTGAGGTTTAAGGTTAGAGTTAAGGTTAGGGTGAGGCTGAGGGTGAGGGTTAGTGTTAGGTTCAGTGTTACAGTTAGGGTTACATTGAGGGTTAGGGTGAGGGTAAGGTTTAGCCTTAGTGTTAGAATTAGGTTTAGGGCAAGGTTTAGGGTGAGTGTGAGGGTTAGGGTTAGGGTGAGAGTTAGGGGTAGAGTTAGGGTGAGGGTTAGGGTTCGGGTTAAGTTCAGGGTTACTGTGAGGGTTAGTGTTAGGTTGAGGGTTAGGGTTAAGCTTAGGATTAGGGCGAGGGTCAGGGTTAGGTTTAGGGTTAGTAGAGGATTAAGGTTAGGATTAGGTTTAGGGTGAGGGCTAGGGTGAGGGTGCGGGTTAGGGTTAGTGTTTTGGTGAGATTTAGGGTTAGGGTTAGGGTTAGGGTGAGGTTTAGGATGACGGTTATGGTTACAGTGAGGGTGAGGTTTAGGGTGTAGGGTCAGGGTTAGGTTTAGGATTAGGGTTAGGGTGATGGTGAGTTTTAGGGTTAGATTTAGGGTTATGGGGAGGGTAAAGTCGAGGGTTAGGGTTAGGATTAGTGTTAGGGTTAAGGTTAGGGTGAGGGTTAGGTTGATGTTTAGGGTTAGGTTTAGGGTTAGTGTTCGGATTAGGAAGAGGGTAAGGGTATGTGAGGGTTAGGGTTATGGTTAGGCTTAGGGTTAGGGTTATGCTGAGGGTGAGGGTGTGGTTTAGGATTAGGGTTAGGGTGATGGTTAGGGCTAGGGTTAGGGTGAGGGTTAGGGTGAGGGTTAGGGTTAGAGTAAGGTTTAGGCTTAGGCTTAGGGTGACACTGAACTTGAGTTTGATGGTGAGGGCTAGGGTTAGTGTGATGGTTAGGGTTAAGGTTAGGTTGAGGGTTAGGATGTGGTTTTGGGTTAGGGTGAGCTTTAAGGTGAGGATGATGGTAAGGGTAATGTTGAGGTTTAGGCTGAGGTTGCGGGTTCAGATAAAGGTGAGAATTAGGGTTAGGTTTATATTTAGGGTTAGGTTGAGGGTTAGATTGAGGATTAGGGTTAGGGTTAAGGTTAGTGTGAGGTTTAGGGTGAGGATGAGGGTTAGAGTTAGGGTGAGGGTGAGGGTTAGAATTAGGGTTAGGATGAGGGCTAGGGTGAGGGTGAGGGTTAGAGTTAGGGTTAGGGTAGTTTGAGATTTAGTGTAAGGGTTAGGGTTAGTGTTAGGGTGTGGGTAAGTGTTAGGGTGAGGATTAATGTTAGGGTGAGGGTTATGGTTAGGGTGAGGGTTAGTGTTATTGTTTGGGTTAGGGTTAAGTTTACTGTGAGGGTGAAGGTTAGGGTTAGGGTTAGGGTGAGGTTTAGTGTAAGGGTTAGGGTTAGAGTTAGGGTAAGTTTGAAGCTGAGGTTGAGGGCTAGGTTTAGTATTAGTGTTTGAGTTAGGGTTAGAGTTATGGTGAGAGTTAGGGTGATGGTGAGGGTGAGTGTTAGGTTTTGGGTTAGGGTGAGGTTTAGGTTTAGGTTTAGGGTTACTGTTCGGCTGAGGGTGAGGTTTAGGGTTAGAGTTAGGGTTAGGGTAAGGGTTATGGTTAGGGTTAGTTTTAGAGTTAGGGTTACAGTGAGGGTTAGGGTGAGGGTGAGTGTTAGGCTTAGTGTTAGGGTTAGGATTAGTGTAAGGTTTCGGGTGAGTGTGAGGGTTAGGGTTAGGGTTAGGCTTAGGCTTAGGTTTAGGCTGAGAGTGAGGGTTATGGTTAGTGTGAGGGTTAGGGTTAGGTTTAGAGTGAGAGTTAAGGTTCTGTTAACTATAGGGTTAGGGTGAGGTTCAGGGTTAGGATTAGGGTGATGTTGAGGGCTAGGGTGATGGTGAGGGTTAGGGTTAGTGTGAGGGTAAGGTTTTGGGTTCGGTTTAGGTTTTCGGTTACGGTTAGGATGAGGCTTAGGGTTACAGTGAGGGTGAGGGTTAGGGTTATGTTGAGGGTTAGGGTTAAGATTATAGTTAGTGTGAGGGTGAGTTTTAGGATTATGGTTAGGGTTAGGGTTAGGTTTAGGGTTAGGATTCGTGTTATTGTTAGGGTTAGGGTTAGACTTATGGTGAGGGTGAGTGTGAGGGTTAGGGTTAGTGTTAGGGTGAGGTTTAGGGTTAGGGTTAGGATTAGGGTGAGGGTGAGGGTGAGGTTTAGGGTTAGATTTAGGGTTAAGTTGGAGGGTAAGGTCGAGCGTTAATGTTAGGTTTAGTGTTAGGGTTAAAGTTAGGGTGAGGGTTAGGTTGAGGTTTAGGGTTAGGGTTAGGGTTAGGATGAGGGTTAGGTTGAGGGTGAGTGTGAGGGTTAAGGTTAGGGTTAGGCTTAGGCTTAGGGTTAGGCTGAGGGTGAGGATTAGGGTTAGGGTGATGGTTAGGGTTTGGTTTAGGCTTAGGGTTAGGATGAGGTTTATGGTTAGGCTTAGGTTTAGGGTGAGGGCTAGGGTGAGGGTGATGGTTAGAGTAAGGGTAAGGATTAAGCTTAGGCTTAGGGTTAGGCTGAGCATGAGGTTGAGTGTGAGGGTTAGGTTTAGGGATACGGTGAGGTTTAGTGTTAGGATTAGGGTTAGAGTTAGGGTTAGGATGAGGGTGAGGTTTAGGGGTAGGGTTAGGGTCAGGGTGAGGGTTAGGGTTCGGGTGAGGGTTAGGGTGGGGGTGACGGTAAGTGTAAAGGTGAGGGTTAGGCTCAGGGTGAGGGTTATGGTAAGGGTGAGTGTTAGGTTTAGGATGAGGGTTAAGGTTAGGGTTAGGGTGAGGGTGAGGGTTAGATTGAGGATTAGTGTTAGGGTTAGTGTGAGGTTTAGGGTGAGGATGAGGTTTAAGGTTAGGGTTAGGGTTACCATTAATGTTAGGGTTAGGCTTAAGGTGAGGGTTAGGGTGAGGGTGAGCTTTAGTGTTAGTGTTAGGGTTAGGGTTAGGGTGAGTGTGAAGGTTAGTGTTAGGGTTAGGGTTAGGCTTAGTGTTAGGCTGAATGTGAGGGTGAGGTTGAGGGTTACGGTGAGGGTTAGGGTTAGGGTTAGGTTGAGGGTTAGGGTTAGGGTTAGGGTTAGAGAGAAGGTGAGGGTGAGTGTGAGGGTTAGTGTTAGGGTGAGGGTTAGGGTTAGGATTAGGGTTATGTTGAGGGCTAGGGTGAGGGTGAGGTTTAGGTTTAGGTTTAGGGTGAGGTTTAGGGTTAGGTTTAGGGTTAGGGTTAGGGTGAGGGTCAGGTTTAGGGTTATAGTTAAGGTTAGGGTGAGGCTGAGGTTAAGGGTTAGGGTTAGTGTTAGTGTTAGAGTTAGGGTTACAGTGATGGTTCGGGTGAGGGTGAGGTTTAGGCTTAGTGTTAGGATTAGGATTAGGGGACAGGTTAGGGTAAGTGTGAGGGATAGGGTTAGGGTGAGAGTTAGGCGTAAGATTAGGGTGTGTGTTAGGGTTCGGGTTAAGTTTAGTGTTAGGTTGAGGTTTAGGGTTTAGGATGAGGTTTAGGGCTAAGGTTAGGGTTAGGATTAGTGTTAGGTTTAGGCTTAAGTTGAGGGTTAGGGTGAGGGTGAGGTTTAGGGTTAGGGTTAGGATTAGGATTATGGTTAGTGTTAGGTTGAGGAATACGATGAGGGTTAGGGTTAGGGATAGGGTTAGGCTTAAGGTTAGGCTGAGGGTGAGGGTAAGGGTGAGGTTTAGGGTTAGGGTGAGTGTTAGGGTCAGGATAAGTGTGAGAGGTAGGGTTCGGTTAAGTTTAGGGTTAGGGTGAGGATTAAGTTAACAGTTACAGTGAGGGTGAGGTTTAGGGTTAGGTTGAGGGTTAGGGCTAGGTTTAGGGTAGGATGAGGGTGAAGGTTAGGGTTAGTGTTAGGGTGAGGGTTAGGATGAGAGTTAGGGTTAGGATCAGGGTTAGGGTGAGGGCTAGGTTGAGGGTGAGGTTTAAGGTTATGTTTAGGGTGAGGGTGAGGTTTAGGGTTAGAGTTAGGGTTAGGGTTAGGCTGAGGGTGAGGGTCATGGTTAGGGATAGTGTTAGAGTTAGGGTCACGATGAGGGTTCGGGTGAGTGTGAGGGTTAGGCTTAGAGTTAGGCATAGGATTAGGGTAAGTGTTAGTGTGAGTGTGAGGGTTATGGTTAGGCTTAGGGTTAGGCTTAGGGTTAGGCTGAAGGTGAGGGTGAGGGTAATGGTTAGGGTTAGGGTTGGGGTGAGAGTTAGGGCTATGGTTAGTGTGAGAGTTAGGGTTCGGTTTAAGTTTACGTTTAGGGTGAGGGTTAGGGTTAGAGGTATTGTGAGCATGAGGTTTAGGGTTAGGTTGAGTGTTAGGGTTAGGCTTAGGATTAGGGTGATGTTTAAGTGTTAGGCTTCGGGTGATGGTTAGGATGAGGATTAGGGTTAGGGTTAGGTTTAGGGTGAGGGCTAGGGTGAGGGTGAGTGTTAGGGTTAGTGTTTGGGTGAGGTTTAGGTTTAGCGTTAGTGTTAGGGTGAGGGTTAGGATGAGGGTTAGGGTTAGAGTGAGTGTGAGGTTTAGGGTAAGTGTGATGTTTAGGGTTAGGATTTGGGTTAGTGTGAGGGTGAATTTTAGGGTTAGATTTATTGTTAGGGGGAAGTTTAGGTTGAGGGTTAGGGTTAGCGTTAGGCATAAGGTTAGGGTGAGGGTTAGGTTGAGGTTTAGGGTTAGGGTTAGGGTGAGGGTGAGGGTATGTGAGGGTTAGGGTCAGGGTTAGGGTTAGGGTTATGGTTAGGCTGAGGGTGAGGTTGGGGGTGAGGATTAGGGTTAGGGTGATGGTTAGGGCTAGGGTTAGTGTTAGGGTTAGGATGAGGGATAGGGTTAGGATTAGGGTTAGGGTGAGGGCTAGGTTGAGAGTGAGAGTTAGATAAGGGTTAGGCTTTGGCTTAGGTTTAGGCTGAGTGTGTGGTTGAGGGTGAGGTTTAGGGTTAGGGTGATGGTTATGTTTACGGTTAGGGTGATGCTTAGGGTTAGTGTGAGGGTTCATATTAGGGTTAGGGTTAGTATTAGGGTGAGGGTAAGTGTTAGGGTGAGGGTTATGGTTAGGGTGAGGTTTAGCCTTAGGTTTATTGTTTGGGTTAAGGTTAGTTTACGGTTATGGTGATGGTGACGGTTAGGGTTAGGGTTAGGGTTAGGGTGAGATTTAGGTTTAGGGTTAGAGTTAGGGTTAGGGTGAGGTTTTGGATTAGGGTTAGGCTGAGTGTTAGGGTTAGGGTTAGTGTTAGAGTTAGGGTTATAGTGAGGATTAGGGTGAGGGTCAGGGTAAGGCTTAGTTTTAGGATTAGGATTTTGGTAAGTGTTAGCGTGAGTGTGAGGGTTAGAGTTAGGGTTAGAGTTAGGCTTAGGGTTAGGCTGAGCATGAGTTTGAGTGTGAGGGTTAGGGTTCTGGATAGAGTGAGGTTTAGTGTTAGGGTTACCTTTAGAGTTAGGGTTAGGTTGAGGGTGAGGTTTAGGGGTAGGGTTAGGGTCAGGGTGAGGGTTAGGTTTAGTGTTAGGGTGACGGTGAGGGTTAGATTGAGGATTAGTGTTTGGTTTTGTGTGAGGTTTAGTGTGAGGATGAGGGTTAGGGTTAGGGTGAGGGCTAGGGTGAGGATGAGGGTGAGGGTTAAATTGGGGATTAGTGTTAGGGTTAGTGTGAGGTTTATGGTGAGGATAAGTTTTAGGGTTAGGGTTATTGTTAGGATTAATGTGAGGGTTAGGCTTAAGGTGAGGGATAGGGTGAGGGTGAGGTTTAGCGTTAGTGTTAGGATTAGGATTAGGGTTAGGTTTAGGGTGAGTGTGAGGGTTAGGGTTAGTTTTAAGGTTAGGCTTAGTGTTAGGCTGTAGGTGAGGGTGAGGGTTAGGATTAGGGTGAGTGTTAGGTTTAGGGTGAGAGTTAGGGTTCGGTTTAATTATAGGGTTAGAGTGAGGGTTATGGTAAGGGTTACAATGAGTGTGAGGGTTAGGGTTAGGTTGAGGGTTAGGGTTAGGTTTAGGGTGAGAGTTAGGTTTCGATTTAAGTTTTGCTTAGGGTAATGGTTATGGTAAGGTTTACAGTGAGGGTGAGGGTTAGGGTTAGGTTGAGGGTTAGGCTTAGGGTTAGAGTTAGGGTGAGGGTGAGGGTTAGGGTTAGTGTTAGGGTTAGGGTGACATTGATGGTTAGGGTTAGTGTTAGCCTTAGAGTTAGGGTTACATTGAAGGTTAGGGTGAGGGTGAGGGTTAGGCTCAGTGTTAGGATTAGGATTAGGGTAAGGTTTAAGGTGAGTGTGAGGGTTAGAATTAGGGTTAGGGTTAGGCTTAGTGTTAGGCTGAAGGTGAGGGTTAGGGTGAAGTTTAGGGTTAGGGTGAGTCTTAGGGTTAAGGTTAGGGTGAGAGTTAGGGTTCGGTTTAAGTTTAGGGTTAGGGTGAGGGTTAGGGTTAGGGTTACGGTAAGTGTGAGGGTTAGTGTTAGGTTGAGGTATATGGTTAGGCTTAGGATTAGGGTTAGGGTTAGGGTTAAGGTGAGGTTTAGGGATAGGGTTAATGTTATTGTTAGGGTTAGGGATAGGATGAGGGTTAGATTGAGGATTAGTGTTAGGGTTAGTGTGAGGTTTAGGGTTAGGATGAGGATTAGGGTTGGGGTGAGGGCTAGGATGAGTTTGAGGGTTAGGGTTAGGGTTAGAGTGAGTTTTAGGGTTAGGAATATGGTTAGTGTTAGTGTGAGCATTAGTGTTGCATTAGGGTTTGTGTTAGGGTGAGGGTAAATGTTAGGGTGAGGGTGAGGGATAGGGTTAGGTTAGGGTTATTGTTATTGTTATGGTTAGGGTTACTGTTACGGTGAGTGTGAAGATTAGGGTGAGGTTTAGGGTTAGGATGAGGTTTAGTTTTAGAGTTAGGGTTAGGGTGAGTGAGACTTTTAGGGTTAGAGTTAAGTATAGTGTTAGGGTTAGGGATAGGGTGAGGGTTAGTGTTAGGCTTAGGCTTAGGCTTAGGCTGAGGCCGAGCATGAGGGTGAGGGTTAGGGCTAGGGTTAGGGAGATGGTTAGGGTTTGGGTTATTGTGAGGTTCAGGATGAGGTTTAGGGTTAGGATTAGGTTTAGGGTAAGGGCTCGTGTGAGGGTTAGGGTGAGGTTTAGGGATAGGTTTAGGTTTAGGATTTGGGTTAGGTTGAGGGTGAGTGTGTGGGTTAGGGTTAGGATTAGGGTGAGACTTAGGTTTAGGGTGAGGGTTAGTGTTAGGGTTGGGGTTAGAGTGAGGTTGAGGCTGAGGATTAGGTTTAGGTTTAAGATTAGGTTTAGGGTTTGGTTTAGGTTTAATGTTAGTGTTAGGGTTAGGTTTACCTTGAGGGTTAGGGTTAGGGGTAGGGTTAGGGATAGGCTGAGTGTGAGGGTGGGTGTGAGGATTAGGGTTAGGGTTAAGGTTAGTGTTATTGTTAGTGTTATCGATAGGGTTAAGTGTGCAGTGAGGGTGAGGCTGAGGGTGAGGGTTATGGTTAGGGTTAGGATTAGGGTTAGGGTTAGTGTTATTGCTAGGGTTAGGGTTAGAGTTACAGTGAGGTTGAGGTTGAGGGTGAGGGTAAGGTTTAGGGTGAGGTTTAGGATTAGGGTTAGGTTTAGGGTTAGGGTGAGGGTGAGGTTTAGGGTTAGAGTTAGGGTTAGGGGGAAGGTTATGTTGAGGTTTAGGGTTAGGGTTAGTGTTAGTGTTAGGGTAAGGGTGAGGGTTAGCTTGCTGTTTAGGGATAGGGTTAGGGTTAGGGTTAGAGTTAAGGTGAGCGTGAGTACGAGGGTTAGCCTGAGGTTTAGGCTTAGGCTTAGGGTTAGGCTGTGGGTGAGGGTGGGGGTGAGGATTAGGATTAGGGTGATGTTTAGGGTTAGGGTTAGTGTTATTGTTAGGATTAGGGTTCGAGTTATGGTGAAGTTGAGGTTGCAGGTGAGGGTTAGGTTTATGGTTAGGGTGGGGTTTAGGTTTAGGGTTATGGTTAGTGTGAAGGTGAGGGTGAGGTTTAGGGTTAGACATATGGTTAGGGGGAAGGTTAGGGTTAGGGTTAGTGTTTTTGGTTAGGGTGAGGCTGAGGTTTAGGGTTAGATATAGGACTAGGGGGAGGGTTAGGGTTAGCGTTAGAGTTAGGGCGAGGGTTATGGTAACGGTGAGGTTTAGGGTTAGGATTAGGGTTAGGGTTAGAGTTACTGTGAGGGTGAGGGTTAGGGTTACGGTTAGGGTTAGGGTTAGGGTGAGGTTTAGGGTTAGGGTTATGGTTAGGGTTAGAATTACGGTGAGGTTGAGGGTGCGGGTGAGTGTGAGATTTAGGGTTAGAGTTAGGGGTAGGGTGAGTATGAGGGTTAGGGTTAGGGTTAATGTTAGAGTTAGGGTTATGGTGAGGGTTAGGGTGAGGGTAAGGCTTAGTGTTAGAATTAGGATTAGGGTAAGTGTTAGGGTGAGTGTGAGGGTTAGGGTTAGGGTTAGTCTTAGGGTTAGGCTGAGCATGATGTTGAGGGTGAGGTTTAGGGTTAGGGATAGGGTAAGTTTTAGTGTTAGGGTTAGGGTTAGAGTTAGGCTTAGGTTGAGGGTGAGCTTTAGGGGTAGGGTTAGGGTCAGGTTGAGGTTTAGGGTTAGAATGAGGGTTAGCGTGGGGGTGACTGTACGGGTAAAGTTGAGGGTTAGGCTGAGGGTGAGGGTTATGGTAAGGGTGAGGGTTAGTTTTAGGGTGAGGGTTAGTGTTAGGATTAGGGTGAGTGTGAGGGTTAGATTGAGGATTAGTGTTAGGGTTCATGCGAGGTTTAGGGTGAGGATGAGGTTTAGGGTTAGGGTTAGGGTTAGGATTAATATTATGGTTAGGCTTAAGGTGAGGGTTAGGCTGAGGATGAGGTTTAGAGTTAGTGTTGGATTAGGATTTGGTTTAGGGTTAGGGTGAGTGTGAGGGTTAGGGTTAGGGTTAGAGTTAGGCTTACTGTTAGGCTGAAGGTGAGGGTGAGGTTGCGGGTTAGGGTTAGGGTGAGTGTTAAAGTTAGGGTTAGGGTGAGAGTTAGGTTTCGGGTTAAGTTTAGGGTTAGGGTGAGGGTTAGGGTAAGGGTTAGAGTGAGGGTGAGGGTTAGGGTTAGGTTGAGGGTTAGGTTTCGTGTTAGGGTGAGGGTTAGGATGTGGGTTAGGGTTAGGATTAGGGTTAAGGGGATGGCTAGGGTGAGGGTGAGGTTTAGGGATAGGGTTAGGGTGAGGTTTTGGGTTAGGTATAGGGTGAGATTTAGGGTGAGGGTGAGGTTTAGGGTTAGTGTTAGGGTTAGGGTGAGGCTGTGGGTGAGGGTTAGGGTTAGGGTTAGTGTTAGAGCTAGGGTTTCGGTGAGGGTTAGGGTGAGGATGAGGGTAAGGCTTAGTGTTAGGATTAGGATTAGGGTAAGGGTTAGCATGAGTGTGAGGGTTAGTTTTAGGGTTAGGGTTAGGTTTAGGCTTAGGCTTCGGATGAGGGTGAGGTTAGGGTTAGGGTGAGAGTTTGGGGTAGGGTTTTTGTGAGAGTTAGGGTTCGGGTTAAATTTAGGTTTAGGGTGAGGGTTAGGGTTAGTGTTACAGTGAAGGTGAGGGTTAGGGTTAGGTTGAGGGTTAGGGTTAGGCTTAGGATTAGGGTGAGGGATAGGGTTAGGCTTAGGATGAGGATTAGGATTAGGATTAGGCATAAGGTGAGGGCTCTGGAGAAGGTGAGATTTTGGGTTAGGGTTAGGGTTAGGTTTAGGGTTAGGGTTAGGGTTAGGGTGAGGGTTAGGATGAGGGTTAAGGTAACAGGTGAGGGTGAGAATTAGGGTTTTGGTGAGGATTAGGGTTAGGATTAGGGTTACAGTGAGGGTGAGGGTTCGATTGAGCATTAAGGTTAGGGTTACGGTTAGTGTGAAGTTTAGGGTGAGGATGAGGGTTAGGGTTAGGGTGAGGGTGAGGGTTAGAATTAGAGTTAAGTTGAGTGCTAGGGTGAGGGTTAGGGATAGGTTTAGGTTTAGGATTTGGATTAGAGTGAGGTTGAGTGTGAGGGTTAGGGTTAGGGTTAGGCTTAGGGTTAGGTGAGGTTTAGTGTTAGGGTATGGGTTAGGGTGAGGTTGAGGCTGAGGATTAGGGTTAGGTTTAGGGTTTGTTTTCGGGTTAGGGTTAGTGTTAGTGTTAGTGTTAGGGTTAGGGTTACTTTGAGGTTTAGGGTTAGGTTTAGGTTTAGGTTTAGGGTTAGGCTGAGTGTGAGGGTGCGGGTGAGGATTAGGGTTAGGGTTAGGGTTATTGTTAGTGTTATGGTTAGGGTTAGTTTTGCAGTGAGGGTAAGGCTGAGGGTGAGAGTTATGGTTAGTGTTAGGATTAGGGTTAGGGTTAGTGTTATTGTTAAGTTTAGGGTTAGAGTTACATTGAGGTTGAGGGTGACGGTTAGGTTTAGGGTTAGGTTTACGGTTAGAGTTAGGGTTAGGGTTAGGGTGAGGGTGAGGTTTAGGGTTAGAGTTAGGGTTAGGGGAGGTTTAAGGTGAGGTTTAGGGTGAGGGTGAGGGTTAGGATGAGCGTTAGAGTTAAGTTGAGGGTGAGAGTTAGGGTTATGATGAGGGTTAGGGTTTGGATTAGGGTTACAGTGAGGGTGAGGGTTATTGTTAGGGTTAGGGTTAGGGTTAGGGTTACTGTGAGGGTGAGGGTGAGGGTTAGGGTTAGGGTGAGGTTTAATCTTAGGGTTAGGTTTAGAGTTTGGGTTAGGGTGAGGTTGAGGTTTAGGTTTAGAGTTAGGGTAAGGGTGAGGCTGAGGTTGAGGTTTGGTTTAGGGTTAGTGTTAGAGTTAGGGTTAGGGTGAGTGTTAGGGTGAGGGTGAGGGTGAGGGTGAGGTTTAGGCTTAGGGTTAGGATTAGGATTAGGGTAAGGGTTAGGGTGAGTGTGAGGGTTAGGGATATGGTTAGTCTTAGGCTTAGGGTTAGGCTGAGAGAGAGGGTGAGCGTTAAGTTGAGGGTTAGGTTTAGGTTTAGGGTGAGAGTTAGGGTTTGGTTAAGTTTAGTGTTAGGGTGAGGTTTAGGGTTAGGATTAGGGTAAGATTTAGGGTTAGGGTTAGGGTTTGGTTTAGGGTTAGGATGAGGGTTAGGGTTAAGATTATGGTTGGGGTGAGGGTGAGTGTAAGGATTAGGGTTAGGTTTAGGGATAGGATTAGGGTTATTGTTAGGGTTAGGGTTAGAGTTATGGTGAGGGTGAGGGTGAGTGTGAGGTTGAGGGTTAGGGTTAGATTTAAGGTTAGTTGAAGTGTTCGAGGGTCAATGTTAGGGTTAGTGTTAGGGTTAAGGTTAAGGTTAGGTTGAGGTTGAGGTTTAGGTTTAGGGTTAGGGTTAACGTAAGGATTAGGGTTAGGGTGAGTGTGAGTGTGAGGGTTAGGGTTAGGGTTAGTCTTAGGCTTAGGGTTATGCTGAGGGTGAGGATGGGGTGAGGATTAGGGTTAGGGTGATGGTTATGGTTAGGGTTAGGGTGAGGGTTAGGGTTAGGATTCGGGTTAAAGTGAGGGCTAGGGTGAGGGTGAAGTTTAGGGTAGGGGATAAGCTTAGGCTTAGGTTTAGGCTGATCATGAGGTTTAGGCTGAGGGTTAGGATTAGAGATAGGGTGAGTTTTAGTGTTAGGGTTAGGGTTAGAGTTAGGGTTAGGGTGAGGGTGAGGTTTAGCGCTAGGGTTAGGGTCCGGGTGAGGGCTAGGGTTAGGGTGAGTGTTAGGGTGGGGGTGACGGTAATGGTATATATGAGAGTTAGGCTGAGGGTGAGGGTTATGTTAAGGGTGAGGGTTAGGTTTAGAGTGAGGGTTAAGGTTAGGGTGAGGGGGAGGGTTAGGTTGAGGATTTGTGTTAGGGTTAGTGTGAGGTTTAGGGTGAGGATGAGGGTTAGGATTAGGGTGAGGGCTAGGGTGAGGGTGAGGGTGAGGGTTAGATTGAGGATTACTGTTATGGTTAGTGTGAGGTTTAGGGTGAGGATGAGATTTAGGGTTGGGGTTAGGGTTAGGATTAATGTTAGGGTTAGGGTGAAGGTGAGGGTGAGGGTGAGGGTGAGTTTTAGGGTTAGTGTTAGGATTAGAATTAGGGTAGGTTTAGGGTGAGTGTGAGGTTTAGGGTTAGTTTTAGGGTTAGGCTTAGTGTTTGGCTGAAGGTGAGGGTGCGGGAGAGGGTTATGGTTAGGGTGATTGTTAGGGTTAGGGTTTGGGTGAGAGTTAGGGTTCAGGTTAAGTTTAGGGTTAGGGTGAGGTTTAGTGTTAGGTTGAGGGTTAGGGTTAGGGTGAGGGGGAGGGTGAGGGTTGGGTTTAGTGTTAGGGTGAGGGTTAGGATGAGCGTCTGGGTTAGGATTACGGTTAGGGTGAGGGCTAGGGTGAGTGTGAGGTTTAGGTTTAGGGTTAGGGTGAGGTTTATGTTTATGTTTAGGGTTAGGGTTAGGGTGAGGGTGAGGTTTAGGTTTAGAGTTAGCATTAGGGTGAGGCTGAGAGTGAGGGTCAGGTTTAGGGTTAGTGTTAGAGTTAGGGTTAAGGTGAGGGTTAGAGTGAGGTTGAGGGTAAGGCTTAGTGTTAGTATTAGATTTAGTTTAAGTGTTAGGGTGTGTGTGAGGGTTAGGGTGAGGGTTAAGCTTAGGCTTAGGGTTAAGCTTATGGTGAGGGTGAGTTTTAGGGTTCGGGTGAGAGTTAGGAGTAGGGTTAGGGTGAGAGTTAGGGATCAGGTTAAGTTTAGGGTCAGAGTGACGGTTAGGGTTAGGGTTACAGTGAAGGTGAGGGTTAGAGTTAGGTTGAGGGTTAGGGTTAGGCTTAGGATTAGGGTGAGGGTTAGTGTAAGTGTTAGGGTGAGGGTTAGGATGAGGATTAGGGTTATGATTAGGGTTCGGGTGAGGGCTAGGGTGTGGGTGAGTGTTAGGATTAGTGATTGGGTGAGGTTTTGGGTTAGGTTTAGGCTGAGGTTAAGATATGGGTTAGGGTCACAGTGAGGGTGAGGGTTAGGGTTAGGGTGAGGTTTAGGGTTAGGTTTTGGGTTAGGGTGAGGGTGAGTTTTAGGATTATATTTAGGGTTAGGGTGAGGGTTAGGTCAACGGTTAGGGTTAGGGTTAGCGTTAGGGTTAAGGTTAGGTTGAGCGTTAGGTTGAGGTTTAGGTTTAGGGTTAGGATTAGGGTTAGGGTAAGGCTATGTGAGAGTTAGGGTTAGACTTAGGCTTAGGGTTAGGGTTGTCCTGAGGGTGAGGGTGGTGGTGAGGATTAGGGTTAGGGTGAGGGTTAGTGTGAGGGTGAGTGTAAGGGTAAGGGTTAGGCTTAGGCTTAGGTTTAGGCTGAGCGTGAGGTTGAGGGTGAGGGTTAGGGTTAGGGTGATGGTTAGGTTTACGGTTAGGGTGAGGGTTAGGATGAGGTTTATTGTTAGGATGAGGATGATGGTAAGGGTAAACGAGAGATTTAGGCTGAGGGTGAGGATTAAGATAAGGGTGAGGGTTAGGATTATGGGTTTAGGGTTATGGTTATGGTTAGTGTGAGGGTTCGATTGAGCATTAGGGTTAGAGTGACGGTTAGTGTGAAGTTTAGGGTGAGGATGAGGGTTAGGGTTAGGGTGAGGGTGAGGGTTAGAATTAGGGTTAGGGTGAGGGCTAGGGTGAGGGTGAGGGTGAGGTTAAGGGTTAGGCTTAGGCTCAGGATTAGGCTGAGGGGGAGGGTGGGCTTGAGGATTAGGGTTAGGGTGATAGATAGGATTAGGGTTAGTGTTATTGTTAGGGTTAAGGTTCATGTTACGGTGAGGGTTCGAGTGAGGGTTAGGGTGAGGGTTAGGTTTAGGGTTAGTGTTAAGGTTAGGGAGAGGATGAGGTTTAGGGTTAGATATAGCGTTAGGGGAAGGGTTAGGGTTAGGGTTAGGTTTAGGGATAAGGTTAGGGTGAGGTTTAGGTTTAGGGTTAAGTTTAGGGTTAGAATTACAGTGAGGTTGAGGGTGCAGGTTAGTGTGAGGTTTAGGGTTAGGGTTAGGGTTAGGGTTAGGCTGAGTGTTAGGGTTAGGGTTAGTGTTAGAATTAGAGTTATAGTGAGGGTTAGGGTGAGGGTGAGGGTAAGGCTTAGTGTTAGGATTAGGATTAGGGTAAGGGTTATTGGGAGTGTGAGGGTTAGGGTTAGGGTTTCTGTTAAGCTTAGGGTTAGGCTGAACTTGAGGTTGAGTGTGAGTGTTAGGGTTAGGGATAGGGTGAGGTTTAATTTTAGGGTTAGGGTTAGAGTTAGTGTTAGGTTGAGGGTGAGGTTTAGGGATAGGTTTAGGGTGGGGGTGAGGGTTAGGGTTAGGGTGAGGTTTAGGGTGAGGGTCAGGGTGAGGGTTAGGGTTAAGGTGAGAGTTAGGGTTCGGATTAAGTTTAGGGTTAGGGTGAGGGTTAGGTTAAGGGTTACAGTGAAGGTGAGGGTTAGGGTTAGTTTGAGGGTTAGGGTTAGGGTTATTGTTAGGGTGAGGTTTAGGATGAGGGTTAGGGTTAGGATTAGGGTCCGGGTGAGGGCTAGGGTGAGGGTGAGGTTTAGGGTTAGGGTTAGAGTGAGGTTTAGGTTTAGGTTTAGGGTTAAAGTTAGTGTTAGGGTGAGGGTTCGATTGAGGATTAGTGTAAGGGGTAGGGTTAGTGTTAGGTTTAGGGTGAGCATGGGGGTTAGGGTTAGGGTGAGTTTGAGGTTTAGAAGTCGGGTTATGGTGAGTGCTAGGGTGAGGGTGAGGGTGAGGATTAGGGTTAGGGTTAGGGTTATTGTTAGGGTGAGGGTGAGATTTAGGGTTAGAGTTAGGTTTTGGGGGAGGGTTTGGGTGAGGTTTAAGGTTAGGGTTAGCGTTAGGGTTATTGTGAGGGTGAGGGTTAGGTTGAGGTTTGGCGATAGGGTTAGGTTTAGGATTAGGGTTAGGGTGAGCATGAGTATGAAGTTTAGGGTGAGGGTTAGGCTTAGGCTTAGGGTTATGCTGAGGGTGACGGTGGGCGTGAGTATTAGGGTTAGGGTGATGGTTTGGGTTAGGTTTAGTGTTATTGTTAGCGTTAGGGTTTGAGTTACGGTGATGGTGAGGGTGGGGGTGAGGTTTAGGCTTCAGCTTAGGGTGGAGTTTAGAATTAGGGTTAGTTTTAGAATGAGGATGAGGTTTAGGGTTAGATATAGTGTTAGGGGAAGGGTTAGCGTGAGGGTTAGGGTTAGGGTTTGTGTTAGGGTTAGTGTGAGGGTGAGGGTTACGGTTAGGTGTAAGGTTAGGGTTAGGGTGAGGTTTAGGGTTAGGGTTAGAATTTCGGTGAGGGTAAGGGTGCGGGTGAGTGTGAAGTTTAGGGTTAAGAGTATAGTTAGGCTTAGGTTTATGCTTAGGGTTAGGTTGAGAGTGAGGGTGAGTGTGAGGGTTAGGGTTAGGGTGAGGGTTAGGTTTAGGGTTATGGGGAGGGTTAGGATGAGGGTTAGGGTTAGGATTAGGGTTAGGGTGAGGGTTAGGGTGAGGGTTATGTTTATGTTTAGGGTTAGGGTGAGGTTTAGGTTTAGGGTTAGTGTTAGGGTTAGGGTTAGGTTGAGGTTTAGAGTTAGAGTTAGTGTTAGGGTGATGGTGAGGTTTAGGGTTAGAGTTAGGTTTAGGGTGAGGTTTAGGTAGAGGGTTAGGGATAGGGTTAGTGTTAGGGTTAGGTTTAGAGTGAGTGCTAGGGAGAAGGTTTGGGTTAGGGTTAGGGTTAGGGATAGGATTATTGTTAGGGTAAGGGTGAGTGTGTTTTTTAGGGTTAGGTTTAAGGTTAGGCTTAGGGTTAGGGTGAGGGTGAGGTTGAGTGTAGGGTTAAGTTTAGGTTGAGGGTTAGGGTTACGGTTAGGGGGAGGGTTAGGATGAGGGTTAGGTTTAGGATTAGGGTTAAGGTAAGGACTAGGGTGAGGGTGAGGTTTAGGGTGAGGTTTATCTTTAGGATTAGGGTTAGGGAAAGGGTGAGGTTGATGTTTAGGGTTGGAGTTAGGGTTAGGGTGAGGCTGAGTTTGAGGGTTAGGTTTAGGGTTAGTGTTAGGGTTAGAGTTAGGGTTAGGGTGAGGTTTAGGGTGAGGGTGAGGGTTAGGGTTAGGGTTAGGATTACGATTTGGGTTAGGGTTAGGGGGAGTGTGAGGGTTAGGGTAAGGTTTAGGGTTAGGCTTAAGGTTAGGCTGAGGGTGAGGGTGAGGGTGAGGGTTAGGGTTAGGGTGAGGGTTAGGGTTAGGGTTATGGGGAGGGTTAGGATTAGGGTTAGGGTTAGGATTAGTTTTAGGATGAGGCCTAGGGTGAGGGTTAGGTTTAGTGTTAGGTTTAGGGTGAGGTTTAGGGTTAGGGTTAGGGTTAGGGTGAGGGTGAGATTTAGGGTTAGAGTTATGGTAAGGTTGATGCTGAAGTTGAGATTTTGTGTTAAGGTTAGTTTTAGAGTTAGGGTTTGGGTGAGGGTGAGGGTTAGGCTTAGAGTTAGGATTAGGGATTGGGTAAGGTAAGGGTGAGTGTGAGGGTTAGGTTTAGGGTTAGACTTAGGCTTAGAGTTAGGCTGTGGGTGAGGGTAAGGGTGAGGATTAGGGTTAGGGTGAGGGTTAGAGTTAGGGTTGGGGTGAGAGTAAGGGTGCGTTTAAATTTGGGGTTAGCTTTAGAATTAGGGTTAGGGTGAGGGCTAGGGTGAAGGTGAGGGTTAGGGTTAGTGTTAAGGTAAGGTTTAGGTTTAGGGTTAGGGTTAGGTGAGGGTTAGGATGGGGATTAGTGTTACTGTGAGGGTGAGGGTTAGGGTTATGGTGAGGGTTAGTGTTAGGATTAGGGTTACTGTGAGGGTGAGTGTTATTGTTAGGGTTAGGGTTACAGTTGGGTTTATGGTGAGGTTGAGGGTTAGGGTTAGGTTAAGAGTGAGTTTTAGTGTTAGGGTTAAGGTTAGAGTTATGTTTAGCGTGAGGGCGAGGTTTAGGGTTAGAGTTAGGGTAAAGGTGAGGTTGAGGTTTAGGGTTAGGGTTAGGCTTAGGTTTAGGATTAGGATTAGTTTAAGGGTTAGGGTGAGTGTCAGATTTAGGGTTAGGGTTAGGCTTAGGCTTAGGGTTAGGCTGAGAGTGAGGGTGAGGGTGAATGTTAGGATAAGGTTGAGGGTTAGGGTTAGGGTTAGGATTACGATTAGGGTTAGGGTTAGGTGGAGTGTGAGGGTTAGGGTTAGGTTTAGGGTTATGCTTAAGGTTAGGCTGAGGGTGAGGGTGAGGGTGAGGGTTAGGGTTAGGGTGAGGGTGAGGGTTAGGGTTATGGGGAGGGTTAGGATGAGGGTTAGGGTTAGGATTAGGGTTAGGGTGAAGGCTAAGGTAAGGGTGAGGTTTAGGGTTAGTGTTAGGGTAAGGTGTAGGGTTAGGGGTAGGGTTTGGGTTAGGGTTAGGATGAGGCTTAGTGTTAAGATTATGGTTAGGGTGAGTGTTAGGTTTAGGGTTAGGTTTAGGGTTAGGTTTAGGGATAAGATTAGTGTTATTTGTAGGGTTAGGGTTAGAGTTATGGTCAGGGTGAGGGTGAGGGTTAGGAATAGGGTTAGGGTGAGGTTTAGGGTTAGGTTTAGGATTAGAGTTAGGGTGAGGGTGAGGTTTAGTGATAGATTTAATGTTGGAGGGTTAGGTCGAGCGTTAATGTTAGGGTTAGTGTTAGGGTTAAGGTTATGGTTAGGGTTAGGCTGGGGTTTAGGGATAGGGTTAAGTTTAGGCTTAGGGCTAGGATTAGGTTTAGGTTGAGGGTGAGTGTGAGGGTTAGTGTTATGCTTAGGCTTTGGGTTAGGCTGAGGGCGAGGGTGGGGTTGAGGATTAGGGTTAGGGTGATGGTTATGGTTATGGTTAGGGTGAGGGTTAGGATGAGGTTTAGTGTTAGGCTTAGGGTTATGGTGAGGGCTAGGATGAGGGTGAAGTTTAGGGTAAGGGATAAGCTTGGGCTTAGGGTTAGGCTGAGCATGAGTTTGAGGGTTAGGGATAGGGTAAGGTTAATGTTAGGTTTAGGGTTAGAGTTAGGGTTAGGGTGAGGGTGAGGTTTAGGCGTAGGTTTGGGTTAGGGTGGGGGTGACGGTAAGGGTAAAGGTGAAAGTTAGGCTGAGGGTCAGGGTTATGACAAGGGTGAGGGTTAGGTTTAGGGTGACGTTTAGGGTTAGGGTGAGTGTGAGGGTGAGGGTTAGTTTGAGGATTAGTGTTAGGGTTAGTGTGAGGTTTAGGGTGAGGATGAGGGTTAGGGTTAGGGTGAGGGCTAGGGTGAGGGTGAGGTTGAGGGTTAGATTGAGGATTAGTGTTAGGGTTAGTGTGAGGTTTAGGTGAGGATGAGGTTTAGGGTTAGGTTTAGTGTTAGGATTAATGTTAGGGTTAGTCTTAACGTGAGGGTTAGGGTGAGGGTGAGGTTTAGGGTTAGTGTTAGGATTAGGATTAGGGTTGGGTTCAGGGTGAGTGTGAGTGTTAGTGTTAGGCTTAGTGTTAGGCTGAAGGTGAGGGTGAGTGTGAGGGTTAGTGTTAGGATGAGTGTTAGGGTTAGGGTTAGGGTGAGAGTTAGGGTTCGGGTTAAGTTTAGGGTTAGAGTGAGGTTTAGTGTAAGGTTTACAGTGAAGGTGAGGGTTAGAGTTAAGTTGAGGGTTAGGGTTAGGGTTAGGGTTATGGTTAGGGTGAGGTTTAGGGTTATGGTTAGAGTTAGGGTTAGAATTACAGTGACGGTGAGGGTGCAGGTTAGTGTGAGGTTTAGGTTTAGAGTTAGGGTTAGGGTTATGCTCAGTGTTAGGGTTAGGGTAAGTGTTAGAGTTAGGGTTATGGTGAGGGAGTAGGGTGAGGGTGAGTGTAAGGCTTAGTGTTAGGATTAGGAATAGGGTAAGTTTAGGGTGAGTGTGAGGCTTAGGTTTAGGGTTAGTGTTAGGCTTAGGGTAAGGCTGAGCATGAGGTTGAGTGTGAGGATTAGGGTTAGGGATATGGTGAGGTTTAGAGTTAGGGTTAGGGGTAGAGTTAGGGTTAGGGTTAGGATGAGGGTGAGGGTGGGGCTGAGGATTAGGTTTAGGCTTAGGGTTATTGTTAGGGTGATGGTGAGTTTTATGGTTAGAGTTAGGATTAGGGGGAGGGTTGGTGTGAGGTTTAGGGTTAGGGTTAGTGTTAGGGTTAGGGTGAGGGTTCGGGTTCGGTTGAGGTTTAGGGATAGGGTTAGGTTTAGGATTAGGATTAGGTTGAGCATGAGTATGAGGCTTAAGGTGAAGGTTAGGCTTAGGGTTAGGCTGAGGGTCAGCGTGGGGGAGAGGATTAGGGTTAGGGTGATGGTTAGGGTTAGGTTTAGTGTTATTGTTAGGATTAGGGTTTGCGTTATGGTAACGGTGAGGGTGCGGGTGAGGGTTAGCCTTAGCGTTAGGGTGGGGTTTAGTGTTAGGGTTAGGTTGAGGGTGAGGGTGAGGTTTAGGGTTAGAGTTAGGGTTAGGGGGAGGGTTAGGGTGAGGGTTAGGGTTAGGGTTAGTGTTAAGGTTAGGGTGAGGGTGAGGGTTAGGATGAGGTTTAGGGATAGGGTTAGGGTTAGGATTAGGGTTAGGTTGAGCATGTGTATGAGGGTTAGGGTGAGGGTTAGGCTTAGGCTTAGGGTTAGGCTGAGGGTGAGGGTGGGGGTGAGGGTTAGGTTTAGGGTGAGGGTTAGGGTTAGGGTTAATGTTATTGTTAGGGTTAGGTTTCGAGTTACGGTGAAGGTGAGAGTGCGGGTGAGGTTTAGGGTTAGGGTTAGGGTGGGGTTTAGGGTTAGGGTTAGTGTTAGGGTTAGGGTGAGGGTGACGCTTAGAGTTAGATATAGGGTTATGGGGAGGGTTAGGGTGAGGGTTAGTGTTAGGGTTAGTGTTAGGTTTATTGTGAGGGTCTGGTTTAGGGTTAGATATAGGGTTAGGGTAAGGATTAGGGTTAGGGTTAGGGTGAGATTTAGGGTTAGGGTTAGTGTTAAGGTTAGAATTACAGTGACAGTGATGGTGCAGGTTAGTGTGAGGTTTAGGGTTAGAGTTAGGGTTAGGGTTAGGCTGAGTGTTAAGGTTAGGGTTAGTGTTAGAGTTAGGGTTATGGTGAGGGTTAGGGTGAGGGTGAGTGTAAGGCTTAGTGTTCAGATTAGGAATACCTTAAGGGTTAGGGTGAGTGTGAGGGTTAGGGTTAGGTTTAGTGTTAGGCTTAGGGTAAGCCTGAGCATGCAGTTCAGTGTGAGGGTTTGGGTTAGGGATATGGTGAGTTTTAGTGTTAGGGTTAGTGTTAAATTTAGGGTTAGGGTTAGGATGAGGGTCAGGGTGGGGCTGAGGATTTGGGTTAGGCTTAGGGTTATTGTTAGGGTGATGATGAGTTTTAGGGTTAGAGTTAGGTTTAGGAGGAGGGTTAGGGTGAGGCTTAGGGTTTGGGTTAGTGTTAGGGTTAGGGTGAGGGTGAGGGTTCGGTTGAGGTTCAGGGATAGGGTTAGGTGTAGGATTAGGGTTAGGGTGAGCATGAGTATGAGGCTTAGGGTGAGGGTTAGGCTTAGGCTTAGGGTTAGGCTGAGGGTGAGGGTGGGGGTGAGGATTAGGGTTATTGTGATGTTTATGGTTAGGGTTAGTGTTATTGTTAGGGTTAGGGTTTGAGTTTCGGTGAGGGTGAGGGTGCGGGTGAGGATTAGGTTTCGGGTTAGGTTTAGGGTTAGGGTGGGGTTTAGGTTTAGGGTTAGGGTTAGGTTTAGGATGAGGGTGAGCTTTAGCGTTAGATATAGGGTTAGGGGGAGGTTTAGGGTGAGGGTTACGGTTAGGTTTAGTGTTAGGGTTAGGGTGAGGGTGAGGGTTAGGTTGAATTTTAGGGATAGGGTTAGGTTTATGATTAGTGGTAGGGTGAGCATGAGTATGAGGCTTAGGTTGAGCGTTAGGCGTAGGCTTAGGCTTAGGCTGAGGGGGAGGCTGGGGGTGAGGATTAGGGTTAGGGTGATGGTTAGCGTTAGGGTTAGTGTTATTGTTATCGTTAGGGTTTGACTTTTGGTGACGGTGGGCGTGCGGGTGAGGGTTAGGTTTAGGGTTAGGGTGGGGTTTAGGTTTAGGGTTAGGTTTACGGTGAGGGTGAGGTTTAGGGTTAGATATAGGGTTAGGGAGAGGGTTAGGTTGAGGGTTAGGTTAGGGTTAGTGTTAATGTTAGGGTCAGGTTGAGGGTTAGGTTTAGGGTTAGGGTTAGGTTGAGGGTGAGAGTGCGGGTGAGTGTGAGGTTTAGGGATAGGTTTATGCTTACGCTTAGGTTTATGCTTAGGGATAGGCTGAGGGTGAGGCTGAGGGTTAGGTTTAGGGTCAGGGTTAGGGTTAGGGTTATGGGGAGGGTTAGGATGAGGGTTACGGTTAGGATTAGGGTTAGGGTGAGTGCTAGGTTGAGGGTTTAGTGTTAGTGTTAGGGTGAGGTTTAGGATTAGGGTTAGGTTTAGGGTGTGGGTTAGGGTGAGGGTAATGCTTAGGGTGAGGGTGAGGATTAGGGTTAGTGTTATTGTTAGGTTTAGGGTTACAGTTATGGTGAGGGTGAGGGTTAGGTTTAGGGTTAGGGTGAGGTTTAGGTTTAGGGTCAGGGTTAGAGTACGGTTTAGGGTGAGGGTGAGGTTTAGGGTTAGAGATAGTGATCGTGTTAGGTTTAGGGATAGGTTGAGGGTTAGTGTTAGGCTTAGGCTTATGCTTAGGCTTAGGCTGAGCATGAGGGTGAGTGTTAGGGTTAGGGTTAGGGTGAGGGTTAGGGTTAGGTTGTTGGTTAGGGTTAGGGTTAAGGTGAGGTTTAGGGTTAGGGTTAGTGTGAGGGATAGGATGAGTATTAGGGTTAGGATTAGGGTTAGGGTGAGTGCTAGGTTGAGGGTTTAGTGTTAGTGTTAGGGTGAGGTTTAGGATTAGGGTTAGGTTTAGGGTGAGGGTTAGGGTGAGGGTTATGGTTAGGGTGAGGGTGAGGATTAGGGTTAGTGTTATTGTTAGGGTTAGGGTTACAGTTATGGTGAGGGTGAGGGTTAGGTTTAGGGTTAGGATGAGGTTTAGGTTTAGGGTCAGTGTTAGAGTACGTTTTAAGGTGAGGGTGAGGTTTAGGATGAGGTTTAGGGTTAGAGTTAGGGTTAGGGTTAGGGTGAGGGTGAGGTTTAGGTTTAGAGGTAGGGTTAGGGGGAGGGTTAGGGTGAGGTTTAGGGTTAGGGTTAGTTTTAGGGTGAGGGTGAGGGGTAGGTTGAGGTTAGGGATAGGGTTAGGGTTAGGGTTAGGATTAGGGTTACGGTGAGTGTGAGTATGAGGGTTAGCGTGAGGGTTAGGCTTAGGCTGAGGGTGGGGGTGGGGATGAGGATTAGGGTTAAGGTGATGGTTAGGGTTAGCGTTAGTGTTATTGTTAGGGTTAGGGTTCGAATTCTGGTGAATGTGAGAGTGCGGGTGAGGGTTAGGGTTAGGGTTAGGGTGGGGTTTAGAGTTAGGGTTAGGGTTAGGGTGAGGGTCAGGTTTAGGGTTAGATATAGGGTTAGGATGAGGGTTAGGTTGAGGGTTAGGGTTAGGGTTAGTGTTAAGGTTAGGGTGAGGGGGAGGTTTAGGGTTAGATATAGGGTTATTGGGAGGGTTAGGGTTAGGGTTAGGGTTAGGGTTAGGGTGAGGTTTAGGGTTAAGGTTAAGGTTAGGTTTAGAGTTACTGTAAGGGTGAGGGTTAGGGTTAAGGTTAGGGTTAGAGTTAGGGTGAGGTTTAGGGTTAGGGTTAAGTTTAGGGTTAGAATTACAGTGACAGTGAGGGTGCAGGTGAGTGTGAGGTTTAGGGTTAGAGTGAGGTTTAGGGTTAGGCTGAGTGTTAGGGTTAGGGTTTGTGTTAGGCTTAGGGTTAGGCTGAGCATGAGGTTGAGTGTGAGGGTTAGGGTTAGGGATAGGGTGAGGTTTAGTGTTAGGGTTAGGGTTAGAGTTATGTTTAGGTTGAGGGTGAGCTTTAGGGGTAGGGTTAGGATCAGGGTGAGGGTTAGGTTTAGGGTTAGGGTAAGGGTGAGGGTTAGACTGACGATTAGTGTTAGGGTTAGTGTGAGGTTTAGGGCGAGGATGAGGGATAGGGTTAGGGTGAGGGCTAGGGTGAGTATGAGGGTGAGGGTTAGATTGAGGATTAGTGTTAGTGTTAGTGTGAGGTTTAGGGTGAAGATGAGGTTTAGGGTTGGGGTTAGGGTTTGGATTAATATTAGGGTTAGGCTTAAGGTGAGGGTTAGGGTGAGGGTGTGGATTAGGGTTAGTGTTAGGATTAGGGTTAGGTTTATGGTGAGTGTGAGGGTTAGAGTTAGGGTTACATTTAGTCTTAGTGTTAGGCTGAAGGTGAGGTTAGGGTTAGGGTGAGTGTTAGGGTTAGGATTAGGGTGAGAGTTAGCATTCCTGTTAAGTTTAGGGTTAGGGTGAGTGTTAGGGTTAGGGTTAGTGTTAGGGTGAGAGTTAGGATGAAGGTTAGGGTTAGGATTAGGTTTAGGGTGAGGGCTAGGGTGAGGGTGAGGTTTAGGGTTAGGATTAGGGTGAGGTTTAGGGTTAGGTTTAGGGTTAGTGTTAGGGAGAGGGTGAGGTTTAGAGTTAGAGTTAGGGTGAGTCTGAGGGTGAGGGTGAGGATTAGGGTTAGTGTTAGAATTACGGTTACGGTGAGGGTTAGGTTGAGGTTGAGTGTAAGGCTTAGTGTTCTTTTTAGGATTAGGGTAAGGATTAGGGTGAGTGTGAGAGTTAGGGTTTGGGTTAGGTTTATGCTTAGAGTTAGGCTTAGTGTGAGCCTTAGGGTTAGGGTGAGATTTAGGGGAAGGGTTAGGGTGAGAGTTAGGGTTCGGTTTAAGTTTAGTGTTATGGTGAGGGTTAAGGTTAGGGTTAGAGTTAGGTGTAGGGTTAGGGTTAGGCTTAGGGTGAGGGTGAGGTTAATGATTAGGGTTAGGGTGAGAGTTATGGGTAGGGTTAGGGTGAGAGTTAGAGTTCGGGTTAAGTTTAGGGTTAGGGTGAGGGTTAGAGTTAAGGTTACAGTGAGGGTGAGGGTTAGGGTTAGGTTGAGGGTTAGGGTTAGGCTTAGGATTAGGGTGAGGATTAGGGTTAGTGTTAGTGTGATGGTTAGGATGACGATTAGGGTTATGATTAGGGTTCGGTTTAGGACTAGGTTGAGGGTGAGGGTTGGGATTAGTGTTTGGGTGAGGTTTAGGGTTAGGGTTAGGGTGAGGGTTAGGATATGGGTTAGGGTCACAGTGAGGTTGAGGGTTAGGGTTAGGGTGAGGGTTAGGGTTAGGATTTGGGTTATGGTGAGGGTGAGTTTTAGGATTATATTTAGGGTTAGGGGGAGGGTTAGATCAAGGCTTAGGGTTAGGGTTAGTGTTAGGGTTAAGGTTTGGGTGAGGGTTAGGTTGAGGTTTTGGGATAGGGTTAGGTTTAGGATTACAGTAAGGATTAGGGTATGTGATTGTTAGGGTTAGGGTTAGGCTTAGGGTTATGGTTATGCTGAGGGTGAGGGTGGGGATGAGGATTAGGGTTAGGGTGATGGTTAGGGTTAGGGATAGGGTGTGGGTTAGGATGAGGGATAGGGTTAGGATTATTGTTAGGGTGAGGGCTAGTGTGAGGGTGAGGGTAAGGTTAGGGTTAGGCTTAGGCTTTGGTTTAAGCTGAGTGTGAGGTTGAGGGTGAGGTTTACTGTTAGGGTGATGGTTAGATTTAAGGTTAGGGTGAGGGTTAGGGTTAGGGTTTGGGTTAAGCTGAGGGTGAGTTTGAGGTTTAGAGCTAGGGTAAGGTTGAGGCTGAAGTTGTGGGTTAGTGTTAGGGGTAGTGTTAGAGTTAGGGTTAGGGTGAGGTTTAGTTGAGGGTGAGGGTTAGGCTTAGGGTTAAGATTAGGATTAGAGTAAGGTAAAGGTGAGTGTGAGGGTTAGGGTTAGGGTGAGGGTTAGTGTAAGGATTATTGGGAGGGTTAAGATGAGGGTTTAGGTTAGGATTAGCTTTAGGGTGAGGGCTAGGGTGAGGGTGATGTTTAGGGTTATCGTTAGGGTGAGGTTTATGGTTAGGGTTAGGGTTAGGATGAGGGTGAGTGTGAGGTTTAGGGTTAGACTTAGGGTTAAGTTGAGGCTGAGGGTAAAGGTTAGGATTAGGGTTAGGATTAGGATTTGGGTAAGCGTTAGGGTGAGTGTGAGGGGTAATTTTAGGGTTAGGGTTAGGCTAAGCATTACACTGAGGGTGAGGGAGAGGGTGAGGTTTACGGTTAGGGTGAGGGTTAGTGTTAGGGTTAGGATGAGAGTTAGATTTAAGGTTAAGTTTAGGGTTAGGGTGAGGGTTAGGGTTAGGTTGTGGTTTAGGGTTAAGGTTAGGGTTAGGGTGAGCTTTAGGGTTGGGGTTAGGGTGAGGGTTAGGATGAGGATTAGGGTTAGGATTAGGGTTAGGGTGAGGGCTAGGGTGAGGGCGGTGTTTGGGTTAGTGTTAGGGTGAGGTTTAGTGTTAGGGTTAGGTTTAGGGTGATGGTTAGGTTGAGAGTTAGGGTTAAAGTAATGGTTAGGGTTAGGATTAGGGTTAGGGTTAGAGTTAAGGTTAGGGTTAGGGTGAGGGTTAGTTTTAGGATTAGGGTTAGGGTGAGGGTGATAGTTAGGATTAGGGGTAGAGTTAGGGTTCTTGTTAGGGTTAGGGTTAGGTTTATGGTGAGGGTTAAGATTAGCGTTATTGTTAGGGTTAGGGTTAGGCTGAGGGTGAGGGTGGGGGTGGGTGTGAGGATTATGATTAGGGTTAGGGTTATTGTTAGTGTTATAGTTAGGGTTAAGTTTGCAGTGAGGGTGAGGCTGAGGGTGAGGGTTATGGTTAGGGTTAGGGTTAAGGTTAGTGTTATTGTTAGGGTTAGGGTTAGACTTATGGTGAGGTTGAGGGTGAGGGTGAGGGTTAAGTTTATGGTGAGGTTTAGGGTTTGGGTTAGGTTTAGAGTCAGTGTTAGTGAGAGGGTTAGGTTTAGGGTTAGAGTTAGGGTTAGGGTGAGGGTTATGTTGAGGGTGAGGTTTAGGGTTAGTATTAGGGTTAGGTTTAGAGTGAGATTTAGGGGGAGGGTTTGGGTTAGGGTTAGGGTTAGGGATAGGATTAGGATTAGGGTGAGGGTGAGTGTGTGTGTTAGGGTTAGGTTTAGGGTTGGGCTGAGGGTGAGACTGAGGGTGAGGGTTAGGTTTAGCGTGAGGGTTAGGGTTAGGGTTAGTGAGAGGGTTAGGATTAGGGTTAGGGTTAGGATTAGGCTTAAGGTAAGGGCAAGGGTGAGGGTTAGGTTTAGGGTTAGTGTTAGGATGAGGTTTAGGGTTAGGGTTAGGTTTAGGATTAAGTTGAGGTTGAGGTTTAGGGTTAGAGTTAGGTTTAGGGTGAGGCTAAGGGTGAGTGTTAGGTTTAGGGTTAATGTTAGGATTAGGGTTAGGTTTAGGTGAGGTTTAGGGTGAGTGTGAGGGTTAGGGTTAGGTTTAGGATTACGATTAGGGTTAGGGTTAGTGTGAGTCTGAAGTTTAGGGTTAGGTTTAGGGTTAGGGTTAGGGTGCCATGAGTATGAGGATTAGGGTGAGGGTTTGGCTTAGGCTTAGGGTTAGACTGAGGCTGAGGGTGAGCTTGCGGGTGAGGATTAGGTTTAGGGTTAGGGTGGGGTTTAGGTTTAGGGTTCCGTTTAGGGTGATTGTGAGGTTTAGGGTTAGATATTGGGTTAGGGTGAGGGTTAGGGTGAGGGTTAGTGTTAGGGATAATGTTAGGGATAGGGTGAGGGTGAGGGTTAGGTTTAGGGTTAGGGTTCAGGTGAGGTTTAGGGTTAGGGTTAGGGTTATGGATAGAATTACGGTGAGGGTGAGCGTGCGGGTGACTGTGAGGGTTACAGTTAGGTTTAGATTTAGGCTTAGGGTTAGGCTTAGGGTTAGGCTGACTGTGAGGTTGAGGGTGAGGGTTAGGGTTAGGGTGAGGGTTAGGGTTATAGTTATGGGGAGGGTTAGGGTGAGGGTTAGGTTTAGGATTAGGGTTAGGGTGAGGGCTAGGGTCAGGGTGATGTTTAGGGTTAGGGTTAGGGTGAGGTTTAGGATTAGGATAGGGTAAGGGTGAGCGTAAGATTTAGGGTTAGACTTAGGGTTAAGGTGAGGCTTAGGGTGAGGTTTGGGATTAGGGTTAGGATTAGGATTAGGGTAAGTTTTCGGGTTAGTGTTTGTGTTAAGGTTAGGGTGAGGGTTAGGTTGAGGTTTAGGGTTAGGGTTAGGGTTAGGATTAGGGTTAGGATGAGGTTGAGTGTGATTGTTAGGGTTAGGGTTAGGCTTTGGCTTAGGCTGAGGGTGAGTGTGGGGGTGAGGATTAGGGTTAGTGTGATGTTTAGGGTTAGGGTTAGGGTTAGGGTGAGGGTTAGAATGAGTGTTAGGTTTAGGGATAGGGTGAAGTTTAGTGTTAGGGTTAGGTTTAGAGTTAGGGTGAGGGTGAGGGTGAGGTTTAGGGATAGGGTTAGGGTCCGGGTGAGGGTTAGGGTTAGGTATAGTGTTATGTTTAGGGATAAGGGGAGGGTTAGGATGAGGTTTAGAGTTAGGATTAGGGTTAGGGTAAGGACTACCGTGAGGGTGAAGTTTAGGATTAGGGTTAGGGAGAGGTTTAATGCTAGGGTTACGGTTCAGGTTAGGGTGAGGGTGAGGTTTCAGGTTAGGTTTAGGGTTAGGTTGAGGTTTAGGGTTAGGTTTAGGGTGAGGGTTAGGATGAGGATTAGGGTTAGGATTAGGGTTATGGTGAGGGCTAGGTTGAGGGTGAGGTTTAGTGTTAGTGTTAGGGTGAGGTTCAGGGTTAGGGTTAGTGTTAGGGAGAGGGTTAGGTTGGGGGTTAAGGTTACAGTAAGTGTGAGGGTTAGGGTTATGGTGAGGGTTAGTGTTAGGATTAGGGTTAAGGTGAGTGTGAGGGTTAGGATTAGGGTTAGTGTTAGGGTTATTGTTAGGGTTAGGTTTAGGGTTACAGTGAGGGCTAGGGTTAATGTTAGGGTTAGGGTTAGGGTTAGGCTGAGGGTGAGGGTGGGGGTGGGGTTGTGGATGAGGATTAGGGTTAGGGATAGGGTAATTGTAAGTGTTATGGTTAGGGTTAAGTTTGCGGTGAGGTTGAGGCTAAGGGTGAAGGTTATGTTTAGGGTTAGGGTAAGGGTTAGTGTTAATGTTATTTTTAGGGTTAGGGTTAGAGTTATGTTGAGGTTGAGGGTGAGGGTGAGGTTTAGGTTTAGGGTGAGGTGTAGGTTTTGGGTTAGGTTTAGAGTTAGGGTTAGTGTGAGGGTGAGTTTTAGGGTTAGATTTAGGGTTAGAGTGAGGTTTAAGTTGAGGGTTAGGTTTAGGGTTAGTGTTAGGGTTAGGTTTAGATTGAGAGTTAGAGGGTGTGTTTGGGTTAATGTTAGGCTTAGGGATAGGATTAGGTTTAGGATGAGGGTGAGTGTGTGTGTTAGGATTAGGTTTAGGATTAGGTTTAGGGTTAGGCTGAGAGTAAGTTTGAGGGTGAGGTTTAGGGTTAAGTTGAGGGTTAGGGTTAGGGTTAGGGGGAGGGTTAGGATGAGGGTTAGTGCTAGGTTTAGGGTTAAGGTAAGGGCTAGGGAGAGGGTGAGGTTTAAGGTTAGGGTTAGGGTGAGGTTTAGGTTTAGGTTTAGGGTTAGGGTTAGGGTGAGGGTGAGGTTTAGTGGTATGGTTAGGGTTAGAATTAGGGTTAGGGAGAAGATGAGGTTCAGGGTTAGAGTTAGGGTATGTTGAGGCTGAGGTTGAGCGTTAGGTTTAGTGTTAGTGTTAGAGATAGGGTTAGGGTGAGGGTTAGGGTGGGGTTGAGTTTGAGGGTGAGGGTTAGGCTTAGGGTTAGGATTAGGATTAGGGTAAGGGTTAGGGTGAGTGTGACGGTTAGGATTAGTGTTAGGCTTAGGCTTAGGGTTAGGCTGAGAGTGAGGGTGAGTGTGAGGGTAAGGGTTAGGGTGAAGGTTAGGGTTAGGTTTAGGGTGAGAGTCATGGTTCGGTTAAGTTTTGGGTTAGGGTGAGGATTAGGATTAGGGTTAGGGTGAGGGCTAGGGTGAAGGTGAGGGTTAGGTTTAGTTTTAGGATAAGGTTTAGAGTTAGGGTTAGGGTTTGGGTTAGGGTTAGGATGAGGGTTAGGGTTATGGTGAGGGTGAGAGTTAGGGTTAGGTTGAGGGTTAGTGTTAAGATTATGGTTAGGGTGAGGGTGAGTGTTAGGATTAGGGTTGGGTTGAGGTCTAAGTTGGGGGTGAGTTTTAGAGTTAGGGTTAGGGTTAGGGTGAGGTTTAGGATTAGGGTGAGGGTTAGGGTTAGTTTGAGGGTTACTGTTAGTGTTAGGGTTAGTGTTAGGATGAGGGTAAGTGTTAGGGTGAGGGTTAATGTTAGGGTGAGGGTTATGGTTAGGGTGAGGGTTAAGGTTAGGGTTAGGGTTATTGTTAGGGTTAGGGTTAGGGTTACGGTTAAGGTGAGGGTGAAGTTGAGGATTAGATTTAGGGTAAAGTTTAGAGTTAGGGTTAGGGTTAGAATTAGGGTTAGGGTGAGGGTGAGGTTTAGGGGTAGAGTTAGGGTTAGGGTGAGGGTTAGGGTTAGGGTGAGCGTTAGGGTTGGGTTGATGGTAAGGGTAAAGGTGAGGGTTAGGCTGAGGGTGAGGGTTACACTAAGGGTGAGGGTTAGGGTTAGGGTGAGGGTTAGGTTTATGTTTAGGGTGAGGGTGAGGGTTAGTTTGAGGATTAGTGTAAGGGTTAATGTGAGGTTTAGGATGCGGACCAGGATTAGCGTTATGGTGAGGGCTAGGGTGAGGTTGAGCGTTAGGGTTATTTTTATGGTGCAGTTTAGGGTTAGGTTGATAGTTAGGGTTAGTGTGAGCGTTAGTGTTATTGTTAGGGTTCGTGTTAGGGTGAGGGTAAATGTTAGGATGAGGGTAAGTGTTAGAGTGAGGATTATGGTTAGGGTGAGGGTTAGGAATAGGGTTAGGGTTATTGTTAGGTTTGGGGTTACTGTTACAGTGAGGGTGACGGTGAGGGTTGGGGTTAGGTTTAGGATGAGGTTTAGGTTTAGGGTTAGGATTAGAGGTAGGGTTAGGGTGAGGGTGAGGTTTAGGGTTAGAGTTTGAGATAGTGTTAGTGTTAGGGATAGGGTGAGTGTTAGGGTTAGGGTTAGGCTTAGGCTTAGGCTTAGGCTTAGGCTGAGCATGAGGGTGAGGGTTAGGTTTAGGGTGAGGGTTAGGATGAGGTTTAGGGTTAGGATTATGTTTAGGGTGAAGGCTAGGGTGAGGGTTAGGGTAAGGTTTAGGGTTAGGGATAGGGTTAGGTTTAGGATTTGAGTTAGGGTGAGGGTCAGTTTGAGGGTTAGTGTTAGGGTTAGGGTTAGGCTTAGAGTTAGGGTGAGGTTTAGTGTTAGGGATTGGTTAGGGGTAGGGTGAGGCTGAGGATTAGGGTTAGGTTTCGGGTTAGGTTTAGGGTTTGGTTTAGGGTTAGGGTTAGTGTTAGGGTTAGGTTTAGGGTTAGGCTGAGGGTGAGGGTGGGTGTGAGGATTAAGGTTAGGTTTAGGTTTATTGTTAGGGTGAGGGTGAGTTTTAGGGTTAGAGTTAGGTTCAGGGGGAGTGTTAATGTGAGGTTTATGGTTAGGGTTATTGTTAAGGTTCGGGGGAGGGAGAGGGTTAGGTTGAGATTTAGGGATAGTGTTAGGTTTAGGATTAGGGTTAGGGTGCCGTGAGCATGAGGATTAGGGTGAGGGTTAGGCTTAGGCTTAGTGTTAGGCTGAGGGTGAGGGTGGCTGTGACGATTAGGGTAAGGGTGATTGTTAGGGTTAGGGTTAGGGTTATTGTTAGGGTTAGGGTTCGAGTTACGGTGAGGTTGAGTGTGGGGGTGAGGTTGAGGGTTAGGGTTAGGGTGAGGGTGAGGTTTAGGGTTAGATATTGTGTTAGGGTGAGGGTTAGTGTTAGGGATAGTGTTAGGGTTAGGGTGAGGGTGAGGGTTAGGTTTAGGGTTAGGGTTAGAATTACGGTGAGGGTGAGGGTGCGGGTGTGTGTGAGGGTTAGGGTTAGGTTTAGGGTTAGGCTTAGGGTTAGGCTTAGGGTTAGGCTGATTGTGAGTGTGAGGGTGAGGTTTAGGGTTAGGGTGAGGGGTAGGGTTATAGTTATGGGGAGGGTTAGGGTGAGGGTTAGGGTTAGTATTAGGGTTAGGGTGAGGGCTAGGGTGAGGGTGATGTTTAGGTTTAGGGTTAGGGTGAGGTTTAAGGTTAGGGTTAGGGTTAGGGTGAGGGTGAGGTTTAGGGTTAGATTTAGGATTAAGGTGAGGTTTAGGATTATGGTTAGGATTAGGATTAGGGTAAGGTTTAGTGTTAGTGTTTGTGTTAAGGTTAGGGTGAGGGTTAGGTTGAGGTTTAGGGTTAGGGTTAGGGTTAGGATTAAGATTAGGGTTAGTGTGAGGTTTAGGGTGAGGATGAGGGTTAGGGTTAGGGTGAGGTCTGGAGTGAGGGTGAGGGTGAGGGTTAGATTGAGTATTAGTTTTAGGGTTAATGTGAGGTTTAGGTTTAGAATGTGGTTTAGTGTTAAGGTTAGGGTTAGAATTATTATTAGGGTTAGGCTTAAGGTGAGGGTTAGGGTGTGGGTGAGGTTTAGGATTAGTGTTAGGATTAGGATTAGGGTTAGGGTTAGGGTGAGTGTGAGGGTTAGGTTTGGGTTAGGGTTAGAGTTAGTGTTAGGCTGAAGGTGAGGGGGAGGGAGGAGGGTTAGGGTTAGAGTGCGGGTTAGGATTAGGGTTATGATGAGGGCTAGGGTGAGGGTGAGGTTTAGGATTAGGGTTAGGGTGAGCTTTAGGTTTAGGTTTAGGTTTAGGGGTATGGTGAGGTTGAGGTTTAGGGTTAGAGTTAGGGTTATGGTGAGGCTGAGGGTGAGGATTAGGGTAAGGTTTAGGGTGAGTGTGAGTGTTAGTGTTAGGGTTAGGGTTAGGTTTAGGGTGAGGGTTAGGATGAGGATTAGGGTTAGGTTTAGGGTTAGGATGAGGACTCGTGTGAGAGTGAGGGTTAGGGTTAGAATTTGGGTGAGGTTTAGGGTTAGGCTTAGAGTTAGGGTGAGGGTTAGGATGAGGACTCGTGTGAGAGTGAGGGTTAGGGTTAGAATTTGCGTGAGGTTTAGGGTTAGGGTTAGAGTTAGGGTGAGGGTTAGGATGAGGGTTAGGGTTACGGTGAGGGTGAGAGTTAGGGTTAGGGTGAGCTTTAGGGTTAGGTTTAGGGTTACGGTGAGGGAAAGGGTGAGTGTGAGGGTTAGGGTTAGGGTTAGGCTTAGGGTTAGGGTGAGGGTGAGGTTGAGGGTTTGGATTAGGGTGAGGGTGAGGGTTTTGGTTATTGTTATTGTTATGCTTAGGGTTAAGTTAGTGGTGAGATTGAGGCTGAGGGTGAGGATTACAGTTAGGGTTAGGGTTATTGTTAGGGTTAGTGTTATTGTTAAGGTTAGGGTTAGAGTTATGATGAGGTTGAGAGTGCGGGTGTGGGTTACGGTTAGGGTGAGGTTTAGCGTGAAATTTAGTGTTAGGGTGAGGGTGAGTGTGAGGTTTAGGATTAGAGTTAGGGTTAGGGTGAGGGTTAGGGTGAGGTTTAGGGTTAGGGTTAGTGTTAGGGTTAGGGTGTGGGTGAGGTTTAGGTTGAAGTTTAGGGATAGGCCTAGCTTTAGGATTCGGGTTAGTGTGAGGGTGAGTGTGAGGGTTAAGCTTTGGAGTAGGTTTAGGCTGAGGATGAGGGTTGGGCTGAGGATTATGGTTAGTGTGATGGTTAGGGTTAGGTTTAGTGTTAGAGTTAGGGTTAGAATTATGGTGAGGGTGAGGGTGGGGGTGAGGGTTAGGTTTAGGTTTAGGGTGAGGGTTAGTGTAAGGGTTATGGTGAGGGTGAGGGTTAGGGTTAGGTTGAGCTTCAGTGTTAGGTTTAGGGTTAGGGTGTGGGTGAGTGTTAGGGTTACTGTGAGGTTGAGGATTAGGTTGAGGGTTAGGTTTAGGATTAGGGTTAGGGTGAGGGCTAGGGTGAAGGTGAGGTTTAGGGTTAGGTTTAGGGTGAGGTTTAGGGTTAGGGTTAGGGTTAAGGTGAGGTTTAGGGTTAGAGTTAGTGTTAGGATATGGCTGAGGGTGAGGGTTAAGGTTAGGGTTAGTGTTAGAGTTAGGGTTAGGGTGAGGGTTAGGATGAGGGTGAGGGTTAGGCTTAGGGTTAGGATTAGGATTAGGGTAAGGGTTAGGGTGAGTGTGGGGGTTAGGTTCAGGGTTAGGCTTAGGCTTAGGGTTAGGCCGAGGGTAAGGGTGAGGGTGAGTGTTAGGGTTAGGGTTAGTGTTATTGTTAGGGTTAGTGTTAGATTTACGGTGAGGGTGAGGGTTAGGTTTAGGTTTTGTGTGGGGTTAAGAGTTAGGGTTAGGGTTAGGCAGAGGGTGAGGTTTAGCATTAGATATAGTGTTAGGGGGAGGCTTCGGGTGAGGGTTAGTTTTAGATTTAGTGTTAGTGTTACTATTAGGGTTAGTGTTAGATTTGGGGTTAGGGTGAGGTTTAGGGTTAGGGTTAGTGTAAGGGTTAGGGTGAGGGTGAGGGTTAAGTTGAGGTTTAGGGATAGGTTTAGGTTTAGGATTAGGGTTAGGGTGAGGGTGAGTGTGAGTATTAGGGTGAGGGTTAGGCTTAGGATTAGGGTTAGGCTGAGGGAGAGGTTGGGGGTGAGGACTAAGATGATGGTGATGGTTCGGGTTAGGGTTAGTGTTATTGTTAGGGTTAGGCTTAGTGTTAGGGTTAGGGTGAGGGTGAGGCTTAAGTTGAGGTTTAGGCTTAGGGTTACAGTTAGTGTTAGTGTGAGGGTTAGTGTTAGGGTTAGGGTTAGTGTTAGGGTGAGGTTAAGTGTTAGGGTGAGATCTTGGTTTAGGGTGAGGGTTGTGGTTAGGGTGAGGTTTAGGATTAGGGTTAGGGTTATTGTTAGGGTTAGGTTTAGGGTTAAGGTTACGGTGAGGTTGAGGGTTAGGTTTAGTTTTAGGGTGAGGTTTAGGGTTTAGGTAAGGTTAGAGTTAGGTTTAGGGTGAGGGTGAGGTTTAGGGTTAGAGTTAGGGTTAGGGTGAGGCTGAGGGTGAGAGTTAGGTTTAGTGATAGTGTTAGGTTTAGGGTTATGGTAAGAGTTAGGGTGAGGTTTAGGGTTCGGGTTAGGGATAGGTTTAGGCTTAGGGTGAGTGTGAGTGTGTGTGTTATGGTTAGGTTTAGAGTTAGCCTTAGGGTTAGGATGAGGGTGAGGTTGAGGGTGAGGTCTAGGGTAAGGTTCAGGGTTAGGGTTAGGTTTAGGGGGAGGGTTAGTATGAGGGTTAGAGTTAGGATTAGGGTTAGGGTAAGGGCTAGGGTGAGGGTGAGGTTTAGGGTTAGGTTTAGGGTGAGGTTTAGGGTTAGGGTTAGGGATAAGGTGAGGGTGAGGTTGAGGTTTAGGGTTAGAGTTAGGGTTAGTGTGAGGCTGAGGGTGAGGTTTAGGGTTAGGGTTAGTTTTAGGGTTAGGGTTAGGGTGAGGGTTAGGGTGAGGGTGTGGGTTAGGATGAGGATTAGGGTTAGGTTTAGGGTGAGTGTGGGGGTTAGGGTTAATGTTAGGGTTAGGCTTAATGTTGGGCTACGGGAGAGGGTGAGGGTGAGGTTTTGGGTTAGGGTGAGGGTTAGGGTTAGGGTCATGGCTATGGTTAGGATGAATGTTAGGTTTAGGATTAGGGTTAGGGTGAGAGCTACGGTGAAGTTGATGTTTAGGGTTAGGTTTAGGATGAGGTTTAGGATTAGGTTAGGGTAGGGTTAGGGTGAGGGTGAGGTTTAGGGTTAGAGTTAGGTTTAGAGTGAGGCTGAGTGTGAGGGTTAGGGTTAGTGTTAGTGTTAGAGTTAGGGTTAAGGTGAGGGTTTGTTGAGGGTGATGGTTAGTGTTAGTGTTGGGTTAGGCTTAGGTTTAGGCTGAGGTTGTGTGTGAGGATTAGGATTAGTGTTAGAGTGAGGGTTATCGTTAGGATTAGTGTTAGGGTGAGGGTTAGGGTTAGGGTTAGGGTGAGGTTTAGGATGAGGATTAGGGTTAGGATTAGTGTTAGGGTGAGGGCTAGGGTGAGGGTGAGAGTTAGGGTTAGTGTTAGGGTGAGGTTTAGGGTTATGGTTAGGGTGAGGGTTAGGATGAGGGTTAGGGTTACAGTAATGGTGAGGGTTAGGGTTAGGGTGAGGATTATGATTAGGATTACAGTTAGGGTGAGGATGAGGCTTAGGATTAGGGTTAGGGTTAGGGTTAGGGTTAGGATTAGTGTTATTGTTAGCGTTAGGGTTAGAGTTATGGTGAGGGTGAGGATTAAGGTTAGGGTTAGCGTGAGGTGTAGAGTTAGGTTTAGGTTTAGGGTTAGGGTTATGGTGAGGTTTAGGGTTAGAGTTAGGGTTAGGGGGAGGTTTAGGTCAAGGGTTAGGGTTAGGATTAGGATTAGGGTAAGGGTTCCTGTGAGGGTTCGGTTGAGATTTATCATTAAGTTTAGGGTGAGCTTTAGGTTTAGGGTTAGGATTAGGGTTAGGGTGAGGGTGGGGTTTTGGGTTAGAGTTATGGTTAGGGTGAGGCTTAGGGTGAGGGTTAGGTTTAGAGCTAGTTTTAGTGTTAGGGATATGGTGAGGGTTAGAGTGAGGGAGAGGGTTAGGCTTAGGGTTAGGATTAGGATTAGGTTAAGGGTTAAGGTGAGTGTGACTGTTAGGGTTAGGGTTTCGCTGAGGTTGATGGTCAGCGTGAGGGATATGTTTAGGGTGAAGGTTAGGTTTAGGGTGAGGTTTAGTGTTAGGGTTAGGGTTAGGGTGTGGGTTAGTCTTAGGGTTATGATTAGGGTGTGGGTTAGTCTTAGGGTTAGTGTGAGGGTTAGGATGAGGATTAGGGTTAGGATTAGGGTTAGGGTGATGGCTAGTGAGAGGGTGAGGGTCAGGGTTAGTGTTAGGGTGAGGTCTAGGTTTAGGGTTTAGGGTTAGGGTGAGGGTTAGGTTGAGGGTTAAGGTTACTATAAGGGTGAGGGTTAGCATTAGGGTGAGGGTTAGGGTTAGGATTAGTGTTAGGGTGAGGTTGAGTGTTAGGATTAAGGTAGGGTTAGGGTTAGGGTTTGGCTTAGTCTTAGGATTAGTTTCATTTTTTGGGTTAGGGTTAGAGTTACAGTGAGGGTGAGCGTGAGGGTAAGGGATAGGCTTAGGCTTATGCTTAGGAATAGGCTGAGCGTGAGGTTGACGGTGAGGGTTAGGGTTAGGGGGATGGTTAGGTTTATGGTAGGGTGAGGATTAGGATGTGATTTAGGGTTAGGGTGATGTTTAGGGTGATAAAGATGCTAAGGGTAAAGGTATGGTTTAGGCTGAGGGTGAGGGTTAAAGTTCGGTTTAGGGTTAGGGTAAGGGTTAGGGTTAGAGTTAGGGTGAGTATTAGATTGAGGATTAGGGTTAGGGTCAGTGTGAGGTTTAGTGTAAGGATGAGGGTTAGGGTTAGGGTGAGGGTGAGCATTAGAATTAGGGTTAGGGTGGGCGTTACGGTGAGGGTGAGGGTATGGGTTATGGTTAGGGTGAGGTTTAGTATTAGAATGAGGGTTAGGTTAGTGTGAGGGTTAGTGATAGGGTTAGGGTTAGTGTTAGAGTGAGGGTAAGTGTTATGTTGAGGGTTAGGCTTAGGGTGAGGGTTATGGTTAAGGTGAGGGTTAGGGATAGGGTTAGGGTTAATTTTAGGGTTAGGGTTAGGGTTACGGTTATGGTGAGGGTGAGGGTGTGGATTAGGCTTAGGTTTAGGGTGAGGTTTAATGTTAGGGTTAGGGATAGAGTTAGGTTTAGGGTGAGGCTGAGGATGTGGCTTAGGGTTAGGGTTAATGTTAAAGTTAGGGATAGGGTGAAGGTTAGGTTGAGGGTTAAGGTTAGGGTTAGGATTAGGGATAGGTTGAGCGTTAGGTTTAGGGTTTGGGTTAGGGTGAGGGTGATGTTGAGTATTATGGTTAGGTTTAGGGTTAGGGTTAAGGTTAGAGTTAGGGTTAGGGTTAAAGTTACAGTGAGGTTTAGAGTTAGGGTCAGGCTTAGGGTTAGGCTGAGGGTGAGGGTGGGCTTGAGGATTAGGGTAGGGGTTAGGGTTAGGGTTAGGGGAAGTTTAGGATGAGCATTACGGTAAGGATTAGGGTTAGAGTGAGGGCTAGGATGAGGGTGAGATTTAGGGTTATCTTAGGATGAGGTTTAGGGTTAGGTTTAGGGTTAGGGTGAGGCTGAGGGTGAGGGTTAGGGTTAGGGTTAGTGTTAGAGTTAAGGTTAGGTTGAGGGTTAGGGTGAGGGTGAGGTTTAGGTTTAGGTTTAGGATTAGGATTAGGATTATGGTAAGGGTTAGGTTGAGTGTGAGGATTAGGGTTAGGGTTAGGGTTATGCTTAGGATTAAGCTGAGGGTGAGGTTGAGGGTGAAGGTTAGGGTTGGGTTGAGGGTAAGGGTCAGGGTTACATTGAGCGTGAGGGTTAGGTTTAGGTTGAGGGTTAGGGTGAGGGTAAGCGTTAGAGTTAGTGTGAGTGTTAGGGTTAGGGGTAGGATTAGGCCTAGGGTTACACTGAGGGAGAGGGTGAGCATGAGGTTTAGGGTTAGGGTGAGGTTTAGTGGTAGAGTTAGGGTTAGGGTGAGGGCTAGGGTGAGTGTTAGGGTTAGCTTGAGGATTAGATTAGTTGTACGGTGAGGGTGAGGGCTAGACTGAGGATTAGTGTTAGGGTTATTGTGAGGTTCAGGGTGAGGATGAGGGTTAGGTTTAGGTTGAGGGTTAGGTTGAGGGTGAGGGTTAGGGTTAGAGTGAGTGTGAGAATTAGGGTTAGGTTGATGGTTTGTGTTAGGTTTAGAGTTAGTATTAGGGTGAGGGTAAGTGTTAGGGTGAGGGTGAGGGTTAGGGTGAGGGTTATAGTAAGGTTGAGTGTTAGGGCTAGGGTTAGGGTTACTGTTAGTTAGGGCTACGGTTACGTGGAGGGTGAGGGTGAGGGTTAGGTTTAGGGTTTGGATGAGGATGAGGTTTAGGGTTAGGGTTAGAGTTAGGATTAGGGTGAGGGCTAGGGTGAGGGTTAGGGTGAGGGTTAGTTTTAGGGATAGGGTTAGGATTAGGATTAGGGTTAGGGTTACAGTGAGGGTTAGGGTTAGGGTTTAGCTTAGGTTTAGGCTGAGGGTGAGCTTGGGGGTGAGGATTATGGAGAGTTTTAGGGTTAGGTTATTAATAGTGTTATGATTAGGGTTAAGTTTGTGGTGAGGATGAGGCTGAGGGTGAGGGTTATGGTAAGTTTAGGGTTAGGGTTTGGGTTAGTGTTATTGTTAGGTTTAGAGGTAGACTTACTTTGAGTTTTTGGGTGAGGATGTGGGTTAGGGTTAGGGTTAGGTTTAGGGTGAGTCTTAGGTTTATGGTTAGGGTGAGGTTGAGGTATATGGTTAGAGTTAGGGTTAGGGGGATAGTTAGGGTGAGGTTCAGCGTTATGGTTAGTGTTAGGTTTATGGTGAGGGTGAGGTTTAGGTTGAGGTTTAGGGATATGTTTAGGTTTAGAATTAGGGTTAGGGTGAGGGTGAGTGTGAGTATTAGGGTGAGGGTTAGGTTTAGGCTTAGGGTTAGGCTGAGGGTGAGGGAGAGTTTGAGGGTTAGGGTTAGGGTGAGGGCTAGGGTTAAGGTTATGGGGAGGGCTTGTATGAGCGTTAGGGTTAGTATTAGGGTTAGGGTGAAGGCTAGGGTGAGGGTGAGTTTTAGGGTTAGGGTTAGGGTAAGGTTTAGCGTTAGGTTTAGTGTTAGGGTTAGGGTGAGGTTGAGTTTTATGGTTATATTTAGGGTTAGGGTGAGGCTGAGGGTGAGGTTGAGGGTTGGGGTTAGGGTTAGACTTAGGGTTAGGGTGAGGGTTAGGGTGTGGATGAGGGTTAGGCTTAGTGAAAGGATTAGGATTAGGGTAAGGGTTAGGGTGTGTGTGAGGATTAGGGTTAGGATGAGGTTTAGGTTTAGGGTTAGGTTTAGAGTTAGGGTTAGGGTGAGGGTGAGGTTTAGGGTTAGGGTTAGGGTTAGGGTTAGTGTTAGGTTTAGGGTTAGGGTGAGGGTTAGGCTTAGGGTTAGGCTTAGGTATAGGCTTAGGTGTAGGCTTTGGCTGATCATGAGGGTTAGGGTTAGGGTTAGGGTTAGGGTGAGGGTTAGGGTTAGGATTACGGTGAGGGTTAGGATGAGGTTTAGGGTTAGGATTAGTGTTAGGGTGTGAGCTAGGTTGAGGCTGACTGTGAGGGTTGGGGTTAGGGATAGATTTAGGTTTACGATTAGGTTTAGGGTGAGTGTGAGTGTGAGAGTTAGGGTTAGGGTGAGGGTTAGGCTTAGGGTTAGGGTTAGGGTGAGGGTTAGGATTTTGATTATGGTGAGGGTTTGGCTAAGGATTAGTGTTAGGTTTAGGGTTAGGGTTAAGGTTAGAGTTACAGTGAAGGTTATGGTTATGGTTATGGTTAGGTTTAGGGTTAGGGTGGGGGTTAGGGTTAGGGTTGGTGTTAGGGTGAGGGTGAGGCTGAGGATAAGGTTTAGGTTTAGGATTAGGTTTTGGGTTAGGGTTAGGATTAGGTTTAGGTTTATTGTTATGGTTATGGTGAGGTTTAGGGTTAGGTTTTAGCTTAGGGTTAGGCTGAGGGTGAGGGTGGGGGTGAGGATTAGGGTTAGTGTTAGGGTTAGGGTTATTTTTAGTGTTATGGTTAGGGTTAAGTTTGCTGTGAGGGTTAGGCTAAGGGTGAGGGTTATGGTTATGTTTATGGTTAGGGTTAGGGTTATTGTTAGGTTTAGAGTTAGACTTACTTTGAGGCTTTGGGTGAGGGTGAAGCTTAGGGTTAGTGTGAGGTTTAGGGTGAGGTTTAGGTTTAGGGTTAGGTTTAGGGTGAGTGTGAGGTTTAGGGTTAGAGTTAGGGTTAGGGGGACAGTTAGCGTGAGGTTTATGTTTAGGGTGAAGGTGAGTTTTAGGGTGAGGTTGATGTTTAGGTTGAGGTTTAGGGATAGTGCTAGGATTAGGATTAGGGTTACGTTGACGGTAAGTGTGAGGGTTATGGTGAGGGTTAGGTTTAGGCTTAGGGTTAGGCCGAGGGTGAGGGTGAGTTTGTGGGTTAGGGTTAGGGTGAGGGATAGGGTGAGGGTGAGTTTTAGGGTTAGTGTTAGGGTGAGGTTTAGCGTTAGGTTTAGGGTTAGGGTTAGGGTGAGATTGAGGTTTAGGGTTAGAGTTAGGGTTAGGGTGAGGCTGAGCGTGAGGGTTAGGGTTAGTGTTAGAGTTAGGGTTAGGGTGAGTGTTAGGGTGTGGGTGAGGGTTAGGCTTAGTGATAGGATTAGGATTGTGGTTATGGTTAGGCTGTGTGTGAGGATTAGGGTTAGCATGAGGTTTAGGTTTAGGGTTAGGTTTAGGGTTAGGTTTAGGGTTAGGGTTAGAATGAGGGTGAGGTTTAGGGTTAGAGTTATGGTTAGTGTTAGGGTTAGGGTTAGTGTGAGGTTTAGGGATAGGGTTAGGGTTAGGGTGAGGGTGAGTCTTAGGTTGAGGTTTAGGGATAGGGCTAGGTTTAGGATTAGGGTTAGGATGAGGGTGAGTGTGAGGGTTAGGGTGAGGGTTAGGCTTAGGCTTAGGGTTCAGCTGAGGATGAGGGTGAGTGTGAGGATTAGGGTTAGGGTGATGGTTAGATTTAGGGTTAGTATTATTGTTAGGGTTAGGGTTAGAGTTATGGTGAGGGTGAGGGTGGGGGTGAGGGTTAGGTTTAGGGTAAGAGTGAGGGTTAGGGTAAGGGTTATGGTGAGGGTGATGTCTTGGGTTAGTTTGAGCTTTAGTGTTAGGTTTAGGGTTAGTGTGTAGTTGAGGATTAGGCTTAGTGTGAGGGTGAGTGTTAGGATGAGGGTTAGGTTTAGGAATAGGTTTAGGGTGAGGGCTAGTTTGAGGGTGAGGTTTAGGGTTAGGTTTAGGGTGAGATATAAGATTAGGGTTAGGGTGAAGGTGAAGTTTAGGGTTAGAGTTAGGGTTTAGCTGAGGCTGAGGGTGAAGGTTAGGTTTAGGGTTAGTTTTAGAGTTAGGGTTAATTTGAGGGTTAGGATGAGGGTGAGGGTTAGTTTTAGTGTTAGGATTAGGATTAGGGTAAAGGTTAGGGTGAGTGTGAGGGTTAGGGTCAGGGTTAGGGTTAGGCTTAGGTTTAGGCTGAGGGTGAGGGTGAGGGTGAGTGTTAGCGTTTGGGTGAGGGTTAGGGTTAGGGAAGGTTAGGATGAGCATTATGGTAAGGATTAGGTTTAGAGTGAGGGCTAGGATGAGGGTGAGATTTAGGGTTAGGCTTAGGGTGAGGTTTAGGGTTAGGGTGAGGCTGAGGGTGAGGGTTAGGGTTAGTGTTAGTGTTAGAGTTAGGGTTAGGGTGAGGGTTAGGGTGAGGTTGAGGTTTAGGCTTAGGTTTAGGATTAGGATTAAGGTAAGGGTTAGGTTGAGTGTGAGGGTTAGGGTTAGGGTTAGGGTTATGCTTAGGATTAAGCTGAGGGTGAGGTTGAGGGTGAAGGTTAGGTTTAGGTTGAGGGTAATGTTTAGGGTTACTGTGAGGGTTAGTGTGAGGGTAAGCGTTAGAGTTAGTGTGCAGGTTAGGGTTAGGGTTAGGTTTAGGCTTAGGGTTACACTGAGGGAGAGGGTGAGCAGGAGAGTTAAGGTTATGATGAGGTTTAGCGGTAGAGTTAGGGTTAGGGTGAGGGCTAGGGTGAGGGTTAGGTTTAGCGTGAGGATTAGATTTAGGGGTAGGGTGAGTGTGAGGGCTAGATTGAGGATTAGTGTTAGGGTTATTGTGAGATTCAGGGTGAGGATGAGGGTTAGGTTTAGGTTGAGGGTTAGGTTGAGGGTGAGGGTTAGGGTTAGGGTGAGTGTGAGGATTAGGGTTAGGGTGATGGTTTGTGTTAAGGTTAGAGTTAGTATTAGGGTGAGGATAAGTGGTGGGTGAGGGTGAGGGTTAGGGTGAGGGTTATAGTAAGGTTGAGTGTTAGGGCTAGGGTTAGGTGTTACTGTTAGCGTTAGGGCTACGGTTACGGTGAGGGTGAGGGTGAGGTTTAGGTTTAGGGTTAGGATGAGGTTTAGGTTTAGGGTTAGTGTTAGAGTTAGGGTTAGGATGAGCACTAGGGTGAGGGTTAGGGTGAGGGTTAGGTTCAGGGATAGGGTTAGGTTTAGGATTAGGGTGAGGGTGAGTATGAGGGTTAGGGTTAGGCTTAGGCTTAGGCTTAGGGTTAGGGTGGGGGTTAGGGTTAGTGTTTGGGTTAGGGTGAGGCTGAGGCTGAGGATTAGGGTTAGGGTTTGGGTTAGGTTTAGGGTTAGGGTTAGGGTTACAGTGAGGGTTGGGTTTACAGTGAGGGTTAGGGTTAGGTTTTGGCTTAGGGTTAGGCTGAGGGTGAGCGTTGGGGTGAGGATTAGGGTGAGTTTTACTGTTAGGGATATTGTTAGTGTTATGGTTAGGTTTAAGTTTGCGGTGAAGGTGAGGCTGAGGGTGAGGGTTATGGTTAGGTTTAGGGTTAGGGTTAGGGTTAGTGTTATTGTTAGGTTTAGAGTTAGAGTTACTTTGAGGTTTTGGGTGAGGGTGAGGGTTAGGGTTAGGGTTAGGTTTAGGGTGAGTCTTAGGTTTATGGTTAGGGTAAGGGTGAGGTTTAGCGTTAGAGTTAGGGTTAGGGGGATAGTTAGGGTGAGGTTCAGCGTTACGGTTAGTGTTAGGTTTATGGTGAGGGTGAGGTTTAGGTTGAGGTTTAGGGATAGGGTTATGTTTAGGATTAGGGTTAGGTGAGGGTGAGTGTGAGTGTTAGGGTGAGGGTTAGGTTTAGGCTTAGGGTTAGGCTGAGGGTGAGGGAGAGGTTGAGGGTTAGGGATAGGGTGAGGGCTACGGTTAAGGTTATGGGGAGGGCTTGCATGAGCTTTAGGGTTAGTATTAGGGTTAGGGTGAAGGCTAGGGTGAGGGTGAGTTTTAGGGTTAGGGTTAGTATGAGGTTTAGCATTAGGTTTAGGTTTAGGGTTAGGGTAAGGTTGAGGTTTATGGTTATATTTAGGGTGAAGGTGAAGGTTAGGGTTAGGGTTAGGGTTAGAGTTAGGGTTAGGGTGAGGGTTAGGGTGTGGATGAGGGTTAGGCTTAGTGAAAGGATTAGGATTAGGGTAAGGGTTAGGATGTGTGTGAGGTTTAGGGTTAAGATGAGGTTTAGGTTTAGGGTTAGGGTTAGAGTTAGTGTTAGGATGAGGATGAGGTTTAGAGTTAGGGTTAGGGTTAGTGTTAAGTTTAGGGTTAGTGTAAGGGTTAGGCTTGGGTTTAGGCTTAAGTGTAGGCTTTGGCTGAGCATGAGTGTGAGGGTTAGGGTTAGGTATAGGATGAGGTTTAGGGTTAGGATTAGGGTTAGGGTGAGGGCTAGGTTGAGGCTGACTGTGAAGGTTGGGGTTAGGGATAGATTTAGGTTTACGATTAGGTTTAGGGTGAGTGTGAGTGTGAGAGTTAAGGTTAGGTTTAGGGTTAGGCTTAGAGTTAGGGTGAGGGTTAGGGTTAGGATTTTGGTTATGGTGAGGGTGAGGCTGAGGATTAGTGTTAGGTTTAGGGTTAGGGTTAGGGTTAGAGTTACAGTGAAGGTTATGGTTATGGTTATGGTTATGGTTAGGTTTAGGGTTAGGGTGGGGGTTAGAGTTAGGGTTTGTGTTAGGGTGAGCGTGAGGCTGAGGATTAGGGTTAGGTTTGGGTTTAGGGTTTGGGTTAGGTTTAGGGTTGCTTTAGGTTTATGGTTATGGTTATGGTGAGGTTTAGAGTTAGGGTTTATCTTAGGGTTAGGCTGAGGTTGAGGGTGGGTGTGAGGATTAAGGTTAGTGTTTGGGTTAGGGTTATTTTTAGTGTTATGGTTAGGGTTAAGTTTGCTGTGAGGGTGAGGCTGATGGTGAGGGTTAGGGTTAGGGTTAGGTTATTGTTAGGTTTAGAGTTAGACTTACTTTGAGGTTTTGGGAGAGAGTGAAGGTTAGGGTTAGTGTGAGGTTTAGGGTGAGGTTTAGGTTTAGGTTTAGGGTTAGGGTGAGGGTGAGGTTTAGGTTTAGAGTTTGGGTTAGGGGGACAGTTAGCGTGAGGTTTAGGGTTAGGCTTAGTGTTAGGTTTAGAGTGAAGGTGAGGTTTAGGTTGAGGTTTAGGGATAGTGCTAGGTTTAGGATTAGGGTTACGTTGAAGGTGAGTGTGAGGGTTAGGGTGAGGGTTAGGTTTATTTGGAGGGTTTGGATGAGAGTTAGGGTTAGGATTAGGGTTAGGGTGAGGGCTAGGGTGAGGGTGAGTTTTAGGGTTAATGTTAGGGTGAGGTTTAGCGTTAAGTTTACGGTTAGGGTTAGGGTGAGGTTGAGGTTTAGGGTTAGAGTTAGGGTTAGGGTGAGGCTGAGGGTGAGGGTTAGGGTTAGTGTTAGAGTTAGGGTTAGGGTGAGTGTTAGGGTGTGGGTGAGGGTTAGGCTTAATGATAGGATTAGGATTGTGGTAACGGTTAGGCTGTGTGTGAGGATTAGGTTTAAGATGAGGTTTAGGTTTAGGGTTAGGGTTAGAATGAGGGTGAGGTTGAGGGTTAGACTTAGGGTTAGTGTTAGGGTTAGGGTTAGTGTGAGGTTTAGGGTTAGGGTTTGGGTTAGGTTGAGGGTGAGTTTTAGGTTGAGGTTTAGGGATAGGGCTAAGTTTAGGATTAGGGTTAGGGTGAGGGTTGGCGTAAGGGTTAGGGGGAGGGTTAGGATGAAGGTTAGGGTTAGGATGAGGGTGAGGGTGAGGGTGAGGATTAGGGTTAGGGTGATGGTTAGGGTTAGGTTTAGGGTGAATTTTAGGATCAGGGTTAGGGTTAGGGTGAGGATTAGGGTGAGTGTGACCGTAAGAGTAAAGGTGAGGGTTAGGCTGAGGGTGAGTGTTCCACTAAGAGTGAGGGTTACATTTAGGGTGAGGGTTAGGGTAAGAGTTAGGGTGAGGGTAGGGTGAGGGTGAGGGTTAGATTGAGGCTTAGGGTTAGTATGAGGTTTAGGGTGAGGATTAGGGTTAGTGTTAGGGCGAATGTTTGGGTTTAGGTTGAGAGTTAGGGTTACTGTGAGGGTTAGTATTAGAGTTAGGGTTAGGGTAAGGTTGAGGGTAAGTGTTAGGGTGAGGGTTAGGGTTAGGGTGAGTGTTATGGTTAGAGTGAGGGTTAGGGTTAGGTTTAGGATTATTGTTAGGTTTAGGTTTAGTGTTACAGTGAGAGTGAGGGTGAGGGTTAGAGTTAGGGTGAGGTTTAGGTTTAGGGTTAAGGTTTGAGTTAGGGTTAGTGTGAGGGTGAGGTTTAGGTTTAGGTTTAGTTTTAGGGTTAGGGCTAGGGTGAGGGTAAGGTTCAGGGTTAGGGTTAGGGTGAAGTTTAGTGTTAGGATTAGGGTGAGTGTCAGGGTGAGTTTGAGGTTTAGGGTTAGATAGGGTTAGGATGAGGGTTAGGGTAAGTGTAAGTGTTAGGATTAGGGTTAGGGTGAGGGTTAGGTTGAGGTTGTGTGTTAGGGTTAGGGTTAGGATTAGGATTAGGGTTAGTGAGACAGTGAATGTGATGGTTAGGGTTAGGGTTAGGCATTGGGATAGGCTGAGGGTGAGGTTGAGGTTGAGGGTGAGGGTTAGGGTTAGGGTGATAGTTAGGTTTCGGGTTAAGTTTAGGGTTAGGGTAAGATTTAGTTTGAGGGTGTCGGTAAGTATAAAGATGAGAGTTATGCTGAGGATGAGGGTTACGGTAATGGTGAGGGTTAGGGTTAGGGTGAGTGTTAGGTTAAGGGCTAGGGTTAGAGTTAGGGTGAGGGTAAGGGTTAGAATGAGGATTAGGGTTAGGGTGAGGGTGAGGTTTAGGGTGAGGATGAGGGTTAGGGTTAGAGGTTTAGGGTTAGATTTAGGTTTAGGGTGAGGGTTAGGGTTAGGGTTAGGGTTTGGGTGAGGGTGAGGGTTAGAATTAGGGTGAGGGTTAGGTTTAGTGTGAGGTATAGTGTTAAGGTTAGTGTTAGGGTGAGGGTAAGTGTTATGGTGAGGGTTAGGTTTAGGGTGAGGTTTAGGGTTAGGTTTACGCTGAGGGTGAGGGTGAGGGTGAGGATTAGGGTTAGGGTTAGGGTGAGATTTTGGGTTAGGGTTAGGGTTAGAGTTAGGGTTAGGGTGAAGTTGAGGTTTAGGTTTAGAGTTAGGGTTAGGGTAAGGGTGAGGGTGTGGTTTAGGGTTAGGGTTAGTGTTAGGGTTAGGGTTAGGGTGAGCTTTAGTGTGAGGGTTAGGGTTGGGTTTAGGATTAGGGTTAGGGTGAGGGTGAGTGTGAGGGTTAGGGTTAGGGCTAGGGCTAGGTTTAGGGTTAGGCTGAGGGAGAGGTTGAGGGTGAGAGTTAGGGTTAGGGTTAGAATTAGCCTTAGGGAGAGGTTTAGGGTTAGGGTTAAGGTTAGGGTTCTGGTAAGGTTGAGGTTTAGAGTTAGCATGATGGTTAGGGTGAGAAGTAGGATTAGGGTTAGGTTGAGGGTTAGGGTGAGGCTTAGGTTGAGGGTTTGGGTTTGAGTTAGGGTTAGGGTGAGCATGAGGTTTAGGTTGAGGTTTAGGTTAGGCTTAGTTTTAGGATTAGGGTGAGGTTAAGCATTAGGGTGTTGATTAGGTTTAAGGTTAGGGTGAGGGTTAAGATGAGGTTTAGGGTTAAAATGAAGGTGAGGGTTAGGGTTAAGGTGAGGGTTCATGTTAGGATTAGGATTAGAGTGAGGGTGATGTTTAGGATTAATGTTAATGTTATTTTAAGTGTTATGGTTAGGGTTACATTTGCAGTGAGGGTGAGGTTGAGGGTGAAGGTTAGGGTTAGGGTTAGGGTTAGTTTTAGGTTTAGGATTAGTGTTAATGTTAGGGTTAGGTTTAGAGTTATGGTTTGGGTGAGGGTGAGGGTGAGGGTTAGGGTGAGGGTTAGGGTGACGTTTAGGTTTAGGGTTAGGATTAGGGATTGGGTGAGTGTGAGGTTTAGGGTTAGAGTTAGGATGAGGGAGAGGTTGAGGTGTAGGTTTAGAGTTAGCGTTAATGTGAGGTTTAGGGTTAGGGTTAGGGTGAGGGTGAGGGTTAGGTTGAGGGTTAGGGTTTGGGTTAGGGTAGGTTATAGGTTAGGGTGAGGGCTAGGGTTAGGGTTAGGATGAGGGTTAAGATGAGAGTTAGGGTTTCAGTGAGGCTGAGGGTTAAGTTTCGGGTGAGAGTTAGGGTTAGAATTAGGATTCGGGTGAGGGTGATGGTTAGGATTAGGGTTAGGGTTATTGTAAGTGTTATGGTTAGGGTTACATTTGCATATAGAGTGAGGCTGAGGGTGAAGGTTAGGTTTAGGGTTAGTTTTAGGGTTAGCATTAGTGTTAATAATAGGTTTAGGGTTACAGTTGGGGTTTGGGTGAGGGTGAGGGTGAGGGTTAGGGTTAGGTTTAGGTTAAGGGTGAAGGTTAGGGTGAGGGTTAGAGTTAGGGTTAATGTTAGGGTTAGCGTTAGGTTTAGGGTGAGGGTTAGGTTGAGGTTAAGCGTTAGGATTAGGGTTAGGGTTAGGATTAGGGTTAGTGTGAGGGTGAGTATAGGGTTAGGGTTAAGATTAGGCTTAGGCTTAGGGTTAGGCTGAGGGTGAGGGTGGGGGTGAGAATTAGGCTTAGGGTGATGGTTAGCCATAGGGTGAGGGTGAGGGTTAGGATGAGGGTTAGGGTTAGGATAAGGGTTAGGGTGAGGGCTAGGGTGAGGGTGAGGGATAGGGTTAGGGTTAGGCTTAGGCATAGGCTTTAGGCTGATGGCGATGGTGAGTGTGAGTGTTAGAGTTATGGTGATGGATAGGGTTAGAGTTAGGGTGAGTGTTAGGATGACGGTTCAGGTTAGGGTGAGGGTCAGTATTGAGCATTGGTTTGATAGTAACGTTTAGGCTTAGGTTGAGGGTGAGGGTTAATGTAAGGGTGAGGGTTAGGGTTAGGGTGAATTTTAGGGTAAGGGTTAGGGTTTGGGTTAGATTGAGGATTAGGGTTAGGGTTAGTGTGAGGTTTAGGGTGAGCATGAGGTTTAGGGTGAGGGTTATGGTAAGAATTAGGGTTAGGGTGAGGGCTGGCGTGAGGGTGAGGGTTAGGGTTAGGGTTAAGTTTAGGGTGAGGGTTAGGGTGAGGGGTAGGGTTAGGTTTAGGTTGAGGGTTAGGTTCAGTGTGAGGGTTACGGTTAGGGTAACGGTTTGGGTGAGGGTGAGGTTTAGGGTTAGGAAAAGTGATAGGGTTAGTGTTACACTGAGGGTGAGGGTGAGTGTGAGGGTGAAGGTTAGGGTTAGGGTGAGGGCTAGGGTGAGGATTAGGGTAAGGGTGAGGGTTAGGGTGAGGGTGATGGTAAGGGTAAAGTTGAGGGTTAGGCTGAGCGTGATTGTTAAGATAAGGGTGAGGGTTAGTGTTAGGGTGAGGGTTTGGTTAAGGGTTCGGGTTAGGTTTAGGGTGAGGGTTAGATTGAGGATTATGGTTAGGGTTAGTTTGAGGTTTATGTTGAGGATGAGGGTAAGGGTTAGGTTGATGGTTAGGGTTAGAATGAGGGTTAAGGTGAGGGCTAGGGTGAGGGTGAGGTTTAGGTTTAGGGTTATTGTTAGGGTGAGGTTTAGGGTTATGGTGAGGGCTATGGTTAGTGTGAGGGTTAGTGTTAGAGGTATTGTTAGTGTTAGGCTGTGGGTAAGTGTTAGGGTGAGGGTTAGGGTTAGGGTGAGGGTTAGGGTTAGGGTAGGGTGAGGTTGCGGGTGAGAGTGAGGGTTAGGGTGAGGATTAGGGTGAGTTTTAGGGTTAAGGTGAGGGTTAGGGTTAGGGTTAGGGTGTGGGTGATGGTGAGGGTGAGAGTTAAGTTTAGAGTTATGGTGAGGTTTCGGATAAGTGTGACATTTAGGGTGAGGATGAAGTTAAGGGTTAGGGTGAGGGTTAGGGTGAGGGTGAGGGATAGGGTTAGGGTTTGGGTTAGGGTGACCGTTAAGGTTAGGGTTTTGCTTAGGGTTAGGGATAGGGTGAGTGTGTGGGTGAGAGTGAGGGTTAGCCTGAGGGTTATGGTGAGGGTTAGAGTTAGGGTTAAGGTGAGGGTTAGGGTAAGGGGTAGGGTTACGGTTAGGGTGAGAGTTAGGTTTAGTGTGAGAGTTTGGGTTAGGGTTAGGGTTAGGGGTAGGGTTAGCGCTAGGGTTAGGTTTAGGGTTAGGGTTAGGGAGAGCGTTAGGTTGAGGGACAGTTTCAGGTGTATGGTGAGGGTTAGGTTGAGGGTTAGTGTTTTGGTTAAATTTAGTGTGAAGGTTAGGGTGAGGCTGAGGATAAGGGTAAGGGTGAGGGTGAGGGTGAAGGTTAGGGTGAGGTTTAGGGTTAGTGTTAGGGTGAGGGGCAGGTTTAGTGTGAGGGTCAGGATTAGGGTGAGGGTTAGGGTGTGGGTGAGTATTAGGGTTAGGGTAAGTGTTAGGGTGAAGGTAAGGGTTAGGGAGAGCATTAGGGTGAGGGACATTTTCAGTGTTAGAGATAGGGGTATGTTGAGGGTTAAGTTGCATGTTAGGGTTTGGGTTAAAGTTAGGGTGAGGATGAGGTTGAAGTTTAGGGTTAGGATTAGGTTGAGGGTGAGTGTTAGGTGGAGGGTGAGGGTGAGGGTTCGGTTGAGGGTTTGGGTTAGGTTTAGGTTTAGGTTGAGGGTGAGGGTGAGGGTTAGGGTGAGGGCTAGGGTTAGGATTAGGGTTAGGGTGAGGGTGAGGGAGAGGGTTATATTTAGAATTAGGGTTAGGTTGACGATGAGGGTGATCGTTAGGGTTAGGGTTGGGTTAGGTTTTTTGTTATGGTTAGGGTTAGGGTGAGGTTGAGGGTGAGGGTGAGGTTTAAGATTGGGGTTAGGTTTAGTGTGAGGGTGAGGGTGAGGGTTAGGGTTAGGATTAGGGTTAGTGTTAGGGTTAGTCTGAGGGTGAGGGTGAGGTTGAGGATGAGGGGTACGGTTAGGTTTAGGGTTAGGTTTAAGATGAGGGTTAGGGTTAGTATGAGGGTTAGGTTTAGGGTTAAGGTGAGGTTAAGGGTTAGGTTGAGGGTTAGGCTGAGTGTTAGGGTGAAGGTAAGGGTTAGGGTGAGGGTTAGTTTTAGGGTTAGGGTTAGAGTCAGGATTAGGGTTAGGGTGGAGGTTAGGGTTAGTGGTAGGGTTAGGTTGAGAGTAAGAGTGAGGGTTAGTGTTAGGATTTGTGTTCGGGTTAGGGTGAGGTGGGGGTGAGGGTGAGGGTGTGGGGTAGTGTGAGGCTTAAGATTAGGGTTAGGGTGAGGGTTAGGGCGAAGGTAAGTGTTAGGGTGAGGGTTAGGGTTAGGGTGAGTTTTAGGGTGAGGTTGAGGGTTAGGGTTAGGTTCAGGGTTACGGTGAGGGCTAGGGTGCGAGTGATAGTTAGGGTTAGCTTTAGGCTTAGGGTGAGGGTTATGGTTAGGGTGAGCGTTAGGTTTAGTGTGAGGATTATTGTTAGGGTTAAGGTGAGTGTTAGGGTGAGCTTAAGGGATAGGGTGAGCGTTAGGGTTAGGGTGAGGGTTAGGGTAGGTTAGGGTTAGTGTCAGGATTAGGGTTAGGGTGGAGGTTAGGGTTAGGTTGAGGGTTAGGGTGAGGGATAGGGTTAGGTGTAGGGTTAGGTTTAGAGTGCAGGTGAGGTTTAGTGTTAGGATTAGAGTTAGGTTTATGCTGAGGGTGTTGGCAAGGGTGAGGGTTAGGGTAAGGGTGAGGGTGAGGCTTAGGGTTAGGGTGATTATTAGGGTTAGGATCATGTTTAGGGTGAGGGTGTGGGTTAGGTGGAGGGTGAGGTTGAGGGTTCGGTTGAGGGCTTGGGTTACGTTTAGGGTGAGAGTGAGGGGGATGGTGAGGGTTAGAGTTAGGGTTAGGGTTAGGCTTAGGGTTAGGGTGAGGGTGAGGGAGAGGGTTACGTTTAGGATTAGGAATAGGGTTAGGGTTAAGCTTAGGGTGAGGATGAGGGTGTGGGTTAGGGTGAGGTTAGGGTTAGGGTTAAGGTTATTGTTAGGGTTAAGTTTAGGGTGAGGTTGAGGATGACGGTGAGGGTGAGGGTTAAGATTAGGGTTAGGTTTAGGGGGAGGGGGAGGGTGAGAGTTTAGGTTAGGATTAGGGTTAGGGTTAGGCTGAGGGTGAGGGTGAGGGTGAAGGTTAGGATGAGGGGTACGGTTAGGTTTAGGGTTTGGTTTAGGATGAGGGTTAGGGTTACTGTGAGGGTTAGGTTTAGGGTTAGGGTGAGGGTAAGGGTTAGGTTGAGGGTTAGGGTGAGGGTTAGGGTTAGGGTTAGCGTTAGAGTCAGGATTAGGGTTAGGGTGGAGTTTAGGGTTAGGGTGAGTGTTAGCGTTGGGGTAAGGTTAGGATGAGAGTGAGGGTGAGGGTTAGTGTTAGGTTGAGGGTAAGGGTTAGGGTTAGGGTGAGGGTGAGGTTTAGGTTTACCGTTTGCGTTATAGTGAGGGTTAGGTTGAGGGTTAGGGTTTGGGTTAGTGTTAGGTTGGGGGTGAGGGTTAGGGTGAGGTTTAGGGTTAGGGTTAGTGATAGGGTGAGAGTTAGGGTGACAATAAGGTTTAGCGTGAGTGTTAGGGTTAGGGTGAGGTTGAGGGTGAGGTTGAGGGTTAGGGTTAGGGTGAGGGTTAGGGTGACATTAAGGGTAAGGTTGATGGTGAGGATTAGACTGAGGGTGAGGTTTACTGTAAGGGTGAGGATTGGGTGAGGGTGAGGGTTAGGGTGAGGGTTAAGGTTAGGATTAGGCCGAGGGTGAGGGCAAGGGTTAGGGTGAGGGTGAGGGTGAGGTTTAGCGTTAGGGTTAGTGTTACAGTTAGGGTGAGGGCTAGAGTGAGGCGTAGGGATAGAGTTCGAGTGATGGTTAGGTTTAGTAAGAGCATTAGGGTTACAGTTAGGATTAGGATTAGTGTGAGGGTAAGGGTTAGGGTGATGGTTAGGGTGAGAGTGAGGGTTAGGGTTACCGTGAGTGTTACGGTGAGGGTTAGGGTTAGGGTTAGGGTTAGTGTTAGGGTGAGGGTTCGGGTTACGGTGAGGGTCAGAATGAGCATTGGGGTGATAGTAACGTTTAGGGTTAGGTTGAGGGTGAGGGTTACGGTAAGGGTGAGGGATAGGGTTAGGGTGAAGTTTAGGGTAAGGGTTAGGGTTAGGGTTAGATTGAGGATTAGGGTTAGGGTTAGTGTGCGGTTTAGGGTGAGCATGAGGGTTAGGGTGAGGGTTAGGGTAAGAATTAGGGTTAGGTTGAGGGCTGGCGTGAGGGTGAGGGTTAGGGTTAGGGTTAAGTTTAGGGTGAGGGTTAGGGTTACAGTGGAGGTTAGGGTTCGGGTGAGAATTAGGGTTAGGGGTAGGTTTAAGTTTAGAGTGAGGGTGAGGTTTAAGGTTAGGATTGGAGTTAGGATTAGGCTGAGGTTTAGGGTGAGGGTGAGGGTTAGGGTTAGGGTGGAGGTTAGGGTTAGGGTGAGGGTAAGAGTTTGGGTTAGAGTATTGGTGAGGGTGAGGGTGAAGGTGAGGTTTAGGGTTAGGGTTAGGGATATTGTGAGGGCTAGGGTGAGGGTTAGGGTTAAGGTGAAGGTGAGGGTGAGGGTTTCGTTTAGGTAAGGGTTATGGTTAAGGTGAGGATTAGGTGAGGGTGAGGGTTAGGGTGAGGGTTACCTTTAGGGTCAGGTTTAGGGTTAGGGTTAGGGTGAGTGTTTGGGTTAGGGTGATGTGTAGGGTGATGTTGAGGGTGAGAGTGTGGAAGAGAGTTAGGGTTAGCGTGCGGGTTAGCCTGACAGTGAGAGTTAGGGTGAGGGTGAGGATTAGGGTTACGTTTAGGGTGAAAGTTAGGTTTAGGGTTAGGGTTAGAGATAGGGTGAGGGGTAGGTTTTGGGTTAGTGTTAGCGTTAGGGTTAGGCTGAGGATAAGGTAAGTGTGAGGGTTAGGGTTAGGGTGAGGGTTAGGGTTAGTGTGAGTGTTGCGGTTAGGGTTAGCGTTAGGGTAAGGGTTAGTATGAGGTTTGAGGTGAGGGTGAGGGTTAGGGTTAGGGTGAGAGTAAGGGTTGGGGTGAGGGTTAGGGTGAGGGTGAGGTTTAGGCTTAGGGTTCGGGTTATGGTGAGGGTTAGTTTGAGGGTTAGGGTTTGGGTTAGGGTTAGGGTGAGTGTGAGGGTTAGGGTGAGGTTTTGGGTTACAGTAAGTGTTAGGGGTAGGGTTAGAGTGAGGGTATGGTTTAGGGTGAGGTTTAGGGTTAGGGTGAGGATTAGGGTTAGGGTTAGGGTGAGGGCTAAGTTGAGGTTGAGTTTTAGGGTGAGGGTTATGGTGAGGGTGAGGGATTGTTTTAGGTAAGGATTACGTATAGGTTTAGGGTTAGGGTGAGGGTTAGGTTTAGGGTGAGGGTTAGCTTGAGGCGTACGGTTTGGGTTAGGGTGAGGATTAGGGTTAGTGTGAGGGTAAGGGTGATGGTGAGGATTAGAGTGAGGGTGAGAGTTACTGTAAGGGTGAGGATTGGGTGAGGGTGAGGGTTAGGGTGAGGGTTAGGGTTAGGATTAGGCCGAGGGTGAGGGCAAGGGTTAGGGTTAGGGTTAGGGTTAGGGTGAGGTTTAGCGTTAGGGTTAGTGTTACAGTTAGGGTGAGGGCTAGAGTGAGGGGTAGCGATAGATTTCTAGTGCTGGTTAGGTTTAGTAAGAGCATTAGGGTTACAGATAGGGTTAGGATTATTGTCAGGGTAAGGGTTAGGGTGAAGTTTAGGGTGAGAGTGAGGGTTAGGGTTACCGTGAGGGTTAGGGTTAGGGTTAGTGTTAGGGTGAGGGTTAAGGTTAGGTTAAGGTTTATGGTGAGGGTTATGGTTAGGGTGAGGTTGAGTGTTAGGGTTAGTGATAGGGTTACGGTGAGGGCTAGGGTGAGAGTTAGAGTTAGGGTTAGGGTGAGGGTTAGGGTTAGGGTGAGATTTAGGTTTTGTGTGAGGGTTAGTGTTAGGGTTAGGGTGAGTGTTAGGGTGAGGGTAAGGATTAGGGTGAGGGTTAGGGTCAGGGTGAGGTTTAGGTTTAGGATTATGGTTAGTGTCAGGGTTAGGGTTACAGTGGAGGTTAGGGTTCGGGTGAGAGTGAGGGTTAGGTGTAGGGTTAGGCTTAGAGTGAGGGTGAGGTTTAAGGTGAGGATTGGAGTTAGGGTTAGGCTGAGGGTGAGGGTGAGGGTGAGGTTTAGGGTTAGGGTGGAGGTTAGGGTTAGGGTGAGGCCTAGAGTTTGGGTTAGAGTATTGGTGAGGGTGAGGGTGAAGGTGAGGTTTAGGGTTAGGGTTAGGGATATTGTGAGGGCTAGGATGAGGGTGAGGGTTAAGGTGAAGGTGAGGGAGAGGGTTTCGTTTTGGTAAGGGTTATGGTTAAGGTTAGGATTAGGTGAGGGTGAGGGTTAGGGTGAGGGTTACCTTTAGGGGGAGGTTTAGGGTTAGGGTTAGGGTGAGTGTTAGGGTTAGGGTGATGTGTAGGGTGATTTTGAGGGTGAGGGTGTGGAAGAGATTTAGGGTTAGCGTGAGGGTTAGCCTGACAGTGAGAGTTACGGTGAGGGTGAGGATTAGGGTTACGTTTATGGTGAAAGTTAGGTTTAGGGTTAGGGTTAGAGATAGGGTGAGGGCTAAGTTGAGGGTGAGTGTTAGGGTGAAGGTTATGGTGAAGGTGAGGGTTTGTGTTAGGTAAGGATTACGGTTAGGTTTAGGGTTAGGTTGAGGGTTAGGTTTAGGATGAGGGTTAGCTTGAGGGGTACAGTTAGGGTTAGGGTGAGAATTAGGATTAGTGTGAGGGTTAGTGTTGGGTTAGGGTTAGGGTGAGGGTTAGGGTGAGCCTAAGGGTTAGGGTGAGGGTGAGGGTTAGGTTTAGGGTTAGGGTTAGGGTTAGGTTGAGAGTGAGAGTTAGGGTGAGGGTAAGGGTTAGGGTGAGGGTTAGGTTGAGTGTAAGGGTTAGAATTAGCATTAGGGTTACGGAGAGGGTTAGGGTTCAGCTGAGGGTGAGGGTTAGGGTTAGGGTGAGGGTTAAGTTTAAGGCGAGGTTTAGTGTTAGGGTTAGGGTTTGGGTGAGGGTGAGGGTGATGATGAGGGTTAGGGTTAGGGTGAGTGTGAGGGCTAGGGTTAGGGTGAGGGTTAGGGTTAGGCTTAGGGTGAGGTTTAAGGTTAGGTTTAGGGTGAGGGTTAGGGTGAGGGTGAGGGTTTGTGTTAGGTAAGGATTACGGTTATGTTTAGGGTTAGGTTGAGGGTTAGGTTTAGGATGTGGGTTAGCTTGAGGGGTACAGTTAGGGTTAGGGTGAGAATTAGGGTTAGTGTGAGGGTTAGTGTTGGGTTAGGGTTAGGGTGAGGGTTAGGGTGAGCCTAAGGTTTAGGGTGAGGGTGAGGGTTAGGATTAGGGTTAGGTTGAGAGTGAGAGTTAGGGTGAGGGTAAGGGTTAGGATGAGGGTTAGGTTGAGTGTAAGGGTTAGAATTAGCATTAGGGTTAGGGAGAGGGTTAGGGTGAGGGTTAGGGTTCAGCTGAGGTTAGGGTGAGGGTTAAGTTTAAGGCGAGGTTTAGTGTTAGGGTTAGGGTTAGGGTGAGGGTGAGGGTGATGGTGAGGGTTAGGGTTAGGGTGAGTGTGAGGGCTAGGGTTAGGGTGAGGGTTATGGTTAGGCTCAAGGTGAGGTTTAAGGTTAGGTTTAGGGTGAGGGTTAGGGTGAGAGGTAGGGTTAGGGTTGGGTTAGTGTGAGGGCTAGGGTGAAAGTAAGGGTTAGGGTGTGGGGGAGGGTTAGGGTTACGGTGATGGTTTGGGTTAGGTTTAGGCTGAGTGTTAGGTTGAGGGTTTGTGTTAGGTCTAGGCTTAGGGTGCAGGTTAGGGTTAGGTTTAGGGTTACGGTTCGGTGAGTTGTAGGGTTAGGGTTAGGGTTAGTGTGAGGGTTAATGTGAGGGTGAGTGTAGGGTTAGCATTAGGGTTAGGGTGAGGGTGAGGTTTAGGATTAGGTTTAGGGTGAGAGCTAGGGTGAGGGTGAGGGTTAGGGTTAGGGATAGAGTGAGGATTAAAGGTTAGGGTTAGGGTTAGGGTGAGGGTTAGGGTTAGGGTGAGGGTTATGGTTAGCATTAGGGTTAGGGTTAGTATTAGCCTGAGGGTTAGGGTTAGATTTAGGTTTAGGTTGAGGGTGAGGGTGAGGTTTAACCTTAGAGTTAGGGTGAGGGTTAAGTTTAGGATGAGGGTTAGGGTTATTGTTAGGGTTAGGGTGAGGGTGAGGCTTAGGTTTAGGGTGAGGTTTAGGTTTAGGTTGATGGTTAGGTTAGTGTGAGGGTTAGTGTTGGGGTTAGGGTTAGTGTTAGGTTGAGGGTAAGTGTTAGTGTGCGGTTAAGGATTAGGGTGAGGTTTAGGGTTAGGGTTAAGTTTAGGATTAGGGTGAGGGTGATGTTTAGGGTTAGAGTTAAGGTTAGTTTGAGGGTCAGGGTAAGGTTTAGTGTTAGGATTTGGGTTAGGGTGAGGTTTAGGGTGGAGGTGAGGGTTAGGGTTAGGTTTAGGATTAGGATTACGATTAGGGTTAGGGTGAGGGTGAGTGTGAGGGTTAGGTTTAGGGTTAGGATTAGACTTAGGTTGAGGGTGTGGGTGAGGGTTAGGGTGAGGTTTAGGCTTAGGCTTAGAGATAGAGTATGGGCTAGGGTGAGGGTGAGGGTTTGGGTTAGGGTTAGGGTATGGGTTAGGGTGAGGGTTAGGGTTAGGGTTATTGTTGGGGTTAGGGTTGGGGTTAGGTATAGGCTTAGTGTTAGGTGGATGGTGAGGGTGAGGGTGAGGGTTAGGGTTAGTGTGAGGGTTAGGGTTAGAGTGAGAGTTAGGGTAAGGGTTAGGGTTAGGGTTAGCCTGAGGTTAAGGGTTAGGTTGAGATTTAGTGTGAGGGTGAGGGTTAGGGTTAGGGTTAGGGTGAGGGTGAGGTTAAGGGTTAGGGTGAGATTTAGTGTGAGGCTGAGGTATAGGGTTAGGCTAAGGGTGAGGGCTAGGGTGAGGTTTAGGTTTAGGTTTAGGGTGAGGTTTAGAGTGTGGTTTAGGGTTAGGTTTAGTGTGAGCGTTAGGGTAAGGGTAATTGTTCGGGTGAGGGTTAGGGTGAGGATGAGTGATAGGGTTACTGTTAGGGGTAGGGTGAGGGTTAGAGTTAGGGTTTAGCGTTAGTGTGAGGGTTTTGTTTAGTGTTAGGGTTACGGTTATGGTGAGGTTTAGGGTGGGGGTGAGGGTTAGGGTTAGGATTAGTATTAGGGTTAACGTGAGGGTGAATGTGAGGGTTTGGGTTAGGGTTAATGCTAGGATTAGACTTAGGGTGAGGGTGAGAGTGAGGGCAAGGGTTAGGTTTAGGGTGAGGTTTAGGGTTAGGGTTATGGTGAGGGTTCGGGTGAGGGTGAGTGTGAGGGTGAGGGTGAGGGTTAGGGTGTTGATGATGGTTAGTGTTAGCGTGAGGTTTAAGGTGACGGTGACGGTTTGGGTGAGGGTGATGGTTAGAGTTAGTGTGAGTATTAGGTTTAGGGTTAGGATTAAGGTTATGGTGAGGGTAAGGGTTAGGGTTAGGTTTAGAGTGAGGGTCAGGGTTAGGGTTAGCTTTAGGGTTACGCTGAGGTATAGGGTTTGGGTTAGGGTTAGGGTTAGGGTGAGGTTGAGGGTTAGATTTAGGGTTTAATTGAGGTTTAGGGTTAGGGTGAGGGTTAGGGATAGGGTTAGGGTTAGGGTGAGGGTTATTGTTAGGGTTCGGGTTTGAGTTAGGTTGAGTATGAGGGTGAGGGTTAGTGTTAGGATTATGGTTAGGGTTGGTGTTAGGCAGAGGGTGAGGGTGAGGGTGAGGGTTAGGTTTAGTGTTAGGGTTAGGGTGAGTGGTAGGGTTAGGGATAGGGTGAGGTTTAGGTTTAGGGTGAGGGTTTGGGTTAGTTTGAGTGTTAGGGTGAAGGTGTGTTTGAGTTTGAGGGTTAAGGTTAGTGTGATGGTGACGGTGAGGTTTAGGGTTAGGATTCTGGTTAGGATTTGGTTGAGGGTGAGGGTTGGGGTTAGGGTTAGTGTGAGGGTGAGGGTGGGTGTTAGGGTTAGGGTTAGGTTTAGGATTAGGTTTAGGTTTAGGTTAAGGGTAAGGTTTAGGGTGAGTGTTAGGTTTAGGGTTAGGGTGAGGGTTAGGGTGAGGGTTAGGGTTAGGGTTAGGGTTAGGGTCAGGTGTAGGTTGAGGGTTAGGATTAGGGTAAGGACTAGGTTTAGGCTGAGGGTGAGGGTGAGGTTGATGGTGAGGGTTAGGGTTAGAGTGAGGGTTAGTGTGAGGGTGAGGGGGAAGGGGAGAATTTGGTTTAGGGTTAGAGTTAGGTTGAGGGTGAGGGTTAGGATTAGGGGTAGCAGTAGGTTTAGGCTGAGGGTGAGGGTGAGGTTGAGGGTGAGGGTTAGGGTTAGGGTGAGGCTAAGGGTTAGGGTTAGGGTGAGGGTTAGGGTTAGGGTGATTTTTAGGGTGCCGCTGAGAGTTAGGGTGAGGGTGAGTTTGAGTGTGAGGTTTAGGGTGAGTGTGAGTGTGAGTGTGAGTTTGACGATTAGGATTAGGTTTAGGATGATTGTAAGGGTTATCTTTAGGATTATGGTTAGTGTAAGGCTTAGGCTGAGGGTGAGGGTGAGGGTGAGGGTTAGGGTTAGGGTTAGGTTGAGGGTTAGGGTTAGTGTGAGGGTTAGAGCGAGGGTGAGGTTCACGTTCAGGTAGAGGTTGAGAGTGACATAGAAGGTGAGGGTTAGGGTTAGGGTTATGGTTAGGTTGAGGGTGAGGGTGAGGGTTAGGGTTAGGGTTAGTGTTATTTTTATGGTTAGGGTTAGGGATAGTAATAAGGTGAGAGTGAGGGTGAGGGTTAGCATGAGGGTGATGGTTACGGTTATGGTTATGGTGAGGGTGAGGGTGAGACTTAGGGTTAGGATTAGGGTTAGGGTTAGGGTTAGGATGAGGGTTGGGCTGAGGGTTAGAGTTAGGGTTAGTGTGAGGTTTAGGTTTAGGGTTATGGTTAGGGTGAGGGCAAGGGTTATGGTGAGGGTTAGGTTGAGTTTGAGGGTTAGGGTTAGGGAGACGGTTAGGGTGAGATTTAGGGTTAATGTTAGGGTTAAGGTTAGGGTTAGTCTAATGGTTATAGTGAGAGTTACTGTGAGGGTGAGGGTTTGGGTTAGGGTGAGGGTAAGTGTTAGGGTGAGGGTTAGTGTGAGGGTTTGGGTTCGGGTTAGCATTAGGGTTAGGTTCAGGGTGAAGGTTAGGTTGAGGTTTAGTGTCATTGTTCGGGATAGGGTGAGTATTAGGGTTAGTGTGAGGGTGAGGGTCTGGATTAGGGTTAGGTTTAGATTTAGGGTGAGGGTGAGGGTGAGGGTTAGAATTAGTATTAGGGTTAGGGTTAGAGTTAGGTCACATTGACTGTGAGGGTTAGGGTTTGGGTTTGAATTAGGCTGAGGTTGATCGTGAGGGTTAGGGTTAGGATTAGGGTTAGGGTTATGGTTAGGTTTAGGATGAGGGTGAGGGTGAGGCTTATGGTTAGGTTTAGGGTGAAGTTTAGGTTTAGGGTGAGGGCTATGGTGAGGTTGAGTGTTAGGGTGAGTGTGAGGGTGAGGTTGAGGGTTTCTATTAGGTAATGGTTAGGGTTAGGGTTAGGGTGAGAATTAGGTTGAGGGTGAGGTTTAGGTTGAAGGTTAGAGTTAGGGTGAGGATTAGGGTGAGGCTGAGTGTTAGGGTGAGGGTTAGTGTTATGGCGAGGATTAGGATTAGGGTTATGTTGATGCTGAGGGTTAGGTATACAGTAAGGTATAGGGTTACGGTGAGGGTTAGGGTTAGGGTTAGGGTGAGGGTGAGGTTGAGGGTTAGGTTAGGGTGAGGTTTAGGGTTAGGGTTAGGGTTAGTGTAAGGGTTAGAGTTAGGGTGAAGGTTAGGATTAGGGTTAGGGTGAGGTTTATGGTGAGGGTTTTGTTTAGAGTTAGGGTGAGTGTGAGGTTTAAGGTTAGGGTGAGTTTTAGGTTTAGGGTGAGGGCTACAGTGAGGGTGAGGTTTAGGGTGAGTGCAAGGGTGAGGGTTTCAGTTAGGTAATGATTAAGGTTAGGGTTGGGGTGAGGATTAGGGTAGGGTGAGGTTTAGGTTGAGGGTTAGGGTTAAGGTGAGGGTTAGGGTGAGGCTGAGGGTTAAGGTTTGGGTTCGGGTTCGGGTGAGGGTGATGGTGAAGGTGAGGTTGTGGATTAGGGTTAGGTTTAGGCTGAGGGTTAGGGTGACTTTCAAGGTTAGGGTGAGGGTGAGGGTTAGGATTAGGGTTAGGGTGAGGGTTAGGTTTAGGGTGAGGTTTTGGGTGATGGGTTGGGTTAGGGTTAGGGAGAGGGTTAGGGTTAGGGTGAGAGTTAGGTTTAGTTTGAGGGTTAGGTTGAAGTTGAGTTTGAAGTTGAGGGTTAGGGTGAGGGTGATGGTGACGGTGAGATTTAGGGTTAGGATTCGGGTTAGGGTTAGGGTGAGGTTTAGGGTTAGGGTTTGGGTTAGGTGAGGGTAGGTTGAGGATGAGGGTTAGGGTTAGGGTTAGGATTAGGGTTAGACTTAAGGTAAGGATTAGGGTTAGGGTGAGTGTTAGGTTTGGGGTTAGGTTGAGGGTTAGGGTTTGGTTTAGGTTTAGGGTGAGGGTTAGGGTAAGGATTAGCGTGAGAGTGAGGGTTAGAGTGAGGGTAGGGTTAAGGATAGGGTAAGGGTTAGGGTAAGGTTGAGGGTTAGTTTTAGGTTTAGTGTTAGGGTGAGGGTGATGCTGAGGGTTAGGGTTAGGGTTAGTGTGAGGATAAGGGTTAGGGTGAGGATTAAGTTGAGGGTGAGGGTTAGGGTTACCATAAGGTTTAGGGTGAGAGATAGGGTTAGGCTTAGGGTTAGGTAAGGGTTAGGGTTAGGGTTAGGTAAGGGTTAGGGTTAGGGTAAGGGTTAGGGTTAGGCTTAGTGTTAGGGTTAGGGTTAGGGTGAGGGTTAGGCTTAGGGTTAGGTTTAGGGTGATGGTTAGGTTTATGGTGATGTTTAGGGTGACAGTGAGGGTTAGAGTGAGGGTGAGGTTGAGCGTGAGGATTATGGTTAGGGTGAGGGTGAGTGGGAGGGTGATGGTGAGGGTTAGGTTTACAGTTAGGTTTAGGGTGAGGGTAAGAGTTAGGGTTAGGGTAAGGGTTAGGCTGAGGGTGAGGGTGACTGTGAGGTTGAGGTTGAGGGTTTCGGTTAGGTAAGGGTTAGGGTTAGGGTTAGGGTGAGGGTGAGGTTAAGGGTAAGGTTTATTAGGGTCAGGGTTAGGGTGAGGGTGAGGGTTAGGTTTAGTATTAGGGTTAGGGTTAGGGTAAAGTTGTATGTTATGTTTAGGGTTAGGGTTAGGATGCACATTAGGGCTAGGGTGAGAGTGAGGGTGAGGGTGAGGGTTATGGTTAGGATTAGGTTTAGGTTTAGGGTGAGGCTGAGGGTGAGGCTGAGGGTGAGGGTTAAGATTAGGGTTAGGTTTAGGGTGAGAGCTAGGGTGAGGGTGATATTTTTGGTTAGAAAAGGTTCAGGGTTAGGTTTAGGGTGAGGATTGGGGTGAGGGTGAGGTTTAAGGTGAGGTTTACGGTTAGGGTGAGGGTTAGGGTTAGGGTGACGGTTAAGGTTATGGTGATATTTAGGGTGAGGGTGAAGGTGAGAGTGAGGGTTCGGGTGAGGGTTAGGGTTAGGGTGAGGGTTAGGGTTAGGGTTAGGGTTAGGATTAGGGTGAGGGTGAGGGTGAGGGTAGGGATTAGGATGACAGTTAGCTTGAGGGTGAGGTTTATGGTTAGGTTTAGGGGTATGGTGAGGGTCAGGGTGAGGGTTAGTTTTAGGGTTAGGTTGAGGGTTAGGGTGAAGGTTAGGGTTAGGGTTAGTGTTTGGGTTAGTGTTAGGGAGAGGGTGAGGCTGAGGGTTAGGGTAAGAATGAGGGTTAGGGTTAGTGTGAGGGTGAGGGTTAGGTTTAGGGTGAGGATTATGTTTAGGGTGAGGGTGAGCGTTATGTTTAGGACTAGGGTTAGGTTTAGGCTTAAGGTGAGGGTGAGGTTGAGCGTGAGGGTTAGGGTTAGGGCTAGGTTTAGGGTGAGGGTTAGGTTTAGGGTGAGGGTTAGTGTTAGTGTTAGGGATAGGGTTAGGATGAGCGTTAGGCTTAGGGTTAGGTTTAGGGTTAGTGTGAGGGTTAGGGTTAAGTTTAGGTTTAGAGTTAGTGTTTGGTTAGGGTGAAGGTTAGTTATAGGTTTAGGGTTAGGATAAGATTGAGGCTGCGGGTTAGGTTTAGGGTTAGTGTGAGGGTTATGTTTAGCGTTAGGGTTAGGGTGTGGGCTACGGTAAGGGTGAGGGTTAGGTTCAGGGTTGAGTTTAGGTAATGGTTAAGGTTAGGTTAGGGTGAGGATTAGGGTGAGTTTGAGGTTTAAGATGAGTGTTAGGGTTATGGTGACCGTTAAGGTTACGATTAGGGTGAGGGTTAGTGTAAGGGTGATGTTTAGGGTGAGGGTGAGGGTGAAGGTTCGGCTGAGGGGGAGGGTTAAGTTTAGGGTTAGCTTGAGGGTTAGGGTTAGGGTTGGGTTAGGGTTAGAGTTAGGGTGAGCGTGAGGGTTAGGGTGAGGGGTAGGGATAGGTTTAGGGTGAGGGTTTGGGTTAGTGTGAAGGTTAGGGTTAGGTGAAGGTGAGGGTAAGGGTTAGGGTGAGGGTTAGGGTGAGGTTTAGTGTTAGTGTGAGGGTTAGGGTTATTGTTAGGGTTAGGGTGCGGGTGAGGGTGAGGGTGAGGATTAGGGTTAGGGTAGGGTTAGGTTTATGCTGAGGTTGAGGGTGAGGGTGAGGTTGATGGTTAGTGTTAGGGTTAGGGTGAGGGTGAGGGCTTGTGTGAGGGTGAGGGTTAGTGTGAGGTTGAGTGTGAGGGTTTCGTTTATGTCAGGGTTAGGGTTAGGGTGAGGATTAAGGTGAGGTTGATGGTGAGTGTCGTTTACATCAGGGTTAGGTTTAAGCTGAGTTTAGGTTTAGGGTGAGGGTTAGGGTTAGGGTTAGGGTGTGGATTAAGTTTAGGGTGACATTTAGGGTGAGGGTGAGGGTTAGGGTGACAGGGTGAGGTTTAGGGTTAGTGTTAGGATTAGGGTTCAGGTGAGGGTGAGGATTAGGGTTAGAGTTAGAGTTATGGGGAGGCTTAAATTGAGGGTCAGGTTTAGGGTTAGTGTTAGGGTTAGGGTAAGTCTGAGGGTTATGTGGAGTTATAGAGTTAGGGTTAGGGTTAGGGTTAGGATGAGCTTTAGGCTGAGGGTTAGGGTTACAGTTAGTCTGAGGGTTAGGGTTAGGTTAGGGTTAGGGTTAGGTTTTGGTTAGCGTGATGGTTAGTTTTAGGTTTAGGGTTCGGATAAGGTTTAGGCAGAGGGTTATTGTTAGGGTTAGTGTTAGGGATAGGTTTAGGGTTAGGATTAGGGTGTGGACTATGGTGAGGGTGAGGATTAGGGTGAAGGTTAGGGTTAGGGTTAGGGTTAGGGTCAGGGGTAGGTTGAGGGTTAGGATTAGTTTAAGGACTAGGGTTAGGCTGAGGGGGAGGGGGAGGTTGAGGGTGAGCGTTAGGGTTAGAGTGATGGTTAGAGTGAGGGTGAGGGGGAAGGGGAGAGTTTGGTTTAGGCTTAGAGTTAGGTTGAGGGTGAGGGTTAGGATTAAGGTTAACCCTAAGTTTAGGCTGAGGGTCAGGGTGAGGTTGAAGGTGAGGTTTAGGGTTAGGGTGAGGGTTAGGTTTAGGGTTAGGTTTTAGGTGAGGGTTAGGGTTAGGGTTAGGGTTAGGTTTAGGGTTAAGGTTTGGTTAGGGTGAAGGTTAGTTTTAGGTTTAGGGTTAGGTTAAGGTTTAGGCTTAGATTTAGGGTTATGGTTAGTGTGAGGGTTAGGGTTAGGGTTAGTGTTAGGTTTAGCTTTAGGCTGAGGTTGAGGGTGAGGGTGAGGGTGAGATTGAGGGTTAGAGTTACAGTTACGGTGAGGGAGAGGGCTAGGGTGAGGGTGAGGGTTAGTGTGAGGGTGAGGGTATCGTTTACGTCAGGGTTAGGGTTAAGATGAGGTTAGGGTTATTGTAAGGGTTAGAGTTAGGGTTAGGGTGAGGTTTATGGTTAGGGTGATGTTTAGGGTGAGGGTGAAGGTTAGGTGAGGGTGAGGGTTAGGGTAAGGGTGAGGGTGAGGGTTAGGATTGGGAATAGGGTTAGGGTTAGGGTTAGGCTGAAGGTGCGGGTGAGGGTGAGGCTGAGGGTTAGGTTTAAGGTTAGTGTTAGGGTTAGTGTTAGGCTGATGGTTATGGTTAATGTGAGAGTTATGGTTAGGGATAGGGTTAGGGTTAGGGTGAGGGAAAAGGTTAGAGTGAGGTTTAGGGTGAGGTTGAATGTTAGGTTTAGGGTTAGGATTAGGTTGAGGGCTAGGGTGAGGGTGAGGGTTAGTGTGAGGGTGAGGGTTAAGATTATTTTTGGGTTAGGTTTAGGATGAGGATTAGGTTGAGGGTGAGGGTTAAGCTGAGGTTAAGGTTAGGGTGAGGGTTTGTGTTCGGTGAGGGTGAGGGTGAGGATGAGGGTTAGTGTGAGTTTAAGGTTGAGGGTTTCTTTTAGCCAAGGGTTAGGCTTACGGGGAGGAATAGGGTGAGATTGAGGATTAGGTTTTGGGTTAGGGTTAGGGTGAGGGTTAGAGCTAGGGTTATGGTGATGGTTAGGGTTTGGGTGATGTTTAGCGTGAGGGTGAGGGTTAAGGTGAGGGTGAGGGTTAGGGTGTGGGTGAGGATTAGGGTTAGGTTGAGTGTTAGTGTTAGGTTAAGGGTGAGTGTGAGGGTGAGGGTTAGGGTTATCGTTAGGGTTAGGTTGAGGGTTTGGATTAGGGTTAGGGTTAGTGTGAGGGTTAGAGTGAAGGGTAGCGTTAGGTTTAGGGTGAGGGTTAGGGTGACGGTGAGGCTTAGGGTGAGGGTGTGTGTGAGGGTAAGGGTTAGGTGTAGGGTTAGGGTGAGTTTAAGTGTGAGGCTTAGGTTTAGGAATAGGGTTAGGTTTAGGGTTAGGGTGAGTTTAAGGGGGTGTATGAGGCTTAGGTTTAGCGTGAGGATTAGGGTTATAGTTAGGTTTATGGTGAGGGTAAAGTTAGGGTGAGTTTCAGTGTGAATGCTAGGGTTAGGGTTAGGGTGAGGGTGAGGTATAGGGTTTGGGTTAGGCTTAGAGTGAGGGTTAGGGATAGGTTTAGGCTTTGGGTGAGGGTGAGGGTGAGGTTTAGGATTAGGTTTAGGGTTAGAGTTAGGGTGAGGGTGAGGGTTAGGGTTAGTATTAGAGTTAGCCTGAGGGTGAGTGGGAGGGTTAGGGATAGGGTGAGTTTTATGGGTAGGGTTACGGTTAGGGTGACGGGTAGGGTTACGGTTAGGGTTAGGATGAGCGTTAGGCTGAGGGTTAGGTTTAGGGTTAGTGTGAGAGTTAGGTTTAGGCTTTGGGTGAGGGTTAGGGTTAGGTTTAGGGATAGGATAAGGGTTAGGTTGAGGGTTAGGTTTAGGGTTAGTTTGAGGGTTAGGTTTAGGGTTAGGGTTAGGGTCAGGGTAAAGGTTAGGGTGAGGGTTAGGGTGAGGGTGAGGGTAAAGGTTAGGGTGAGGGTTAGGGCAAGGGTGAAGGTTAGGGTTAGGGTGAGCTTTAGGTTGCAGGTTAGGCTGAGGTTTAGGGTGAGGGTAAGGGTTTGGGTGATGGTAAGTTTGTGAGTGAGGCATAGGATTATGTTGTGTGTAAGGGTTAGGGTGAGGGTTACGGTGAGGGTTAGGGTTAGGTTGGGGGTTAGGGTTAGAGTTAGGTTGAGGGTTAGGGTTAGGGTGATGTTTATTGTGAGAGTATGGTTTAGGGTGAGGGTGAGTATTCGGCTGAGCGTGAGGGTTAGGATGAGGTTGAGGCTTAGGGTTACAGTTTGGGTTAGGGAGAGGGGTAGTGTGAGCATTAGGGTTAGGATTAGGGTTAGAGCGAGGATGAGGGTGAGGGTTAGGGTGTGGGTAAGTGTTATGGTTAGGGTTAGGGTTAGTGCTAAGGTGAGGATGAGGGTTAGTGTGAGGGTGAGGGTTACATTTACGTTAGGGTTAGGGTTAGGGTGAGGATTAGGTTGAGGGTGAGGGTTAAGCTGAGCTTAGGGTTAGAATGAGGGTTTGTGTTCGGTGAGGGTGTGGGTGAGGGTGAGGGTTAGTGTTAAGGTTAGGTTTAGGTTGAGGGTTATTGTGAGGGTTAGGATTAGGAATAGGTTTAGGGTTACGGTGAGTGTGAGGGTCAGTGTGAGGGTGAAGGTTAGGGTTAGGTTTAGGGTTATGTTTAGGGTGAGGGTTATGGCTAGTGTGAGGGTTATGATTAGGGTTAGGGTTAGGGTGAGGGTGAGGGTAACGGTTAGGGTAAGGGTTAGGGTGAATGTGAGGATTAGGGTTGGGGTTAGGGTTAGTGTTTGGGTGAGGGCTAGGGTCAGGGTGAGGGTTAGTGTGAGGGTTAGGTTGAGGGTTTCTTTTCGGTCAGGGTTAGGGTTATGGTGAGGATTAGCATGAGGGTGAGTGTTAGTGTTAGGGTGATGTTTAGGGTGCGGATGAGGGTGAGGGTGAGGGTGAGGGTGAAGGTTCAGGTGAGGGTGAAGTTTAGGTGTGGTTGAGGATTAGGATTAAGGTTAGGGATATTGTGAGGGTAAGGTATAGTGTGAGGTTTATTGTGAGGATGAGGGTTATGGTTAGTGTTAGGGTTAGGGTGAAGTTTAGGTTGAGGGTTAGGTTTTGGTTTAGGGTTAGGGTGAGGGTGAGATATAGGGTGAGTTTTAGTGTTAGGGTGAGGGTTAGGTTTAGGGTTAGAGTTAGGGTGAGGGTGAGGGTTAGGATTAGGGTAAGGATTAGGGTTAGGCTGAGGGTGAGGGTGACTGTAAGAGTGAGGGTTAGGGTTAGGGTGAGGGTTAGGTTTAGGGTGAGGGCTAGGGTTAGGGTGAGGGTGAGGGTGAGGATTAGGGTGAGGGTGAGGGTGTGGGTAAATGTTAGGGTGAGGGTTAGGGCGTGGGTGAGGGTTGGGCTTAGGGTGAGGGTAAGGGTTATAGTGAGGTTAAGGGTAAGGTTGTGGGTTAGGGTGAGGGTGAGGGTTAAGATTAGCATTAGGGTTAGGGTGAGGGTGAGGGTTAGGGTTAAGGTTAAGGATAGTGTGAGGATTATGGTTAGTGTAAGGTTTAGGTTTAATGTGAAGTTTATATTTAGGGTTAGGTTTAGGATTAGTGTTAGGGTGTGGGTTAGGTTTAGGGTGAGGGTTATGGTTAAAGTAAGGTGAGGGTGAGGGTTAGGGTTACGGTTAGATTTAAGGTGAGCGTCAGGGTGAGGCTTAGGTTTAGTTTGAGGTTTAGGTTTAGGGTGAGTGTTAGGGTTCCGGTGAGCATTAGCGTGATGGTGAGGGTTAGGGTGAGGGTGAGGGTTAGGTTTAGATTTAGGGTTAGGGTGAGTGTTAGGGTTAGGGTTAAGGTGAGATTTAGGTTGAGGTGGAGGGATATGGTTAGGTTGAGGGTTAGGATTAGTGTGAAGTTTAGGGTTAGGGTTAGGTTTAGTGTGAGGATACTGTTTAGGGTGAGGGTTAGTTTGAGGGTGAGGGTTAGGGTGAGCGTTAGGGTTAGGTTCAGTGTGAGGATTAGGGTTAAGGTGATGCTTAGGGTGAGGTTGAGGGTTAGTGTTAGGGGGAAGGGGAGTTTGAGGGAGAGGGTTAGGGTGAGGGTGCAGGTGAGGTTAGTTTAGGATTAGGGTTAGAGTTAGGGTTAGGCTGAGTGTGACGGGGGAAGTGAGGGTGAGGGTTAGGGTTAAGGCTAGGGTGAGGGTTAGGGTTAGTGTGAGCGTTAATGTGATGGTGAGGTTCAGCATGAGGGTAATGTTTAGAATGAGGGTGAGGGCGAGGTTGAGGGTTAGGGTTAGGATGAGTTTTAGGGTTAGGGTTAGGGTTAGAGTTATTATTAGGGTTAGAGTAAGCCTGAGAGAGAAGGGGAGGTCGAGGGTGAGGGTGAGGGTTAAGGTTAGGGTTAGGGTGAGGACATGGGTGAGGGTGAGGGTTAGGCTGAGTGTGAGGGTGAGAGTATCTGTTAGGTAAAAGTTACGGTTAGGGTGAGGATTAGGGCGAGGGTGAGGATTAAGCTGAGGTTAGGTTCAGAGTGAGGGTTAGGGTTAGGTTGAAGGTGAGGATTAGGGTTAAGGTGATGTTTAGGGTGAGGGTGAGGGTTAGGTTGAGGGAGAGGGTGAGGGTGATGGTTAGGGTTAGGGTTAGGGTTAGGTTTAGTTTGACGGTGAGTGTTAGGATTAGGAATAGGCTTAGGGTGAGGGTCAGGGTGAGGGGGAAGGTTAGGGTCAGTGTTATGGTTAGGGTTAGAGTGAGGGTTACGGTTAGTGTGAGGGTTATGGTTAGGGTTAGGGTAAGGGAAAGGGTTAGGCTGAGGGTTAGGGTGAGTGTGAGCGTTTGGATTAGGGTTTGTGTTAGGGTTAGGGTGAGGGTTAGGGTTTGGGTGATGTTTAGAGTGAGGGTGAGGGTTAGGGTGAGTATGAGGGTTTGGGTTCAGGTGATTGTTAGGTTGTGGGTGAGCATTAGGTTTAGGGTGAGGGATAGCGTTAGGGGTAGGTTTACGGTTAGGTTGAGGGTTAGGGTAAGCATTAGGATTAGGGTAAGTGGTAGGGAGAGGGGTAGGTTTAGGTTTAGGGTGAGGTTTAGAGTGAGGGTGAGGGTTAGGTTGAGGGTCTGGGTGAGGGTTAGGGTTAGGTTTTGGGTTAGAGTTAGGGTGAGTTTGAGGGTGAAGGTTAGGTTTAGGATTAGGGTGAGGGTTAAGGTTATGTTGAGGCTTAGGGACAATGTTAGGGTTAGGGTAACTGTGAGGGTGAGTGTTAGGGTTAGGTTTAGGGTTACAGTTATGGTGAGGGTGAGGGTTAGGATTAGGGTGAGGGTTAGGATGAGGGTTAGGCTGAAGGTTAGGATTAGGTTAGGGTGAGGTTTAGGGCTACGTTTAGGGATAGGATAAGGGTTAGGCTGAGGGTTAGGGTTAGGGTTACCGTGAGCGTTAGGTTTAGTGGTAGGCTAAGGGTTAAGGTGAGGGTAAATGTTAGGGTGAGAGTTAGGGTGAGGGTGAGTTTTAGGGTTAGGGTGAGGGTTAGGGTCAAGTTTAAGTTTAGGTTTAGGGTTAGGGTGAGGGTAAGGGTTTGGGTAAGTCTTAGGGTGAAGTTGAGGTTGAGGGTGAGTGTTAGCATCAAGGTTAGGTTTAGGTTTAGGGTTTGGGTGAGGTTTAGGGTTGGGGTAAGTGTTAGGGTGAGGTTTAGGGTCAGGGTGAGGGTTAGGGTTAAGGTGAGGGTAAGTGTTAAGGTGAGGTTTAGGGTGAGGCTGAGGGTTAGGGTTAGCATTAGGGTGAGGGTGAGGGTGAGGGTTACGGTGAATTTTGGGTCAAGATTAACGATAGGGTGAGGATTAGGGTTAGGGTTAGTTTGAGAGTGAGGTTTAGGGTGAGGGGTAACATTAGAGTTTGGGTGACAGTAAGGGTTAGGGTGAGGGTTAGGGTGAGTGTGAGGTAGGGTGAGGGTTAGGGTTAGGGATAGGTTTAGGGTTGGGGTGAGGGTTAAGTTTAGGGTTAGGATTAGAGTTAAGTTGAGGGTAAGGCTTAGGGTGAGGTTTAGGGTGAGGTAGAGTGTTAGGGTTAGGGCGAGTGTGAGGGTGAGGGTGAGGGTTAGTGTTAGGATGAGGGTTAGGGTTAGGGTTAGGGTGAGGGTCAGGGTGAGGGTGAGGGTTAGTGTTAGGATGAGGGTTAGGGTTAGGGTGATGGTTAGGGTTAGGGTTAGGGTGAGTGTTAGCTTTAGGGTTATGTTTAGTGTGAGGGTGTGTGTTAGGGTGAGGGTGAGTGTTAGTGTGAGAGTTAGAGTTAGGGTTAGGTTTAGGGATATGTTTAGGGTGAGGGTAAGGTTTAGGGTGAGGGTTAGCATGAGGGTGAGGGTTAAGGTTAGCGTGAGGGTTAGGGTTAGGGTTAGGGTTAGGATGAGGTTTAGGTTCAGGGTTAGGGTTAGGTTTAGGGTTAGTGTGAGGTTTCCGGTTAGGGTGAGGGTTGGGGTTAGGTTTAGGTTTAGTATAAAGGATAGGGTGAGAGTTAGGTTTACAGTTAGTGTGAGTGTTAGGTTTAGGGTTCGGTTTTGGGTTATGTTGAGGGTAAAGTTTAGGGTGAGGGTTAGGGTGAGGCTGAGGGTTAGTGTTAGTGTGAAGTTTAGGTTGAGGGTTAGGATTAGATTTACGGTTAGGTAAAGCTGAGGGTGAAGGGGAGGTTGAGGGGGAGGTTTAGGGTTAAGGTGAGGGATAGGTTGAGGATTTGGGTTACGGTTAGATTTAGGGTGAGGGTTAGGCTGAGTGGTAGGGTTAGGTTTAGGTTGAGGCTTAGGTTTAGTGTGAGGTTTAGGGTTAGGGGTAGGGTGAGGGTTAGGTTTAGTGTGTTGGTTAGGTTTAGGGTTAGGGTGAGGTTTAGGTTAATGTGAGGGTTACGGTTAGGGATAGGGTGAAGGTAAATTTTAGGGTGAGGTTTAGGGTGAGGGTGAGGTTTAGGGTTAGCATTAGGTTTAGGTTTAAGGTTAGGATGAGGGTTAGGGTTAGGGTGAGGGTGAGGGTGAGGGTGAGGCTTAGGTTTAGGATTATTGTTAGGGTTAGGGTTCGGTTCTGGTTAGGTGTAGTGTGAGGGTTAGGGTCAGGGTAAGTGTTAGGGTGAGGGTTAGTGTTATGGTTAGGTTTAGTGTGATGGTCAGGGTGAGGGTTAGGGTTAGTTTGAGGGTTAGCGTTAGGGTGAAGTTTAGGGTTAGGGGTAGGGTGAGAGTTAGGGTTAGGGTTAGTGTTAGGGTTAGAGTGAGGGTTATGGTCAGGGTTAAGTGGAGGATTACGGTGAGGGTTATGGTTAGGGTAAGTGTTAGGGTTAGGGTTAGGCTGAGGGTGAGGGTGAAAGTGAGTGTGAGGGTTAGGGTTAGGGTTAGGGTGAGGGGTAATGTGAGGGGTAGGGTTAGGGTTAGGTTGAGGTTTAGGGTTAGGTTATCGTTAGGGTTAGGGTGAGGGTTATGGTGAGAGTTAGGGTTACGGTTTGGGTTAGGGTTTGGGTTAGGGTGAGACTTAGTGTTAGGGTGAGGGTGATCGTGTGGATTAGCGTTAGAGTTAGGTTTAGCGTGAGGGTGGGATTGAAGGTTAGGGATTGGATTAGAGTTAAGGTTAGTATAATGCTGAGGGGGAAGGGAAGTTGAGGGTGAGGATTAGGGTGAGGTTTAGGGTCAGGGTGAGGGTGAGGGTTTCGGTTAGGTAAGTGTTAGGGTGAGGATTAGGATGAGGGTGGGGGTTATGCTGAGGTTAGGTTTAGGGTGAGGGTTTGGGTTAGGGTTAGGGTGAGGGTTAGGGTGAGGGTGATGGTTAGGGTGATGGTGAGGGTTAGGATAAGTGTGAGGGTTAGGGTTAGGGTTAGGGTTAGGGTGAGGGTTAGGGTGAGTGGTAGGTTTAGGGTTAGGGTTAGTTTGCGGTTATTCTGAGGATAAGGCTTAGGGTGAGCTTTAGGTTGAGGGTGAGGGTTAGGATTAGGGTAAGGGTAAGGGTTAGGTTGAGGGATAGGGTGAAAGTGAGGGTTAGGGTTAGCATTAGAGTTAGGGTGAGGGTGAGGGTTATGTTGAGGTGTAGTGTGAGGGTTAGGGTTCGGATGAGGGTTAGGGATAGGGTTAGGGTGAGGATGAGGGTGAGTGTTAGGGTTAGGTTTAGGGTAAGTGTGAGTTTGAAAGTTAGGATTAGGAATAGGGTTAGGGTTAGGGTTAGGCTGAGGGTGAGGGTCAGGGTGAGGGTGAAGGTTAGGGTTAGGGTTAGGATGAGGGTAAGTGTTAGGGTGAAGGTTAGGGTTAGAATCAGGGTTAGGGTGAGGGTTAGGATTTGGGTGATGTTTAGGGTGAGGGTGAGGGTTAGGGTGGGGATGAGGGTTTGGATGGGGGTGAGGGTTCGTGTGATGGTTCCAGTTAGGGTGTGGGTGATGATTAGGTTTAGGGTGAGGGTTAGCATTATGTTTAGGGTTAGTTTGACGGTGAGGGTGAGGGGTAGGGTTAAGGTTAGGTTGAGTGTTAGGGTTATGTTTAGGGTTAGGGTGATGGTTAGGGAGCGGGGTAATGTTAGGTTTAGGGTGAGGTTTAGGGTGAGTGTGAGGATTAGGGTTAGGTTGAGGGTTAGGGTTAGGGTTAGGGTTTGGTTGAGGATGAGGTATAGGGTGAGGTTTAGGGTTAGGGTGAGGGTTATGGATAGTGTTAGGTTAGGGTTAGGGTGAGTGTTAGGTTTAGGTTTAGATATAGAGTTAGGGTGAGGGTTAGGATTAGGTTTAGGGTTAGGGTTAGTGTGAGGGTTAGGTTTAGGTTTAGGGTTAGTGTGAGGGTTAGGGTTTGGTTGATGTTTAGGGTGAGGGTGAGGTTTAGGGTGAGTATGAGAGTTTGGGTGTGGTTGTGGGTTCAGGTGAGTTTTCGGGTTAGGGTGTGGGTTGAGGATTAGGGTTAGGGTGAGGGCTATCATTAGTTTTAGGTCTAGTGTGAGGGTGAGGGTGAGAGGTAGGGTTAGGTTGAGGGTTATGTTTAGGTTTAAGCTGAGGTGAAGGTCATCGTGAGGGTGAAGGTTAGGGTTAGGTTTGTAGTTAGGCTGAGGTTTAAGGTTAGTGTGAGGGTTATGGTTATGGTTATGGTTAGGGTTATGGTGACGGTAAGGGTTAGGGTGAGGGGTAGGGTTAGGGTGAGTGGTAAGGTTAGGGTTAGGGTTAGGGTGAGGGTTTGGGTTTGGGTGATGTTTAGGGTGAGGGTGAGGTTTAGTTTGAGGATGAGAGTTTGGGGGTGGGTGTGGGTTCAGGTGAGATTTCGGGTTAGGGTGTGGATGAGGATTAGGGTTAGGGTGAGCTTTAGGGAGAGGGTGAGGGTTAGCGTTACAGTGAGGGTTCGGGTGAGGTTTAGAGGTAGGGTTATATTTAGGGTTAGCGTGAGGTTTATGATGAAGGTTAGGTTTAGGTTTAGGGTTAGGGTTAGGGTTATGGTGTGGATAACTGTCAGAGTGAGGTTTACGGTGAGGGTGAGTGTTAGGAGGAGGAGGAGTGTTAGTGTTAGAATTAGGGTTAGGTTGAGTTTGAGTGTTAGGGTGATGTTAGGGTTAAGTTTAGGGATAGGGTGAGGATTAGTGTTAGGATTAGGCATAGGGTGAGGGTTATGCTGAGTGTTAGGGTTAGATTTAGTGTGAGGGTTAGGTTTAGTGTGAGGATTAGGGTTAGGGTTAGGGTTAGGGTGAGGTTTAGGTTTAGTGTGAGGGTTAGGGTTAGTGTTAGGGTGAGGGTGAGGGTTAGGGTGATGTTTAGGGTGAGGGTGAGGTTTAGGATTAGCATTAGGTTTAGGTTTAAGGTTAGGATGAGGGTTAGGGTTAGAGTGAGGGTGAGGCTTAGGTTTAGGATGAGGGTTAGGGATAGGGTGAGGTTCAGGTTAGGTTTAGGGTTAAGGTTAGGGTCAGGGTAAGTGTTAGGGTGAGGGTTAGAGTTATGGTTAGGTTTAGTGTGAGGGTCAGGATGAGGGTTAGGGTTAGGTTGAGGATTAGGGTTAGGGTGAGGTTTAGGTCTAGGGTTAGGGTGAGAGTTAGGGTTAGGGTTAGTGTTAGGGTGAGGGTGAGGGTTATGGTCAGGGTTAGGTGGAGGATTAAGTTTAGGGTTAGGGTTAGGTAAGTGTTAGGGTTAGGGTTAGGCTGAGGGTGAGGGTGAAACTGAGGTTTACGGTTAGGGTTAGGATTAGGGTGAGGGGTAGAGTGAGGGGTAGGGTTAGGGTTAGGGTGAGGTTTAGGGTTAGTGTGACGGGTAGGGTTAGGGTTAGTGTGAGGATAAGGGTTAGGTTGAGGGTTAGGTTGAGGGTGTGGTTTAGGGTTATCGTTAGGTTTAGGGTGAGTGTTAGGGTGAGGGTTAGGGTTCAGGTTAGTGTTAGGATTCAGGTTAGGGTGAGGGTTAGGGTTAGGGTGATGTTTAGGGTGAGGTTGAGGGATAGGGTGAGGTTGAGGATTAGGGTTAGTGTTAAGGTTAGGGTGAGGGTTAGGGTGAGTGTTAAGGTTAGGTTTAGGGTTAGGTTGAGGGTGAGGTATAGGGTGAGGATTAGGCTTAGGGTGAGGGTTAGGGATAATGTTAGGTTAGGGTGAGGGTGAGGGTCAGTGTTAGGTTTAGGTTTACGTTTAGATTTAGGGTGAGGGTGAGGATGAGGGTTAGGATTAGTGTTAGGGTTAGGGTTAGGATGAGGGTTAGGCTGAGGGTTAGGTTTAGGTTTAGTGTGAGGGTTAGGGTTAGTGTTAGGGATAGATTTAGGCTTATCATAAGGTTTAGGCTGAAGGATAGGGTTAGGGTTAGTTTGAGCATTAGGTTTAGGGATAGGTTAAGTGTTACGGTGAAGGTAAGGTTACGGTGAGGTTTAGGGTGAGGGTGAGGGTTAGGATTAGGGTGAGCGTTGTGGTGAAGTTTTAGGGTGAAGTTTTGGGTTAGGTTCAGGGTGAGGGTGAGGGTGTGGGTAAGTTTTAGGGTGAGGGTTGTGTTGAGGGTGAGTTTTTGGTTTAGGGTGAGGGTAAGGGTTAGCATGAGTGTTAGGGTCAGGGTGAGGGTTAGGGTTAGCATTAGGTTTAGGGTGAGGGTTAGGGTGAGTTTTTGCCTTAAGGTTAATGATAGGGTGAAGATTAGGGTTAGGTTTGTGGTGAGCGTTAGGCTGAGGGGAAGGGTTAGTTAGGTTTAGGGTGAGTGTTAGGTTTATTGTGAGGGTTAGGATTAGGGTTAGCGTGACAGTAAGGGTTAGGGTGAAGGTTACGGTGAGTATGAAGTTTAGGGTTAGCATTAGTTTTAGAGTTAGGGTTAGGATGAGTGTTAGTGTTAGGTTTAGAGTTAGGGTTAAGGTGAGGGTGAGGATTCGGGTGAAGGTGATTTTTTCATTCAGGTAAGGGTTAGGGATAGGGTTAGGGTGAGGTATAGGGTGAGGGTGTGGGTTGTCGTTAGGGTTAGATTTAGGGTGAGGGTGAGGTGAAGGTTAGTGTTAGGATGAAGGTTAGGGTGAGGGTGAGGGTGAGGGTGATGGTGAGAGTTAGGGTTAGGGTTATGGTGAGGGTTAGGGTTGGGTGATGTTTAGTGTGAGGGTAAAGGTTAGGGTGAGGTTGAGTGTTCTGTTGAGAATTAGGGTTAGGGTTAGGGTTAGGGATTGCGTTAATATGAGTGTAGGGGTTAGGGTGAGGGTTACGGTGAGGGTGAGGTTTATGGTTAGGGTGAGTGTTAGGTTTAGGGTTAGGGTTATGGTGAGGTTGAGGGTTAGGGTGAGCAGTAGGTTTAGGGTTAAGTTTAGTTTGCAGGTTAGGTTAAGAGTAAGGGTTAGGGTGAGGTTAAGGGTTGAGGGTGAGTTTTAGGTTTAGGGTGAGGGTAAGGGTTAGGGTGAGGGTTTGGGTTAGGGTTAGGGTTAAGGTGAGGGCTAGGGTGAGGGTGAGGGTTAGGGTTAGTGTTAGGGTGAGTTTTAGGGTTAGGGTTAGGTTTAGGGTGAGGGTTAGGATGAGGGTTAGGGTTATGGTGAGGGTTAGGGTTAGGGTTAGGGTGAGGGTTAGGGTTAGGATAAGGGTTAGGGTGAGGGTGAGTGTTAGGGTTAGGGTAGGGTTAGGATTATTGTTAGTGTTATGGTTATGGTTACGTTTGCAGTGAGGGTTAGGGTTAGGGTTAGGGTTAGGGCTAGGCTGAGGTTTAGGTTTAGGTTGATTGTTAGGGTGAGGGTGAGGGTGAGAGTTAGGATTAGGAATAGAGTTAGTGTTAGGGTTAGGCTGAGGTGAAGGTCATTGTGAGGGTCGAGGTTAGGGTTAGGGTTAAAGTTAGATTCAGGGTTAAGGTTAGTGCGAGGGTGAGGGTGAGGGTTAGGGTGAGGTTGAGAGTTAGTTTTAGGGTGAGGGTTAGGATTAGGATGAGTGTTATGGTTAGGGTGAGTATGAGGGTTAGGTTTAGGTTGAGGATTAGGGTTAGGGTGAGGTTTAGGGTTAGGGTTAATGTGAGAGTTAGGGTTAGGGTGATGTTTATTGTGAGGGTGAGGGTGAGTGTTCGGTTCAGGATGAGGGTTCTGTTGAGGGTGAGAGTTAGGGTGTGGTTGAGGGTTAGGGTTACGGTGAGAGTTAGGTTGAGGTGTTGGGATAGGGATAGGTTAGGGTTTGTGTGAGGGTAAGGGTTAGGGTGAGAGTGAGGTTGAGGGTGCCAGTGAGGGTGAGGGTGAGAGTGAGGGTTATAGTTAGGGTTATGGTGGGGTTGAGGGTTAGGGTTAGGATGAGGGTTCAGGTTAGTGTGAGGGTTAGTGTGATGTTGAGGTTCAGGGTGAGGGTGAGTGTTAGAATGAGGTTTAGGTGAGGGTTAGGGTTAGGATTAGGATTAGGTTGAGTTTTAGGGTTAGGGTTAGTGTTAGGGTTATGGTTATTGTTATGGTTAGGGTTAGGGAGAGGTTGAGTGTGATGCTGAGGTTTAGCGTTAGGGTTAGGGTTAGGGTTAGGGTGAGCGTGGGATTGAAGGTTAGGGTTAGGATTAGGGTTAGGGTTAGGGTAATGCTGAGGTTGAAGGGGAGGTTGAGGGTGAGGGTTAGGGTTAGGGTTAGGGTTTGGCTGAGGGCTAGGCTGAGGGTGAGGTTGAGGGTGAGGGTTTCGGTTAGGTAAGTGTTAGGGTTAGGGTGAGGATTCGGGTGAGAGTGAGTGTTAAGCTGAGTTTATGTTTAGGTTGAGGGTTAGGGTTAGGGTGACGGTTAGCATTAGGTTTATGGTTAGTTTGAGGGTGAGGGTGAGGGTGAGGGGTAGGATTAGCGTTAGGTTAAGGGTTAGGGTTAGGGTTAGCGTTAGGGTTATGGTTAGGGATAGTGGTAATGTTAGTGTTAGGGTCAGGTTTAGGTATGTGTGCCGGTTAGGGTTAGGTTTAGGGTTAGGTTGAGGGTTAAGGTTTAGGGTTAGGGTTAGGGTGTGGGTTAATGTTAGAGTTAGGGTTAGGGCTAGTTTGAGGGTGAGGGCTAGGTTTAGGAATAGGGTTAAGGTTAGGGTGAGGGTTAGTGTTAGTGTGGGATTAGGGTGATGGTTAGGGAGAGGGGTAATATAAGGTTTAGGGTGAGGTTTAGGTGAGTGTGAGGGTTAGGGTTAGTGTTATGGTTAGGGTGATGGTTAGGTAGAGGGTTAATGTTAGGGTTAACCTTAGGTTTAGGTGAGTTTGAGTGTTAGCGTTAGGGTTAGGGTTAGGTTGAGGGTTAGGGTTAGTGTTATGGTTAGGGTGATGGTTAGGTAGAGGGGTAATGTTAGGGTTAGGGTGAGGTTTAGGTGAGTGTGAGGGTTCGGGTGAGGGTGAGGGTTAGTGAGTGGGTGAGGGTTAGGGTTAGGGTGAGGATTAGGTTTAGGCTTAGGGTTAAGTTTATGGTGAGGGAAAGGGTTAAGGTGAGGTTTAGTGTGAGGATGAGGGTTAGGATTAGTGTTAAGTTTAGGGTGAGGGTTAGAGTGAGGGTTAGGGTTAGGGTTACTATGAGGGTGACATATAGGGTTAGGGTTAGTGTTAGGATGAGGGTTAGGAATAGTGTTAGGTTAAGGTGAGGGTGAGGGTAAGTGTTTTGTTGAGGGTGAGGGTGAGGGTGAGGGTGTGGGTTAGTGTGTGGGTGAGTGTTAGAGTTATGGTGAGGATTAGGTTTAGACTGAGGGTTAAGGTTATGGTCAGGGTAAGGGTTATGCTTTGGTTTAGTGTGAGGGTGAAGGTTAGGGTTAGCGTTAGGGTTAGGGTGAGTGTTAGGGTTAGGGTTAGGGTGAGGGTGAGATATAGGGTGATGGTTAGGGTTAGGGTGATTGTTAGGGTTAGGGTGAGGTTTAGGGATAGTTTTAGGTTAAGGTGAGGATGAGGTTGAGTGTTAGGTTTAGGTTTAGGTTTAGAGTTAGGGTGAGGGTGAGGGTGAAGTTAGGATTAGGGTTAGGTTTAGGGTTAGGATGAGGGTTAGGCTGAGGGTTAGGTTTAGGTTTAGTGTGAGGGTTAGGGTTAGGGCTAGGTTTAGGGGTATGGTGAAGGTTAGGGTTAGATTTAGGGTTAGCATAAGTTTTAGGCTGAGGGTTAGGCTTAGGTTAGTGTGAGGGTTAGGTGTAGGGTAAGGGTAAGGGTTAGGGTGAGGGTAACGGTTAGGGTGAGGGTTAGGGTGAGAGTGAGGGTTAGGGTAAGGGTGAGCGTTAGGGTGAAGTATAGGTTTAGGTTTAGTGTTAGGGTGAGGGTGAGGGTGTGGGCAAGTGTTAGGGTGAGGGTTAGTGTGAGGGTGAGTTTTAGATTTAGGGTTAGGTATAGGGTGAGTGTTAGGCTGAGGGGAAGGTTTAGGGTTAGTGTGAGGGTTAGGGTTAGGGTTAGGGTGACTGTAAGGGATAGGGTTCGGGTTAGGGTGAGTGTGAGGTTTAGGGTTAGCATTAGGTTTAGAGTTAGGGTTAGGATGTGTGTTAGGGTTAGGATTAGGTTTAGGGTTAGGGTGTGGGTGAGGCTTAGGTTTAGGTTTAGGGTGAGGGTTCGTTTTAGGGTGAGGGCTAGGGTGAGGGTGAGGATTAGGGTGAGGGTGAGTGTGAGGGTGAGGTTTTCGGTTAGGTAAGGGTTAGGGTTAGGGTTTGGGTGAGGTTTAGGGTGAGGGTGTGAGTTGGGGTTAGGGTAAGGTTTAGGGTCATGGTGAGGGTTAGGGTGAGGTTGAGGGTTAGGGTTAGGGTTTGGGTGAGTGTTAGGGTTAGGGTGATGTTTAGTGTGAGGGCGAGGTTTAGCGTGAGGGTGAGTGTTCTTTTGAGAATAAGGGTTAGGTTTAGGGTGAGAGATAGGGTTATTGTGAGGGTAAAGGTTAGGGTGAGGATTAGGGTTTTGGTGAGTGTGAAGGTTAGGGTGTGCCGTCGGTTTAGGGTTAGGGTTAGTTTGCGGATTAGGGTGAGGATAAGGGTTAGGGTGAGATTTAGGGTGAGGGTGATGGTTAGGGTTATGGTGCGGGTAAGGATTACGGTGAGGGTTAGGGTGAGGGTTTGGGTTAGGGTTAGGGATAGGGTAAGGATTAAGGTTAGTGTGAGGGTTATGGTGAGGTTTAGGATTAGGGTAAGTGTTAGGATAAGGGTTAGTGTGAGGGTTTGAGTGATGGTGAGGTGTTGGGTTAGTGTTAGGGATAGGGAGGGCATTAGGGTGAGGGTTAAGTTTAGGGTGAGGGTTAGGGTTAGGTTTAGGGTGAGGGTTATGGTTATGGTGATGTTTTTGGTCAGGGTGAGTGTTAAGGTGAGGGTGAGTGTTAGGTTTAGTGTTAGGGTTAGGGTGACGGTGAAGTTGAGGGTGAGTGTTAGGTTTAGGATTAGGGTTAGGGTTAGCGTTAGGGTCAGTGTTAGGGTGAGGATAAGGGTTCCGGTGAAGGTGAGGATTAGGGTGTGTGCGAGGGTTAGGGTTAGGGTGAGGATTAGGGTTAGGGTTAGGGTTAAGGTTATGGTGAGTTTAAGGGTTAGGGTGAGATTTAGGGTGAAGTTAAGGGTTAGGGTTATCATTAGAGTTAGGATGAGGGTTTCGATTAGGGTTAGGTTTAGGGTGAGTTTGAGGGTGAGGGTGAGGGTTAGGATTTGTGTTAGTGTGAGGGTTAGGGTTAGTGTGAGGGTGAGGGTGAGGGTGAGGTTTAGGGATATGGTAAGTGTTAGGATGAGGTCTAGGGTTAGTTTTAGCATTAGGGTTAGGGTTAGGGTGAGGATAACAGTGAGGGTTAGGGTTAGGTTCAGGGTTATAGTTAGGGTAAGGGCTAGCGTTAGCATGATGTTGATTGTGAGGGTGAGGTTTAGGGTGAGGGTGAGTGTTAGGGTGAGGGTGAGGGTTCGGTTGAGGGGGAGGATTAGGGTGGGGTTGAGGGTTAGGGTTAGAGTGAGGGTTAGGGTGACTGTGATGGTTAGGGTGAGGGTTAGTGTTAGTGTTAGGGTTAGTGTGATAGTGAGGGTGAGGGTAAGGGTGAGGGTTAGGTTGAGGGTGAGTGTGAGGTTTAGGGTAAGGGTTAGGGTTAGTGTGAGTTTTAGGGTTAGGGTTAGGTTGAGGGAGAAGGTTAGGGTTAGGGTTAGAGTTATTTTTAGGGTAAGAGTTAAGGTTAGGGTGAGTGTGAGAGTGAGGTTTAGCGTTAGGGATAGTGTTATGGTTCGGGTGAGGTTGGGGATGAGGGTTAGGGTTAGGATTAGTGTTACGTTTAGGGTTCGGTTGAATGGAGGCAGAAATTTAGGGTGAGGGTTTGGGATAGGGATAGGGTGAGGCTTAGGCTGAGGGTGAGTGTTAGGGTTATCTTAGTGATAGGGTGAGGGTTAGGGTGAGGGTAAGGGTTTTGGCGAGGTTTAGGGTGAGGGTTAGGGTTAGGGCGAGGTTTAGGGTGAGGTTGAAGGTTAATGTTAGCATTAGGCTTAGGGTGAGCATGAGCTTTCGCGTGAGGGTTAGGGTTTGTGTTAGGGATAGGTGATGATTAGGGTTAGGGTTAGGGTGAGGGTGAGGTTTAGGATGTGGGATAGGGTTAGGGTTAGGGTTAGGGTGAGGGTGAGGGTTAGGCTGAGCGTTAGGGTGAGGGTAAGGATTTCAGTTAGGAAAGGTTTAGAGTTACGGTTAGGGTGAGGATTAGGTTGAGGGTGAGGTTTAAGGGGAGGATTAGGGTTAGGTTGAGGATTAGTGTTAGGATTAGGGTGAGGGTGAGGATTAAGGTTAGGGTTAGGGTTAGGGTTATGTGAGGGAAAGGGTTAGGGTGAGGTTTAGGGTGAGGGTGAGGGTTAGGGTTAGTGTTAGGGTTAGGGTGAGGGTTAGGGGGAGGGTTTGTGTTAGGGGGAGGGTTACGGTTAGGGTTAGGCTTGGGGTGAGGGTAAGGGTTAGGGTTAGGCTTGGGGTGAAAGTTAGGGTTAGGGTGAGGGTTAGGGTGAGAGTGAGGATTAGGATTAGTGTTAGGGTGAGGGTGAGGATGAAGGTGAGGGTTTCCGTTAGGAAAGCCTTAGGGTTAGGGTTAGTCTGAGGGTGAGGATTAGGGTGAGGGTGAGGTTTAAGGTGAGATTTAGGGTTAGGGTGAGGATTAAAGTTAGGTTTAGGGTGAGGGTTAGGATTAGGGTGGTGTTTAGGGTGAGGGTGAGGGTTAGGGTGAGGGTGACGGTGAGGGTGAGGGTGTAGGTGAGTATTAGGGTTAGGGTGAGGGTTAGGGTGACAGTGACATTGAGGGTTAGTGGGAATGTGAGGGTTACGGATAGGGCTAGGGTGAGGGTTAGTGTTAGGGTTAATGTGAGGGGTAGGGTGAGGGGTAGCATTAGGGTTAGTGTGAGTGTTAGGGTTAATGTGAGGATTAGGTTTAGGGTTAGGGTTAGTGTGAGGATAAGGGTTAGGATGAGGGTTAGGGTGAGAGTGAGAGTTAGGGTTAGCTTTAGGGTTAGCATGAGGGTTAGGGTGAGGTTTAAGGTGAGGGTTTGGGTTAGTATGAGGGTTAGGTTTAGAGTTAGGTTTAGGGTGAGGATTAGGATTCGGGTGAGGTTTAGGGTAGGGTTAGGGTGATGGTTCGGGTTAGGGAGAGGGTGAGTTTTAGGGTGAGAGTGACGGTTAGGGTTAGGGTGAGGGTTAAGGTGACGGTGAGGGTTAGGGTGAGTTTCAGGGTTAGGGATATGGTGAGGATTAGTGTTAGGGATAGGGTGAGGGTAAGTTTTAGGGTGAGGGTTAGGGTGAGGTTTAGGTTTAGATTTAGGAATAGGGTGAGGGTTAGGGTGAGGTTTAGTGTTAGTGTTAGGGTTAGGGTTAGGGTGAGGGTTATGGTTAGGGTAAGGGTTAGAGTGAGGTTTAGGGTGATGGTGAGGGTTACGGATAGTATTAGGGTTAAGGTTAGGTTTAGGGTGAGGGTTAGGATTAGGTTTACTGTGACGGTGAGTGTTAGGGTTAGCATTAGGGTTAGGGTTAAGCTGAGGGGGAGGATTAGGGTTAGTGTTAGGGTGAGGGCTAGGGTTAGGGTTAGGGTAAGGTTTAGGTTTAGGGTGAGGGTGAGGGTGAGGTTTAGGTGTAGGATTAGGCTTAGGTGTAGGTTTACACTTGGGGTGAGGGTGAGGGTGAGTGTCAGAGTTAGGTTTAGGGTGAGGGTTAGGGTTATGGTTAGGATTAGGGTGAGGGTGAGTGTTAGGGTGAGGGTGATGGTAAGGGTGAGGGTGAGGCTGAGGTTGAGGGTGAAAGTGAGGTTTTGGGTGAGGATTAGGGTTAGGGTTAAGGTTAGGGTGAGGGTTAGGGTTAGGATGAGGATTAGTTTTAGGATTAGGTTTAGGGTTAGCATGAGGGTTAGGGATAGGGTTAGGTTTAGGTTGAGGGTTTTGGTTAGGTTTAGAGTTAGGGTGAGGGTGAGGGTGAGGGTTACGGTTTGGATTAGGGTTAGGGTTAGGGTTATACTGAGGGCGAGGTTGAGTGTGAGTGTGAGGGTTAGGGTTAATATGAGGGTTACCTTTATTGTTAGCGTTAAGGTTAGAGTGAGGGGTAGGGTTAGGGCTAGGGTTAGGATGAGGGTTAGGCTGAGTGTTAGTGTTCGTGTGAGGGTAAGGGTTAGGGTGATTGTTAGCATGAGAGTGAGGTTTAGGGTTAGGCTTAGGGTTAGGGTGAGGGTTAGGGTGAGGGTAAGTGTTAGGGTGAGGTTTAGGGTGAGTGTGAGTGTGAGGGTTAGGGTTAGGGTTAGGCTTAGACTTAGGGTTAGGCTGAGGGTGAGGGTGGGGGTGAGGATTAGGGTTAGGGTGATGATTAGGTTTAGGGTTAGTGTTATTGTTAGGGTAAGGTTAGATTTTCGTTGATGGTGAGGGTTAGGGTTAGGGTTAGGGTGAGGTTTAGGGTTAGGGTTAGAGTTAGGGTGAGGTTTAGGGTGAGATTTAGGTTTAGGGTTAGGGTTAGTGTTAGGGTTAGATTTAGGGTTAGGCTGAGGTTGAGGGTGGGGTTGAGAATTAGGGTTAGGTTTAGGGTTAGGGTTAAAGTTAGGGTTAGGGTTAGGGTTATTGTTAGTGTTATGGTTAGGGTTTAGTTTCTGATGAGGGTGAGTTTTATGGTTAGGGTTAGGTTTAGGGTTAGGGTTAGAGTTAGTGTTTTTGTTAGGGTTAGGGTTAGAGTTAAGTTGAGGGTGAGGGTGAGGGTTAGGTTTAGGGTGAGATTTATGGTGAGGTTTAGGGTTAAGTTGAGGGTGAAGTTTAGGTTTAGAGTTAGGTTTAGGGAGAGGGTTAGGTGAGGGTTAGGTTTAGGTTGAGGTTTAGGGATAGGCTTAGGGTTAGGATTAGGGTTAGGCTAAGCATGAGTGTGAGGTTTAGGTTTAGGGTTAGGCTTAGGCTTAGGGTTAGGCTGAGGGTGAAGGTAGGTGTGAGGGTTAGGGCTATGGTTAGGGTGAGGATTAGTGTTAGGGTGAATTTAGAATTTGGATTAGGCTTAAGGTGAAGGTGAGGGTTAGGTTTAGGGTGAGGGTTAGGGTTAGGATTAGGGTTAGGGTGAGTGTGAGGTTTAGGATTAGGTTTAGGGTTAGGGTTATTGTTAGTGTTATGGTTAAGGTTACCTTTGCTGTGAGGGTAACGCTGAGGGTGAGGTTTAGGTTTAGGATTAGCGTTAGGGTTAGGGTTAGGTTTAGAGTTAGGATTAGTGTTATTGTTAAGTTTAGGCTTAGAGCTATGGTGAGGGTGAGGGTGAGGGTGAGGGTTAGGTTTAGGGTTAGGGTGAGGGTTTGGATGAGGGTCAGGGTTAGGATTAGGGTTAGGGTGAGGGCTAGGTTGAGGGTTAGGGTTAGGGTTAGGGTTAGGGTTACGGTTAGCTTTAAGGTTAGCATGAGGTTTAGAGATAGGGTGAGGGTTAGGGTGAGCGTGGTATAAGGGTAAAGTTGAGGGTTAGGCTGAGAGTGAGGGTTAAGATAAGGGTGAGGGTTAGGGTTAGGGTGAAGGTTACGGTAAGGTTGAGGGTTAGGGGTTAAGGTGAGGGTGAGGGTTAGATTGAGGATTAGGGTTATTTTGAGGGATATGGTTAGAGTGAGGGTTAAGTTTATGGTTAGGGTTATTGTTAGGGTTAATGTTAGGGTTAAGGTTACTGTGAGGGTGAGGGTGAGTGTTAGGGTTAGGGTGAGGTAAAGGTTTAGGGTTAGGTTTAGAGTTAGGCTTAGGTTGAGGGTGAGGTTTAGGGTTAGAGTTAGTGTTCGTTTTAGGGTTAGGGTTAGGGTGAGGCATAGGGTGATGGTTAGAGTTCGGGTTAGGCCTATTCTTAGGCTTAGGCTTAGGCCGAGCTTGAGGGTGAGGGTTAGGGTTAGGGTTAGGGTGAGGTTTAGGGTTAGGTTTAGGGTGAGGGTTAGGATGAGGTTTAGTGTTAGGGTTATGTTTAGGTTTAGAGTTAGGTTTAGGATTAGGGTTGGGGTTAGGCTGAGGGTTATGTATAGGGTTTGGGTTAGGGTGAGGGTGAGGGTGAGGATTATAGATAGGGATAGTGTTAGGGTTAGGGTTAGGTTTAGGGTTTCGATTAGGGTTTGGGTTAGCGTTACAGTGAGGGTTGGGTTAGGGTTAGGGTTATTGTTAGTGTTATGGTTAGGGTTAATTTTGCGGTGAGGGTGAGGCTTACGGTTAGTGTTAGGGTTAGGGTTAGGGTAAGGGTTAGCGTTATTGTTAGGTTTAGGGTTAGAGTTACAGTGACGGTGAGAGTGAGGTTGAGGGTGTGGGTTAAGGTGAGGTTTAGGTTTAGGGTTAGAGTTAGGGTTAGGGTGAGGGTGAGATTTAAGTGTACGGTTAGGGTTAGTGTTAGGGTAGGCTTAGGCTTAGGCTGAGGTTGAGGGTGGGGGTATGAATTAGGGTTAGGCTTAGGGTTAAAATTAGGGTTACGGTTAGGGTTATTGTTAGTGTTATGGTTACAGTTAAGTTTGCGTTGAGGCTGAGGTTTATGGTTAGGGTTAGGTTTAGAGTTAGGGTTAGGGTTAGTGTTATTGTTAGGGTTAGGTTTAGAGTTAAGTTGAGGGTGAGGGTGAGGGTGAGGGTGAGGGTTAGGGTTAGGGTGAGGTTTATGGTGAGGTTTAGGGTTAGGGTTTGTTTGAGTGTGAGTTTTAGGTTTAGAGTTAGGTTTAGGGGGAGGTTTAGGATGAGGGTTAGGGTTAGGTTGAGGTTTAGGGATAGGCTTAGGTTTTGGATTAGGGTTAGGGTAAGGGTGAGTGTGAGGGTTAGCGTTAGGGTTAGGTTTAGGCTTAGGGTTAGGCTGAGGGTGAAGGTAGGTGTGAGGGTTAGGGTTATGGTGAGGATGAGGATTAGTGTTAGGGTGAGTTTTAGAATTTGGATTAGGCTTAAGGTGAGGGTGAGGGTTAGGGTTAGGATTAGGGTTAGGGTGAGGGTGAGGGTTAGGATTGGGTTTAGGGTTAGGGTTATTGTTAGTGTTATGGTTAAGATTCCCTTTGCTGTGAGGGTGAGGCTGAGGGTGAGGGTTAGGTTTAGGATTAGCTTTAGGGTTAGGTTTAGAGATAGGATTAGTGTTATTGTTAAGGTTAGGATTAGAGTTATGGTGAGAGTGAGGGTGAGGGTGAGGGTGAGGGTGAGAGTTAGGGTTAGGGTGAGGGTTTGGATGAGGGTTAGGGTTAGGGTTAGGGTGAGGGCTAGGGTGAGGGTGGGGGTTAGGGTTAGGGTTAGTTTTAGGCTTAGGCTAAAGGTGAGGTTGAGGGTGAGGTTTAGGGTTAGGGTGATGTTTAAGGTTACGGTTAGGTTGAAGGTTAGCATGAGGTTTAGGGATAGGGTGAGAGTTAGGGTGAGTATGATGGTAAGGGTAAAGTTGAGGGTTAGGCTGAGGGTGAGGGTTAAGTTAAGTTTGAGGTTTAGGGTTAGGGTGAGGGTTAGGGTAAGGTTGAAGGTTAGGGGTTAAGGAGAGGGTGAGGGTTAGATTGAGGATTAGGGTTAGGTTTAGTGTGAAGTTTAGGGTGAGGATGAGGGTTAGGCTTAGGGTTAGGGTTAGGGTTAGGGATTGGTTTAATGTGAGGGTGATGGTCAGGATTAGGGTTAGGGTTAGGGTTAGTGATAGGATTACGTTTAGGGTTATACTGAGGGTTAGGGTTAGGCTTAGGCTTAGGTGTAGTGTTAGCCTGAAGTTGAGGGTGGTGTGAGGATTAGGTTTAGGGTGATGGTTAGGTTTAGGGTTAGGGTTAGATTTATGGTGAGGGTGAGGGTGCGGTTGAGGGTTAGGGTTAGGGTGAGGTTTAGGGTTTGGGTTAGTGTTAGAGTTAGGTTTAGGGTGAGGTTGAGTTTTAGGGTTAGATTTATGGTTAGTTTTAGGGTTAGGCTTAGGGTTAGGATTAGGGTTATTGTTAGTATTATGGTTAGGGTTTAGTTTGCAGTGAGGGTGAGGTTTATGGTTAGGGTTAGATTTAGGGTTAGGGTTAGTGTTAGTGTTATTGTTAGGGTTAGGGTTAGAGTTATTGTGAGGGTGAGGTTGTGGGTGAGGATTAGGGTGAGGGTGAGGTTTAGGGTGAGGTTTAGTGTTAGGGTTAGGTTGAGGGTGAGGTTTAGGGTTAGTGTTAGTCTTAGGCTGAGTGTGAGGTTTTGGTTTCGGTTTAGGGATAGGGTTAGGGTTAGGATTATTTAAGGTGAGGGTGAGTGTCAGGGTTAGGGTTAGGGTTATCCTTAGGCTTAGGGTTAGGCTGAGGGTGAGGGTGGGGATGAGGGTTAGTGTTACAGTCAGGGTGAGATTTAGGGTTAGAGTGAGGGTTTGGATGAGGTTCAGGGTTAGGGTTAGGGTTTGGTTTAGGGTGAGAGTGATTGTGAGGATTAGGGTTATGGTTAGCCTTAGGTTACGGTTAGGTTTATGGTGAGGTTTAGGGGTAGGGTTAGGCTTAGGCTTAGGCTTAGGGTTAGGCTGATGCTGAGTGTGGGGATGAGGCTTATGTTTAGAGTGTTGGTTAGGGTTACGTTTACGTTGAGGGTTAGGATGAGGGTAATGGTTTGGATTAGGGTTACTGTGAGGGCTAAGGTGAGGGTGAGGGTTAGGGTTTGGCTTAGGATTAAGGTTAGGCTGAGGCTGAGGGTGAGGGTGAGGGTGAGGGTTAGGGTGATGGTTAGGGTTACGGTTAGGGTGAGGGTTAGGATGAGGGTTAGGGTTAGGGTGAGGGTTAGGGTGAGTGTGAGGGTTAGTGTGAGCGTGAGGGTGAGGTTGAGGGTGAGGGTGAAAGTTAGGGTTTAGGTGAGGGTAAGGTTTATGGTTAGGGTTAATGTTAGGGTGAATGTTAGGGTTAGGGTTAGGATGAGGGTTAGACTGATAATTTATGGTTAGGGTGAGGGAAAGGTTTAGAGTGATGTTAAGGGTTAAGGTGAGGATTAATTTTTGGATTAGGGTTATGGTTAGGGTGAAGGTTAGGGATAGGTTTACGATTTCGGTGAGGTTTTTGGTTAGCATTAGGTTTAGCGTTAGGGTGAGGGGTAGGGTTAGTTTTGGATTAGGGTTAGGGTTAGGTTTATGTTGAGGGTGAGGTAGAACGTGACAGATAGGGTTAGGGTTAATGTGAAGGTTAGGGTTAGGGTTAGGGTTAGGATGAGGGTTAGCCTGAGGGTTAGGTTTAGCGTGAGGGTTAGGGTTAGGGTTAATGTGAGGGTTAGGGTTAGGATTAGCATTAAGCTTAGAGCGAGGGTTAGGGTTAGGGGTAGGTTTAGGATGAGGGTTAGGCTGAGGGTTAGGTTTAGGGTTCGGGTGAGGGTAAGGGTTAGGGTGAGGTTTAGGGTGAAGTTGAGGGTTAGGTTTAGGCTTATGTTTACGGTGAGGTTTAGGGTGAGAGTTAGGGTGAGGGTTAGGAACAGGGTTAGGGTTAGGTGAGGGTTAGGGATAGGGTTGTGTTTAGGGTGAAGTTCAGGGTTAGGTTTAGGGTTAGAGTTACGGTGAGGGTGAGGGTGAGGGTTAGGGTTAAGGTTAGGCTTAGACTTATGTTTACGCTGAGGCTGTGGGTGAAGGTGAGGTTTAAGGTTAGGGTTAGGGTAATGGTTGGGGTTACTGTTAGGGTGAGGGTTAGGATGAGGATTAGGGTTTGGGTGAGGGTGACGGTAATCATAAAGGTGAGTTTTCGGCTTAGGGTGAGGGTTATGGTAAGGGTGATGGTTAGGATTAGGGTGAAAGTGAGGGTTAGATTGAGGATTAGTGTTAGGGTTAGTGTGAAATTTAGGGTGAGGATGAGGGTTAGGGGTAGGTTGCGGCCTAGGTTGAGGGTGAGGGTTAGGATTATGGTGAGATTTAGGGTTAGGGTGATGGTTAGGGTTAGTGTGAGGGTTAGTGTTAGGGATAGGGTTAGTGTTAGGGTGAGGGTAAGTGTTAAGGTGAGGGTTAAGGTTAGGGTGAAGGTTATGGTTAGGATGGTTAGGGTTAGGGTTGGGGTTATTGTTATGGTTAGGGTTAGGGTTACGTTTACAGTGAGGTTGAGGGTGAGGCTGAGGGTTAGGGTTAGGATGAGGTTTAGGTTTAGGGTAAGGGTTAGAGTTAGGGTTAGGGTGAGGGTGAGGTATAGGATTAGAATTAGGGTTAGCGTTAGTGTTAGGGTTAGGGTGAGGGTTAGGTTTAGGGTTAGGCTTAGGCTTTGGCTTAGGCCGAGCATGAGTGTGAGGGTTAGGGTTAGGGTTACAGTGGGGTTTAGGGTTAGGCTTAAGGTGAAAGTGAGGGTGAGGATGAGGGTTAGATATAGGGTTAGGGGAAGGTTTAGGTTGAGGGTTAGGGTTAGGGTTAGTGTTATGGTTAGGGTGAAGGTGAGCATTAGGGTGAGGGTTTGGGTTAGGGTGAATGTTATGGTTAGGGTGAGGGTTAGGTGTAGGGTTAGGGTTAGGGTTAGGGTCAGGGTTAGTGTTAGGTTAGGGTGAAGGTGAGGGTTAGGTTTAGGGTTACAGTTACTGTGAGGGTGCAGATGAAGTTTAGGTTTAGGTTTAGGGTGAGGTTTAGGGTTTTGTTTAGGGTTAGACTTAGGGTTAGGGTCAGGGTGAGGTTTAGGGTTAGAGTTATTGTTAAGGTGAGGTTTGATGTGAGGGTTATTGTTAGGGTTAGTGTTTGGGTTAGGGTTAGGGTGAGGGTAAGGGTGAGGGTTAGGGTTAGGGATAGGGTTAGGTTGAGGATTAGGGTTTGGGTGAGGGTGAGTGTGAGGGTTAGGGTTAGGGTTAGCGTTAGGCTTAGGGTTAGGATGAGAGTGAGGGTGAGGGTTAGGGTTAGGGTGAGGGTTAGGGTTAGGGTTAGGGTGAGAGTTAGGATGAGGTTTGGGGTTAGGATTAGGGTTAGGGAGAGGGCTAGGGTGAGGGTGAGGGTTAGGGTTAGGTTTAGGCTTAGGCTTAGGGTTAGGCTGAGACTGAGGGTGAGGGTGAGGGTTAGGGTTAGGGTGATGGTTGGGGTTACCCTTATAGTCAGGTTTAGGATGAGGATTAGTGTTAGGGTGAGGGTTAGGGTGAGGGTGACTGTAAGGGTAAAGTTGAGGTTTTAGCTGAGTGTGAGGGTTATGGTAAGGGTGAGGGTTAGGGTAAGGTTGAGGGTGCTGGTAAGATTGAGAATTAGTGTTAGGGCGAGTTTGAGGTTTAGGGAGAGGATGAGGGTTAGGGTTAAGTTGAGGGTAGGTTGACGGTGAGGGTTAGGGTTAGGGTGAGGTTTAGAGTTAGAGTGATGGTTAGGGTTAGTGTGAGGGTTAATATTAGGGTAAGGGTTAGTGTTAGGGTGAGGGTAAGTGTTAGGGTGAGGGTTAGGGATAGGGTGAAGGTTTTGGTTGGGATGAGGGTTAGGGTTAGGTTTAGAGTTTTTTTAGTGCTGGGGTTAGGGTTAGGGTGAGTTTTAGGGTTAAGGTTAGGGTGAGGGTGAGGTTGAGGGTTTGGGTTAGGGTTAGGGTTACAGTGAGGGTGAGGTTTAGGGTTAGGGTTAGGATTAGTGTTATTGTTAGGGTTAGGATTAGTGTTATGGTGAGTGTGAGGGTGAGGTTTATGGTTAGGGTGAGGTTTGGGTTAGGGTGAGGGTTAGGGTGAGGGTGACTGTAAGGGTAAAGTTGAGGTTTTAGCTGAGTGTGAGGGTTATGGTAAGGGTGAGGGTTAGGGTAAGGTTGAGGGTGCTGGTAAGATTGAGAATTAGTGTTAGGGCGAGTTTGAGGTTTAGGGAGAGGATGAGGGTTAGGGTTAAGTTGAGGGTAGGTTGACGGTGAGGGTTAGGGTTAGGGTGAGGTTTAGAGTTAGAGTGATGGTTAGGGTTAGTGTGAGGGTTAATATTAGGGTAAGGGTTAGTGTTAGGGTGAGGGTAAGTGTTAGGGTGAGGGTTAGGGATAGGGTGAAGGTTTTGGTTGGGATGAGGGTTAGGGTTAGGTTTAGAGTTTTTTTAGTGCTGGGGTTAGGGTTAGGGTGAGTTTTAGGGTTAAGGTTAGGGTGAGGGTGAGGTTGAGGGTTTGGGTTAGGGTTAGGGTTACAGTGAGGGTGAGGTTTAGGGTTAGGGTTAGGATTAGTGTTATTGTTAGGGTTAGGATTAGTGTTATGGTGAGTGTGAGGGTGAGGTTTATGGTTAGGGTGAGGTTTGGGTTAGGGTTAGGGTTAGGGTGAGGTTGAGGGTGAGGTTTAGTTTTAGTGTTAGTGTTAGTGTGAGGGTTAGGGTGAGGGTTAGGGTTGGGTTTAGTGTTAGGTTTAGTGTGTGGGTTAGGATGAGGGTGAGGGTTAGGTTTAGGGTTAGGATTAGGATTAGGGTTAGTGTTAGGGTGAGGGTTTAGGTTAGGCTTAGGGTTAGGTTTAGGCTAATTGTTAATCTGAGGGTGAGGATAAGGGTGAGGTTTAGGGTTAGGGTGAGGGTTAGGTTTAGGGTTAGGGTGAGGGTTAGGATGAGGGATAAGGTTACGATTAGTGTTAGGGTGAGGTTTAGGGTAAGGGTTAGGGTTAGGGTGAGGGATAGGGTGAGGTTTAGGGTTAGGTTTAGTGTTAGGGTTATTGTTAGGGTCAGCATTAGGGTTAGGATGAGGGTTAAGTTTAGGGTTAGGATTAGGATTAGGGTCAGTGTGAGGGTGAGTGTGAGGGTTAGGGTTAGGGTTTTGCTTAGGGATAGCCTGAGGGTGAGGGTGAGGGTGAGGGTTAGGTTTAGGGTGAGGGTGAGGTTTAGGGTTATTATTAGCGTTAGGGTGAGGGTTATTGTGAGGGTTAGTGTTAGGTTTAGGGTTAGTGTGAGGGTTAGGGTTAGGGTTAGTGTTAGGGTTAGGGTTAGGGTGAGGGTTAGGGTTAGGGTTAGGGTGAGGGTTTGGATGAGGGTTAGGTTTAGGTTAGGGTTAGGGTGAGGGCTAGCATGAGGGTGAGGTTTCGGGTTAGGTTTAGGGTGAGGTTTAGGGTTAGGGTTAGGTTTAGGGATAGGGTGATGTTTCGGCTTAGGGTTATGGTGAGGGTGAGGGTTAGGGTTAGGTTGAGAGTTAGGATTACGGCTAGGTTTAGGGCGAGGTTTAGTGTTAGGGTTAGGGTGAGTGTTTACATGAGAGTTCGGGTTAGGATTAAGTTTAGGATGAGGGATAGGGTTAGGATGAGGGTTAGGGTTAGGGTGAGGTTTAAGGTTCAGATTAGGTTTAGGTTAGGGTGTGGGTTATTGTTAGGGTTACAGTGAGGGTCAGGGTTAGGGTTAGGTTGAGGGTTAGAATTAGGTGTAGGGTTAGGTTGACGGTTAGGGTTAGGGTTAGGGTGAGTGTTTGGATGAGGGTTAAGGTTGCAATTAATGTTAGGGTGAGGGCAATGGTGAGGGTGAGGCTTAGGGTTAGGGTTAGGGTGAGGTTTAGTTTTAGGGTTAGGGTGAGGGTTAGGGTGAGGCCTATTGTGAGGGTGAGTGTTAGGGTTAGGTTTAGGGTGAGGGTTAGGTTGAAGTTTAGGTTTAGGGTTAGTTTTAGGATTAAATTTAGGGTGAGGGTGACTGTGAGCGTTAGGGTTAGGGTTAAGCTTAGGCTTTGGGTTAGGCTGAGGGTGAGTGTGGGGATGAGGATTAGGTTTAGAATAATGGTTCAGGATATGGTTACCTTGAGGGTTAGTCTGAGGGTTAGGGTTAGGATTAGGTTTAGGGTGAGGGCTAGGGTGAGTGTGAGGTTTAGGGTTAGGTTTAGGCTTAGGCTTAGGGTTAGGCTGAGGCTGAAGGTGACGGTGAGGTTTAGGGTTAGGGTGATGGTAAGGGTTATAGTTAGGGTGAGGGTTAGGATGAGGGTTAGGTTTAGGGTGAGGGTTAGGATGTGGGTGACAGTAAGAGAAAAGGTGAGGGTTAGGCTGAGGGTTCGGGTTAGATTGAGGATTAGTGTTAGTGTAACGGTGAGGTTTAGGGTTAGGATGAGGGTTAGAGATAGGGTGAGGGCTAGGGTGAAGTTGAGGGTTAGGGTTAGGGTTACGGTGAGGTTTAGGTTTGGGGTGAGGTTTAGGATTAGTTTTAGGGTTACGGATAGTGTGAGGGTGAGGTTTAGGTTTAGAGTTAGGTTTAGGGTGAGGGTTAGGGTTAGAGTTAGTGTTCTGGTGATGTTTACTTTGGGGGTGAGGGTTGGTGTTAGGGTTAGGATTAGGATTAACGTTAAGGTGAGGGTGAGTGTTAGGGTTAGGGTTAGGATTAGAGTTAGGGTGAGGGTGAGGGTGAGGGTTAAGGTTAGGGTGAGTGTTGGGGTTAGGGTTAGAGTGAGGGTTATGGTGAGGGTTAGGCTTAAGCTTATGGTTTGGGTTTGGGCTAGGGTGAGGGTGAGGGTTAGGGTTAGGGTTTGGGTGAGCGTTAGGGTGAGGGTTAGGTTTAGTGTTAGGGTTAGGGTTAGGGTTAGAGTTAGGCTTAATGGTAAGCTGAGGCTGAGGGTGAGGGTGAGGGTTAGGGTTAGGGTGATGGTTGGGATTAGCATTAAGGTGAGTGTTCAGATGAGGTTTATGTTTAGGATTAGGGTTAGGGTAGAGTGAGTGTGAAGTTTAGGGTTAGGGTTAGCCTTAGGCTTAGGGTTAGGGTGAGGTTTCGGGTTAGGGTTTGGTTTAGGGTGAGGGTGAAGCTGAGGATTAGGTTTAGGGTTAGGGTTAGGTTTAGGTTTAGGGTTAGGTATAGGGTTAGGGTTAGGGTTTCGGTGAGGGTTAGTCTTAGGGTTAGGGTTAGGCTTAGAGTTAGGATGAGGATGAGGGTGGGGCTGAGGATTAGTGTTAGTGTTAGGGTTAGGGTTATTGTTAGTGTTATGGTTAGGGTTAAGTTTGCAGTGAGGGTGAGGCTGAGGGTGGGGTGAGGAATAGGTTTAGGGTGATGGTTAAGGTTAGGGTTAGTGTTATTGTTAGGGTTAGGGTTAGAGTTACTGTGAGGTTGAGATTGCAGGTGATTGTTAGGGTTAGAGTTAGGGTGGGGTTTAGGTTAGGTTTAGGGTTAGGGTGAGGGTGAGGTTTACGGTTAGATATAGGGTTAGGGGGAGGCTGAGGGTGAGGGTTAGGGTTAGTGTTAGAATGAGGGTTAGGATTTGGGTTAGGTTTGGATTCGGATTAGGGTGAGGGCTAGGGTGAGTGTGAGGTTTAGGTTTAGGGTTAGGCTGAGGTTTAGAGTTAGGGTTAGGGTTAGGGTTAGAGGGAGGGGGAGGTTTAGGCTTAGAGTTAGGGTTAGGGGGTAGCTGAGGGTGAGGGTTAGGGTTAGGGTTAGTGTTAGCGTTAGGGTTAGGGTGAGGGTAAGTGTTAGGTTGAGGGTTAGGGTTAGGGTGAAGGATATGTTTAAGATGAGGGATAGGGTTAGGGTTAGTGTTATTGTAAGGGTTAGGTTAGGGTTATGGTTACAGTGAGGGTGAGGGTGAGAGTTAGGATTAGGGTTAGAGTCAGTTTTAGTTTTAGGGTTAGGGTTTAAGTTAGGGTTAGGTTTAGGTTTAGGGTTAGGGTGAGGGTTAGGGTTATTGTTAGTGTTATGGTTTGGGTTAAGTTTGCGGTGAGGGTGAGGCTGACGGTGAGGGTTATGATTATGGTTAGGGTTAGGTTTAGTGTTAGGGTTAGGGTTAGGGTGAGGTTGAGGTTTAGGTGTAGGGTTAGGGTTAGGGTTAGGGTTAGGGTTAGGATTAGTGTTAGGGTGAGGGTTAGTGTTAGGGTGAGGGATAGGGTGAGTGTGAGGTTTAGGTTTAGGGTTAGGCTTAGGATTGGGGTTAGGCCGAGGCTAAAGCTGAGGATGAGGGTTAGGGTTGGGGTGATGTTTAGGGTTACGGTTAGGGTGAGGGTTAGGATGAGTGTTAGCTTTACGGTGAGGGTTTGAATGAGGGTGACACTAAGAGTAAAAGTGAGGTTTACGCTGAGGGTGAGGGTTTCGGTAAGGGTGAGGGTTCACATTAGTGTTAGGGTGAGGGTGAGTGTTAGATTAAGGATTAGTGTTAGGATTAGTGTGAGGTTTTGGGTGAGGATGATTAGGGTTAGTGTGATGGTTAGGGTGAAGTTGATGGTTAGGATTAGGGTTATGGGGAGGTTTAGGGTTAGGGTTAGGTTTAGGATTAGGGTGAGGGTTAGGGTTAGGTTTAGGGTGAGTGTGAGGGTTAGATTAGAGTTAGGATTAGGGTTATTGTTAGTGTTATGGTTAGGGTTAAGTTTACAGTGAGGGTGGGGCTGAGGGTGAGAGTCAGGGTTAGGGTAAGGGTGAATTTTAGGGTTAGGGTTAGTGTTAGGGTTAGGGTGAGGGTTTGGGTTAAGGTTAGGTTTACGATGAGGGTGGGGGTTAGGGTTAGGGTTAGGATTAGTGTTATTGTTAGGGTTAGGATTAGAGTTATGTTGAGGGTGAGGGTGAGGTTGTGCATTAGGGTTAGGGTGAGGTTTAGGGTTAGGGTTAGGGTTAGGGTTAGGGTGAGGTTGAGGGTGAAGTTTAGGGTTAGAGTTAGGTTTAGGGTGAGGTTTAGGGTGAGGGTTAGGGTGAGGGTTAGGGTTAGTGTTAGGGTTAGGGTGAGGTTTAGGATGAGGGTGAGGGTTAGGGTTAGGATTAGGATTAGCATTAGGGTTAGTGTTAGGGTTAGTGGGTTAGGCTTAGGGTTAGGGTTAGGCTAAGGGTTAATCTGAGGGTGAGTGTAAGGGTAAAGGTTAGGTTTAGTTTTTGGGTTATGGGTAGTGTTAAGGTGAGAGTTAAGGTTCAGGTTAAGTTTAGGGTTTGGGTGAGGTTTACGGTTCAGGTTACAGTGAGGGTGCGGGTTAGGGTTATTTTGAGGGTTAGGACTAGGGTGAGGGTTAGGGTTTGGGTTAGGCTGAGTGTTAGGATGAGGATTAGGTTTAGGATTAGCTTTAGGGTGTGGGCTATGGTGAGGGTGAGCATTAGGTTTATTGTTAGGGTGAGGTTTAGGTTTAGGGTTAGGGTTAGGGTGAGGGTTAGAATGAGGTTTAGGGTTATTGTTAGTGTTATGGTTATGGTTATGTTTGCAGTGAGGGTGAGGCTGAGGGTGAGGGTTGGATATAGGATTAGGGTTAGGGTTAGGATTAGGGTTAGGATTTGTGTTATTGTTAGGGTTAGGGTTAGAGTTACATTGAGGGTGAGGGTGAGGTTAAGGGTGAGGGTTAGGGTTAGGGTGAGGTTAAGGGTTAGGTTTAGGATTAGGGTTAGGTTGAGTGTGAGGTTTAGGGTTAGAGTTAGGCTTACGGGGAGGGTTAGGGTTAGTGTTAGGTTAGGGTTAGGGGGAGGTTTAGGTTGAGGTTTAGGGTTAGGGTTAGGGTTAGGATTATGGTTAGTTTTATTGTTAGGGTTATGGTTAGAGTTAAATTTAGGTGGAGGGTGAGGCTGAGGGTGAGTTTGGGTGTGAGGATTAGGTTTCAGGAGATGGTTAGGGTTAGGGTTAGGTTGAGGGTTAGGATGAGGGTTTGGATAAGGATAAGTGTTAGGGTGAGGGCTAGGGTGAGGTTGAGGGTTAGAGTTAGATTTATGCTTAGGCTTAGAGTTAGTCTGATTGTCAGGTTGGGGGTGAGTGTTAGGGTTAGGGTGATGGTTAGGGTTACGGTTAGGGTGAGGGTTAGGATGAGGGTTAGGGTTAGGGTGAGGGTTAGGGTGAGGGTGATGGTACCGTAAAGGTGAGGGTTAGTCTGAGCGTGAGAATTATGATAAGGGTAAGGGCTGGGGTTAAGGCGAGGGTTAGGGTAAGGGTTAAAGTTAGGGTTAGGGTGAGGGTGAGGGTTAAATTGAGAATTAGGGTTAGGGTTTGTTTGAGGTTTAGGGTGAGGGCTAGCCTGAGGTTGTGGGTTAGGGTTAGGTTTAGGGTGAAGTTTAGGGTTAGGTTAAGGGTTAAGATTAGTGTGAGGGTTAGTGTTAGGGTTAGGGTTAGTGTAAGGGTTAGGGTAAGTGTTAGGGTGAGGGTTAGAGTTAGGGTTAGGGTTATTGTTAGGATTAGGGTTACCCTTACAGTGAGGGTGAGGGTTAGGGTTAGGTTTAGGGTGAGGTTTAGGGTTAGGGTTATGGTGAGAGTTTGGGTTAGGTTTAGGATTAGGGTTAGGATGAAGGCTAGGGTGAGGGTTAGGGTTGGGGTTAGGGTTAGGATTAGAGTTAGGGTGAGGGTGAGTGTGTGGGTTAGGGTTAGGTTTAGGGTTAGCCTTAGGGTTAGTCTAAGTATGAGGTTGAGTGTGAGGGTTAGGGTTAGGGTGAGGGTTAGGGTTAGGGGATAGGGTGAGGTTGAGTGTGTTGGTTAGTGTTAGGTTTAGGATTAGGCTTAGGCTTCGGCTAAGGATGAGGTTAAGGGTGAGGGTTAGGGTTAGGGTGAGGGTTAGGTTTAGGGTTAGGGTGAGGTTTAGGATGAGTGTTAAGGTTTGGATTAGGGTTAGGGTGAGGGCTAGGGTGAGGGTGAGGTTTAGGGTTAGGTTCAGTGTTAGGGTGGGGGTGAGGTTCAGGGTTAGAGTTAGGGTTAGGTGGAGGGATAAGGTGAGGTTTAGGGTTAGGGTTAGTGTTAGTGTTAGGGTTAGGGTGAGGGTTAGATTTAGGATGAGGGTTAGGTTTAGGTTTAGGATTAGGTTTAGGGTGAGGGTGAGTCTGAGGGTTAGGGTTATGGCTAGGCTTAGGGAAAGGCTGAGGGTGAGGGTGAGTGTCAGGTTTAGGGTTAGGGTGAGGGTGAGTTTTAGGGTTAGAGTGAGCGTTAGGGTGACGGTTAGTGTGACGGTTAGAATTAGGGTTAGTGTTAGGGTTAGGGTTAGGGTGAGGTTTAGGGTGAGGGTTAGGGTTAGTGATATGGTTAGGTTTAGGATTAGCATTTGGGTAAGGGTGCGTGTGAGGGTTAGGGTTAGGGTTAGGGTGAGGTTTAGTGTTAGGGTTAGGGTTAGGGATAGGGTGAGGTTTCACTTTAGGTTTATGGTGAGTGTGAGGTTTAGGTTTAGGTTGAGGGTTAGGGTTAGGTTGAGGGTAAGGGTTAGAATGACGATTAGTGTTCGGGTTAGTGTGAGGTTTATGGTGAGGATGATGGTTACGGTTAGGTTGCGGTCTAGTTTGAGGGTGAGGGTTAGGGTTAGGGTGAGGTTTAGGGTTAGGGTTCGAGTAAGGTTTAGTATTAGTGTGAGGGTTAGGGTTAGGGTTATGGTAAGGTTCAGGATTACAGTTAGGTTGAGGGTTAGAATTAGGTTTAGTGTTAGGTTAAGGGTTAGGATTAGCGTTAGGGTGAGTGCTTGGATGAGTTTTAGGGTTGCAATTAGGGTTAGGGTGAGGGCAAGTGTGAGGGTGAGGGTTAGTGTTAGGCCTAGGGTTAGGTTTAGGTTTAGGGTTAGGGGTAGAGTTAGGGTGAGTGTTAGGGTTCGGGTTCCGGTGAGGGTTCTGGTTAAGTTTGAGGTGGGGTTAGGGTGAGCCCTAAGGTGAAGGTGAGGGTTAGGTTTAGGGTTAGGGTGAGCATTAGGTTGAGGTTTAGTTTTAGGGTTAGGGTTAGGATTAAGGTTAGGGTGAGTGTGAGTGTGAGGGTTAGGGTTAGGGTTAGGCTTCGGCATTGGGTTAGGCTGAGGGTGAGTGTGGGGATGAGGATTAGGTTTAGAGTGATGGTTCATGTTATGGTTAGCTTGAGGGTTAGGATGATGGTTAGGGTTAGGATTAGGGTTAGTGTGAGGGCTAGGGTAAGTGTGAGGTTTAGGGTTACGTTTAGGCTTAGGCTTAGGGTTAGGCTGAGGCTGAAGGTGAGGGTGAGGTTAGGGTTAAGTTGATGGTTAGGGTTAAGGTTAGAGTGATTGTTAGGATGAGGGTTACGTTTAGGGTTACGTTGAGGGTTAGGATTAGGGTTATGGATAGGGTTACAGTTAGGATGAGGGTTTGGGTGAGGATTAGGTTTAGGGTGAGGGTTAGGATGAGTGTGACAGTAAGAGAAATCAGAGGGTTATGCTGAGGGTGAGGGTTATGGTAAGGGTGAGTGTTCGGGTTAGGGTTAGGGTGAGGTTGAGTGTTAGAATGAGGATTAATGTTAGCGTTAGTGAGAGGTTAAGGGTTAGGATGAGGGTTAGAGTTAGGGTGAGGCTTAGGGTGACATTGAGTGTTAGGGTTAGGGTTAGGATGAGGTTTTGGTTTACGGTGATGGTTAGCGTTAGTGTGAAGGTTAATGTTAGGGTTAGTGTTAGTATTAAGGTGAGGGTAAGTGTTAGGGTAAGGTTTAGGTTTAGGCTGAGGTTTAGGATTAGGGTTAGGGTTACGGTTAGGGTGAGGGTGAGGTTTAGGGTTAGAGTTAGGTTTAGGGTGAGGGTTAGGGTTAGGGTTAGGTTTAGTGTTAGGGTTAGGGTTAGGATTAGAGTTAAGATGAGGGTGAGGTTGAGGGTTACCGTTAGGGTCAGTGTTGGGGTTAGGTTTAGAGTGAGGGTTAGGGTGAGGGTTAGGCATAGGGTTAGGGTTTGGGTATGGGCTAGGGTGAGGGTGAGAGTTAGGGTCAGATTTAGGGTGAGCGTTAGGGTGATGGTTAGGGTTATTGTGAGGGTTAGTGTAAAGGTTAGGGTTAGTGATAGGGTGAGGGTAAGTGTTAGGGCAAGGGTTAGGGTTAAGGTGAAGGTTATCTTTAGGATGAGGGTTAGGGTTAGGTTTAGGGTTATTGTTAGGGTTATGGTTACGGTGAGCGTGAGGTTGAGGGTGAGGGTTAGGGCTAGGATGAGGTTTAGGTTTCTGGTTAGGATTAGAGTTAGGGTTAGGGTGGGTGTGAGGTTTAGGGTTGGAGTTAGGGTTAGTGTTAGTGTTGGGGTTAAGGTGAGGATTAGAGTTAGTGTTAGGCTTAGGCTTAGGCTTAGGCTTAGGACGAGCATGACAGTCCTCACTGTTATGGTTATGGTTAGGGTGGGGTTTAGGGTTAGGGTTAGGTTGAGGGTGAGGGTGAAGTTGAGGGTTAGTTATAGAGTTAGAGGGAGGGTTAGGGGGAGGGTTACGATTAGGGTTAGAATTAGGGTTATGGTGAGGTTGAGGGTTAGGTTGAGGTCTAGGGTTAGGGTTAGTGTTAGCGTTAGTGTGAGGGTTAGGCTTAGGGTTAGGTTTAGTGTTAGGGTGAGGGTAAGTGTTAGGGTGATGGTTTGGGTTAGAGTGAGGGTTATGGTTAAGGTGAGGGTTGGTAATAGGGTTAGGGTTATTGTTAGCGTTAGGTTTAGTGTTACCGTTACTGTGAGGGTGAGCATGAGGGTTAGGGTTAGTGTTAGGGTGAGGTTTAGGGTTTGGCTTAGGGTTAGAGTTAGGGTTAGGGTGAGGGTTAGCTTGAGGGTTAGGGTTGGTGTTCGTGTTAAGTTTAGGGTTAGGGGGAGAGTTAGGGGGAGGGTTAGGTTTAGGGTTAGGATTAGTGTTAGGGTGAGGCTGAGTGTGTGTGTTAGGGATAGGTTCAGGGTTAGGCTTAGGGTTAGGCTAAATGTGAGGGTGAGGGTGAGGGTTAGGGTTAGGATGAGGGTTAGAGTTAGAGTTAGGGTGAGGTTTAGTGTTAGGGTTAGGGTTAGAGTTAGGGTTAGGCTGAGGGTGAGGTTTAGGTTTAGAGTTAAGGTTAGGGTGAGGGTTAGGGATAGGATTAGGGTTACGTGAGGATGAGGGTGGGGGTGAGGTTTAGGATTAGGGTTTGGGTTAGGGTTATTGTTAGTGGTATGGTTAGGGTTAAGTTTGAGGTGAGGGTGAGGCTCAGGGTGGGGTGAGGATTAGGGTTATGGTGATTGTTAGGGTTAGGGTTAGTGTTATTGTTAGGGTTAGGGTTAGAGTTACGGTGAGGTTGAGGGTGCGGGTGAGGGTTAGGGTTAGGAATAGGGTGAGGTTTATGGTTAGATATAGGGTTGGGGGAGGGGGAGGGGGAGGTTTAGGGTTAGGGTTAGTGTTAATGTTAAGGTGAGGGTGAGGTTAAGGTTGAGGTTTAGGGTTAGGGTTCGGTTTGATGTGAGGGTTAATTTTAGGGTTAGTGTTAGTGTTAGTGTGAGGGTAAGTGTTAGGGTGAGGGTTAAGGTTAGTGTGAAGGATATGGTATGGATGAGGCATAGGGTTAGGGTTAAGGTTATTGTAAGGGTTAAGGTTAGTGTTATGGTTACTGTGAGGGTATGGGTGAGGGTTAGTATTAGGGTTATGGTTAGGTTTAGATTTAGGGTTAGGGTTAGGTTTAGGGTTAGGGTTAGGGTTAGGGTGAGGGTTTGAGTTATTGTTAGTATTATGGTTTGGGTTAAGTTTGCGGTGAGGGTGAGGCTGAGGGTGAGGGTTATGGTTAGGGTTAGGGTTAGGGTGAGGTTTAGGGTGAGGGTGAGGGTGAGGGTTAAAGCTAGGATTAGTTCTAGGGTTAAGGTGAGGGTGAGTGTGAGGGTTACAGTTAGGGTTAGGGTTAGGATTAGAGTTAGAATGAGGGTGATGTAGAAGGTTAGGGTTAGGGTGAGGGTTGGGGTTAAGGTTAGAGTGAGAGTTAGGGTGAGGGTTATACTTAGGCTTAGGTTTAGGGTGTGGGCTAGGGTGAGGTTGAGGGTTAGGGTGAGGGTTGGGGTGAGGTTTAGCATTAGGGTTAGTGTTATGGTTAGGGTTGGAGTTAGGGTTAGGCTTAGTGTTAAGCGGAGGGTGAGGGTGAGGTTGAGGGTTAGGGTTAGGTGCGGGTGAGGTTTAGGGTTAAATTTAGCATTAGGTTGAGGGCTAGTGTAATGGTTAGCCTTTTAGGTTTGGGGTGAGGGTTAGGATGAGGTTTAGGGTTATAATTAGGGTTAGGGTGAAGGCTAGAGTGAGGGTGAGGCTTATTGTTAGCGTTAGGGTGAGGTTTAGGGTTAAGGTTAGTGTTAGAATTATGGTGAGTGCAAGGGTTAGGGTTAGGTTTAGGGTTAGGGTTATTGTTAGGGTTAGGGTTAGAGTTAAGTTGAGGGTAAGGGTGAGGGTGAGGATTAGGTTTAGGGTTAGGGTGAAGTTTAGGTTTAGGGTTAGGGTTAGTGTGAAGGTTAAGGTTAGGGTCAGGGTGAGGTTTAGGATGAGGTTTAGGGTTAGGATTTGGGTTAGGTTGAGGGCTAGGGTGAGGGTTTGGGTTGGGGATAGGGTTATGTTTACGATTAGGGTTAGGGTGAGGGTGAGTGTGAGGGTTAGGGTTAGGGTTAGTCTTAGGGTTACGGTGAGGGTTAGGGTTATTGTTTGGGTTAAGGTGATGGTGAGGGTGAGGTTTAGGGTTAGGGTTAGTGTTAGGTTTGGGGTTAGGGTTAGGGTTTCGGTTAGGGTTAGGGTTATGTTTAGGGTTTGGGATACGGTGAGGGTTAGGGTTAGGGTTTTTCTTAGGGTTAGGCTGAGGGTGAGGTTGGGAGTGAGGATAAGGCAAGGTTTAGGGTTCGAGTTAGGTTTAGAGTTATGGTTAGGGTTATTGTTAGTGTTATGGTTAGGGTTAATTTTGCGGTGAGGGTGAGGCTGAGGGTGAGGTTTATGGTTAGGATTAAGGTTAGGGTTAGGATTAGGGTTAATCTTATTGTTAGGTTTTGGGTTAGAGTTACAGTGAGGTTGAGGGTGATGTTGTGGGTGAGGGTTAGGGTGAAGTTTATGGTGAGGGTTAGGGTTAGTGTGAGGGTAAGTTTTAGGGTTAGAATTAGGTATAGGTGGACGTTTAGGGTGAGGGTTAGGGTTAGCTTTATTGTTAAGGTTAGGGTGAGGCTGAGGTTTATGTTGATGTTTTGGGATATGGTTAGAGTAGAATTAGGGTTAGCGTGAGGGTGAGTTTAAGGGTTAGGTTTAGGGTAAGGCTTAGGCTAAGGGTAAGGCTGAGGGTGAGTTTGGGGGTTAGGATAAGGGGTTATGGTGATGGTTAGGGTTAGGGTTAGTGTTATTCTTAGGGTTAGGGTTAGAGTTACGGTGAGGGTGAGGGTGCGGGTGAGGGTTAGGGTAAGGTTGAGGTTTAGGGTTCGGGTTAGGGTTGGGGTTAGGGTGAGGGTGAGGGTGAGGTTTAGGATTAGTGTTAGGGCTAGGGTTATGGTGAGGTTTAGGGTTAGGGTTAGGGTTATTGTTAGGGTAAGGTTTATGTTTACGGTTACATTGAGTGTGTGGGTTAGGGTTAGGGTTACGGTGAGGATTAGGGTTTGGGTTAGGGTTAGAGTTAGGGTTAGTGTGAGGGTGAGGTTTAGGGTTAGAGTCAGGGTTAGGATGAAGGTTAGGATGAGGTTTAGGGTTAGTGTTAGTGTTAGGGTTAGGGTTAGGGTGAGAGTTAGGGGTAGGGATAGTGTTAGGGATAGGGTTAGGATTAGGGTTAGGGTGAGGGTGACTGTGTGGGTTAGGGTTAGGTTTAGGGTTAGGGTTAGGGTTAAGGTTAGGGTGAGTGTGAGTTTTAGGGTTAGGTTAGGCTTTGGCTTAAGATTAGGCTGAGGGTGAGGGTGAGGGTGAGGGTGAGGGTTAGGTTTAGGGTGAGGTTTAGGGTGAGAGTTAGGTTTCAGGTTAAGTTTAGTTTTAGGGTGAGGTTTAGGGTAAGGGTTACTCTGAGGATGAGGGTTAGTGTCAGGGTTAGGCTTAGGCCTAGGTTGGGGATGAGTATTAGGTTTAGAGTGATGGTTCTGTTTATGTTTAGGTTGAGGGTTAGGATGTGGGTTAGGGTTAGGATTAGGGTTCGGGTGAGTTCTAGGGTGAGTGTGAGGTTTAGGTTGAGTTTAGGCTTAGGTTTAGGATTAGCCTGAGGCTGAAGGTGAGGGTGAGGGTTAGGGTTAGGGTGATGTTAAGGGTTACGGTTAGGGTGAGGGTTAGGATGAGGGTTAGGTTTAGGGTGAGGGTTAGGATGAGGGTGATAGTAAGAGTAAAGGTAAGGGTTAGAGAGAGTGTGAGCGTTAGGGTTAGGATTAGGGTTAGGTTTAAGGTTAGAGTGAGTGTGAGGGTTAGGGTTAGGCTTAGGCTTAGGTTTAGGCTGAGGGTGAGGGTGAGGGTGTGGGTTAGGTTTAGGGAGAGGGTTAGGGTTAGGTTTAGGGTGAGAGTTAGGTTTTGGGTTAAGTTTAGGGTTAGGGTTAGGGTTAGGGTGAGGGTTAGGTTGAGGTTTAGGTTTAGGGTTAAGGTTAGGATTAGAATTAGGGTTCTGGTGAGGGTGAGTGTGAGGGTTAGGGTTAGGGTTCGGCTTAGGTTTAGGATTAGGCTGAGGGTGAGTGTGGGGATGAGGATTAGGTTTAGAGTTATGGTTCATATTATGGTTAGGTTGAGGTTTAGGATGAGGGTTAGGGTTAGGATTAGGGTTAGGGTGAGGGCTAGGGTGAGTGTGAGGTTTAGGGTTAGGGTTAGGCTTAGGCTTAGGGCTAGGCTGAGGCTGAAGGTGAGGGTGAGGGTTAGGGGTAGGGTGATGTTTAGGGTTACGGTTAGGGTGAGGGTTAGGATGAGGGTGAGTGTTAGGATGAGGGTGACAGTAAGAGTAAAGGTGAGAGTTATGCTGAGGGTGAGGGTTATGGTAAGGGTGAGGGTTCGGGTTTGGTTTAGAGTGAGGGTGAGGGTTAGATTGAGGATTAGTGTTAGGGTTAGTGGGAGGTTTAGGGTGAGAATGATTAGGGTTAGGGTGAGAGCTAGGGTGAGGGTTAGGGTTTGGGTTAGGGTGAGATTTAGGGTTAGGGTTAGGTTTAGGGTTAGGGTGAGGTTTAGTGTTAGGGTTACAATGAGGGTGATTTAAGTTTACGGTGAAGGTGAGGCTGAGGGTGATGTTTAGGGTTAGGGTTAGGGTGAGGATTAGGGTGAGCGTTAGCTTTAGGGTTAGGGTTTGGATTAGTATTATTGTTAGGGTTAGGATTAGAGTTATGCTGAGGGTGAGGGTGAAGGTGAGGTTTAGGGTTAGGGTGAGATTTAGGTTTAGGGTTAAGTTTAGGGTGAGGGTGAGGGTGAGGTTTAGGGTTAGAGTTAGGGTTAGGGTGAGGGTCAGGGTGAGGGTTAGGGTTAGGATTAGTGTTAGGGTTAGGGTGAGGGTTAAGATGAGGGTGAGGGTTAGGGTTAGGGTTAGGATTAGTATTAGGTTTAGTTTTAAGGTGAGTGTTTGTGTTAGTCTTAGGTTTAGGGTTAGGCTAAGGGTTAAGCTGAGGGTGAGAGTAAGGGTGAGGGTTAGGGTTCGGGTTAGGGTTAGCGTTAGGGTGAGAATTAGCGTTCGGGTTAATTTTAGTTTTTGGGTGAGGTTTATAATTCAGGTTACAGTGAGGGTGGGGGTTAGGGTTAGTTTGACGGTTAGGGTGAGGATTAGGGTTAGGGTGATGGTTAGAGTGAGGGTTAGGGTGAGTGTTAAGATGAGGATTAGGGTTAGTATTAGGGTTAGGGTGAGGGGTAGGGTGAGGGTGAGGGTTAGGGTTAGTTTTAGGGTGAGTTTAGGGTTAGGGTTAGGGTTAAGGTGAGGGATAGGATGAGGGTTAGGATTATGGTGAAGGTTAGGTTTAGGGTGAGGGTTAGGGTTAGGATAAGGGTTAGGGTGCGGGTGAGTGTTAGGGTTAGGTTTAGGGTTACGATTATTTTTAGTGTTATGATTATGGTTACGTTTGCAGTGAGGGTGAGGCTGAGGGTGAGGGTTAGATATATGATTAGGTTTATTGTTAGGTTTAGGGTTAGGATTAGTGTTATTGTTAGGGTTAGTGTTAGAGTTACGGTGAGGGTGAGGGTGAGGGTTAGGGTGAGGTTGGGTGTGAGGATTTCGGTTGGAGTGATGGTTAGTGTTAGGGTTAGGGTGAGGGTTAGGAGGAGGGTTAGGTTTAGGATTAGGGTTAGGGTGAGGGCTAGGGTGTGGTTGAGGGTTAGGGTTAGGTTTAGGCTTAGGGTTAGTCCGAGGGTGAGGTTGAGGGTAAGGGTTCGGGTTAGTATGATGGTTAGGGTTACGGTTAGTGTGAGGGTTAGGATGAGGGTTAGGGTCAGGGTGAGGGTTAGGGTCAGGGTGACGGTACCATAAAGGTGAGGGTTAGGCTGAGGGTGAGGGTTAAGGTAAGGATAAGGGTTAGGGTTAGGGTTAGGGTTACACTTAGGGTTAGGGTGAGGGTGAGGGTTAGATTAAGAATTAGGGTTAGGGTTAGTGTGAGGTTTATGGTGAGGGTTAGGATTAGGGTGAGGGTTAGGGTGACAATTAGGGTTATGGTGAGGGTTTGGGTTAGGTTTAGGGTTAGGGTGAGTTTTCGGGTTAGGTTAAGTTTTAAGATTATTGTGAGGGTTAGTGTTAGGGTTAGGCTTAGTGTAAGGGAGAGGGTAAGTGTTAGGGTGAGTGTTAGGGTTAGGGTGAGTGTTATGGTTAGGGTGAGGGTTAGAGTTAGGGTTAGGGTTATTGTTAGGGTTAGGGTTAGGGTTACCCTTACAGTGAGCGTGAGGGTTAGGGTTAGGTTTAGGGTGAGATTTAGGGTTAGGCTTATGGTTAGTGTTTGGTTTAGGGTTAGGATTAGGGTTAGGGTGAAGGCTAGGGTGAGGGTGAGGGTTAGGGATGGGGTTAGTGTTGGGAATAGTGTTAGGTTGAGGGTGAGTGTGTGGTTTATGTTAGGGTTGGAGTTAGGGTTAGGCTTAGTGTTAGGCGGAGGGTGAGGGTGAGGGTGAGGGTTAGTGTTAAGTGAGGGTGAGGTTTAGGGTTATATTTAGGCTTTTAGGGTTAGAGTGAAGGTTAGGATGAGGTTTACGGTTAGGATTAGTGTTAGGTTGAGGGCTAGAGTGAGGGTGAAGTTTATGGTTAGCATTAGGATGAGGTTTAGTGTTACGGTTAGGGTTAGAGTATGGTGAGTGTGAGGATTAGGGTTAGGTTTAGGGTTAGGGTTATTGTTAGGCTTAGGGTTAGAGTTAAGTTGGGGGTAAGGGTGAGGGTGAGGATTAGGTTTAGGGTTAGGGTGAGGTTTAGGATGAGGTTTAGGGTTAGGATTAGGGTTTGTTTGAGGGCTAGGGTGAGGATTAGGGTGAGGGTTAGGGACAGTGTTAGGTTTAGGATTGGGGTTAGGGTGAGGTTTAGGGTTTGGGTTAGGGTTAGAGTTAGGATTAGGGTGAGGGTGAGGTTTAGGGTTAGAGTCAGGGTTAGGGTGAGGGTTAGGTTGAGATTTAGGTTAGGAATAGTGTTAGGGTTAGGGTAAGGGTGAGAGTTAGGGGGAGAGATAGTGTAATGGTTAGGGTTAGGATTAGGGTTAGGGTGAGGGTAAGTGTGTGGGTTAACGTTAGTTTTAGGTTCAGGCTTAAGGTTAGGCTGAGGGTGAGTGTTTGTGTTAGCGTCAGGTTTAGGGTTAGGCTTAGGGTTAGGCTGAGGGTGAGGTTGAGGGTGAGAAAGTTAGCCTTAGGGTGAGGGTTAGTCATAGGGTTAGGAGGAGGGTTAGGTTGAGTTTTAGGGTTAGGATTAGGGTTTGGGTGAGCGCTAGGGTGAGGGTGAACGTTAGGGTTAGGGTGAGCGTGAGGTTTAGGGTTAGGGTTAGGGTGAGGCTGAGGGTGTGCGTTAGGGCTAGGGTTAATGTTAGTGTTAGGGTTAAGGTGAGGGTTAGGGTGAGCATGAGGGTTAGGGTTAGGTTTAGGGTTAGGATTAGGGCAAACGTGAGGGTGAGTATGTGTGTTAGGGTTAGGTTTAGGGTTAGGCTTAGGGTTAGGCTGAGGGTGAGGTTGAGGGTGAGGGTTAGCATTAGGGTGAGGGTTAGGTTTAGGGTTAGGGGAAGGGTTAGGATGAGGGTTAGGGTTAGGATTAGGGTTAGGGTGAGGGCTAGGGTGAGAGTGAGCTTTAGGGCTAGGGTTAGGATGAGTTTAGGTTTAGGGTGAGGGTTAGGATGAGGGTGAGGTTTAGGGTTACTGTTACGGTTAGGATGAGATTGAGGTGAGGAATAGGGTTATGGTTAGTGTTAGGGTTAGGGTTAAGGTGAGGGTTAGGGTGAGGGTCAGGGTTAGGGTTAGGGTTAGGATTAGGATAAAGTTTAGGTTTAGGGTGAGGTTTAGTGTTATGATTAGGGTTATGGTTTTGGTGATGGTTAGGGTGATGGTAATGTTTAGGGTTAGGGTTAGGCTTAGGCTTAGGGTTAGGCTGAGGGTGAGGGTGAGGGTTCAGGTTAGGGTGAAGGTTAGGGTTAGGGTTAAGGTGAGAGTTAGGGTTTGGGTTAAGTTTAGGGTTAGAGTGATTTTTAGGGTAAGGGTTTTGGTGACAGTGACGGTTAGGGTTAGGTTGAGGGTTAGGGTGAGGGTTAGGATAAGTGTTAGCATTAGGATTAGGGTTAGGGTGAGGGCTAGGGCTAGGGTGAGGTGTAGGTGTAGGGTTAGGGTGAGGTTTAGGGTTAGGGTTAGGGTTAGGGGGAGTGGGAGGTTTAGGGTTAGAGTTAGGGTTAGGGGGTGGCTGAATGTGAGGGTTAGGGGTAAGGTTAGTGTTAGGGTTATGGTGAGGGTTAGGGTGAGGGTGAATTTTAGGCTTAGGGTTAGAATTAGGATTAGGGTAAGGATTAGGGTGAATGTAAGGGTTAGGGTTAGGGTTAGGATGAGGGTATGTGTTAGGGTGAAGGTTAGGTTTAGGGTGAAGGATTTGGTTAGGATGAGGGATAGGTTTAGGGTTAGGGTTATTGTAAGGGTTAGGGTTAGGGTTATGGTTACTTTGAGGGTGTGGCTGAGGGTTAAGATTAGGGTTAGGTTTAGGTTTAGGTTTAGGTTTAGGATTAGGGTTAAGGTTAGGGTTAGGTTTAGGGTTAGGGTTAGGGTTATGGTGAGGGTTAGGGTTATTGTTAGTGTTATGGTTTGGGTTAATTTTGCGGTGAGGGTTAGGCTGAGGGTCAGGGTTATGCTTAGGGTTAGGGTTAGGGTTACTGTTAGTGTTAGGTTAGGGTGAGGTTTAGGGTGAGGGTGAGGGTTAGGGATAAGTTTAGGATTAGGTCTAGGGTTAAGGTGAGGGTGAGTGTGAGGGTTAGGGTTAGAGTTAGGGTTAGGATTAGAGTTAGGGTCAGGGTGAGGGTTAGGATTAGGGTGAGGCTTGGGGTTAGGGTTAGAGTGAGAGTTAGGGTGAGGCTTAGGCTTAGGCTTAGGTTTAGGGTGTGGGCTAGGGTGAGGTTGAGGGTTAGGATGAGGGTTAGGGTTAGGGTTAGTGTTAGGGTTAGGGTTGGAGTTAGGGTTAGGCTTAGTGTTAGGCAGAGGATGAGGGTGAGGGTGAGGGTTAGGGTTAGGTGAGGGGGAGGTTTAGGTTTAGATTTAGTGTTAGATGGAGGGCTAGTGTGAGGGTTAGGGTTTTAGGGTTAGGGTGAGGGTTAGGATGAAGTTTAGGGTTATGATAAGGGTTAGTATTAGGGTTAGGGTAAGGGCTAGAGTGAGGGTGAGGCTTATGGTTAGCGTTAGGGTCTGCTTTAGTGTTAGGGTTAGGGTTAGAGTTACTGTGAGTGTGAGGGTTATGGTTAGGTTTAGGGTTAGGGCTTTTGTTAGGGTTAGGTTTAGAGTTTAATTGAGGGTAAGGGTTAGGGTTAGGTTTAGGGTTTGGGTTTCTTGTTAGGGTTAGGGTTAGAGTTAAGTTGAGGGTAAGGTTGAGGGTGAGGTTTAGGTTTAGGGTTAGGGTGAGGGTTAGGATGAGGGTTAGGGTTATTGTTACTGTTATGGTGTGGGTTAAGTTTGCGGTGATGGTGAGGCTGAAGGTGAGGGTTATGGTTTTGGTTAGGGTTAGGGTTAGTGTTAGGGTTAGGGTTAGGGTGAGGTTTAGGGTTTGGGTTAGGGTTAGCCTTAGGGGTAGGCTGAGGGTGAGGTTGAGGGTTAGAAAGTTAGGGTTAGGGTGAGGGTTAGTCATAAGTTTAGGTGGAGGTTTAGAATGAGTTTTAGGGTTAGTATTAGGGTTTGGGTGAGGGCTAGGGTGAGGGTGAGTGTTTTGGTTCGGGTGAGGGTGAGGTTTAGGTTGAGGTTTAGATTGAGGGTTAGGGTGAGTGTTAGGGTTAGCGTTAGGGTGAGGGTGAGGTTTAGGGTTAGAGTTAGGATTAGGGTGAGGCTGATTGTGAGGGCTAGGGTTAGGGTTAGTGTTAGAGGTAGGGATAGGTTGAGGGTTAGGGTGTGGGTGAGGGTTAGGCTTAGGGTTAGGATTAGGTTTAGGGTAAGGTTTAGGGTGAGTGTGAGGGTTAGGGTTAGGGTTAGGGTTAGGTTTAGGGTAGGATGAGGGTGAGGGTGAGGGTTAGGGTTAGGGTGAGTGTTAGGGTTAGGGTTAAGGTGAGAGTTAGGGTTCAGGTTAAGTTTAGGGTTAGGATGAGGGTTAGTGTTAGGGTTAGTGTTAGGGTGAGGGTTAGGGTTAGGGTTAGGGTGAGGGTGAGGGCTAGGATGAGGATTAGGGTTAGGATTAGGGTTAGGATGAGGGCTATGATGAGGGGGAGGTTTAGGGTTAGTGTTAGCATGAGGTTTAGGTTTAGGGTTAGGGTGAGTGTTAGGATGAGGGTTAGGGTTACAGTGAGGGTGAGGGTTAGCATTAGGTTTAGGGTTAGGATTAGGGTAAGGGTTAGGGTGAGTGTTTGTATTAAGGTTAGGTTTAGGGTTATATTTAGGGTTAGGATTATTGTTATTTTTATTGTTAGGGTTAGAATTAAGGTGTGGGTGAGGGAGAGGGTGAGGGTGTGGGTTATGGTGAGGTTTAGGGTTAGGGTTAAGATTAGGGTTACAGTGAGGGTGAGGTTTAGGGTTAGATTTAGGGTTAGGGGGAGGGTTAGATCGAGGATTAGGTTTAGGGTTAGTGTTAGGGTTAAATTTAGGGTGAGGGTTAGCTTGAGGTTTAGATTTAGGGTTAGGATTAGGGTTAGGGTGAGCATGAGTGTGAGAGTTAGGGTTAGGTTTAGGCTGAGGGTGAGGCTGGGGGTGAGGATTAGGGTTAGGCTAATGGTTAGCGTTAGGGTGATGGTGAAGGTTAGTTTGAGGGTTAGAGTTAGGATTAGGGTTACGGTGAGTGCTAGGGTGAGGTTGAGGGTTAGGGTAAGGCTTAGGCTTAGGCTTAGGCTTAGGCTGAGTTTGAGGTTGAGGTTGATGGTTAGGGTTAGGGTGATGGTTAGGATTACGATTAGGGTGTTGGTTAGGATGAAGTTTCGGTTTATGGTGAGGGTTAGGGTGAGGAGGATGGTAAGGGTAAACGTGAGGGTGAGGGTTAAGATAAAGGTGAGGGTTATGTTCAGGTTTAGGGTTAGGGTAAGGGTGAGGTTTAGGGTTAGGGTGTGGTCTAGATTGAGAATTAAGGTTACGGTTAGTGTAAGGTTTCGGGTGAGAATGAGGGTTAGGGTTAGGGTGTGGGTGAGGGTTAGAACTAGGGTTAAGGTGAGGGCTAGGGTGAGGGTGAGGGTTATTGTTATGCTTAGTGTTAGTGTTAGGGTGAGTGGATGTGTTAGAGTGAGGGTTAGGGTTACGGTGAGGGTTATGGTTAGGGTTAGGGTTAGGGTTTGGGTTAGGGTTTTTGTTAGGGTTAGGGTTACGGTTACGGTTACGTTGAAAGTGAGGATGAGGTTTAGGGTTAGTTATAGTGGTAGGGTTATGGTAAGGGTTACGTTGAGGGTTGGGTTTAGGGTTAGTGTTAGTTTTAGATTTAGGGTGAGAGTTAGGGGGAGGCTGAGGGTTAGGGTTAGGTTTAGGGTTAGGATTAGTGTTAGGGTGAGGGTGAGTGTGTGTGTTAGGGTTAGATTTAGGGTTAGGCTTAGGGTTAGCCTGAGTGTGTGGTTCAGGTTGAGGCTAAGGGTTAATGTGAGGGTTAGGTTTAGGGTTAGGTTGAGGGTTTGGATGAGGGTTAGGGTTACAATGAGGGTGAGGTTTAGGGTTAGTGTGAGGGTTAGGGTTAGGATTAGGGTTAGGTTGAGGGTAGGTTTTAGGATTAGGGTTAGGTTTAGGGTTAGGTTTAGGGTTAGGGTTTGGTTTAGGGTTAGGATTAGTGTTATTGTTAGGGTTAGGATTAGAGTTACTGTGAGGGTGAGGGTGAGGGTGAGCGTTAGGGTAATGTTTAGGGTGAGGTTTTGGGTTAGGGTTAGGATTAGGGCTAGGGTAAGTTTAGGTTTATGGTTAGACTTAGGGTTAGGGGAAGGGTTAGGATGAGTGTTAGGGTTAGGGTTAATGTTAGGGTTAAGGTTAAGGTGAGGGTTAGGTTGAGGTTTAGGGTTAGGGTTAGGGTGAGGATTAGGGTTAGGGTTAGGTTAGGGTGAGGGTTGGGTTTAGGGTTAGAGTTAGGGTTAGGGTGAGGCTGAGCGTGAGGGTTAGGGTTAGGGTTAGTGTTAGAGTTAGGGATAGGGTGAGGATTAGGGTGAGGGTGAGGGATAGGCTTAGGGTTAGGATTTGGTTTAGGATAAAGATTAGGGTGAGGGTTAGGGTTAGGGATAGGGTTAGGTTTAGGATTAGGGTTAGGGTGAGTGTGAGTGTGAGGGTTAGGTTTAGGGTTAGTGTTAGGTTTTGGGTTAGGGTTAGTGTTAGTGTTAAGGTGAGGGTTAGGGTTAGGTTTATGTTTAGGATTAGGCTTAGGTTTAGGCTGAGGGTGACAGTGGGGGTGAGGATTAGGTTTAGGGTTATGGTTAGGGGTAGGGATAAGGTTATTGTTAGTGTTATGGTTATGGTTAAATTTGTGGTGAGGGTGATGCTGAGGGCGAGGGTTATGTTTAGGTTTAAGGTTAGGGTTAGGATTACGGTTAGGCTTAGGCTTAGGCTGAGGGAAATGGTGGGGGTGAGGATTAGATTTAGGGTTAGGGTTATTTTTAGTGTTATGGTTAGGGTTAAGTTTGCAGTGAGGGTGAGGCTGATGGTGAGGGTTATGTTTAGGGTAAGGGTTAAATTTAGGCTTAGTGTTATTGTTAGGGTAAGGGTTAGAGTTATGGTGAGTTTGAGGGTGAGGGTGAGGGTTAGGGTTAGTGTGAGGTATAGGGTGAGGTTTAGGGTTAGTGTTAGTGTTAGGGTGAGGGTGAGGTTTAGGGTTAAACAGGTTTAGGAGGAATGTTAGGGTGAGGTTTAGGGTAGGCTTGGTGTTAGGGTTAGAGTGAGGGAAAGGGTTAGGTTCATGTTTAGGGATAGGGTTAGGTTTAGGAGTAGGCTTAGGGTGAGGGTGAGTGTGAGGGTTAGGGTGAGGGTTAGGTTTAGGGTTATGGTGAGGGTTTGGATGAGGGTTAGGGTTAGTGTAAGGGTGAGGTTTAGGGTTAGTGTGAGGGTTAGTGTTAGGATTAGGGTTAGTGTGAGGTAGGTGTTAGGATTAGGGTTATGGTTAGTGTTAGGGTTAGGTTAAGTGTTAGGATTAGTGTTATTGTTAGGGTTAGGATTAGAGTTACTGTGAGGTTGAGGCTGAGGGTGAGCGTTAGGGTTAGGTTTAGGGTGAGGTTTAGGATTAGGGTTAAGATTAGTGTTAGGGTAAGGCTGAGGTTTATGGTTAGACTTAGGTTTAGGGGGAGGGTTAGGTTGAGGGTTAGGGTTAGGGTTACTGTTAGGGTTAGGGTTAAGGTGAGGGTTAGGTTGAGGTTTAGGGTTCGGGTTAGGGTGAGGTTTAGGGTTAGGGTAATAGTTAGGGTGAGGGTGTGGTTTAGGGTAAGAGTTAGGCTGAGGGTGAGGGTTAGGGTTACGGTTAGTGCTAGAGTTAGGGATAGGGTGAGGGTTAGGGTGAGGGTGAGGGTTAGGGTGAGGGTTAGGTTTAGGGTTATGGTGAGGGTTTGGATGAGGGTTAGGGTTAGAGTGAGGGTGAGGTTTAGGGTTAGTGTGAGGGTTAGGGTTAGGATTAGGGTTAGGGTGAGGTAGGTGTTAGGATTAGGGTTATGGTTAGTGTTAGGGTTAGGTTAAGGGTTAGGATTAGTGTTATTGTTAGGGTTAGGATTAGAGTTACTGTGAGGGTGAGGCTGAGGGTGAGCGTTAGGGTTAGGTTTAGGGTGAGGTTTAGGATTAGGGTTAGGATTCGTGTTTGGGTAAGGCTGAGGTTTATGGTTAGACTTAGGTTTAGGGGGAGGGTTAGGTTGAGGGTTAGGTTTAGGGTTACTGTTAGGGTTAGGTTTAATGTGAGGTTTAGGTTGAGGTTTAGGGTTCGGGTTAGGGTGAGGTTTAGGTTTAGGTTTAGGGTTAGGTTTATGATTAGGGTTAGGGTGAGGATGAGTGTGAGTGTTAGGCTTAGGGTTAGGCCTCGGCTTAGGTTTAGGCTGAGGGTGAGTGTGGGAGTGAGGATTAGGGTTAGGGTGATGGTTAGGTTTAAGGTTAGTGTGACGGTAAAGATGAGGGTTAGGGTTAGGATTAGGGTTAGGGTGAGGGCTAGGGAGAGGGTGAGGGTTAGGGTAAGGGTTAGGCTTAGGCTTAGGGTTAGGCTGAGTTTGAGGTTGAGGGTGAGGATTAGGGTTAGGGTGATGTTTAAGTTTATGGTTAGGGTGAGGGTTAGGATAAGGTTTAGGGTTAGGGGGAGGTTTAGGGTCAGGATGATCGTAAGGGTAAAGGTGAGGTTTAGGCTGAGGGTGAGGGTTAAGATAAGGTTGTGGGTTAGGGTTAAGTTTAGGGTTAGGGGAAGGGTTAGGGTTAGGGTTAGGGTGAGGGCTAGATTGAGGTTTAGGGTTAGGGTTAGTGTGAGGTTTAGGGTGAGGATGAGGGTTAGGGTTAGGGTGAGGGTGAGGGTTAGAATTAGGTTTAGGGTGAGGGCTAGGGTGAGGGTGAGGTTTTGGGTTAGGGTGTGGTTTAGGATTAGGTTGAGGGTTAGCGTTAGTGTGAGGGTTAGTGTTAGGGTTAGTTTTAGTGTTAGGGTGAGAGTGTTAGGGTGAGGGATAGGGTTAGGGTTTGGTTTATGGTTAGGGTGAGGGTTATGGTTAGGTTTGTTGTTAGGGTTAGGGTTACTTTTTCAATGAGCGTGACAGATAGTGTTAGGGGGAGGGGGAGGCTTATTATTAGAGTTAGGGTTAGGCTGAGGCTGAGGGTGAGGGTTAGGTTTATGGTTAGTGTTAGGTTTAGGGTTAGTGTGAGGGTTAGGGTTAGGCTTAGGCTTCGGCTTAGGCTTAGCCTTAGGCTGAGCATGAGGGTGAGGGTTAGGGTTAGGGTGAGGGTTAGAATAAGTTTTAGGGTTAGGATTAGTTTTAGGGTGAGGGCTAGGCTGAGGGTTAATGTGAGTGTTAGTTTTAGGGATAGGGTTAGGTTTAGGATTAGAGTTAGGGTGAGGGTGAGTGTGATGGTTAGGGTTAGGGTTAGTTTTAGGGTTAGGGTGAGGGTAAGGGTTAGGGTTTGTGTTAGGGTGAGGGTGAGGCTGAGGATTAGGGTTTGGTTCAGATTTTGGGTTAGGGTTAGGGTTAGGTTTAAGGTGATGGTTAGGGTTAGGGTTAGCCTTAGGATTAGTGTTAGGCTGAGGGTGAGGGTGTGGTTTAGGGTTAGGTTTGGGTTAAGGTGAGGGTGAGGCTGTGGATTAGGTTTACGTTTAGGGTTAGGGTTAGGGTTATGTTTAGGCTTAGGGTTTGGGTTAGCGTGAGGTTTAGGTTTAGATATAGGGTTAGGCGGAGGGTTAGGGCAAGGGTTAGGAATAGGGTTATTGTTAGGGTTAGGGTGAGGGTGAGGGTTAGGTTGAGGTTTAGTTTTGGGGTTAGGGTTAGGGTTAGGGTTAGTGTGAGGGTTAGTGTTAGCGTTAGGGTTAGTGTTAGGGTGAGGGTAAGTGTTAGGGTGAGGGTTTTGTTTAGGGTGAGGGTTATGGTTAGGGTGAGGGTTAGGATTAGCTTTAGGGTTATTGTTAGGGTTAGGTTTAGGGTTACAGTTACAATGAGGGTGAGTGTGAGGGTTAGCGTTAAGTTTAGGGTGATGTTTAGTGTTTGGGTTAGGGTTAGAGTGAGGGTTAGAGTGAGGGTGAGGTTTAGGGATAGAGTTAGGGTTAGGGTGAGGGTTAGATTGAGGTTTAATGTTAGGGTTAGTGTTATTGTTACGGTTAGGGTGACAGTTGGGGGGGTTATTGTTAGCGTTAGCGTTAGGGTTACGGTGTGGGTGACGTTTAGTGTTAGAATTAAGGTTAGGGTGAGGCTGAGTGTGAGGGTTAGCTTTACGGTTAGTGTTAGGGTTAGGGTGAGGGTGAGGGTTAGGGCTAGGGTTAAGATTAGGATTAGGTTTAGGTTTAGGGTTAGAGTGAGTGTGATGGTTAGGGTTAGGGTTTGGGTTAGCCTTATGTTTAGGCTGAGGGTGAGGGTGAGGGTTAGGTTTAGGGTGAGGGTTAGAGTTAGGGTTAGGGTAAGGTTTAGTGTTAGGTTTAGGGTTAGGATGATGGTGAGGTTTAGGGGTAGAGTTAGGATTAGGGTGAGGTTGAGTGTGAGTGTTAGGGTTAGGGTTAATGTTAGGCTTAGGTTTAGGCTGAGGGTGAGGGTGAGTTTTAGGGTTAAGTTTAAGATGAGGTTTAGGTTTAGGGTTAAGTTTAGAATTTGTGTTATGGTGAGATTAATTGTAGGGTTAGAGTTAGGGTCAGTGTTATGGTTAGGGTTAGGGTGAGTGTTAGGGTTAGGCTTAGGCTTAGGCATAGTCCGAACATGAGGGTGAAGGTTAGGGTTAGGGTTAGGGTGATGGTTCGGTTTAGGGTTAGTATTATTGATAGTGTTAGGGTTAGAGTTTCGGTGAGGGTGAGGGTGAGGGTGCGGGTGAGGTTTAGGGTTAGGGTTAGGGTGGGGTTTACGGGTAGTGTTAAGGTTACGGTTAGGGTGAGGGTTATGGTTAGGATTATGGTTAGGGTGAGGGCTAGGGTGAGGGTGAGGGTTAGGGTTAGGTTTAGGCTTAGGCTTAGGGTTAGTCTGAGGGTGAGGTTGAGGGTGAGGGATAGGGTTAGGGTAATGGTTAGGGTTACGGTTAGGGTGAGGGTAAGGATGAGGGTTAGTGTTAGGGTGAGGTTTAGAGTGAGGGTGATGGTAAGCTTAAAGGTGAGGATTAGGCTGAGACTAGGGTTAAGATAAGGGTGAGGATAAGTGTTAGGGTGAGGGTTAGGGTTAGGGTGAGTTTTATGGTTAGGGTGAGGGTTAGAGTTAAGGTTACGGTTTTTGTTAGGGTTAGGATTAGGGTTACCCTTACAGTGAGGGTGAGTGTAAGGGTTAGGTTTAGGGTGAGGTTATGGTTAGGTTTATGGTTAGAATTTGGGTTGGGTTTAAAGTTAGGGTTAGGGTGAAGGCTAGGGTGAGGATGAGGGTTAGGGTTAGGGTTAGATTTAGGGCTAGAATTAGCTTTAGGGTAAGGGTGAGTGTGTGGGTTAGGGTTAGGGTTAGGGTTAGGCTTAGGGTTAGACTAAGGGTGAGGTTAGGGGTGACTGTTAGGGCTAGGGTGAGGGTTAGGTTTAGGGTTAGGGTGAGGGGTAGGATGAGGATTAAGGTTAGGATTAGGGTTAGGGTGAAGACAAGGGTGAGGGTGAGGTTGAGGGTCAGGGTTAGGGTTACCATGAGTGTCAGGTTTAGGGTTAGAGTTAGGGTTAGGGTGAGGGATAGGGTCAGGTTTAGGGTTAGGATTAGTGTTAGGGTTAGGGTGAGGGTGAGGGCTAGTTTTAGGATGAGGGTTAGGTTTAGGTTAAGGGTTAGGGTTAGGGTTACGGTGGGGTCGGGGTTAGGGTTAGTTTGAGGGTTAGAATTAGGTTTAGGGTTAGGTTGAGGGTTAGGGATAGGATTAGGGTGAGGCTTTGGATGGGGTTTAAGGTTACAATTAGTTTTAGGGTGAGTCCTAGGGTGAGGGTGAGGGTTATTGTTAGGGTTAGGGTGAGGTTTAGGGTTAGGTTTAGGGTTAGGTTTACAGTGATGGTGAGGGTTAGGGTTAGGGTTAGAGTTACAGTGAGGGTGAGGGTAAGGATCAGGGTTAGTGTGAGGTTTAGCGTTAGGGTTATGGTTAGGGTGAGGGTGAGGTTTAGGGTTAGAGTTAGGGTTAGGGTTAGGGTTAGGGTTATCGTGAGTGTTAGATTGAGGTTTAATGTTAGGGTTTGGGTTATGTTTAGGATTGGGTTTACGTTGAGGGTGAGTGTGAGGGTTAGGGTGAGGTTGAGGGTTATGGTTAGGGTTACAGTGAGGGTTAGGGTTAGGGTAAGGGTGAGAGTTAGGGTTAGGGTCAGGGTGAAGGTGAGGGTTAGTATTAGGGTTAGGTTTAGAGTTACAGTGAGGGTGAGGGTGAGGGTGAGGGTAAGGATCAGGGTTAGGGTGAGGTTTAGGGTTAGGGTTATGGTTAGGGTGAGGGTGAGGTTTAGGGTTAGAGTTAGGGTTAGGGGAGGGTAAGGGTGAGGGTTAGGGTTAGGGTTAGTGTTAGGCTGAGAGTTAGATTGAGGTTTAATATTAGGGTTAGGGTTACGTTTAGGATTAGGTTTACGGTGAGGGTGAGTGTGAGGGTTAGGGTTAGGGTTCAGCTTAGGCTTAGGGTTAGGCTGAGGATATGGTTGGGGATGAGGATTAGGTTTAGAAAGATGGTTAGGTTTATGGTGAGGTTAAGGGTTAGGATGAGGGTTAGGGTGAGGGCTTGGGTGAGGGTGAGTGTTAGGTTTAGGTTTAGGCTTAGGCTTAGGTTTAGGCTGAGGCTGAGGGTGAGGGTGAGGGTAGGGTTAGGGTGATGGTTGGGATTCCCGTTAGGGTGAGGGTTAGGATGAGGATTAGGGTTAGGGTGAGGGTTAGTGTGAGGGTGACGGTAAGGTTAAAAGTTATCGTTAGGCTGAGGGTGAGGGTTATGGTAAGTGTGTGGGTTAGGGTTAGGGTGAGGTTGAGGGTTAGGGTTAGCACGATGGTTAGGGTTAGTGTGAGGGTTAGTGTTAAGGTGAGTGTTAGTGTTAGGTTGAGGGTAAGTGTTAGGGTGAGGGTTAGTGTTAGGGTGAAAGTTATTCTTAGGATGAGGATTAGGGTTAGGGTTAGGGTTATTGTTAGGTTAGGGTTAGGGTTACGGTTAAGTTGAGGGTGAGGGTGAGTTTGAGGTTTAGGGTTAGGATGAGGTTCAGGTTTAGGGTTAGGGTTAGAGTTAGGGTTAGGGTGATGGTTAGGGTTTGAGTTAGGTTTAGTGTTATTGTTGGGGTTAGGGTGATGTTTAGGATTAGTGTTAGGATTAGGCTTAGGCTTAGGCTTAGGCTGAGCATGAGGTTGAGGGTTAGGGTTAGGGTTAGGGTGGGGTTTAGGGTTAGGGTTAGGGTGAGGGTGAGGTTGAATGTTAGATATAGGGTTAGGGGGAGGGTTAGGGGGAGGGTTAGGGTTAGTGTTAGAGTGAGGGTAAGTGTTAGGGTGAGGGTTAGGAATAGGGTTAAGGTTATTTTTAGGGTTAGGTTTAGGGTTACGGTTACCTTGAGGGTGAGGATGAGGGTTAGGGTTAGGGTTAGGGTGAGGTTTAGGGTTTGGGTTAGTGTTAGAGTTAGGTTTAGGGTGAGGGTGTGGTTTAGGTTAGAGTTAGGGTTAGGGTAATGGTTAGGGTGAGGGTTAGGGTTAGTGTTCCTTTTTAGGTTAGGGTTAGTGTGAGAGTTAAGGGGAGGGTTAGAGTTAGGGTTACGATTAGGAATAGAGTTACGGTGAGGATGAGGGTTATGTTTAAGGTGAGTATTTGGATTAGGGTTAGAGTGAGGGTTAGGGTGAGGGTTAGGCTTAGGCTTAGGCTTTGGTTATGGGCTATGGTGAGGGTGAGGGTTAGGGTTAGGGTTAGGGTGAGGGTTAGGTTGAAGGTTTGTCTTAGTGTTAGGGTGGGGATTGGGGTTAGGTTTAAGTTTAATATTAGGTAGAGGGTGAGGTGACTGTGAGGTTAGGGTTACGGTGAGGGTGAGGTTTAGGGTTAGAGTTAGCGTTAGGGTGAGGGTTAGTGTGAGGGTTAGTGTTAGGGTAAGTGTTACAGTTAGGGTTAGGGTGAGGGTGAGTGTGAGGGTCAGTGTTAGTCTTAGGCTTAGGCTTAAGCTTAGGCCGAGCATGAGGGTGAGGGTCAGGTTTAGGGTTAGCATTCGGGTTAGGGTGACGGTTAGAGTGAATGTGACGGTTAAGTTAGCGTTAGGGTGAGGTTTAGGGTTAGGGTTAGGGTTATGGTGTGGGTGAGAGTTAGGGTTAGGGTTAGGGTTAGGGTGAGGGTGAGGGTTAGGATTAGTGAAAGGGTTAGAGTTACAGTGAGGGTGAAGATGAGGGTGAAGGTTAGGATCAGGGTTAGGGTGAGGTTAAGGGATAGGGTTATGGTTAGGGTGAGGGTGTTGTTTAGGGTTAGATTTATGGTTAGGGGGTGGGTTAGGGTGAGGGTTAGGTTTAGGGTTAGTGTTAGGGTTAGGGTTAGGGTGAGGGTCAGGTTGAGTTATAATGCTAGGATTAGTGTTAGGTTTAGGATTAGGTTTACGGTGAGGGTGAGTGTGAGGGTTAGGGTTAGGGTTCGGCTTAGGCTTAGGGTTAGGCTGAGGGTATGGGTGGATGGGTGGGGATGAGGATTAGGTTTAGAAAGATGGTTAGGGTTATGGTTAGATTAAGGGTTCGGATGAGGGTTAGGGTTAGGATTAGGGTTAGGGTGAGTGTGAGTGTTTGTGTTAGGGTTAGGCTTAGGCTTAGGGTTAGGTTGAGGCTGAGGTTGAGGGTGAGGGTTAGGATTAGGGTGATGGTTGGGGTTACCGTTAGGGTGAGGGTTAGGATGAGGATTAGGGTTAGGCTGAGGGTTAGGTTGAGGCTGAAGGTAAGGGTAAAGGATGAGGGTTAGGCTGAGGGTGATAGTTAGGGTAAGGGTGAGGGTTAGGGTTAGGGTGAGAGTGAGGGTTAGATTGAGGATTAGTGTTAGGGTTAGTGTGAGGTTTAGGGTGAGGATAAGGGTTAGCGTTAGGTTGAGGGCTAGTTTGAGCGTGAGGGTTAGGGTTAGTGTGAGAGTTAGTGTTAGGGTCAGGGTTTGTGTTAAGATGAGGGTAAGTGTTAGGGTGAGGGTTAGGTTTAGGGTGAAATTTATGGTTAGGATGAGGGTTAGGGTTAGGGTTAGGGTTATTGTTAGGTTTAGGGTGACGGTTACGGTTACGGTGAGGATGTGGTTGAGGTTGAGGGTTAGGGTTAGATAGAGGCTTAGGGTTAGAGGTTAGGGTTAGAGTTAGGTTTAGGGTGACGGTGAGGTTTAGAGTTAGTGTTTGTGTTAGTGTTGGGGTTATGGTGAGGGTTAGGGTTAGTCTTAAGATTAGGCTTAGGTTTAGGCTGAGCATGAGGGTGAGGGTTAGGGTCAGGGTTAGGGTGGGGTTTAGGGTTAGGTTTAGGGTGAGGGTGAGGTTGAGTTTGAGGGTTAGGTATAGGTTGAAGGGGAGGGTTAGGGTGAGGGTTATGTTTAGGGTTATTGTTAGGGTTAGGGTTAGGGTTAGGTCTTCGATTAGTGTGAGGGTTAGTGTTAGGTTTAGGGTTACAGTTAGGGTGAGGGTAAGTGATAGGGTGATGGTTTGGGTTAGGGTGAGGGTTATGGTTAGGGTGAGGGTTTGGAATAGGGTTAGGGTTACTGTTAGGGTTAGGGTTAGGGTTAGGGTTAAGGTGAGGGTGAGGATGAGGGTTAAGGTTAGGGTAAGGGTGAGGGTTAGGGTTAGTGTAAGTGTGAGGATTAGGATGAGGGTGAGGTTTAGGGTTAGGTTTAGTGTGAGGTTTAGGTTTAGGGTGAGGGTAAGTGTGTGTTAGGGATAGGTTTAGGGTTAGGCTTAGGGTTAGGCTGAGGGTTAGGGTGAGGTTGAGGTTTAGGAGTAGGTTTAGGGTTAGGGTGAGGTTTAGGGTTAGGATTAGGGTTAGGGTGAGGGCTAGGGTGAGGGTTACGGTGAGGGTTAGGTTTAGGGGTACTGTTAAGTTTACGGGTAGGGTTAGGGTTAGGGTGAGGGTTAGGGTGAGGGTTCGGGTGAGTGTGATGGTAAGCCTAAAGGTGAGGATTAGGCTGAGGCTGAGGGTTAAGATAAGGGTGAGTGTAAGTGTTAGGGTGAGGGTTAGGGTTAGGGTGAGTGTTATGGTTAGGGTGAGGGTTAGATTTAGGGTTACGGTTATTGTTAGGGTTAGGGTTAGGTTTACCCTTACAATGAGGGTGAGGGATAGGGTTAGGTTTAGGGTGAGGTTTAGGGTTAGGTTTATGGTTAGAGTTTGGGTTAGGGTTAGGATTAGGGTTAGGGTGAAGGCTAGGGTGAGGGTGAGGGTTAGGGTTAGGGTTAGGGTTTGGGTTAGGATTAGGGTTAGGGTGAGGGTGAGTGTGTGGGTTCGGGTTAGGTTTAGGGTTAGGCTTAGGCTTAGGCTAAGGGTGAGGTTTAGGGTTAAGGTGAGGGTTAGGTTTAGGGTTAGATTGAGGGTGAGTGTGTTGGTTAGGGTTAGGTTTAGGATTAGGCTTAGGGTTAGACTAAGTGTGAGGTTAAGGGTGAGGGTTAGGGTTAGGGTGAGGGTTAGGTTTAGGTTTAGGGTGAGGGTTAGGATGAGGGTTAAGGTTAGGATTAGGGTTAGGTTGAAGGCTAGGGTAACGGTGATGTTTAGGGATAGGGTTACGGTTAAGGTGAGGGTCAGGATTAGGGTTAGAATTATGGTTAGGTTGAGGGATAGGGTGAGGTTTAGGGTTAGGATTAATGTTAGGGTTAGGGTGACGGTGAGGGTTAGGGTTAGGATGTGTGTTAGGTTTAGGGTGAGTGTTAGGGTTAGGGTTACGTTGGTGTCTGGGTTAGTGTTAGGTTGAGGGTTAGAATTAGGTTTAGGGTTAGATTGAGGGTTAGGTTTAGGGTTAGGGTGAGGTTTAGGGTTAGATATAGGGTTAGGGGAGGGTTAAGGTAAGGGTTAGGAATAGGGTTAGTGTTAGGGATTGGGTGAGGGTGAGGGTTAGGTTGAGGTTTATGGTTAGGGTTAGTGTGAGGGTTAGTGTTAGGGTGAGGGTAAGTGTTAGGGTGAGGGTTTGGGTTAGGGTGAGGGTTATGGTTAGGGTGAGGGTTAGCATTAGCTTTAGGGTTATTGTTAGGGTTAGGTTTAGGGTTATGGTTATTGTGAGGGTGAGTGTGAGGGTTAGGGCTAAGGTTAGGATGAGATTTAGTGTTTGGATTAGGGTTAGAGTTGGCGTTAGGTTGAGTCTGAGATCTAGCGTTAGGGTTAGGGTTAGTGTAAGAGTTATGGTTAGGGTTCGGGTTAGGGTGAGGGTAAGTGTTAAGGTGAGGGTTAGTTTTAGGGTGAAGGATATGGTTAGGATGAGGGTTAGGGTTAGGGTTATTGTTATTGTAAGGTTTAGGGCTAGGGTTATGGTTACGGTGAGGGTGAGGGTTAGGATTAGGGTTAAGGTGAGGTTGAGGTTTAGGTTTAGGGTTAGATTTAGGGTTAGGGTGAGGGTTAGGATGAGTGTTAGGGTTAGGGTTAGGGTGAGAGTTAGGTGGAGGTTAAGGATTAGGGATAGGGTTAGGATTAGTGTTAGGGTGAGGGTGAGTGTGTATGCTAGGGTTAATTTTAGGGTTAGGCTTAGGGTTAGGCTGAGGGTGAGGGTGAGGGTTAGGGTTAAGATGAGGGTTAGGTTTAGGTTTAGGTGGAGGGTTAGGATGAGGGTTAGGATTAGGATTAGGGTTAGGTTGAGGGCTATGGTGAGGGTGAGGGTGAGGTTTAGGGTTAAGGTTAGGATGAGGTTTAGGGTTAGGGTTAGGGTGAGGGTAAGATTTAGGTTTAGATTTTGTTTTAGGTTGAGGCTGAGGGTGAGTGTTATGGTTAGGGTTTGTGTTAGGGTTAGGGTTAAGGTGAGGGTTAGGCTGAGGGTGAGGGTTAGGGTTAGGGTTAGGATTAGGATTAGGGTAATATGGTGAGTGTGAGGGTTTTGGTTAGGGTTAGTTTTAGGCTTAGGGTTAGGCTGAGTGTGAGGGTGAGGATGAGGGTTAGGATAAGGGTGAGGGTTAGGGTTAGGGTTACGGTTAGGGTGAGAGTTTGGTTTCAGGGTAAGTTTAGGGTTAGGATGAGAGTTAGGGTAACAGTTACAGTCAGCGTGAGGGTTAGGGTTAGGTGGATGGTTAGGGTTAGTGTGAGGGTTAGGGTGAGGTTAGGATGAGGATTTGGGTTAGGATTAGGGTTAGGGTGAGGGCTAGGGTGAGGATGAGGTTTAGTGTTAGTTTTAGTGTGAGGTTTAGGTTTAGAGTTAGGGTTAGGGTGAGGTTTTGGATGAGGGTTAGGGTAATGATGAGGGTCAGGTTTAGGGTGAGGGTGAAGTTTAGGGCTAGGTTTAGGGTTAGGTTGAGGGTGAGTGTTAGGATTAGGGTTAGGGTTAGGTTTAGGATAAGGTTTAGGGTTACCATTAGTGTTATTGTTAAGTTTATGGTTAGAGTTACGGTGAGGGTGAGGGTCAGGGTCAGGGTGAGGTTTAGAGTTAGGGTGAGGTTTAGGGTTAGGGTTAGGGTGAGGGTGAGGTTTAGGGTTAGATTTAGGGTTGGGGTGGGTTAGTTCGTGGGTTAGTGTTAGTGTTAAGGTAAAGGTTAGGTTGAGGTAAAGGTTTAGGGTTAGTATTGGTTAGGGTGAGGGTGAGTGTGAGGTTTAGTGTTAGGGTTAGGCTTAGGCTTAGGCTGAGGCTGAGGGTGAGGGTGGGGCTGAGGATTAGGGTTAAGTTGATGGTTAGGGTTTGGGCTAGGGTGAGGGTTAGGGTTTGGGTTAGTGTTAGAGTTAGGTTTAGGGTGAGGTTGAGGTTTATGGTTAGAGTTACGGTTAGGGTGAGTGTTATGTTGAGGGTTAGGGTTATTGTTATTTTTAGGGTTATGTTTAGGGTGAGATTTAGGGGGAGGTTTAGGTTAGGAATAGTGTTAGGATTAGGGTTACAGTGAGGGTGAGTGTGTATGTTTGGTTTAGGTTTAGGTTTAGGCTTAAGTTTAGGCTGAGGTTGAGGTTGAGGGTGAGGGTTAGGGTTAGGTGACGGTTAAGGGGAGGGGGAGGTTTAGGGTTAGAAGTTGGGGTTAGGGTGAGGGTGAGCGTGAGGTTTAGGGTTAGTGTTAGAATTAGGGTTAAGGTGAGGGTTAGGGTGAGTGTCCTATTCCGTGTTAGGGTTAGGATTAGGATTAGGCTTAGGGTGAGTGTGAGGATTAGGGTTAGGGTTAGGCTTAGGCTTAAGCTTAGGCTGAGGGTGAAGGTGAGGGTGAGGGTTAGGGTTAGGGTGAGGGTTAGGGTTAGGGTGAGGGTGTGAGTTAGGGTTCAGGTTAAGTTTAGGGTTAGTGTGAGGGTTAGGGTAAGGGTTATGGTGAGGTTTAGAGTTAGGGTTCGGTTGAACGTTAGGGTTAGTTTTAGGGTTAGGGTGATGATGAGGGTTAGGTTTAGGATTAGGTTAGGGTGAGGGTGTGTGCTAAGATCAGGATTAGGGATGTGGTTAGGGTTAGGTTTATGGTTAGGATTAGTGTTATTGTTAGGGTTAGAATTAGAGTTAAGGTGAGGTTGATGTTCAGGGTTAGGTTTAGGTTGAGGTTGAGTTTTAGGTTTAGGGGTAGGATTAGGGTTAGGGTGAGGGTGAGGTTTATGGTTAGATTTAGGGTTAGGGGGAGGGTTAGTTCTTAGATTAAGGTTAGGGTTAGTGTTAGGGTTAAGGTTAGGGTGAGGATTAGGTTGAGGTTAAGGGATAGGGGTAGGGGTAGGTTTAGGATTAGGGTTAGGGTGGGGGTGAGTGTGAGGGTTAGGGTTAGGGTTAGGATTATGCTTAGGGTTAGGCTGAGGGTGAGGGTGAGGGTGAGGGTTAGGGTTAGGTTTAGGGTGAGGTTTAGTGTTAGGTTTAGGATTAGGTTCAGGGTGAGTTTTAGGGTTAGAGTTAGGTTTAGGGTAAGGGTGAGTGTGAGGGTTAGGTTTAGGGTTAATGTTCGGCTTAAGTTTAGGCTGAGGGTGAGGGTGAGTGTTAGGGTTAGGGTAAGGATGAGTTTTAGGGTTAGGGTTAGGGTTAGAATTAGTGTTAGGGTGAGAGTGAAGTTTAGGGATAGAGTTAGGGTTAGTGTTAGGGTTAGGGCTAGGGTGAGGGTTAGGGTTAGGCTTAGGCTTAGTCCGAGCATGAGGGTGAGGGTTAGGGTTAGGTTTATGGTGATGGTTTGTGTTAGGGTTAGTGTTATTGATAGGTTTAGGGTTAGAGTTACCGTGAGCGTGTGGGTGCGGGTCACAGTTAGGGTTAGGGTTAGGGTGGGGTTTACAGGAAGGGTTAGGGTGAGGGTTAGGGTGAGGGTTCGGGTGAGTGTGATGGTAAGCCTAAAGGTGAGGTTTAGGCTGAGGCTGAGGGTTAAGATAAGGGTGAGTGTGTTAGGTTGAGGGTTATGGTTAGGGTGAGTGTTATGGTTAGGGTAAGGGTTAGAGTTAGGGTTACGATTATTGTTAAGGGTTAGGGTGAGGTTTAGGGTTAGAGTTAGGGTTAGGGGGAGGGTTAGGGTGAGCGTTAGAGTTAGGGTTAGTATTAGGGTTAGGGTTAGGGTGAGTGTTAGATTGAGGTTTAATGTTAGGTTTTGGTTTATGTTTAGGATTAGGTTTACTGTGAGGGTGAGTGTGAGGGTTAGGGTGAGGGTGAGGGTTAGATTGAGGATTAGTGTTAGGTTTAGTGTGAGCTTTAGGGTGAGGATGAGGGTTAGGGTTAGGTTGTGGGCTATGTTGAGGGTGAGGGTTAGGATTAGGGTGAGGTTTAGGGTTAGGGTTATGCTTAGGGTTAGTGCTAGGGGGAAGGTTAGTGTTAGGATGAGGGTAAGTGTTAGGGTGAGGGTTAGGTTTAGGGTGAAGGTTATGGTTAGGATGAGGGTTAGGGTTCGGGTTCGCGTTATTTTTAGGGTTAGGGTTAGGGTTACGGTTACGGTGAGGGTGAGAGTGAGGGTTAGTTTTAGGATGAGGTTTAGGTTTAGAGTTAGGGTTAGTGTAAGGGTTAGGGTGAGGGTGAGGTTTAAGGTTGGAGTTAGGTTTAGTGTTATTGTTGGGGTTAGGGTGAGTTTTAGGGTTAGTGTTAGACTTAGGCTTAGGCTTAGGCTTAGGCTGAGCATGAGAGTGAGGGTTAAGGTCAGGGTTAGTGTGCGGTATAGGGTTAGGGTTAGGGTGAGTGTGAGGTTGAGTGTTAGATATAGGGTTAAGGGGAGGGTTATTGTGTTGGTTAGGGTTAGTGTTAGGGTGATGGTAAGTGTTAGGGAGAGGGTTAGGAATAGGGTTAAGGTTTTTCTTAGGGTTAGGTTTAGGGTTATGGTTACGGTGAGGGTGAGGATGAGGGTTAGGGTTAGGGTTGGGGTGAGGTTTAGGGTTTGGGTTAGTGTTAGAGTTAAGTTTAGGGTGAGGGTGAGGTTTAGGTTAGAGTTAGGGTTAGGGTGAGGGTTAGGTTGAGGGTTAGGGTTAGTGTTTGTGTTAAGGTTAGGGTTAGGGTGAGATTTCAGGGGAGGGTTAGGGTTAGGGTTAGGGTTAGGATTAGAGTAAGGGTGAGGGTGAGGTTTATGTTTAAGGTGAGTGTTGGGGTTAGCGTTAGAGTGAGGGTTAGCGTGTAGTTTAGGCTTAGGCTTAGGGTTTGGTTATGGGCTATGGTGAGGGTGAGGGTTAGGGTTAGGGTGAGGGTTAGGGTGAGGGTTAGTCTTAGTGTTAGCATTAGGGTTGGGTTTAGGGTTAGGTTTAATATTAGGCAGAGGGTGAAGGGGAGGGTGAGGGTTAGGGGTAGATTTAGGGTTAGGGTGAGGTTTAGAGTTAGGAGTAGGGTTAGGGTGAGGGCTAGAGTGAGGGTGAGGTTTAGGGTTAGGGTTGGGGTGAGGTTTAGGGTTAGGGTTAGGGTTAGAGTTAAGGTTAGGGTGAGGCTGATTGTGAGGTTTAGGGTTAGGGTTAGTGTTAGATTTAGGGATAGGTTGAGGGCTAGGGTGAGGGTGAGGGTTACACTTACCCTTATGATTATTATTAGGGTAAAGGTTAGGGTGAGTGTGAAGGATAGGATTAGGGTTAGGGTTAGGGTTATTTTGAGAGTGAGGTTGAGGTTGAGGGTTAGGGTTAGTGTGAGGTTTAGGGTTAGGGTTAGGGTGAGAGTTAGGGTTCTGGTTAAGTTTATGATTAGGGTGAGGGTTAGGGTTAGGGTTACGGTGAGCATGAGGGTTAGGGTTAGGTTGAGGGTGAGGATTAGTGTTAGGGTTAGGGGCTGGGTTAGTGTTAGTTTTAGGGTGAGGGTTAAGAGGAGAATTAGGGTTACCATTATGGTTAGGGTGAGGGCTAGGGTGAGGTTGAGGGTTAGGGTTTGTGTTAGGGTCAGCTTTAGGGTTAGGGTTAGGTTTAGTGTGAGGGTTTGGTTGAGGGTTAAGGTTAAGTTGAGGGTGAGGTTTCGGGTTAGGGTTAGGGTTAGGGTTAGGGTTATTGTTAGGGTTAGGGTTCAGGTTATGGTTATGGTTAAGGTGCGGGTGAAGGGTAGGATTAGGGTAAGGATTAGGATGAGGTTTAGGTTTAGAATTAGGGTTAGGGTGAGAATAAGGTTTAGGGTTAGATTTTGGGTTAGTGTTAGGGTTAGCATTAGGGTGATGGTTAGGGTTAGGGTTCGGCTTAGGCTTAGGCCGAGCATGAGGGTGAGGGTTAGGGTTAGGGTGAGGGTTACAATGATGTTTAGGGTTAGGATTAGGGTTAGGGTGAGGGCTAGGGTGAGGGTTAGGGTGGGCGTTAGGGTTAGGGATAAGGTTAGGTTTAGGATTAGGGTTAGGGTGAGGGTTAGGTTTAGGGTTTTGGTTAGGGTGAGGGTGAGGCTGAGGATTATGGTTAGATTTAGGGTTAGGGTTAGGTTTAGGGTTAGGTTTAGGGTTATGGTTAGGGTTAAGGTGAGGTTTAGGGTTAGGGTTAGGGTTAGGATTAGGCTTAATGTTAGGCTGAGGTTGACAGTGGGGGTGAGGATTCGGGTTAGGTATAGGGTTAGGGTTATTGTTAGTGTTATGGTTAGGGTTAAGTTTGCTGTGAGGATGTGGCTGATGGTGAGGTTTATGGTTAGGTTTAAGGTTAAGGTTAGGGTTAGGGTGAGGCTTAGCGTTAGGCTCAGGGTGATGGTGGGGGTGAGGATTAGGGTTAGGGTTAGTGTTAGGGTTATTGTTAGTGTTATGGTTAGGGTTAAGTTTGCGGTGAGGTTGACGCTGAGGGTGACGATTATGGTTAGGGTTAGGGTTTGGGTTAGAGTTAGGGTTATTGTTAGGTATAGAGTTAGAGTTACAGTGAGGTTGAGGGTGAGTGTGAAGGATAGGGTTACAGTGAGTTTTAGAGTGATGTTTAGGGTTAGGGTTAGGGTTAGGGTGAGGGTGAGGTTAAGGGTTAGACTTAGGGTTAGGGGGAGGGTTAGGGGGAGGTTTAGGGCTAGGGTTAGTGTTAGGGTTAGTGTGAGGTTTAGGTTTAGGGTTAGGGTTACGGTGAGGGTGAAGTTTTTAGTGTTAGGCTTAGGGTTAGAGATAGGGTTAGGGTGAGGTTGAGATTTAGGGGTAGAGTTAGGATTTGGGTGAGGGTTAGGTTGAGGGTTAGGGTTAGGGTGAGGGTTAAGCTGGGGGTGACGGTAAGGGTAAAGTTGAGGGTTAGGCCTAGGGTGAGGGTTACAGTAGGGTGAGGGTTAGGTTATGGGTGGGGGTTAGGGTTAGGGTGAGGGTCAGGGTGAGGTTTAGATTGAGGATTAGTGTTAGTGTTAGTGTGAGGTTTAGGGTGAGGATGACCGTTAGGGTTAGGGTGAGGGCTAGGGTGAGGGTGAGGATTAGGTTTAGTGTTAGGGTGAGGTTAGGGTTAGTTTGAGGGTTATGGTTAGGGTCAGGGTTAGGGTTATGGTTAGTTTTAGTGTTAGTGTTAGGGTTAGGGTTAGGTTAAGGTTAGGGTTACGGTTATTGTTAGGCTTAAGGTTAGGATGAGGTTTAGGTTTAGGTTTAGGTTTAGAGTTAGGGTTAGTGTGAGGTTGAGGTTTAGGGTTAGAGTTAGGGTTAGTCTTAGGGTTAAGGTTAGGGTGAGAGTTAGGTTTAGGGTTAGGCTTAGGCTTTGGCTTTGGTTTAGTTAGGCCCAGCATGTGGATGAGGGATAGGTTTAGGGTTAGGGTGAGGGTTAAGGTTAGGGTTAGAGTGAGGATTAGGATGAGGTTTAGGATTAGGATCAGGGTTAGGCTGAGGGTTAGGGTGAGGGTTAGGATTAGGGTTAGGATTAGTGTTAGGTTTAGGATTAGGTTTAGGGTGAGAGTGAATATGAGGGTTATAATTAGGGTTAAGCTTAGGGTTAGCGTGAAGGTTAGGGTTAGGGTTTGGTTAGGGTGACGGTGGGCTGAGGATTAGGGTTAGGTTTAGGTTTAGGGTTAGTGTTAGTGTTAGTGTTAGGCTTAGGGTTACAGTGAGGGTTAGGCTTAGGGTTAAGGTTATTGTTAGAGTTAGTGTTAGGATTACAGTTACAGTGAGGGTGCGGGTGAGGTTTAGCGTTAGGATTATGGTGAGATTTAGTGTTAGGGTTAGGGTTAGAGTTAGGGTTAAGGTGAGGGTGAAGTTTAGGGGTAGAGTCATGGTTAGGGTGAGGGTTAGGGTGAGGGTTAGTGTTAGGGTGAGGGTTAGCATGGGGGTGACGGTACGGGTAAACGTGAGGGTTAGGCTGAGGGTGGGGGTTATCATAAGGGTGAGGGTTAGTGTTAGGGTGAGAGTTAGGGTTAGAGGAAGGGTGAGGATGAGGGTTAGATTGAGGATTAGTGTTAATGTTAGTGTGAGGTTTAGGGTGAGGATGATTGTTAGGGTTAGGGTGAGGGCTAGGGTGGGGGTGAGGTTTAGGTTTAGGTTTAGGGTAAGGTTTACGGTTTGGGTGATGGTTAGGGTTAGTGTCAGTGTTAATCTTAGGGTTAGGGTGAGGGTTAGGATGAGGTTTATGGTTAGGATTAGGGTTAGAATGAGGGCTAGGATGAGTCTTAGGGTGAGGGTTAGGGTAAGGTATAGGGTTATGTGTAGGATTAGGGTTAAGGTGAAGGTGAGTGTGAGGGTTAGGGTTAGGGTGAGGGTGAGCGTTAGGGTTAGGGTTGCAGTGAGGGTTCGGCTTAGGGGTAGGGTTAAGCTTAGGGTTAAGCTGAGGGTGAGGGTGGGGGTGAGGATTAGGTTTCGGTTAGGGTTAGGTTTAGGGTTATTGTTAGTGTTATGGTTAGGGTTAATTTGCGGTGAGAGTGAGGCTGAGGGTGAATGTTATGGTTGGGTTAGGTTTAGTGTTAGGTTTAGTGGTAATGTTAGGTTTAGGGTTAGAGTTAAGGTGAGGTTGAGGTGAGGGTGAGGGTTAGGGTAAGGGTGAGGTTTAGGGTGAGGTTTAGGGTGAGTGTTAGGGTTAGGGTTAGGGTGAGTGTAAGGGTTAGGTTGAAGGTTAGGCTTAGGTTTAGGGTTAGGATGAGGGTGAGGGTGGGGGTGAGGATTAGGGTAAGGGTGATGGTTCGGGTTAGTGTTAGTGTTATTGTTAGGGTTAGGGTTAGAGTTCCTGTGAGGGTGAGGGTGTGGGTGAGGGTTAGGGTTAGGGTTTGGGTGGGGTTTAGTGTTAGGGTTAGGGTTAGTGTTAGTTTGAGGGTGAGGTTTAAGTTTAGATATATGGTTCAGGAGAGGGTTAGGTATAGGGATAGTGTTAGGGTTAGTGTTAGGATTAGGTTGAGGGTGAGGGTTAGATTGAGGTTTAGAGTTAGGTTTAGGGTTAGTGTGATGGTTAGTGTTAGGGTTAGGATTAGTATTAGGGTCAGGGTAAGTGTTAGGGTGAGGGTTTGGGTTAGTGTGAAGTTTATGTTTAGGTTTAGGGTGAGGTTTAGGTTTTGGGTTAGAGTTAGGTTTAGGGTGAGTGGTAGGTTGAGGGTTAGGGTTAGGGTTAATGTTAGGGTTAGGGTTATGGTGAGAGTCAGGGGGAGGTTTAGGGTTAGGGTTAGGGTTCGATTAGGGTTAGGGTGAGAGTGAGTGTGTGTGTTACGGTTAGGTTTAGGGTTAGGCTTAGTTTTAGGCTCAGGGTGAGGTTGAGGATGAGGATTAGGGTTAGGGTGAGGGTTAGGCTTCGGGTTAAGTTTAGGGTTAGGGTAAAGGTTATGGTGAGGGTGAGGGTTAGGGTTAGGTTGAAGGTTATGGTTAGCGTGAGGGTGAGGGTGAGGGTTAGCGTTAGGGTTAACGTGAGAGTTAGGATGAGGGTTAGTTTTAGGATTAGGGTTAGAGTGAGGGCTATTGTGTGTGTGAGGTTTAGGGTAAGGGTTAGGGTGAGGTTTAGGGTTACGGTAAGGGTTAGGGTTAGGGTGAGGGTGAGGTTTAGGGTTAGAGTTAGTGTTAGGGTGATGCTGAGGGTGAGGATTAGAGTTAGGTTAGTTTTAGATTTAGGGTTAGGATTAAGGTTAGGGTTAGGCTTAGGGTAAGGCTTAGGGTTAGGATTAGGATAAGGGTAAGGTTTCAGGTAAGTCTGAGGGTTTGGGTTAGGTTTAGGGTTAGGCTTTGGGTTAGGATGAGGGTGAGGGTGAGGGTGAGAGTTAGGGTTAGGGTGAGGTTCAGGGTTAGGGTTAGAGTGAGTGTTAGGGTTAGGTTGAGGGTTAGGCGTAGGGTTATGGTGAGGGTAAGGGTTAGGGTTAGGGTGATGGTTAAGATGAGGATTAGCGTTAGGATTAGAGTTAAGGTGAGGGCTAGGTTGAGGGTGAGGGTTAGGTTTAGGGTTAGGGTGAGGTTTAGAGTTAGGTTTAGGGATACCGTGAGGGTTAGGATGAGGGTTAGGTTTACGGTGACATGAGGGTTAGGGTTAGGGTGGGGCTTAGGCTTAGGGTTAGGCTGAGGGTGAGGGTGGGGTGAGGATTAGGGTTAGTGTGTTGGTTAGGATTAGGGTTAGGATGAGGGCTAGTGTGATGATGAGGGTTAGGGTAAGGCTTAGGATTAGGCTTAGGTTTAGGCTGAGTGTGCGATTGAGGGTGAGGCTTAGGGTTAGGGTGATGTTTAGGTTTAAGTTTAGGGTGAGGGTTAGGATGAGTTTTAGTGTTAGGGTGAGCATAAGGGTGAGGATGATTGTAAGGGTAAATGTGAAGTTTAAGCTGAGGGTTAGGGTTAAGATAAGGCTGAGGGTTAGGGTTAGGTTTAGAGTTAGGGTAAGGTTTAGGGTTAGGGTTAGGGTGAGGGTTAGATTGAGTATTAGGGTTAGGGTTAGTGTGAGGTTTAGGGTGAGCATGAGGGTCTGGTTTAGGTTGAGGGTGAGGGTTAGAATTAGGTTTAGGGTGAGGGCTAGGGTGCGGGTGAGGGTTAGGGTTAGGGTGAGGTTTAGGAGTAGGGTGAATGTTAGGGTTAGTTTGAGGCTTAGTGTTAGGGTTAGGGTTAGTGTTAGTGTGAGTGTAAGTTCTAGGGTGAGGATTACCGTTAGGGTGAGGGTTATGGTTAGGGTGAGGGTTAGGGTTAGGGTTAATGTAATTGTTAGAGTTATGGTTAGGTTTAAGGTTACGGTGAGAGTGAGGGTGATGGTTAGGTTTAGGGTTAGGGTGAGGTTTAGTGTTAGGGTTAGGGTTAGAGTTAGGGGTAGGTGAGGGTGAGGTTTAGGGGTAGATTTAGGGTTAGGGTGAGGGATAAGGTGAGGGTGAAGTTTATGGTTAGTGTAGGGTTAGGGTTAGTGTTAGGGTGAAGGTAAGAGTTAGGGTGAGGGTTAGGGTGAGGTTTAGGGTGAGGGTTAGGCTTATGGATAGTGTTAGGTTTAGGATTAGGGTTAGGGTGAGGGTGAGTGTGAGGTTTAGTGTTAGGGTTAAGCTTAGGGATAGGGATAGGGTTTCATTGAGGGTGAGGGTGAGGCTAAGGATTAGGGTTAGGTTGAGGGTTAGGGTTAGGATTATGGTGATGGTTAGAGTTAGGGTTAGGCTTAGGCTGAGGGTGAGGGTGATGGTGGGGGTGCAGAATAGGGTTAGGGTTAGGGTTAGGTTTATTGTTAGTGTTATGGTTAGGGTTAAGTTTGCTGTGAAGTTGAAGCTGAGGGTGAGGTTTATGTTTAGGGTTAGGGTTAGGGTTAGTGATATTGTTAGGGTTAGGGTTAGCGTTCCGATGAGGTTGAGAGGGAGGGGAGGTTTAGGGTTAGGGGGAGGGTTAGGGTGAGATTTAGGGTTAGAGTTAGTGTTAGGGTTAGGGTGAGGGTGAGGGTTAGGTTGAGGTTTAGGGATAGGGTTAGGTTTAGGATTAGGGTTAGGGTGAGGATGAGTATGTGGGTTAGGATGAGGGATAGGCTTAGGCTTAGGGTAAGGATGAGGTTGAGTGTGGGGGTGAAGATTAGGGTTAGGGTGATGGTTCGGGTTAGGCTTAGTGGTATTGTTAGGGTTAGGATTAGAGTTCCGGTGATGGGGAGGGTGCGGGTGAGGGTTAGGTTTAGGTTTAGTGTGGGGTTTACGGTAAGGGTTAGGGTAAGGGTTTGGGTGAGGGTGAGATTTAGGGTGAGATATTGGTTTAGGGGGGGTTAGTGTTAGGGTTAGTGTTAGGGTTAGGGTGAGTGTCAGGATTAGGTTGAGGTTTTGGGTTAGGGTTAGGGTTAGTGTTAGGGTGAGGGTAAGTGTTAGAGTGAGGGTATGGGTTAGGGTGAGGGTTATGGTTCGTGTGCGGGTTAGGATTAGGGTTATGGTTTTTGTTAGGTTTAGGTTTAGGGTTAGGCTTAGGGTTAGGCTGAGGGTGATGTTGAGGGTGAGGGTTACTGTTAGGATGAGGGTTAGAGTTAGGGTTAGGGTGATAGTTAGGGTTAGTGTTAGGGATAGGGTGAGTGTTAGGTTGAGGGTAAATGTTAGGTTGAGGCTTATGGTAAGGGTGAGGTTAGGGTTAGTGTTAGAGATACTGTTAGATTTAGGTTTAGTGTTAGAGTTAGGGTTAGGGTGAGAGTGAGGTTTAGGGTTAGAGTTAGGCTTAGTGTTAGGGTTAGGGTTAGGGTGAAGGTTAGGGTTAGGACTAGGCTTAGGCTTAGGCTTAGGCTTAGGCCGAACTTGAGGGTGAGGGTTAGGGTCAGGGTGAGGGTTAGGGTTAGGGTTAGGATTAGGGTGAGGTTAAGGATGATGTTTAGGGTTAGGATTAGGGTTAGGGTGAGGGCTAGTGTGAGGCTTAGGATGAGGCTTAGGGTAAGGTATAGGTTGACATTTAGGATTAGGATTAGGGTGAGGGTGAGTGTGAGGGTTAGGGTTAGGTTTAGGGTGAGGTTAGGTTTATGGTTAGGGTTATGGTTACAGTGAGGGTTAAGGTTAGGGTTAGGGTTAGGCTTAGGGTTAAGCTGAGGGGGAGGGTGGTGGTGAGGATTAGGGTTAGGGTTAGGGTTAAGGTTATTGTTAGTGTTATGGTTAGGGTTAATTTTGCGGTGATGGTGAGGCTGAGGGTGAGGGTTATGATTAGGGTTAGGGTTAAGGTTAGGCTTAGGGTTAGGCTGAGGGTGTGGTTGAAGGTGAGGGTTAGGGTTAGGGTTAGTGTTATAGTTAGATTTAGGTTTAAGGTGAGGGTTAGGGTGAGGGTTAGGGTTAGGGTTAGGGTTAGGGTGAGGTTGAGGTTTTGGGTTAGAATTAGGGTTAGGTTGAGCCTGAGGGTGAGGGTCAGGTTTACATTTAGGCTTAGGATTAGGCTTAGGCTTAGGCCGAGCATGAGGGTGAGCTTTAGGTTTAGGGTTAGTGTTAGGGTTAGGGTTAGGTGAGTGTTACGGTGAGTGTAAAGGGTTAGTGTTAAGGTTAGGTTTTGCCTTAGGTTTAGGCTGAGGGTGAGGGTGAGGGTGAGGTTGAGTTTTAGAGTTAGTGTTAGTGTTAGGGTTAGGGTTAGGGTGAGGGTCAGGTTTACGTTTAGGCTTAGGATTAGGCTGAGGCTTAGGCCAAGCAGGAGGGTGAGGTTTAGGGTTAGGGTCAGGGTTAGGGTGGGGTTGTCGGTAAGGGTAAACGTGAGGGTTAGGCTGACGGTGAGGGTTACTGTAAGGGTGAGGGTTAGCATTAGGGTGAGGTTTAGGGTTAGGGGTAGAGTGAGGGTGAGGGTTACATTGAAGATTAGTATTAGGGTTAGGGTGAGGTTTAGGGGGAGGATGAGGGTTAGGGTTATGGTGAGGGATAGGGTGAGGGCTAGGTTTAAGGATAGGGTTAGCTTTAGGGTTAGGGTGATGGTTAGGGTTAGTGTGAGGGTCAGTGTTAGTGTTAGGGTTTGTTTGAGGGTGAGGGTAAGTGTTAGGGTGACGGTGAGGGTGAGGGTGAGGGTTATGGTGAGGGTGAGGGTGAAGGTTAGGATTAGGATTAGGATGAGGTTTAGGTTTAGGTTTAGGGTTAGAGTTAGGGTTAGGGTGAGAGTGAGGTTTATGTTTAGAGTTAGGGTTAGTGTTAGGGTTAGGGTTAGAGTTAGGATTAGTGTTAGGGTTAGGGTTAGGTTTAGGGTTAGGATTAGGGTTATGTTGAGGGCTAGGGTGAGGTTGAGGTTTAGTGTTAGGTTTAGGGTGAGGTTTAATGTTAGGTTTAAGGTTAAGGTCTGTGTGATTTTGAGGTTTAGGGTTAGAGATAGGGGAAGGGTGAGGGTTAGGGTGAGGGTTAGGGTTAGGTTTAGTGTTAGGGTTAGGGTTAGGGTTAGGGTGAGGGTGAGTGTGTGTGTTAGAGTTAGAGTTAGGATTAGGATTAGGGTTAGTGAGAGGGTGAGTGTGAGGGTGAGTGTTAGGGTTACGGTGAGGCTTAGGTTTATCGTTAGGGTGAGAGTTAGGGTTAGTGTTTATGGTTAGGGTGAGGGTTATTTTTAGTGCTATGATTACGGTTAAGTTTGTGGTTAAGGTGAGGCTGAGTGTGAGGGTGAGGGTTAGGTTTATTGTTAAGGTTAGGTTTAGGGTTAGGATTAGTGTTATTGTTAAAGTTAGGGTTAGAATTAGGGTGAGGGTGGGGGTGAGGGTTAGGTTTAGGGTTAGGGTGAGTTTTAGGGTTAGGGTTAGTGTTAGTGTGAGGGTTAGTGTTTGGGTTAGGGTTAGTGTTAGGTTAAGGTAAGTGTTAGGGTGAGGGTCAGGATTAGGTTGAGGGCTATGGTGAGGGTGAGGGTTAGGGTTAGGGTTAGGCTTAGGCTTAGGGTTAGACTGAGGCTGAGGTTGAGGTTGAGGGTTAGGGTTAGTGTGATGGTTAGGGTTACGGTTAGGGTGAGGGTTAGAATGTGGGTTAGGGTTAGGGTGAGGTTTAGGGTGAGGGTGACAGTAAAGGTAAAGGTGAGGGTTAGGGTTAGTGTGTGGATTAGGTTTATTGTTAGGGTGAGGGTTAGGATGAGGTTTAGGGTTAGGATTAGTGTTAGGATGAGGGCAAGGGCGAGGGTGAGGTTTAGGGTTAGCATTATGTAGAGGTTTAGGATTAGGGTTAGGTTTAGGGTTAGGGTGAGGTTTAGGGTTCGGGTTACGGTGAGGGTTAGGGTTAGGGTTAGGGTTAGGATGAGGCTTAGCGTTAGGATTAGGTTTAGGGATAGGGCGAGGGTGAGGGTGAGTGTTAGGTTTAGGCTTAGGCTTAGGCTTAGGGTTAGGCTTAGGTTGAGGGTGAAGTTGAGGGCTTGTGTTAGGGTGATGGATAGGGTTAGGGTTCGAATAAATGTTAGGATGAGTGTTAGGGTTAGGGTGAGGGTTAGGATGAGTGTGACGGTAAGAATAAAGGTGAGGGTTAGGCTGAGGGTGCGTGTTCCCTTAAGGGTGAGAGTTAGGATTAGGGTGAGGGTTAGGGTAAGGGTTAGGGTGAGGTTTAGGGTGAGGGTGAGGGTTAGATTGAGGATCAGTGTTGGGGTTTGTGTGAGGTTTAGGGTGAGGATGAGGGTTAGGTTTAGGTTGAGGGTTAGGGTTAGAATTAGGGATAGGGTGAGGGCTAGGGTGAGGCTGAGGGTTAGGGTTAGGGTTAAGGTGAGGTTTAGGGTTAGGGTGAGAGTTAGGGTTACTGTGAGGGTTAGTGTTAGAGTTAATGTTAGGGTGAGGGTAAGTGTTAGGGTGAGGCTTAGGGTTAGGGTGAGGGTTTTGTTAGGGTGAGGGTTAAGGTTATGTTTAGGGTGATTGTTAAGTTTAGAGTTAGGGTTACGGTGAGGGTGAGGGTGAGGGTTAGGGTTAGAATGAGGTTTAGGGTTAGGGTTAGGGTTAGAGTTAGGGTGAGGGTGAGGGTGAGGTTTAGGGTTAGAGTTAGGGTGCAAGTGAGGGCTAGGATGAGGGTGCAGGTGAGGTTTATTGTTAGGTTTAGGGTTAGGGTGAGGCTTAGGGTTAGGGTGAGAGTTAGGGTTAGTGTGAGGGTTAATGTTAGGTTTAGGGTTTGTGTTAGGGTGAGGTTAATTGTTAGGTTGAGGGTTAGGTTTTGGGTGAGTGTTATGGATAGTGTTAAGGTTAGGGCTACGGTTACGTTGAGTGTGATTGTGAGGGTTAGGGTTAGGGTGAGGTTTAGGTTTCGGGTTAGGGTTAGGTTTAGCATTAGGGTTAGGGTGAGGTTGAGGTATTGGGTTAGAATTAGGGTTAGGGTGAGGCTGAGGGTGTGGATTAGGGTTAGGGTTAGTGTTAGGGTTAGGGTTAGGATGAGTGTTAGTGTGAGTGTGAGGTTTAGTGTTAAGGTTAGGTTGAGCCTTAGGTTTAGGCTGAGGGTGAGGGTGAGGGTGAGGTTGAGGTTTAGAGTTAGTGTTAGTGTTACGGTTAGGGTTAGGGCGAGGGTCAGGTTTACAGTTAGGCTTAGGATTAGGCTTAGGCTTAGGCCGAGCATGAGGATGAGGTTTAGGATTAGGGTGAGGGTTAGGGTGGGGGTGACGGTAAGGGTAAATGTGAGGGTTAGGCTGAGCGTGAGGGTGACTATAAGGGTGAGGGTTAGCATTAGGGTGAGCTTAAGGGTATTGGTAGAGTGAGGGTGAGGGTTAGATTGAGGATTAGTGTTAGGGTTAGGGTGAGGGTTAGGGTGGGGGTGACGGTAAGGGTACATGTAGGGTTAGGCTGAGCGTGAGGGTTACTGTAAGGGTGAGGGTTAGCATTAGGGTGAGGTTTATGTTTAGGTGTAGAGTGAGGGTGAGGGTTAGATTGAGGAATAGTGTTAGGGTTAGGGTGAGTTTTAGGGGGAGGATGAGGGTTAGGGTTAGGGTGAGGGCTAGGGTGAGGGGTAGGGTTAAGGTTAGGTTTAGCTTTAGGGTTAGGGTGATGGTTAAGGTTAGTGTGAGGGTCAGTGTTAGTGTTAGGGTTTGGGTTAAGGTGAGGGTAAGTTTTAGGGTGACGGTTAGGGTTAGTGTGAGGGTTACGTTGAGGGTGAGGTTAAAGGTTAGGATTAGGATTAGGATGAGGTTTAAGTTTAGGTTTAGGGTTAGAGTTAGGATTAGGGTGAGAGTGAGGTTTATGTTTAGAGTTAGGGTTAGTGTTAGGGTTCGGGTTAGGGTGAGGGTCAGGTGTACGGTTAGGCTTAGGCTTAGGCTTAGGCTTAGGCCGAGCATAAGGGTGAGGTTAGGGTTAGGGTTTGGGTGAGTGTTAGGATGAGGTTTAGGGTTAGGATTAGGGTTAGGGTGAGGGTTAGGGTTAGGATTAGGGTTAGGGTGAGGGCTAGGGTGAGGATGAGGGTTAGGGTTAGTGTGATGGTTAGGTTTATGGTTAGGGTGAGGGTTAGAATGTGGGTTAGGGTTAAGGTGAGGGTTAGGGTGAGGGTGACATTATGGGTAAAGGTGAGGGTTAGGCTTAGGTTGAGGGTTAGGATGAGGATTAGGGTTAGGGTTAGGCTATGGGTGAGGGTTAGATTGAGTATTAGTCTTAGGGTTAGTGTGAGGTTTAGGGTGAGGATGAGGGTTAGGGTTAGTGTGAGGGCTAGGGTGAGGTTGAGGTTTAGGTATAGGGTTAGTTTGAGGTTTAGGGTTAAGGTGATGGTTAGGGTTAGTGTGAAGGTTCGTGTTAGTATTAGGGTGAATTTTAGGGTGAGGTTTAGCATTAGGGTGAGGGTTATGTTTAGGGTTACTGTTAGGGTTAGGGTTACTGTTACGGTGAGGGTGACGGTTAGGGTTAGGGTTAGAGTGAGGTTTAGGTTTATGGTCAGGTTTAGAGTTAGGGTTAGGGAGAGGGTGAGGTTTAGGTTTAGGGTTAGGGTTAGTGGGAGGGTTAGGGTGAGGGTTAGGGTGAGTGTTAGTGTTAGGATTAGGGTTAAGGTGAGGGTCATTGTGAGGGTTAGGGTAGGCTTAGGATTAATGTTAGGCTGAGGGTGAGGGTGAGGGTGAGGGTTAGGGTTAGCTTGAGGGTTAGGGTTAGGGTTAGGTTGAGGGTTAGGGTTATTGTTAGGGTGAGGGTTAGGATGAGGTTTAGGGTTTGGATTAGGGTTAGGATGAGGGCAAGGGTGAGGGTGAGGTTTAGGGTTAGCATTATGGTGAGGTTTTGGATTAGGGTTGGGTTTAGGGTTTGGGTGAGGGTTAGGGTTAGTGTTACGGTGAGGGTGAGGGTTAGGGTTAGGTTGAGGGTTAGGGTTAGGTTTAGGGTGAGGGTTAGTGTTAGTGTTAATGTTAGAGTTAGTGTTATTATTAGGGTTAGGGTTAGAGTTACGGTGAGGTGGTGGGTAAGGGTGAGGGTTAGGGTTAGGGTGAGGTTTAGGGTGAGGTTTAAGGTTAGGGTCAGGGTTAGGGTGAGGGTGAGGTTTAGGGTTAGAATTAGGGTTAGGGGGAGGGTTAGGGTGAGGTTTAGGGTTAGGGTTAGTGTTAGGGTTAGGGTGATGGTGAGGGTTAGTTTGAGGTTTAGAGATAAGTTTAGGGTTAGGATTAGGGTTAGGTTGAGGGTGACTGTGAGGGTTAGGGTGAGGGTTAGGCTTAGGCTTAGGGTTCGGCTGATGGTGAGGGTAGAGGTGAGGATTAGGTTTAGGGTGATGGTTAGGTTTAGGGTTAGTGTTATTGTTAGGGTTAGGGTTACAATTATGTTGAAGTTGATGGTGCGGGTGAGGATTAGTTTTAGGGTTAGGGTGGTGTTTAGGGTTAAGGTTAGGGTTAGGGTGAGGGTGAGGTTTATGGTTAGATATTGGGTTAGGGGGAGAGGGAGAGTGAGGTTTAGGGCTAGAGTTAGTGTTAGGGTTAGGGTGAGGGTCAGGGTTAGTTTGAGTTTTATGGTTAGGTTTAGGGTTAGGGTTAATGTGAGGGTTAGCTTTAGGGTTAGGGTTAGTGTTAGGGTGATTGTAAGTGTTAGGTTGAGGGTTTGGGTTAGGGTGAGTATTATGGTTAGGGTGAGGGTTAGGATTAGGGTTAGGGTTATTGTTAGGGTTAGGTTTAGGGTTACAGTTACGCTGAGGGTGAGGGTGAGGGTTAGGTTTAGGGTTAGTGTGAGATTTAAGCTTTGGGTTAGGTTTAGAGTTAGGTTTAGGGTGAGGGTGAGTTTTAGGGGTAGAGTTAGGGTTAGGGTGAGGGTGAGTGTGAGGGTTAGTGTTAGTGTTAGGGTGAGGGTGAGTGTGAGGGTTAGGGTTAGGCTTAGGGTTATTGTTAGGTTTAGGGTTAGGGTGAGGGTGAGGTTTAGGTTTATAGCTAGGGTTAGGGTGAGGGTGAGGGTGAGGGTTAGGGTTAGGGTTAGTGTTGGAATTAGGGTTAGGGTGAGTGTTAGGATGAGGGTGAGGGTTAGGCTTAGGGTTAGGAGGAGGGTAAGTGTTAGGGTGAGGGTTAGGGTCAGTGTGATGGATATGGTTAGGATGAGCGTTAGCGTTAGGGTTAGGGTTATTGTTATGGTTAGGGTTAGTGGTATTGTTAGGGTAAGGTTTATATTTATGGTTAAGGTGAGGGTGAGGGTTTGGTTTATGGTTAAGGTGAGGTTTAGGGTTTGGGTTAGGGTTAGAGTTATGGTTAGGGTTAGGGTGAGGTTTAGGGTAAGAGTCAAAGTTAGGTTGAGGGTTAGGTTGAGGTTTAGGGTTAGCGTTAGTGTTAGGGTTAGGGTTAGGGTGAGATTTAGGGGGAGGGATAGGGTTAGGGTTAGGCTTAGGCTTAGGGTTAGGCTGAGGGTGAGTGTGTGTGTTAGGGTTAGATTTTGGGTTAGGTTTAGGGTTAGGCTGAGGGTGAGGGTTAGGTTTAGGGTTAGTGTTAGGGTTAGGGTTAAGATGACTGATAGGGTGAGGGTGAGGTTTAGGCTTAGGGTTAGTATTAGGATTAGTGTTAGAGTTAGTGTGAGTGTGAGGTTTAGTGTTTGGGTTAGGCTTAGTCTTAGGCTGAGGCTGAGAGTGAGGGTTAGGCTTAGGGTGAGTGTTAGGGATAGGGTTAGGGTGAGAGTTAGGGTTAGTGTTAAGTTTAGGGTTAGGGTGAGGGGTACGGTAAGGGTTTGTGAGGGTGATGGTTAGGGTTAGCGTTAGTGTTAGGGTGAGGATTAGGGTTAGTATTAGCGTTAGGGTGAGGGCTAGGGTGAGGATGAGGTTTAGGGTTAGGGTTATGGTGAGGTTTATGGTTAGTGTTAGGTTTAGGGTGAGATTGAGGTTTAGGGTTAGAGTTAGGTTTAGGGTGAGGCTGATTGTGAGGGTTTGGGTTAGGGTTATTTTTAGATTTAAGGTTTGGGTGAGGTTTAGGGTAAGGGTGAGTGTTAGGCTTAGAGTTAGGATTAGGATTCATGTTAGTGTTAAGCTGAGGGTGAGGGTGACAGTGAGGGTTAGGGTTAGGATGTGGTGTAGGGTTAGGATTAGGGTTAGGGTGAGAACTAGGGTGAGGGTTACTGTGAGGGTTAGGTTTAGGTTTAGGATTAGGTTTAGGTTGAGGGTGAGTGTGAGGATTAGGGTTAGGGTTAGGGTTAGGCTTAGGGTTAGGGTGAGAGTTAAGGTTAGGGTTTGGTTTAGGGTAAGGGGGATGGTTAGCTTAGGGTGAGGGTGAGGGTGAGGGTGAGGTTTAGGGTTAGGGTTAGTGTGAGTGTTAGGGTTACGGTGAGGGTTATGGTTAGGTTGAGGGTTAGGGTTAGGGTTAGGGTTAGGGTGAGGTTTAGTGTGAGGGTGAGGTTTAGTGTTAGGGTGAGGGTGAGGTTTAGGGTGAGGGTGAGGTTTAGGGTTAGGGTTCGGGTGAATTTTAGGGTTACGGTTAGTGTTAGGGTTAGGGCAAGTGTGAGGTTTAGGGTTAGAGTTGGGTTAGTGTGAGGGTTAGGGTGAGGTTTAGGGTTAGTGTGAGGGTCAGTGGTAGGGTTGGTTTGAAGGTTTAGGTTTAGAGTGAGGGTTAGGGTGAGTGTTAGGGTTAGGATTAGGATTAGGGTATGTGCTAGGGTGAGTGTTAGCGTTAGGGTTAGTGTTATGTTGAGGGTTAGGGTTAGGGTTAGTGTTAGGTTTAGGGTTGGGGTTAGGGTTAGGATTAGGGTTAAGATGAAGGTGAGTGTGAGGGTTAGGGTTAGTGTTAGCCTTAGGGTTAGGCTGAGGCTGAGGGTGAGGGTGAGGGTTAGATTAAGAGTGAGGGTTAGGTTTAGGGTTAGAGTGAGGGTTAGTGTGAGTGTTAGGGTTAGGATTAGGGTTAGGGTATGTGCTAGGGTGAGGGTTTGGGTTAGGGTTAGGCTGAGCTTGAGGGTGGCGATAAGGATTAGGTTTAGAGTGATGGTTCAGGTTATCGTTAATTTGAGGGTTAGGATGATGGTTAGGGTTAGGATTAGGGTTAGGGTGAGGGCTAGGCTGAGTGTGAGGTTAAGGGATAGGTTTAGGCCTAGGCTTAGGTTAGGCTGAGGCTGAAGGTGAGGGTGAGGTTTAGGGTTATTGTGATGGATAGGGTTATGGTTAGGGTCACGTTTAGGATGAGGGTTTGGATTAAGGTGAGGGTTAGGATGAGGGTGACAGTAAGAGTAAAGTTGAGGGTTAGGCTGAGGGTGAGGGTGCCGGTTAGATTGAGGATTAGTTTTAGGGTTAGTGTGAGGTTTAGTGTGAGAGTGAGTGTTAGGGTCAGTGTGAGGGCCAGGGTGAAGTTGAGGGTTAGGGTTAGTGTTAGGGTGAGGTTTAGGTTTAAGGTGATGGTTAGCGTTAGTGTGAGGGTTAGTGTTAGTGTTAGTGTTAGGGTGAGGGTAAGTTTCAGGGTAAGGTTTAGGTTTAGGGTGACGTTTAGCATTAGGCTTAGTGTTAGGGTTAGGGTGAGGGTGAGGTTTAGGGTTAGAGTTAGGGTTAGGATGAATGTTAGCGTTAAGGTTAGGGTTAAGGTTAGGGTGAGGTTTAGGGTTTGGTTTAGGGTTAGAGTTAGGGTTAGGGTGAGGGTGAGATTTAGGGTTAGAATTAGGGTGAGGGTGAGGGTTAGGTTGAGGGTTAGGGTTAGGCTTAGTCTTAGGGTTAGGGTGAAGGTGAGAGTTAGGGGGAGGGTTAGGGTTACGGTTAGGGTTAGGGTTAGGATTAGGTTTAGGGTGAGAGTGACTGTGAGGGATAGGGTTAGTGTTAGTCTTTGGCTTAGGGTTAGGCTGAGGGTGAGGGTGGGGATAAGGATGAGGTTTAGAGTGATGCTTCAGTTTATCGTTAGTTTGAGTGTTACGATGAAGGTTACGGTTAGGATTAGGGTTAGGGTGAGGGCTAGTGTGAGTGTGAGGTTTAGGGATAGTGAGGGTGAGGGTTAGGGTTAGTGTTATGGTTAGGGTTATGGTTAGGTTGAGGTTTAGGATGAGGGTTTGGTTTAAGGTGAGGGTTAGAATGAGAGTGAAAGTAAGAGAAAAGGTGAGGGTTAGGCCGAGGGTGAGGGTTATGGTAAGGGTGAGGGTTCAGTTTAGTTTTAGGGTGAGGGTGAGGGTTAGATTGAGGATTAGTGTTAGAGTTAGTGTGAGGTTTAGAGTGAGGGTGAGGGTTAGGGTTAGGGTGAGGGCCAGGGTGAAGTTGAGGGTTAGGGTTAGGGTTAGGGTGAGGTTTAGGTTTTGCGGTATGGTTAGCGTTAGTGTGAGGGTTAGTGTTAGTGTTAGTGTTAGTGTTAGGGTGAGGGTAAGTGTTAGGGTAATGTTTAGGTTTAGGGTGATGTTTAGGATTGGGTTAGGGTTAGGGATAGGGTGAGCGTGAGGTTAAGGTTATAGTTAGGTTAGGGTGAATGTTAGGGTTATGGTTAGGGTGAGGTTTAGGGTTTGGTTTAGGGTTAGAGTTAGGGTTAGGTTGATGGTGAGATTTAGGGTTAGAGTTAGGGTTAGGGTGAGGGTTAGGTTGAGGGTTAGGGTTAGGCTTCGTCTTAGGGTTAGGGTGAGGGTGAGAGTTAGGGGGAGGGTTAGGGTTAGGGTTAGGTTTAGGGTTAGGGTGAGGGTGAGTGTGAGGGTTAGGTTTAGGGTTAGTCTTTGGATTAGGGTTAGGCTGAGGGTGATTGTGGGGATAAGGGTTAGAGTTAGGGTTAGGGTGAATGTTAGGGTTACGGTTAGGGTTAGGTTTAGGGTGAGGTTTAGGGTTTGGTTTAGGGTTAGAGTTAGGGTTAGGGTGAGGGTGAGATTTAGGGTTAGAGTTAGGGTTAGAGTGATGGTTATGTTTAGGGTTAGGGTTAGGCTTAGTCTTAGGGTTAGGGTGAGGGTGAGAATTAGGGGGATGCTTAGTGATATGGTTAGGATTAGGGTTAGGGTAAGGGTGAGTGTGTGTGTTAGGGTTAGGTTTAGGGTTAGGCTTAGCGTTAGGCTGAGGGTGAGGTTGAAGGTGAGGGTTAGGGTTAGGGTTAATATTAGGGTTAGGGTTACGGTGAGGGTTAGGGTGAGGGTGAGGGATAGGTTTAGGGTAAGGATTAGGTTTAGGGTTAGGGTTAGGGTTAGTGTGAGGTTTAGGGTTAGGGTTAGGGTTAGGCTTAGGGGTAGGCTGAGGGTGAGGGTGAGGGTGAGGGTTAGGGTTAGGGTGAGGGTTAGGGTTAGGGTTATGGTGAGGTTTAGTTTTAGGGTTAGGGTTAGAGTTAGGGTTAGTGTTAGTGTTAGGGTTAGGGTGAGAGTTAGGGGGAGCGTTAGGGTTTGGGTTAGATTTAGGGTTAGGTTTAGCATTAGGGTTAGGGTGAGGGTGAGGTTTAGGGTTAGAATTAGGGTTAGTGTGAGACTGAGGGTGAGGGTTAGGGTTAGGGTTAGTTTTAGGTTTAGGGTTAGGGTGAGGTTTAGGGTGAGGGTGAGGGTTAGGGTTAGGGTTAGGATTAGGATTAGGGTTAGGGTTATGGTGAGTGTGAGGGTTAGTTTTAGGGTTAGGGTTAGCCTTAGGTTTATGGTGAGGGTGAGGGCTAGTGTGCGGTTTAGGTTTGAATTAGGGTTAGTGTTAGGGTTAGGGTAATGTTTAGCTTAGTGTGAGGGTCAGTGTTAGTTTTAGGTTTTGGGTTAGGATGAGGGAAAGTGTTAGGTTGAGGGTTAGGTTTAGGGTGAGGGTTACGGTGAGGGTGAGGGTGAATGTTACGGTTAGGGTAGGATGAGGTTTAGGTTTACGTTTAGGTTTAGAGTCAGGCTTAGGGTGAGAGTGAGGTTTAGGTTTAGAGTTCGGGTTAGTGTTAGGGTTAGGGTTAGGGTGAGGGTCAGGTGTACGGTTAGGCTTAGGCTTGGGCTTAGGCTTAGGCCGAGCATGAGGGTGAGGGTTAGGTTTAGGGTTATGGTGAGTGTTAGGATGAGGTTTAGGGTAAGGATTATGGTTAGGGTGAGGGCTATGGTGAGGGTTAAGTTTAGGGTGATGTTTAGAGATATGGTTAGGTTTAGGATTAGGGTTAGGGTAGAGTCAGTGTGAAGGTTAGGGTTAGGCTTAGGCTTAGGCTTAGGGTTAGAGTGAGGGTTCGGGTTAGGGTTTGGATTAGGGTGAGGGTAAAGCTTAGGATTAGTGTTAAATTTAGGTTTAAGTTTAGGTTTAGGTATAGGGTTAGGGTTAGGGTTAGGCTTACTGTGAGGGTTAGGGTTAGGGTTATAGTTAGGCTTAGGGTTAGGCTGAGGATGAGGGTGGGGGTGACGATTAGGGTTAGGCTTAGGGTTATGGTTATTGTTAGTGTTATGGTTAGGGTTAAGATTGCGGTGATGGTGAGGCTGAGGGTGAGGTTTATGGTTAGGGTTAGGGTTAGTCTAAGGGTTATGGTTAGTGTTATTATTAGGGTTATGTTTAGAGTTACTTTGAGGTGGTGTGTAAGGGTGAGGGTTAGGATTAGGGTGAGGTTTAAAGTTAGGGTTAGTGTTAGGGTGAGGGTGAGATTTAGGGTTAGAGTTAGGTTTAGGGGGATGTTAGGGTGAGGTTTAGCGTTAGGGTTAGTGTTAGGGTTAGGGTGAGGGTTAGGGTTAGGGTGAGGGTTAGGGTTAGGGTGAGGTTGAGGTTTAGGGTTAGAGTTAGGGTTAGGGGGAGGGTTAGGTTGAGATTTAGGGTTAGGGTTAGGGTTAGGTTTAGGGTGAGGGTTAGGTTGAGCTTTAGGGACATGGTTAAGGTTAGTTTTAGGTTTAGGGTGAGGTTGAGTGTGATGGTTAGGGTGAGGGTTAGGCTTAGGCTTAGGGTTAGTATGAGGGTGAGGGTGGAGGTGAGGATTATGTTAAAGGTGATGGTTAGGGTTAGGGTTAGGGTTACTGTTAGGGTTAGGGTTATAGATATTGTGAAGTTGAGAGTACTGGTGTGGATTAGGGTTAGGGTTAGGGTGGTGTTTAGGGTTAAGGTTAGGGTTAGGGTGATGGTGAGGTTTACGGTTAGATATAGGGTTATGGGAAGAGGGAGGGTGAGGTTTAGGCTTAGGGTTAGTGTTAGGCTTAGGGTGAGGGTGAGGGCTAGGTTGAGATTTAGGTTTAGCGTTAGGGTTAGTGTTAGTGTGAGGGTTAGCTTTAGGGTTAGGGTTTGTGTTTGGGTGAGGGTAAGTGTTAGGGTGAGGGTTTGGGTTAGGGTGAGGGTTATGGTTAGGGTGAGGGTTAGGATTAGGGTTAGGGTTATTGTTAGGTTTAGGTTTAGGGTTACAGTTACTGTGAGGTTGAGGGTGAGGATTAGGGTTAACGTTAGGGTGAGGTTTAGGGTTTGGGTTAGGGGTAGCGTTAGGTTTAGGGTGAAGGTGAGGTTTAGGGTTAGAATTAGGGTTAGGGTGAGAGTTAGGTTGAGGGTTAGGGTTAGGGTTAGTGTTAGGGTTAGGTTGAGGGTGTGGTGAGGGTTAGGTTTAGGGTGAGTGTTAGGGTTAGGGTTAGGTTGAGAGTTAGGATTCAGGTTTAGTTTAGAATTAGGTTGAGGGTTAGGGTAAGGGTTATGGTGAGGGTGAAGTTTTGGGTTAGGTTGAGGGTTAGGGTTAGGGTTAGGGTTAGGGTGAGGGTTAGTGTGAGGGTTAGGCTTAGGGTTAGCATTAGGATTAGGGTAAAGTTTAAGGTGAGTGTGAGAGTTAGGGATAGGGTTAGGTTGAGGGTAAGTGTTAGGGTGAGGGTGAGGGTTACGGTGAAGGATATGGTTAGGATGAGGGTTAGAGTTAGGGTTATTGTTTGGGTTAGGGTTAGGTTTATTCTTAGGGTAAGGTTTATATTTACGGTTACGGTGAGGGTGAGGGTTAGGGTTAGGGTTAGGGTTTGGGTTAGGGTTTGAGTTAGGGTTAGGGTGCGGGTGAGGTTTAGGTTTAGACTCAGGGTTAGGGTGAGGGTTAGGTTGAGGGTTAGGTTCAGGGTTAGTGTTAGGTTTAGTGTTAGGGTGAGAGTTAGGGGGAAGCTTAGGGTTAGGGTTAGGGTTAGGATGAGGTTTAGGGTGAGGGTGAGTGTGTGGGTTAGGGTTATATTTAGGGTTAGGCTTAGATTTAGGCTGAGGGTGAGTGTGTGTGTTAGGGGTAGGTTTAGGGTTAGGCTTAGGGTTAGGCTGAGGGTGAGGTTGAGGGTGAGAACGTTAGGGTTAAGGTGAGCGTTATGCTTAGGTATAGGGGGAGGGTTAGGATGAGTTTTACGGTTAGGATTACGGCTAGGGTAAGGGCTAGGGTGAGCGTGATGGTTAGGTTTAGGGTTAGGGTTGGGTTTAGGGTTAGGTTAGGGTTAGGGTCAGGGTGACGTTAATGGTTAGAGTTAGGGTTATGGTGAGGCTGTGGGTGTGGGTTAGGGTTAGGGTTAATGTTAGGTTAGGGTTAAGGTGAGGGTTTGAGTGAGGGTGAGGGTTAGGGTTAGTGTCAGCTTTAGGATTAGTGTTAGGGTTAGGGTGAGTGTGATGGTTAGGGTTATGGTTAGGCTTAGGCTTAGGCTGAGGGTGAGGCTGAGGTTGAGAGTTAGGGTTAGGGAGAGGGTTAAGGTTAGGGTTAGGGGGAGGATTAGGATGAGGGTTAAGGTTAGGGGGAGCGCTAGGTTGAGGGTGAGGTTTATGGTTATGGTTAGGGTGAGGTTTAGCGTTAGGGTTAAGGTGAGGGTGAGATTTAGGGTTAGAGTTAGGGCTAGGGTGAGGCTCAGGGTGAGGGTTAGGTTTCGGGTTAGTGTTAGGGTTAGGGTTAAGGTGAGGGATAAGGTGAGGGTGAGGGTTAGGGTTAGGATTAGGATTAGGGTTAGGGTTAGGGAGAGTGTAAGGGTTAGTGTTAGTGTTAGGGTTAGGCTTAGGCTTAAGCTGAGGCTGAGGCTGAGTGTGAGGGTTACGCTTAGGGTGAGGGTTAGTGTTAGGATTAGGGTGAGAGTTAGGGTTTGGGTTAAATTTAGGGTTAGGGTGAGGGGTAGGTTAAGGGTTTTGGTGACGGTGAGGTTTAGGGTTAGGGTGAGGGTTAGGATGAGGGTTAGGGTTAGGATTAGGGTGAGGGTGAGGGCTAGGGTGAGGATGAGGATTAGGGTTAGGGTTAGGGTTAGGGTGAGGTTAAGGGTTAGGGTTAGGTTTAGGGTTAGGGTGAGAGTCATTTTTAGGGTTAGAGTTAGGGTTAGGGTGAGGCTGATTTTGAGGGTTTGGGTTAGGGTTATTGTTAGATTTAGGGTTAGGGTGAGGGTTAGGGTGATGGTGAGGGTTAGGCTTAGGGTTAGGATTAGGATTAGGGTAAGGGTTAGCGTGACTGTGAGGGTTAGGATTAGGGTTAGGGTTAGGATGAGGGGTATGGTTAGGCTTTCGGTTAGTGTTAATGTTATGGTGATTGTGAGGGTTAGGTTGAGGTTTTGGGGTAGGTTTAGGTTTAGATTTAGGGTTAGGGTAAGGGTGAGTGTGTGTGTTAGGGTTAGGTTTAGGGTTAGGCTTAGGGTTAGGCTGAGGGTGAGGTTAAGTGTGGGGGTTAGGGTTAGGGTTAGGGTTAGGGTTTGGGTTAAGTTTAGGGTTAGGGTGATGGTTAGGGATAGGGTTATGGTGAGAGTGAAGGTTAGGATTAGGTTGAGGGTTAGGGATAGGGTTAAGGTGAGGGTTAGGGTTAGGGTTAGGGTGAGGTTTATGATGAGGATTAATGTTAGGATTAGGGTGAGGGCTGGTGTGAGGGTGAGGGTTAGGGTTAAGATGAGGTTTAGAGTTAGGATTAGGGTTAGGGTGAGGTTTAGTGTTAGAGTTAGGGTTAGTGTTCAGGTTAAGGTTAGGTGAGGGTTACGGTTAGGCTTAGGCTTAGGCTTAGGCCTAGCATGAGGGTGAGTCTTAGAATTAGGTTTAGGGTGAGCGTTAGCCTTAGGGTGAGGGTTAGGTTGAGGTTTAGGGTTAGGATAAGGTTTAGGGTGAGCACTAAGTTGAGGGTTAGTGTGAGGGCTAGGGTTAGGGATAGGGTTAGTTTTAGGATTAGGTTTAGGTTGAGGGTGATTTTGAGGGTTAGGGTTTGGGTGACGCTTAGGGTTAGGGTTTGATTTAGGGTGAGGGTGAGGGTTAGGGTTAGGGTGAGGGTGTGGGTGAAGGTGAGGGTTAGGGTTAGGGTTAGAGTTAGTGTGAGTGTTAGGGTTAGGGTGAGGGTTATGGTTAGGATGAGGGTTAGTGTTAGTTTTAGGCGTAGGCTTAGTCTTAGGTTAAGGCTGAGTGTTAGGGTTAGGGTGAGTGTGATTGTTAGGGTTTGGGTTAGGTTTAAGCTTAGGGATAGGCTGAGGGAGAGGGTGAGGGTGAGGTTTAGGGTTAGGGTGAGGGTGAGGTTTAGAGTTAGAGTTTGTGTTAATGTGAGGGTTAGTGTGAGGGTTAGTGTTAGGCTTAATATTAGGTTTAGGGATAGGGTGAGTTTTAGGGTGAGGTTTAGGGTTAGGGATAGGGTTAGTTTTAGGATTAGGGTTTGGGTGAGAGTGAGTATGAGGGTTAGGGTTCGGGTTAGTGTTAGGGTTAGGCTTAGGGTTAGGCTGAGTGTGAGGTTGAGGGTTAGGATGAGGGTTAGGTTTAGGATTAGGTTTAGTGTGAGGGCTATCGTGAGGGTGAGGTTTAGGGTTAGGGTTAGGGTGAGGTTTAGGGCTCGGGTTAGGTTTAGGGTTAGGTTGAGGATTAGTGTTAGGGTTATGGTGAGGGTCAGGGTTAGGTTTAGTTTGAGGGTTAAAATTAGGTTTAGGGTTAGGATGAGGGTTAGGGTGAGGGTTAGGATGAGGTTTAGAGTTACAATTAGAGTTAGGTTGAGGGCTAGGGTGATTGTGAGTTTTAGTGTCAGGGTTAGGGTGAGGTTTAGGGTTAACTTTAGGCGTAGGTTTAGGGTGAGGGTTAAGGTTCGGGTTTGGGTGAGGGTGAAGGTTAGGTTTGGTGTGAGGGTTAGGGTGAGGACTAAGGTGAGGGTGAGGGTTAGGGTTAATGTTAGGCTTAGGGTGAGGGTTAGGTTGAGGTTTAGGTTTAGGTTTAGGGTTAGTGTTAGGATTAGGGTTTGGGTGAGGGTGAGTTTGAGCCTTAGGGTTAGGGTTAGGCTTAGGCTTAGGGTTAGGCTGAGGGTGAGTGTGGGGATGAGGATTAGGTTTAGAGTGCTGGTTTAGTTTATGGTTAGGTTTAGGGTTAGGATGAGGGTTAGGGTTAGGATTAATGTTAGGGTGAGGACTATGGTGAGTGTCAGGTTTAGTGATTGGTTTAGGCTTAGGCTTAGGGTTAGGCTGAAGCTGAAGGTGAGGGTGAGGGCTAGGTTTAGGGTGATGGTTAGGGTTACTGTTAGGCTGAGGATTAGGGTTAGGGTTAGGTTTAGGGTAAGGGTGACAGTAAGGGTAAAGGTGAGGGCTAGAGTTAAGTTGTGGGTTAGGGTGAGGATTAGGGTTAGGGTTAGTGTGAGGGTGAGGGTTAGATTGAGTATCAGTGTTAGGGTTAGTGTGAGGTTTAGGGTGAGGATTAGGGGTAGGGTTAGGGTGAGGGCTAGGGTGAGGGTGAGGGTTAGGGATAGGGTTAGGTTGAGGTTTAGGGTAAAGGTGATGGTTAGGGTTAGGGTGAGGGTTAGTGTTCGGATTAGGGTTAGTTTTAGGGTGAGGGTAAATGTTAGGGTGAGGGTTAGGGTTAGGGTGAGAGTTATGGTTAGGTTTAGGATTAGTATTAGGGTTAGGGTTATTTTAGGGTTAGGGATAGGTTTATGGTTACGGTGAGTGGGAGGGGGAGGGTTAGGGTTAGGGTTAGGTTGAGGTTTAGGTTTTGGGTTATGATTAGAGTTAGGGTTAGGTTGAGTGTGAGGTTTAGGTTTAGATTTAGGATTACGGGGAGGGTTAGGGTGAGGGTTAGGGTTAGGGTTAGTGTTAGGATTAGGGTGAGGGTGAGTGTGAGTGTTAGGGTTAGGGTTAGGCTTAGGCATACGGTTACGCTGAGGGTAAGGTTGAAGGTGAGGGTTACGGTTAGGTTGAGGTTAGGGTTAGGGTTAGGGTGAGGGTTAGGATGAGGTTTAGAGTTAGGTTTAGGGTTAGGATCAGGGCAAGGGTGAGGGTGAGGTTTAGAGTTAGCATTATGGCGAGGTTTAAGATTAGGGTTAGGTTTAGGTTTAGGGTGAGTGTTAGGGTTAGGTTTACTGTGATGGTGAGGTTTAGGGTTAGGGTGAGAGTTAGGGTTAGTTTGAGGGTGAGGGTTAGGATTAGGGTAAGGGTTATTGTTAGTGTTATGGCTAAGGTTAAGTTCACAGTGAGGGTGAGGCTGAGGTTGAGGTTTAGGGTTAGGGTTAGGGTGAGGTTTAAGGTTAGGGTTAAGGTTAGTGTTATTGTTAGAGTTATGGTTAGAGTTATGGTGAGGGTGAGGGTGAGGGTCAGGTTTAGGGTTAGGGTTAGGTTTAGGGTGAGGGTGAGATTTAGGGTTAGAGTAAGGTTTAGGGTAAGTGTTATGGTTAGGGTTAGGGTGAGGGTTAGGTTGAGGTTTAGGGTTAGGTTTAAGGTTAGGTTGAGGATTAGGGTTATGGTGAGGGTGAGTGTGAGGGTTAGGGTTAGGCTTAGGCTTAGGCTTAGGGTTAGGCTGAGAGTGAGGGTGGAGATGACGATTAGGTTTAGGGTGATGGTTAGGGTTATGGTTAGATTTAGGGTTAGGATTAGGATTAGGGTTAGGATTAGGGTTTGGGTGAGGGCTAGGGTGAGGGTGAGTGTTAGGGTTAGGTTTAGGCTTAGGGTTAGGTTTAGGCTGAGGCTGTGGGTGAGGGTGAGGTTTAGGATTACGGTGATGCTTAGAGTTACAGTCAGGGTGAGGGTTAGGATGAGGGTTAGGGTTAGGGTGAGTGTTAGAATCAGGGTGACGGTAAGGGTAAAAGTGAAGGTTAGGCTGAGAGTGAGGATTATGGTAAGGCTGAGGGTTAGGGTTAGGTTGAGGGTTGGGTTTAGTGTTAGGGTGAGGGTGAGGTTAAGATTGAGGATTAGTTTTAGGTTTAGTCTGAGGATTAGGGTGAGGATGAGGGTTAGGGTTAGGGTGAGGGCTAGGGTGAGGGTTAGGGTTAGGGTGAGGATTAGTGTTAGTGTTAGGTTTAGTGTTAGGGTGAGGGTTAGTGTCAGGTTGAGGTTTAGGTTTAGGGTGAGGGTTATGGTTAGAATGAGGGTTAGGGTTTTGTTTAGGGTTATTGTTAGGGTTAGGGTTACGGTTACAGTGAGGGTGAGGTTTAGGGTTAGGTTTAGGGTGAGGTTTATGTTTAGGGTTAGAGTTAGAGTTAGGGTTAGGGTGAGGGTGAGGTTTAGGGTTAGAGTTAGCGTTAGTGTTAGTGTTAGGGTTAGGGTGACAGTTAGTGTGAGGTGTAGGGTTAGGCTTAAGCTTAGGTTTAGGCTTAGGCTTAGGCCGAGCATGAGGGTGAGGGTTAGGGTTAGGTTGAGTGTGAGGATTAGTGTTAGGGTTAGGGTTAGGGTTAGTGTTAGGATGAGGTTTAGGGTTAGGATTAGGGTTAGGGTGAAGGCTAGGTTGAGGGTGAGTTTTAGGGTTAGGCTTAGGCTTAGGTTTAGGCTGAAGGTGAGGGTGAGGTTGAGGGTTATGGTCAGCGTGATGGTTAAAGTTACAGTTAGGCTGAGGGTTAGAATGAGGGTCAGGGTTAGGATGAGGGTTAGGGTGAGGGTGACAGTAAGGGTAAAGGTGAGGATTAGGGTTAGGGTGAAGGTTAGGGTGAGGATTAAGGTTAGGGTTAGGGTGAGTGTGAGGTTTAGATTGAGTATTAGTGTTAGGGTTAGTGTGAGGTTAGGGTGAGGATGAAGGGTAGCGTTAGGGTGAGGGCTAGGGTTAGGTTCAGAGTTAGGGATAGGGTTAGGTTGAGGTTTAGGCTTAAGGTGATGGTTAGTGTTAGTGTGAGGGTTAGTGTTAGGATTAGGGTTAGTTTTAGGTTGAAGGAAAGTGTTAGGATGAGGGTTAGTTTTATGGTGAGAGTTATGGTTAAGGTTAGGATTAGTGTTATTTTTAGGGTTAGGGTAAATATTATGGGTACAGTGAGGTTGAGGGTGAGCATCAGGGTTAGGCTTAGCCTGAGGTTTAGGTTTAGGGTTATGGTTAGAGTTAGAGTTAGGTTGAGGGTGAGGTTTAGGTTTAGAGTTAGGGTTAGTGGGAGGGTTAGGGTGTGGGTTAGGGTTAGGGTTAGGGTTAGTGTTAGGATTAGGGTTAGGGTGAGGGTGAGTGTGAGGATTAGGGTTAGCGTTAGGCTTAGGCTTAGGGTTAGGCTGAGGTTGAGGGTGAGGGTGAGGGTTAGGGTTAGGGTGAGGGTTAGGTTTAGGGTTAGGCTGAGTGTGAGGTTTAGGGTTAGGATTAGGGTTAGAGTTAGGGTTAATGTGAGGGTGAGGTTTAGTGTTAGATTTAGACTTAGGGTGAGGGTTAGTGTGAGGGTTAGGTTTAGGGTTAGTGTTAGGTTAGGGTTAGTGTTAGGTTAGTGTGAGGGTTAGGGTTAGAATTAGGGTTAGGGTTAGGATTAGGGTTAGGTTGAGGGTGAGTGTGTGGGTTAGGGTTAGGTTTAGGGTTAGGCTTATGTTTAGGCTGAGGGTGAGGTTGAGGGTAAGGGTTAGGTTTAGGTTGAGGGTTAGGATTAGGGTTAGGGTGAGAGTTAGGATGAGGGGTAGGGTTAGGATTAGGGTTAGGGCTAGTGTGAGGGTGAGGTTTAGGGTTAGGGTTAGGGTGAGGTTTAGGGTTTGGGTTAGGGTGAGGGTGAGTTTTACTGGTAGATTTAGGGTTAGGGTGAGGGTTAGGGTTAGGGTTTGTGTTAGGCTTAGGGTTATTGTGAGTGTTAGGTTTAGTTTGAGGGTTATGTTTATGGTTAGGATTAGGATTAGGGTTAGGGTGAGGGTGAGTGTGAGGATTAGGGTTAGGGTTAGGCTTAGGATTAGGCTGAGGGTGAGGGTGAGTGTTAGGGTTAGGTTGAGGTTGAGGTTTAGGTTTAGACTTAATGTTAGTGTGAGCAGTAGTGTGAGGTTTAGTGTTAGGTTTAGTGTGTGGGTGAGGTTTATGGTTAGGGTGATGCTTAGGTTTACGGTCAGGGTGAGGGTTAGGATGAGGGTTAGGGTTAGTGTGAGGTTTAGGGTGAGGGTGACAGTAAGCGTAAAGTTGAGGGTTAGGCTGAGAGTGAGGATTAGGGTAAATGTGAGGATTGGGTTAGGGTAAAGGTGAGTGTTAGGGTTAGGGTGAGGGTGTGGTTTAGGTGGAAGATTAGTTTTAGGGTTAGTATTAGGTTTAGCGTGAGAATGAGGGTTAAGGTTAGGGTGAGGGCTAGTGCAAGGGTGAGGGTTAGGGTTAGCGTTAGGGTGAGTGTTAGGGTTAGCGTGATGGTTAGGGTTAGTGTGAGGGTTAGTGTTACGGTTAGGGTTAGTGTTAGGGTGACAGTAAGTGTTAGGGTGAGGGTTAGGGTTAGGGTTAGGGTTATTGTTAGGGATAGGGTTAGGATGAGGGTTAGGGTTTGGTTTAGGTTTAGGGTGAGGGCTAGGGTGAGGGTGATGGTTAGGGTTAGGGTTAGGCTTAGTGTTATTCTGAGGGTGAGGGTCAAGTTGAGGGTTAGTGTTAGGGTCATGGTTTGGGTTACTGTTAGGATGAGGGTTAGGTTTAGGGTGAGGGTTAGAGTTAAGGTGACAGCAAGGGTAAAGTTGAGGGTTAGGGATAGGGTGAGGGTTTGTGTGAAGAATAGTGTTAGGGTTAGTGTGAGTTATAGGGTAAGGATGAGGGTTAGGGTTAGGGTGAGGGCTAGTGTGAGGGTGAGGGTTAGGGATAGAGTTAGATTGAGGGTTAAGGTTAAGGTGATGGTTAGGGTTAGTATGAGGGTTAGTGTTAGCATTAGGGTTAGTTTTACGGTAAGGGTAAGTGTTAGGGTGAGGGTTAGTGTTAGGTTGAGGGTTATGGTTAGTGTTAGGGTTAGTGTAATTGTTATGTTTAGGGTTATGGTTACTGTTACCGTGAGGGTGAGGGTGAGGGTTAGGGTTAGGGTGAGGTTGAGTGTGAGGATTAGGGTTAGGGTTAGCCTTAGGATTAGGCTGAGGATGAGGGTGAGGGTGAGTGTTAGGGTTAGGGTGAGGGTGAGGTTTAGGGTTAGACTCAGTGTTAGTGTGAGCATTAGTGTGAGGTTTAGTGTTAGGTTTAGGGTGTGGGTGAGGTTTAGGGTTAGGGTGATGCTTAGGTTTACGGTCAGGGTGAGGGTTAGGATGAGGTTTAAGCTTAGTGTGAGGTTTAGGGTGAAGGTGACAGTAAGGGTAAAGTTGAGGGTTACGCTGAGAGTGAGGATTAGGGTAAATGTGAGGATTGGGTTAAGGTGAAGGTGATTGTTAGGGTTAGGGTAAGGGTGTGGTTTCTGTTGAGGATTAGTTTTAGGGTTAGTGTGAGGTTTAGCGTGAGGATGAAAGTTAGGGTTAGGGTGAGGGCTAGGATGAAGGTGAGGGTTAGAATTAGGGTTAGGGTGAGTGTTAGGTTTAGCGTGATGGTTAGGGTTAGTGTGAGGGTTAGTGTTAGGGTTAGGGTAAGTGTTAGGGTGACAGTAAGTGTTAGGGTGAGGGTTAGGGTTAGAGTTAGTCTTAGTGTTAGTCTGAGGGTGAGGGTCAGGTTGAGGGTTAGTGTTAGGGTGATGGTTTGGGTTATGGTTAGGATGAGGGTTAGGATGAGGGTTAGGTTTAGGGTGAGGGTTAGGGTGAAGGTGACAGCAAGGGTAAAGTTGAGGGTTAGGGTTAGGGTGAGTGTTATGGTTAATGTTAGGGTTAGGGCTATTGTTATGGTTAGGGTTATGGTTACTGTTACGGTGAGGGTGAAGGTGAGGTTTAGGGTTAGGGTTAGGGTGAGGTTTAGGTTTAGGGTTAGGGTTAGAGTTAGAGTTTGGGTGAGGGTGCGGTTTAAGGTTTAGAGTTAGAGTTAGGGGGAGGGTTAGGGTGAGGGTTAGGGTTAGGGTTAGTGTTAGGATTACGGTTAGGGTGAGGGTGTGTGTGAGGGTTAGGGTTAGGGTTAAGCTTAGGCTTAGGGTTAGGCTGAGGGTGAGGATGAGGGTGAGGTTTAGGGTTAGGGTTACTGTGAAGTTGAGGGTTAGGGTTCGGATGAGAGTTAGGATTAGGGTTAGGGTGAGGGTGAGGGTTAGGATTAGGGTTAGGATTAGGGTTATTGTTAGTGTTATGGTTAAGGTTAAGTTTACAGTGAGGATGAGGCTGAGGGTACGGGTTAGGGTTAGGATTACGGTTAGGGTGAGGGCTTGGGTTAGGTTTAGGGTTAGGGTGAGGGTGAGGGTTAGGGTTAGGTTTAGGGTTAGTGTTATTGTTAGGGTTAGGGTTAGGGTTAGAGGGTGAGGATGAGGGTGAGGTTTAGGGTTAGGTTTAGATTTAGGGTGAGCGTGAGGTTTAGGGTTAGAGTTAGGTTTATATGGAGGGTTAGGGTGAGGGCTAGAGTTAGGGTTAGTGTTAGGGTTAGGGTTAGGGTGAGGGTTAGGTTGAGGTTTAGGGTTAGAGTTAGGGTTAGATTTAAGATTAGGGTTATGGTGAGGGTGATTGTGAGGTTTAGGGTTAGGTTAGGGTTAGGTTTAAGTTGAGGGTTAGGATGAGGGTTAGGGTTAGGATTACTCTTAGAGTGAGCGCTGGGGTGATGGTTAGTTTGAGGGTTAGTGTTAGGGTTAGGATTAAGTTTATGATTTGGGTTAGGTTGAGGGTGAGTGTGAGGTTTAGGGTAAGGGTTAGGGTTAGGTTTAGGATTAGGGTTAGGGTGAGGGCTAGGGTGAGGGTGAGGTTTAGGGTTAGGTTTAGGCTTAGGCTTAAGGCTAGGCTGAGGCTGAGGGTGAGGGTGAGGGTTAGGGTTAGGGTGATGCTTAGGGTTACAGTCAGGGTGAGGGTTAGGATGAGTGTTAGGGTTAGGGTGAGGAAAACGGTAAGGGAAAAGTTGAAGTTTAGGCTGAGAGTGAGGATAAAGTTAAGGGTGAGGGTTAGGGTTAGGTTGAGGGTTAGAGTTAGGGGTAGGGTTAGGGTGAGGTTAAGATTGAGGATTAGTTTTAGGGTTAGTTTTAGGTTTAGGCTAAGGATGAGGGTTACGGTTAGGGTGAAGGCTGGGTGAGGGTGAGGTTTAGGGTTAGGGTGAGGTTTAGTGTTAGGGTGATGTGTAGGGTTAGTGTGAGGATTAGTGTTAGGGTTAGGGTTAGTGTTAGGGTGAGGTTAAATATTAGGGTGAGGGTTAGGGTTAGGGTGACGGTTATGGTTACAATGAGGGTTAGGGTTAGTTTAGGGTTGTTGTTTGGTTTAGGGTTAGGTTTACAGTTACTGAGAGTGTGAGGGTTAGGGTTATGTTTATGGTGAGGTTTATGTTAAGGGTTAAGTTTAGAGTTAGGTTTAGGGTGAGGATGAGATTTTGGGTTAGATTTAGCGTTAGTGTTATTGTTAGGGTTAGGGTGAGGGTTAGTGTAAGGGTTAGGGTTAGGCTTAAGCTTAGGGTTAGGCTTAGGCTTAGGCCGAGAGTGAGGGTGAGGGTTAGGGTTAGGGTTAGGGTGAGGGTTAGGGTTAGGTTTAGGGTGAGTGTTAGGATGAGGTGTAGGGTTAGGTTTAGGGTTAGGGTGAGGGCTAGGGTGAGGTTGAGGGTTAAGGTTAGCGGTAGGGTGAGGTTTAGGCTTAGGGTGAGGGTGAGGGTTAGTGTGAGGGTTAGTGTTAGTGTTAGAGTTAGGGTGAGGGTAAGTTTTAGGGTGAGGGTAAGGGTGAGGGTGAGGGTTATATTTAGGGTGAGGGTTAGGTTTAGGTTTAGGTTTATTGTTAATTTTAGGTTTTGGCTTATGTTGAGGGTGAGGGTGAGGGTGAGGTTTAGGGTTAGGGTTAGGGTGAGGTTTAGGGTTAGGTTTAGTGTTAGAGTTAGGGTTAGGGTGAGCGTGAGGTTTAGGTTTAGAGCTAGGCTTAGGGTGAGGGTTAGTGTGAGTGTTAGGGTTAGAGTTAGTGTTAGGTTAGTGTTAGGGTGAGGGTTAGTGTGTGGGTTAGGGTTAGAGTTAAGGTTATGGTTAGGATTAGGGTTATGGTGAGGTTGAGTGTCTGGGTTAGGTGTAGGTTTAGGGTTAGGCTTGGGATTAGGCTGAGGGTGAGGTTGAGGGTGAGGGTTAGGGTTAAGGTGAGGGTTAGGATTAGGGTTACTGTGAGGGATAGGACGAAGGTTAGGGTTAGGATTAGGGTTAGAGTGAGGGCTAGAATGAGGATGAGGTTTAGTGATAGGATTAGGGTTAGGTTTAGGATTAGGGTTAGGGTGAGGGTGAGGTTTATTGTTAGAGTTGGGCTTAGGTTGAAAGTTAGGATTAGGATTAGTGTTAGGGTTAGGGTTAGGGTGAGTGTTAGGCTTAGGGTGAGGGTTATGGTGATGGTTTGGATTAGGATTAGGGTAGGGTTAGGGTGAGTGTGAGGGTTAGGGTAAGGGTTAGGCTTAGGTTAGCCTGAGAGTGAGGGTGAGGGTTAAGGTTAGAGTTAGGGTGAGGGTGTGTGTGAGGGTTAGGGTTTGTGTAAGGGTTAGCCTTAGGTTTAGGCTGAGGGAGAGGGTGAGGGCGAGGGTTAGAGTTAGGGTGAGTGTTAGGGTTAGGGTTAGGGTGAGGTTTAGTTTTAGAGTTAGGGTTACAGTAAGGGTTAGGGTGAGGGTGAGTGTTAGGGTTAGTGTTAAAATTAGGGTGTGGGTGAGGTTTAGGGTTAGGGTGATGCTTAGGGTTACGGTCAGGGTGAGGGTTAGGATGTGGGTTAGGTTTAGTGTGAAGGTTAGGGTGAGGGTGACAGTAAGGGTAAAGTTGAGGGTTAGGCTGAGAGTGAGGATTACGTTAAATGTAAGGTTTAGGGATAGGGTGAGGTTTAGGGTTAGGGTTAGGGTGTGGGTGTGGTTTAGATTGAGTATTAATTTTAGGGTTAGTGTGAGGTTTAGGGTGAGGATGAGGGGTTAGGGTAAGGGCTAGGGTGAGGGTGAGGTTTAGAATTACGGTTAGGGTGAGTGTGAGGATTAGGGTGAGTGATAGGGTTAGCCCTAGGTTTAGGCTGAGGGTGTGGGTGAGGGTGAGGTTTAAGGTTAGGTTGAGTGTTAGGGTTAGGGGAATGATGAGGTTTAGTGTTAGGGTTAGGGTTAGGGTGAGGGTGAGGTCTAGGGGGAGAGTTGGGCTTAGGGTGAGGGTTAGGGTTAGGGTGAGGGTTGGGGGGGGTGACGGTAAGGGTAAACTTAACGGTTAGGCTGAGGGTGAGATTTACTGTAAGGGTTAGGGTTAGGGTTAGGGTGAGGGTTAGGGTTAGGGGTAGGGTGAGGGTGAGGGTAAGATTGAGGATTAGTGTAAGGGTGAGGTTTAGGGAGAGGATGAGGGTTGGGTTAGGGTTAGGGTTATTGTTAGTGTTATGATTAGAGTTAAGTTTGCGGTGAGGGTGAGGCTGAGGGTGAGGTTTATGGTGAGGGTTAGGTTTAGGGTTAGGGTTAGGGTTAGTATTATTTTTAGGGTTAGGGTTAAATTTACAGTGAGGGTGTGGGTGAGGGTTAGGGTTAGGGTGAGTTTTACGGTGAGGTTTAGTGTTAGGGTTAGGTTGAGGGTGAGGTTTAGAGTTAGAATTAGGTTTATGGGGAGGGTTAGGGTAAGAGGAAGGGTTAGGGTTAGTGTTAGTCTTAGGGTGAGTGTGAGGGTTAGGTTGAGGTTTAGGGATAGGCTTAGGGTTAGGATTAGGGTTAGGGTGAGTGTGTTTGTGAGGGTTAGGTTTAGGCTTAGGCTTAGGGTTAGGTTGAGGGTGAAGGTAGGTGAGGGTTGAGGGTTATAGTTACGGTGAGCGTGAGGATTAAGGTTACAGTGAGGGTTAGGTTGGGTTAGGATAAAGGTGAGTGTGACGGTTAGGGTTAGGGTGAGGTTTAGGGTTAGGATTAGGATTAGGTTGAGGGTAAGTGTGAGGTTAGGGTTAGGGTTAGTGTTAGATTAGGGTTAGGGTGAGGCTTAGGATGAGGGTTAGTGTTAGAATTAAGGTTAGGGTGATGGCTAGGGAGAGGGTGAGTTTTAGGGTTAGGATTAGGGTGAGGTTTAGTGTTAGGGTTAGGGTGAGGGTGAGGTTGAGTGTTAGAGTTAGGGTTACGTTTAGGGTTAGGGTTAGTGTTAGTGTTAGGGTTAGGGTTAGGGTGAGTGATAGGTTTAGGGTGAGGGTTATGGTTATGGTCAGGATTAGGATTAGTGTTATGGTGAGGGTGAGTGTGTGGGTTAATGTTAGGTTTAGTGTTAGGCTTAGGGTTATGTTTAGGTTGAGGTTGAGGCTGAGGGTTAGGTTTAGCGTGAGTGTTTGGGTTACAGTGAGGGTTATGTTTAGCGTGACGGTTACGGTTAGGTTTAGGGTTAGGTTCAGGGCTACATTGAGGGTGAGGTTTAGGGTTAGGTTTAGGGTGAGGTTTAGGGTGAGGGTGAGGTTTAGGGTTAGGGTTAGGCTGAGGTTTAGGATTATAGTTAGGGTTAGGGTTAGGGCGAGTGTGAGGTTTAGGGTTAGAGTTAGAGTTAGGATGAGGGTTAGGGTGAGGTTTAGGGTTAGAGTTATTGTTAGGTGGAGGGTTAGTGTGAATGTTAGGTTTACGGTGAGGGCTAGGTTGAGGGTGAGGGTTAGGGTTAGGCTTAGGATTAGGCTTATGGTTAGGCTGAGGGTGAGGTTGAGGTTGAGGGTTAGGTTTAAGGTGATGGTTAAGGTTACGGTTAGGTTGAAGTTTAGCATGAGGTTTAGGGATAGGGTGAGGATTAGGGTGAGGGTGATGGTAAGGGTAAAGTTGAGGGTTAGGTTGAGGGTCAGGGTACAGATCAGGGTGAGGGTTAGTGTTAGGGTGAGGGTTAGGGTAAGTGTGAGGGTTAGGGGTAAGGGTGAGGGTGAGGGTTAGATTGAGGATTAGGGTTAGGGTTAGTGTGAGGTTTAGGGTGACGATGTGGGTTAGCGTTAGGGTGAGGGTTAGGGTTAGAATTAGGGTTAGGATGAGGGCTACGGTGAGGGTGAAGGTCAGGGTTAGGTTAGGGTTAGGGTGAGTTTTAGGGTTAGGGTGAGGGTTAGGGTTAGTGTCAGGGTTAGTGTTAGGGTTAGGTTTAGTGTTAGGATGAGGGTTAGGGTTAGGGTGAGGGTTATAGTTAGGATGAGGGTTAGTGTTAGGGTTATTGTAATTGTTAGGATTAGGATTACATTGCGGGTGAGTGTGAGGGTTAGGGTTAGAGTTAGGGTGAAGTTTAGGTTTAGGATTAGGGGTAGAGTTAGGGTTAGGGTGAGGGTGAGGTTTAGGGTTAGAGTTAGGCTTAGGGTGAGGGTTAGTGTTAGGATTAGGGTTAGGGTTAGTGTTAAGTTAGAGTTACGGTGTGGGCTAGTGTAAGGGTTAGGGTTAGAGGGAGAGTTAGGGTTAGGCTGAGGCTGAGGTTGAAGGTGAGGGTAAGGGTTAGGTGAGGGTTAGGTTTAGGGTTAGGATGAGGGTTAGGTTGAGGATTAGGTTTAGGATTAGGGTTAGGGTGAGGGTGAGTGTGTGGGTAAGGGTTATGTTTAGAGTTAGGCTTAGGGTTAGGCTGAGGCTGAGGTTGAGGGTGAGGGTTAGGGTTAGGGTGAGGTTTAGAGTAAGGGTTGGAGATAGGGTTAGGGTGAGGGTGATGTTTATAATTAGAGTTAGGGTTAGTGTTAGGGTTGGGCTTTGGGTTAGGCTGAGTGTGAGAGTGGGGGTGAGGATTAGGGTTAGGGTTAAGGTTAGAGTTAGGGTTTTGGTTAGGGTTAGGGTTATTGTTAGTGTTATGTTTAGGGTTAAGTCTGCAGTGAGGGTGAGGCTGAGGGTGAGGTATATGGTTAGGGTTAGGGTTAGTGTTAGGGTTAGTGTTAGTGTTATTGTTAGGGTTAGAGTTACTGTGAGGTGAGCGTGAGGGTGAGGGTTAGGGTTAGGGGGAGGTTTGGGGTGACGTTTAGGGTTAGGGTTAGGTTGAGGGTGAGGTTTAGGGTTAGAGTGAGTGTTAGTGGGAGGGTTAGGGTGAGGGTTAGGTTTAGGTTTAATGTTAGTCTTAGGGTGAGGGTGAGGGTTAGGTTGAGGTTTAGGGATAGGGTTAGGGTTAGGATTAGGCTTACAATGTTGGTGAATGTGAGGGTTAGGGTTAGATTTAGGCTTAGGTTTAGGGTTAGGATTAGGATGAGGGTGAGATTTAGGGTTAGGGTGAGATTGAGGTTTATGTTTAGGGTGAGTATTAGGGTTAGTGTGAATGTTAGTGTTAGGGTTAGGTTTAGTGTTAGGGTTAGGGGGAGGGTTAGGGTGAGGTTTAGAGTAAGGTTTAGTGTTAGGGTTAGGGGGAGGGTTAGGGTTAGTTTGGGGTTTCGGGTTAGGGTTAGGTTTAGGATTAGGGTGATTGTTAGGATGAGTGTTAGGGTTAGGATTAGGGTTAGGGTGAGGACTAGGGTGAGGGTGAGTGTTTTGGTTAGGGTTAGGGTGAGATTTAGGGTTAAGGTGAGGGTTAGGGTTAGTGTGAGTGTTAGTGTTAGGTTTTGGTTTAGTGTTATGTTTAGGGGAAGGGTTAGGGTCAGGGTTAGTGTTAGGGTTAGTGATAGGGTTAGGGTTAGGGTGATGGTTAGGGTTACTGTTAGCTTGAAAATTAGGATGAAGTTTCGGGATAAGGAGAGGGTTAGGGTAAGGGTGATGGTAGGGATAAATTTGAGGGTTCGGCTGAGGGTGAGGGTTAAGGTTAGTATGAGGGTTACAGTTGGGATGAGGGTTAGGGTAAGGGTGAGGTTTAGGGATTAGGGTGAGGGTGATAGTTAGATTGAGGATTAGGGTTAGGGTTAGTGTGTGGTTTAGGGTGAGGATGAGGGTTAGAGTTAGGTGAGGGTAAGAGTTAGAATTAGGGTAAGGGTGATGGTGAGGGTTAGGGTTAGGTTTAGGGTGAGGTTTAGGCTTAGGGTGAGGGTTAGGGTTAGTGTAAGGGTTAGTGTTAGGGTTCGGGTTACTGTTAGGGTGAGGGTAAGTATTAGGGTGAGGGTTAGGGTTAGCGTGAGGGTTATAGTTAGGGTGAGGGTTAGGGTTAGTGTTAGGGGTATTAGTTTTAGGTTTCGTGTTACCTTGAGGGTGAGGGTGAGGATGAGGGTTAGGTTTAGGGTTAGGGTAAGGTTTAGGATTAGGATTAGGGTGAGAGTTAGGGTTAGGGTGAGAGTGAGGTTTAGGTTTAGATTTAGGCTTAAGGTGAGGGTTAGTGTTAGGGTTAGTGTTAGGTGTGGGTTAGGGTGAGGGTTAGTGTGAGGGTTATGGTTAGGGTTAGGGTTAGGCTTAGTGGTAGGCTGAGGGTGAGGTTGAGTGTTAAGGTTGGGGTTAGGGTTAGGGTAAGGTTTAGGGTTAGGGTGAGGGTTAGGATGAGGGTTAGGTTTATGATTAGGATTGGAATGAGGGCTAGGTTGAGGGTGAGTGTGAGGGTTAAGTTAAGTGTTAGGCTTAGGTTTAGGTTGAGGGTGAGGGTTAGGTTTAGGGTGAGGGTGAGTGTGAGGGTTAGGGTTAGTGTTAGGGTTAGGGTGAGGGTTAGTGTGAGGGTTAGTCTTAAAATTATGGTGTGGGTGAGGGTTAGGGTTAGGGTGAGGCTTAGTGTTACTTTCAGGGAGAGGGTTAGCATGACGTTGAGAGTTAGTGTGAGGGTTAGGATGAGGGTGACAGTAATGGTACAGTTGAGGGTTAGGCTGAGAGTGAGGATTACGGTAAATGTGAGGGTTAGGGTTAGGGTTAGGGTAGGGGTAGGGTGAGGGTGAGGGTAAGATAGAGGATTAGTGTTAGGGTGAGGTTTAGGGTGAGGATGAGGGTTAGGGTTAGGGTTATTGTTAGTGTTATGGTTACAGTTATGTTTGCAGTGAGGGTGAGGCTGAGGGTGAGGTTTATTTTTAGGTTTAGATTCAGCGTTAGAGATAGGGTTAGTATTATTTAGAGGGATAGGTTTAGATTTACAATGAGGGTGAGGGTGAGGGTTAAGGTGAGGGTGAGGTTTACGGTGAGGTTTAGGGTTAGGTTTACGTTGAGGGTGAGGTTTAGAGTTAGAATTAGGTTGATGGGGAGGGTTAGGGTGACAGGTAGGGTTAGGGGTAGTGTTAGTCTTAGGGTGAGGGTGAGGGTTAGGTTGAGGTTTAGGGATAGTCTTAGGGTTAGGATTAGGGTTAGGGTGAGGTTGATTATAAGGGTTAAGTTTAGGCTTAGGCTTACAGTTAGGTTGAGGGTGAAGGTAGGTGTGAGGGTTATGGTTACAGTGAGGGTGAGGATTAGGGTTAGGGTGAGGGTTAGAATTTGGGTTAGGATTAAGGTGAGGGTGAGGGTTAGGGTTAGGATTAGGATTAAGGTGAGGGTGAGGGTTAGGATTAGGGTTAGGGTTATTGTTAGTGTTATGGTTAAGGTTACCTTTGCAGTGATGGTGAGGCTGAGGGTGTGGGTTAGGGTTAGTATTAGGGTTAGGGTTAGGTTTAGGGTTAGGATTAGTGATTTTGTTAAGGTTAGGGTTAGAGTTATGGTGAGGGTGAGGGTGAGGGTGAGGGTTAGGGTTAGGGTTAGGGTGAGGTTTAGGGTTAGGGTGAGGATTAGGGTTAGGGTGAGGGTGAGGTTTAGGGTTAGAGTTAATTTTAGGGCGAGGGTTAGAGTGAGGGTTAGGGTTAGGGTTAGGTTTTGTTTAGCTTTAGGATTAGGGTTAGGGTGAGGGTGAGTGTGAGGGTTAGGTTTAGGCTAAGGCTTAGGGTTAGGCTGAGGATGACGGTGGGGTTGAGGATGAGGGTTCGGGTGATGGTTAGGGTTAGGATTAGGGTGATGGTAAGGATGAGGGTTAGGGTTAGGATTAGGGTTAGGGTGAAGACTAGGGTGAGGGTGAAAGTTAGTGTTAGGCTTAGGCTTAGGCTTAGCGTTAGGCTGAGGTTGAGGTTGAGGGTGAGTGTTAAGGTTAGGGTGATGGTTAGGGTTATCCTTAGGTTGAAGGTTAGCATGAGGTTTAGGGACAGGGTGAGGGTTAGAGTGAGGGTGATGGTAAGGGTAAAGCTATGGGTTAGGCTGAAGGTGAGAATTAAGATACGGGTGAGTGTTAGGGTTAGGGTGAGGGTTAGTGTAAGGATGATGGTTAGGGTTTATGGTGAGTTTGAGGGTTAGATTGAGGATTAGGGTTAGGTTTCGTGTGAGGTTTAGGGTGAGGATGAGGGTTAGCGTTAGGGTGAGGGTTAGGGTTAGAATTAGGTTTCGGGTGAGGGCTAAGGGGAGGGTGAGGTTTACTGTTAGTGTTAGGGTTAGGGTGAGTTTTAGGGTTAGGATGAGGCTTAGGCTTAGTGTGAGAGTTAGTGTTAGGGTTATGGTTAGTGTTAGGGTGAGGGTAAGTGTTAGGGTGAGGGTTAGGGTTAGGGTGAGGGTTATAGTTAGGGTGAGGATTAGGTTTAGGGTTATTGTCATTGTTAGGTTTAGCGTTACGTTGACGGTGAGAGTGAGGGTAAGGGTTAGGTTTAGGGTTAGGGTTAGGGTGAGATTTAGGGTTAGGATTCGGGTTATAATTAGGGTTAGGGTGAGTGTTAGTGTGAGGGTTAGGTTTAGGGTTAGTGTTACGTTAGGGTTAGGGTGAGGGTGAGTGTGAGGGTTAGGGTTAGGTTTAGTGTTAGGCTTAGGGTTAGGGTGAGGGTGAGTTTGAGGGTGAGGGTTAGGGTTATGATGAGGGTTAGAGTTAGGGTTAGATTGAATGTTAGGCAGAGGGTTAGGGTTAGGAATAGGGTTAGTTTGAGCGCTGGTGTGAAGGATAGTGTGAGTGTTAGGGTTACGATAGGGTTAGGTTGAGGGTGAGTGTGAGGGTTATGGGTAGGGTTAGGGTTAGGCTTAGGGTTAGGGTTAGGGTTAGGGTTTGGTTTAGGGTGAGGGTGAGGGTGATTATTAGGGTTAGAGTTAGGGTTAGGGTTAGGGTTAGGCTAAGGGTGAGGTTGGGGGTAAGGATTAGGGTTAGGTTGATGGTTAGGTTTAGGGTTAGTGTTATTGTTAGGGTTAGGGTTAGAGTTAAGGTGAAGGTGAGGGTGAGGGTGCGGGTGAGGTTTAGGGTTAGGGTTAGGTCAGGTTTATGGTTAGGGTAAGAGATAGGGTTAGGGTGAGGGTGAGGTTTACGGTTAGATTTAGGCTTAGGGTGAGGGTTACTGTTAGGGTTAGGGTTAGGATTAGTGTTAGGTTTGGGTTAGGGTGAGGGTTAGGGTGAGGGTTATGGTTAGATTTAGGGTTAGGGTTAGGATTTGGGTTAGGGTGAGGTTTAGTGTGTGGGTTAGGGTTATGTTTTGGGTTAGGCTTAGCGTTAGGCTGAGCGTGAGGTTGAGTGTGAGGGTTTGGGTTAGGCTGAGGGTTAGGATTAGGGTTAGTGTTAGGGTTAGGATGAGGGTTAGGGTTAGTATTAGGATTAGAGTGAGGGCTAGGGTGAGGGTGCCCTTTACTGTTAGGGTTAGGGTGAGGTGTCGGGTTAGGGTTAGGGTGAGCATGAGGTTTAGTGTTAGAGTTAGGGTTAGGGTGAGGTTTATGGTTAGGGTTAGTGTTAGGGTTAGGGTTAGGTTGAAGGTTATGGTTATGGTTAGGATTAGGATTAGGGTTAGGGTGAGGGTGAGTGTGAGGATTAGGGTAAGCTTTAGGCTTAGGGTTAGGTTGAGGGTGAGGGTTAGGTTTAGAGTGTGGGTGAGTGTGAGGGTTAGGGTTAGTGTTAGGTTTAGGGTGAGGGTTAGTGTGAGGGTTAGGTTTAGGCTTAGGCTTAGGATTAGGTTGAGGGTGAAGGTAGGTGGGAGGGTTATGGTTACGGTGAGGGTGAGGATTAGGGTTAGGGTGAGGGTTAGGATTTGGGTTAGGATTAAGGTGAGGGTGAGGGTTAGGATTAGGGTGAGTGTTAGGGTTAGGATTAGGGTGAGGGTGAGGGTGAGGGTGAGGATTAGGGTTACGGTTATTGTTAGTGTTATGGCTAAGGTTACCTTTGCAGTGATGGTGAGGCTGAGGATGAGGGTTAGGTTTAGGATTAGAGTGAGGGTTAGGTTTTGGCTTAGTATTAGTATTTTTGTTATAGTTAGGGTTAGAGTTATGGTGAGGGTGAGAGTGAGGGTGAGGGTTAGGGTTAGGGTGAGTTTAGGGTTAGGGTGAGGATTAGGGTTAAGGTGAGGGTGAGGTTTAGGGTTAGAGTGAGGGTTAGGGGGAGGATTAGGGTGAGGGTTAGGGTTAGGGTTAGGGTTAGGTTTAGGATTAGGGTTAGGGTGAGGGTGAGTGTGAGGGTTAGGGTTAGGCTTAAGCTTAACCTTAGGGATATGCTGAGGATGAGGGTGGGGTTGAGGATTATGGTTTGGGTATTGGTTAGGGATAGGATTTGGGTGAGGGTTAGGATGAGCGTTAGGGTTATTATTAGGGTTAGGCTGGGGGCTATGGTGAGGGTGAGGGTTAGGGTTAGGTTTAGGCTTAAGTTTAGGGTTAGGCTGAGGGTGAGGTTGAGGGTGAGGGTTAAGGTTAGGGTGATGGTGAGGGTTACGGTTAGGTTGAAGTTTAGCATGAGGTTTAGGGATAGGTTGAGGGATAGAGTGAGGGTGATGGTAAGGGTAAAGTTGAGGGTTAGACTGAGGGTGAGAATTAAGATAACGGTGAGGGTTAGCGTTAGGGTGAGGGTTAGGGTAAGGGTGAGGGTGAGGGTTAGATTGAGGATTAGTGTTAGGTTCAGTGTGAGGTTTGGGGTGAGGATGAGGGTTAGGGTTAGGTTGAGGGTTAGTGTTAGGTTTAGTGTTATTGTTAGGTTAAGGATTAGATTTACGGTGAGGGTGAGGTTGAGAGTCCTGGTTAGGGTTACGTTTAGGGTGAGGTTTAGGGTTAGGTTTGGAGATAGGGTTAGGTTGAGGGTGATGTTTAGGGTTAGATTTCAGGTTAGTGTTAGGGTTGGGCTTAGGGTTAGGCTGAGGGTGAGAGTGGGGGTGAGGATTAATATTGGGTTTAGGGTTAGGGTTAGAGTTAGGGTTAGGGTTAGGTTAGGGATTAGGGTTAGGGTGAAGGTGAGGGTGAGTGTTAGAGTTAGGGTTAGGCTTAGGCTGAGGGTGAGGGTGGGGGTGAGGATTAGTTTTCGGGTGATGGTTAGGGTTAGGATTAGGGTAAGGGTTAGGATGAGGGTTAGAGTTGGGATTAGGCTTAGGGTGAGGGCTAGGGTGAGAGTGAGGTTTAGGGTTAGGGTTAGGGTGAGGTTTAGGATTAAGGTGAGGGTTAAGGTTAGTGTGAGTGTTAGTGTTAGGTTTAGGTTTAGAGTTAGGGTTAGGGGGAGGGTTAGGGTCAGGCTTAGGGTTAGGGTTAGTGTTAGGGTTATGGTTAGGGTGATTTTTAGGGTTACGGTTAGCTTGAAAGTTAAGATGAGGTTTAGGGATAGGGTGAGGGTTAGGGTAAGGGTGATGGTAAGGGTAAATTTGAGGTTTACGCTGAGGGTGAGGGTTAGGATAAGTGTGAGGGTTACAGTTAGGGTGAGGGTTAGGGTAAGGGTGAGGGTTAGGGATTAAGGTGATGCTGAGGGTTAGATTGAGGATTACGGTTAGGGTTAGTGTGTGGTTTAGGGTGAGGATGAGGGTTAGGGTTAGGTGAAGTTAAGTGTTAGAATTAGGGTTATGGTGAGGACTAGGGTGAGGGTGAGGGTTAGGTTTAGGGGTAGGGTGAGGTTTAGGCTTAGGGTGAGGGTTAGGGTTAGTGTGAGGGTTAGTGTTAGGGTTAGAGTTAGTGTTAGGGTGAGGGTAAGTGTTAGGGAGAGGGTTAGGGTGAGGGTGAGGGTTGTACTTAGGGTGAGGCTAAGGGTTAGGGTTAGGGTTATTGTTAATTTTAGGTTTAGGTTTATGTTGAGGGTGAGGTTTAGGGTTAGGTTTAGGTTGAGGTTTAGGGTTAGATTTATCTTAGGGTTAGGGTAAGTGTTATGGTTACGGTTAGGATTAGTGTTATGTTAGGGTTAGGGTTAGGGTTATGGTGTGGTTGAGTGTGTGGTTTAGGGTTAGGTTTAGGGGTAGGCTTGGGGTTAGGCTGAGGGTGAGGTTGAGGGTGATGGTTGCGGTTAGTGTGAGGGTTAGGATTATGGTTAGTGTGAGGGTTAGGATGAAGGTTAGGGTTAGGATTAGGGTTAGAGTGAGGGCTAGGGTGAGCATGAGGTTTAGTGTTAGGGTTAGGGTGAGGTTTAGGGTTAGGGTTAGTGTGAGGGTGAGGTTTAGTGTTAGAGTTCGAGTTAGGTTGAGGGTTAGGATTAGGGTTAGTGTTAGAGTTAGGGTTAGGGTGAGTGTTAGGGTTAGGGTGAGTGTTATGGTGATGGTTAGGATTAGGATTAGGGTAGGGTTAGGGTGAGTGTGAGGGTGAGGGTAAGGGTTAGGCTTAGGGTTAGCCTGAGGGTGAGGGTGAGCGTGAGGGTTAGGGTTAGGGTGAGGGTGAGTGTGAGGGTTAGGGTTAGTGTTAGGGTTAGCCTTAGGTTTAGGCTGAGGGTGATGGTGAGGGAGAGTGTTAGAGTTAGGTTGAGGGTTAGGTTATGGTTAGGGTGAGGGTTAGGGTTAGAGGTATGATGAGTTTTAGTGTTAGGGTAACGGTTAGGGTGATGGTGAGTTCTAGGGTTAGAGTTGGGCTTAGGGTGAGGGTTAGCCTGAGGGTTAGGGTTAGGGTGAGGTTTAGGGTGGGGGTGACAGTAAAGGTAAACTTTAGGGTTAGGCTGAGGGTGAGAGTTACTGTAAGGGTTTGGGTTAGGGTTAGGGTGAGGGGTAGGGGTAGGGGTAGGGTGAGGTTGAGTGTAAGATTGAGGATTAGTGTTAGGGTGAAGTTTAGGGTAAGGATGAGGGTTTGGGTTAGGGTTTTTGTTAGTGCTATGGTTATAGTTAAGTTTGCAGGGAGGGTGAGGCTGAGGGTGAGGTTTATGGTGAGGGTTAGATTTAGGTTAGGGTTAGGGTTAGTATTATTTTTAGGGTTAGGGTTAGATTTACAGTGAGGGTGAGGATGAGGGTTAGGGTTAGGGTGAGGTTTACGGTGAGGTTTAGGGTTAGGGTTACGTTGAGGGTGAGGTTTAGAGTTAGAATTAGGTTTATGGGGAGGGTTAGGGTGAGAGGTAGGTTTAGGGTTAGTGTTAGTCTTAGGGTGAGGTTGAGGGTTAGGTTGAGGTTTAGGGATAGGCTTAGGGTTAGGATTAGGGTTAGGGTGGGGTTGAGTGTGAGGGTTAGGTTTAGGATTAGGCTTAGGTTTAGGTTGAATGTGAAGGTAGGTGTGAGGGTTATGGTTATGGTGAGGGTTAGGGTTAGGGTTACGGTGAGGGTTAGGATTTGGGTTAGGATTAAGGTGAGGGTGAGGGTTAGGATTAGGGTGAGGGTTAGGGTTAGGATTAGGATTAGGGTGAGGGTGAGGATTAGAGTTAGTGTTAGTGTTAGGTTTAGGGTTAGGCTGAGGGTGAGGGTGGCGGTGAGGATTAGTGTTAGGGTGATGGTTAGAGTTAGGTTTAGTGTTATTGTTAGGGTTAGGGTTAGAGTTACTGTGAGGGTGAGGTTCTGGGTGAGGTTTAGGGTTAGTGTTAGGGTGAGGTTTAAAGTTAGGGTTGGAAATAGGGTTAGGGTTAGGGTGATGTTTAGGGTTAGAGTTTGGGTTAGTGTTAGGGTTGGGCTTAGGGTTAGGCTGAGGGTGAGAGTGGGGGTGAGTATTAGGGATACGGTTAAGGTTAGGGTTAGAGTTAGGTTTATGGTTAGGGTTAGGGTTATTGTTAGTGTTATGTTTAGGGTTAAGTTTGCAGTGAGGGTGAGGCTGAGGGTGAGGTTTATGGTTAGGGTTAGGTTTTGGGTTAGGGTTATTGTTATTGTTAGTGTTAGGTTTAGGGTTAGGGTTAGAGTTACGGTGAGAGTGAGTCTTAGGGTTAGGTTGAGGTTTAGGGTGCCGTTTAGGGTTAGGATTAGGTTAAGGGTGAGGTTTATGGTTAGAGTGAGGGTTAGTGGGAGGGTTAGGGTTAGGATTAGGGATAGGGTTAGGTTTAGGGTTAGGATTAGTGTTTTTGTTAAGGTTAGGGTTAGACTCATGGTTAGTGTTAGGGTGAGGGTGAGGGTTAGGGTTAGGGTAAGGGTTTGGCTTAGGGTTAGGTTGAGGGTGTGGGTTATGTTTAGGGTGAGGGCGAGTGTGAGGGTTAGGATTAGTGTTAGGGTTAGGGTGAAGGTTAGTGTGAGGGTTAGTGTTAAAGTTAGGGTGTGGTTGAGGGTTAGGTTTAGGGTCATGCTTAGGGTTACGGTCAGGGAGAGGGTTAGCATGAGGGTGAGAGTTAGTGTGAGGGTTAGGGTGAGGGTGACAGTAAGGGTAAAGTTGAGGGTTTGGCTGAGAGTGAGGATTATGGTAAATGTGAGGGTTAGGGTCAAGGTGAGGGTGAGGGTTATGGTTAGAGGTAGGGTGAGGGTGAGTGTAAGATTGAGTATTAATGTTAGGGTGAGGTATAGGGTGAGGATGAGGGTTAGGGTTAGGGTTATTGTTTGTGTTATGGTTACAGTTAAGTTTGCAGTGAGGGTGAGGCTGAGGGTGACGTTATAGTTAGGGTTAGGTTTAGGTTTTGGGTTAGGGTTAGTATTATTTTTAGGGTTAGGGTTAGATTGACAGTGAGGATGAGGGTGAGGGTTAGGGTTAGGGTGAGGTTTAAGGTGAGGTTTAGGGTTAGTGTTAGGTTGAGCGTGAGGTTTAGAGTTAGAATTATGTTTATGGGGAGGGTTAGGGTGAGAGATAGGGTTAGGGTTAGAGTTAGTCTTAAGGTGAGGGTGAGGGTTAGGTTGAGGTTTAGGGATAGGTTTAGGGTTAGGATTAGGTTTTGGTTGAGGATAAGTGTGAGAGTTAGGTTTAGGCTTAGACTCAGGGTTAGGTTAAGGGTGAAGGTAGGTGTGAGCGTTATGGTTACGGTGAGGGTGAGGATTAGGATTAGGGTGAGGGTTAGAATTTGGGTTAGGATTAAGGTGAGGGTGAGGGTTAGGGTTAGGGTGAGTTTTAGGTTTAGGATTAGGATTAGGGTGAGGGTGAGTGTTTGGATTATGGTTAGGGTTATTGTTAGTGTTATGGTTAAGGTTACCTTTGCAGTGATGGTGAGGCTGAGGGTGAGGGTTAGGTTTAGGATTAGGGTTAGGGTTAGGTTTAGGGTTAGGATTAGTGTTTTTGTTAAGGTTAGGGTTAGAGTTATGGTGAGGGTGAGGGTGAGGGTTAGGGTTAGGGTTAGGGTGAGCTTTAGGGTTAGGGTGAGGATTAGGGTTTTGGTGAGGGTTAGGTTTAGGGTTAGAGTGAGGTTTCGGGGGAGGGTTAGGGTGAGTGTTAGGGTTTGGGTTAGGGTTAGGTATAGGAGTAGGGTTAGGTTGAGGGTGAGTGTGAGTGTTAGGGTTAGGCTTAGGCTTAGGCTTAGGGTTAGGCTGAGGATGAGGGTGGGGGTGAGGATTATTGTTTGAGTGATGATTAGGGTGAGGATTAAGGTGAGGGTTAGGATGAGGGTTAGGGTGAGGATTAGGGTTAGGGTGAGGGCTAGGGTGAGGTTGAGGGTTAGGGTTAGGGTTAGGTTTAGGGTTAGGCTGATAGTGACGTTGAGGGTAAGGGTTAAGTTAAGGGTAATGGTTAGGGTTAAGGTTAAGTTGAAGATTAGCATGAGGTTTAGGGATAGGGTGAGGGTTAGAGTGAGGGTGATGGTAAGGGTAAAGTTGAAGGTTAGGCTGACTGTGAGAATTAAGATAAGGGTGAGGGTTAGGGTTAGGGTAAGGCTTAGTGTAAGGGTGTGGGTTAGGGGTTATGGTGAGGGTTAGGGTTAGGTTGAGGGTTATAGTTAGGGTGAGGGTTAGGGTTAGGGTTATTGTTATTGTTAGGTTTAGAGTTAGGTTGAGGGTGAGGGTGACAGTGAGGGTTAGGTTTAGGGTTAGGATTAGGGTGAGATTTAGGGTTAGGATTAGTGTTAGAGTTAGGGTTAGGGTGAGGGTGAAGTTTAGGGTTAGAATTAGGCTTCGGTTGAGTGTTAGTGTGAGGGTTAGGGTTAGGGTAAGTGTTAGGGTGAGGGTTAGGTTTAGAGTGATAATTAGGGGTAGTATTAGGGTTAGGGTGAGGTTGAGTGTGTGGGTTAGGCTTAAGTTTAATGTTAGGCTTAGGGTTAGGCTGAGGGTGAGGTTGAGGGTGAGGGTTATGGTTAGGGTGAGGGTTAGAGTTAGGGTTAGATTGAGGGTTAGGATGAGGGTTAGTGTTACGATTAGTGTTAGGTTGAGCGCTGGGGTGATGGTTAGTGTGAGGTTTAGGGTTAGGGATAGGGTTAGGTTTAAGATTAGGGTCAGGTTTTGGGTGAGGTTGAGGGTTAGGCTTAGTGTTAGGGTTAGGATTAGGGTTAGGGTTATGGTTAGGGTTTGATTTAGAGTGAGGTTGAGGGTAAGAATTAAAGTTAGTGTTAGTGTTAGGGTTAGGGTTAGGCTAAGGGTGAGGGTGGGGTGAGGATTTGGGTTAGGGTGATGGTTAGGGTTAGGGTTAGTGTTATTGTTAGGGTTAGGGTTAGAGTTAAGGTGAGGGTGAGGGTGAGGGTGCGGGTGAGTTTTAGGGTTAGGGTTAGGTGAGGTTTAGGGTTAGTGTTAGAGATAGGGTTAAGGTGAGGGTGAGGTTTAGGGTTAGAGTTCGGGTTAGTGTTAGGGTTACGCTTACCGTTAGGATGAGGTTCAAGGTGGGGGTGAGGATTAGGGTTAGCGTTAGGGTTAGTGTTAGAGTTCGGGTTAGGCTTAGGGTTAGGGTTATTGTTAGTGTTATGGTTAGGTTTAGTTTGCAGTGAGGGTGAGGCTGAGGGTGAGGTTTATGGATAGGTTTAGGTTTAGGATTAGGGTTAGTGTTAGTGTTATTTTTAGGGTTAGGGTTAGAGTTATGGTGAGGGTGAGGGTGAGGGTGAGGGTTAGGGTTAGGGTGAGGTTTAGGGTGAGGTTGAGGATTAGGGTTAGGTTGGGTCTGAGGTTTAGGGTTAGAGTGAGGGTTAGTGGGAGGGGTAGGGTGAGGTTTAGGTTTAGGGTTATTGTTAGTCTTAGGGTGAGGGTGAGGTTTAGGTTGAGGTTTAGGGTTAGGATTAGGGTTAGGGTGAGGGTGAATGTGAGCGTTAGGGTTAGGGTTAGGCTTAGGCTTAGGTTTATGATTATGGTGAGGGTGAGTCTTAGGCTTAGGATTAGGGTGAGGTTTAGGGTTAGGTTGAGGGTTAGGGTTAGTGTGAGTGTTAGTGTAGGGTTAGGTTTAGTGTTAGGGTTAGGGGGAGGGTTAGGGTCAGAGTTAGGGTTAGGGTTAGTGTGAAAGTTAGGGTTAGGGTGAGGGTTTAGTTGAGGTTTAGGGTTAGGGTTAGGGTTAGGTTTAGGATTAGGGTTAGGTTGAGGATATTTGTGAGTGTTAGGGTTAGGTTTAGGCTTAGGCTGAGGGTGAGGATGAGGGTGAGGCTTAGCGTTTGGGTGATGGTTAGGGTTAGGATGAGGGTGAGGGTTAGGATGAGAGTTAGGGTTAGGATTAGGGTTAAGGTGAAGGCTAGGGTGAGGCTGAGGGTTAGGTTTAGTGTTAGGGTGAGGTTTAGGCTTAGGATGAGGGTTAGGGCTATTGTGAGTGTTAGTGGTAGGGTTAAGTTTAGTGTTAGGGTTAGGGGGAGGATTAGGGTCAGGGTTAAGTTTAGGGTTAGTGTTAGGATTAGGGTTAGGGTGATGGTTGGGGTTATGGTTAGCTTGAAGGTTAGGATGTTTAGGGATAGGGTGAGGGTTACGGTGAGGGTGATGGTAAGGTTGAAGTTGAGGGTTATGCTGAGGGTGAGGGTTAAGGTAAGGGTGAGGGTTAGGGTTAGGGTGAGGGCTAAGGTAAGGTTGAGGGTTAGGGGTTGGGGTGAGGGTGAGGGTTAGATTGAGGATTAGGGTTAGGGTTAGTGTGAGGTTTAGGGTGATTTTGAGGGTTAAGGTTAGGGTGAGGGTTACGGTTAGAATTAGGGTTAGGATGAGGGCTAGGGTGAGGGTGAGGGTTAGGGTTAGGTTGGGGTTAGAGTGAGTTTTAGGGTTAGGGTAAGGGTTAGGGTTAGTGTGAGGGTTAGTGTTATGGTTAGGGTTAGTGTTAGGGTGAGGGTAAGAGTTAGGGTGAGGGTTAGGTTTAGGTTTAGGGATATTGTTATTGTTAGGTTTATGGTTACATTGAGGGTGAGGGTGAGGGTGAGTGTTAGGGTTAGAGTTAGGGTGAGGTTTAGGTTTAGTATTACGGGTAGAGTTATGGTGAGGGTGAGGTTTTGGGTTCGAGTTAGGCTTAGGGTGAGGGTTAGTGTGAGGATTAGGGTTAGGGTTAGTGTTAGGTTAGGGTTAGAGGGAGGGTTAGGGTTAGGATTAGGGTTAGGGTGAGGTTGAGTGTTTGGGTTAGGGTTAGGTTTAGGTTTAGGATTAGTGTTTTTTTAAGGTTAGGGTTAGAGTTATGGTGAGGGTTAGGGTGAGGGTGAGGGTGAGGCTTAGGTTTAGGGTTAGGGGACGGTTTAGGGTTAGGGTGAGGATTAGGGTTAGGGTGAGGGTGAGGTTTAGGGTTAGAGTTAGGGTTAGGGGGAAGGTTAAGGTGAGGGTTAGGGTTAGGGTTAGGGTTAGGTTTCGGATTAGGGTTAGGGTGAGGGTGAGTGTGAGTGTTAGGGTAGGCTTGGGCTTAGGCTTAGGCTTAGGCTGAGGATGAGGGTGGGGGTGAGGTTTAGGGTTCGGGTGATGGTTAGGGTTAGGATTAGGGTGAGGGTTAGGATGAAGGTTAGGGTTAGGATTAGGGTTAGGGTGAGGGCTAGGGTGAGGGTGAGTATTAGGGTTAGGGTTAGGCTTAGGCTTAGGGTTAGGCTGAGGTAGAGGTTGAGGATGAGGGTTATGGTTAGGGTGATGGTTAGTGTTACCGTTAGGTTGAAGGTTAGCATGATATTTAGTGTTAAGGTGAGGGTTAGAGTGAGGGTGATGGTAAGGGTATAGTTGAGGGTTAGGCTGAGAGTGAGAATTAAAATAAGGGTGAGGGTTAGGGTTAGGGTGAGGCTTAGGGTAAGGGTGAGGGTTAGGGGTTATGCTGAGGGTGAGGGTTAGATTGAGGATTAGGGTTTGGTTTATGGTCAGGATGAGGGTTAGGGTTATGGTGAGGGTTAAGGTTAGAATTAGGTTTAGGTTGAGAGCTAGGGAGAGGGTGAGGGTTAGGGTTAGTGTTAGGGGTTAGGATGAGTTTTAGGATTAGGGTGAGGTTTAAGGTTAGTGTGAGGGTTAGTGTTAGGGTTAGGGTTAGTGTTAGGGTGAGGGTAAGTGTTAGGGTGAGGGTTAGGGTTCGGATGAGGTTTATAGTTACGGTGAGGGTTAGGGTTAGGGTTATTGTTATTGTTATGTTTAGGGTTACATTGAGGGTGAGGGTGAGGGTGAGGGTTAGGTTTAGGATTAGGGTTAGGTTCAGATTTATGGTTAGGATTAGTGTTAGAGTTAGGGTTAGGGTGAGGGTGAGGTTTCGGTTTAGAGTTAGGCTTAGGGTGAGTGTTAGTGTGAGGGTTAGGGTTAGGGTTAGTGTTAGGTTAGGGTTAGGGTGAGGATTAGTTTGAGGGTTAGGGTTAGAGTCATAGTTAGCATTAGTATTAGGGTTATGGTGAGGGTGAGTGTTTGGGTTAGGGTTAGGTTTAGTGTTAGGCTTAGGGTTAGGCTGAGGGTGAGGTTGAGGGTGAGGATTAGGGTTAGGGTGAGGGTTAGAGTTAGGGTTAGATTGAGGGTTAGGATGAGGGTTAGGGTTAGGATGAGGGTTAGGTTGACCGCTGGTGTGAAGTTTAGTGTGAGGGATAGGGATAGGGTTAGGTTTAGGATTAGGGTTAGGTTGAGGGTGAGTGTGATGGTTAGGCTTAGGGTTTGGGTTAGGCATAGGGTTAGGGTTTGGGTTAGGGTTTGGTTTAGAGTGAGGGTGATGGTGAGGATTAGGATTAGTGTTAGGGTTAGCGTTAGGGTTAGGCTAATGGTGAGAGGGTAGGGTTGAGGATTAGGGTTAGGGTTAGCTGAGGTTTAGGGTTAGTGTTAGAGATAGGGTTAGGAAGAGGGTAAGGTTTAGGGTTAGAGTTAGGGTTATTTTTAGCGTTAGGCTTAGGTGTAGGCTGAGGGTGAGCGTGGGCGTGAGGATTAGGTTTAGGGTTAGGGTTAGGGTTAGAGTTCGGGTTAGGGTTAGGTTTAGGGTTATTGTTAGTGTTATGGTTAGAATTAATTTTGCAGTGAGGGTGAGGCTGAGGGTGAGGTTTATGGTTAGGGTTAGGTTTAGAGTTAGGGTTAGTGTTAGTGTTGTTGTTAGGGTTAAGGTTAGAGTTACGGTTAGGGTGAAGGTGAGGGTGAAGGTTAGGGTTAGGGTGAGTTTTAGGGTGAGGTTTAGGGTTAGGATTAGGTTGTGGTTTAGTGTTATTCTTAGGGTGAGGGTGAGGATTAGCTTGAGGTTTAGGGATAGGTTTAGGGTTAGGATTAGGTTTAGGGTGAGTGTGAATGTGAGTGTTAGGGTTAGAATTAGGCTTAGGCTTAGGTTTGGGATTATGGTGAGGGTGAGTGTTAAGCTTTGGTTTAGGGTGAGGTTTAGGGTTAGGGTGAGGGTTAGTGTTAGGGTGAGGGTTAGGTTTAGTGTTAGGGTTAGGGGGAGGGTTAGGGTCAGCATTAGGGTTAGGGTTAGTATGAGGGATAGGTTGAGGTTTAGGTTTAGGGTTAGGGTTACGTTTAGGATTAGGGTTAGAGTGAGGGTGAGTGTGAGTGTTACGGTTAGGTTTAGGCTTAGGCTTAGTGTGAGGGTGAGGGTGAGGCTTAGTGTTTGGGTGATGGTTAGTGTTAGGATGAAGGTGAGGGATAGGATCAGGGTTAGGGTTAGGATTAGGTTTAGGGTGAAGGCTAGGGTGAGGTTGAGGGTTAGGTTTAGGGTTAGGGTGACGTTTAGGCTTAGGGTGAGGTTTAGGGTTAGTGTGAGTGTTAGTGTTAGGGTTAAGTTTACTGTTAGGGTTAGGGGGAGGGTTAGATTCAGGTTTAGGGTTAGGGTTAGTGTTAGAATTAGGGCTAAGGTGATGGTTAGGGTTATGGTTAGTTGAAAGTTAGGATGCTGTTTAGGGATAGGGTGAGGGTTAGGGTGTGGGTGATGGTCAGTTTAAAGTTGAGGGTTAGGCTGAGGGTGAGGGTTAAGATAAGGGTGAGGGTTACGGTTAGGGTGAGGGTTAGGGTAAGGGTGAGGGTTAGGGATTAGGGTGAGGGTGAGGGTTAGATTGAGGATTAGGGTTTGGGTTAGTGTGTGGTTTAGGGTGAACATGAGGGTTAGGGTTAGTTGAGGGTAAGGGATCGAATTAGGAATAGGGTGAAGGCTAGGGTTAGGGTGAGGGTTAGGGTTAGTGTGAGGTTTAGCGTTAGGGTTAGGGTTAGTGTTAGGGTGAGGGTAAGTGTTAGGTTGAGGGTTAGGGTTAGGGTGAGGGTTATAGTTAGGGTGAGGGTTAGTGTTAGGGTTAGGGTTTTTGTTAATTTTAGGTTTAGGGTTATGTTTATGGTGAGGGTGAGGGTCAGGGTGAGGGTTAGGGTTAGGGTTAGGGTGAGGTTTAGAGTTAGGATTAGGTTAGTGTTATGGTTAGGGTGAGGGTGAGGTGTAAGGTTAGATTTAGGCTTAGGGTGAGTGTTAGGGTTAGGGTTAGTGTTAGGTTAGGGTTAGGGTGAGTGTGTGGGTTAGGGTTAGGTTTAGGTTTAGGCTAAGTGTTAGGATGAGAGTGAGGTTGAGGGTGAAGTTTAGGGTTAGGGTGAGGGTTAGGATTACGGTTAGGGTGAGATTTATGATGACGGTTAGGGTTAGGATTAGGGTTAGAGTGATGGTTAGGGTGAGGGTGAGGTTTATGTTTAGGGTTAGGGTGAGGTTTAGTGTTAGGTTTAGGGTGAGGTTGAGTGTTAGAGTTAGGGTTAGGGTGAGGGTTAGGGATCGGGTTAGTGTTAGTGTTAGGGTTAGGGTGAGTGATAGTGTTAGGGTGATGTTATGGTTATGTTTAGGATTAGGATTAGGGTTAGGGTGAGGGTGAGTGTGTGGGTTAAGGTTAGTTTTAGTGTTAGGCTTAGGGTTAGGCAGAGGGTGAGGTTGAGGCTGAGGGTTAGGTTTAGTGTGAGTCTTTGGGTTACAGTGAGGGTTATGTTTAGGGTGACGGTTACGATTAGGTTTTGGGTTAGGTTGAGGGCTACGTTGAGTGTGAGGTTTAGGGTTAGAGTTAGGGTGAAGTTTATGGTTAGGGTGCTGTTTAGGGTTAGGGTTAGGCTGAGGTTTAGGGTTATAGTTAGGTTTAGGTTTAGGGCGAGTGTGAGGTTTAGGGTTAGAGTTAGGGTTAGGGTGAGGGTTAGGGTGAGGTTTAAGGTTAGAGTTAGGGTTATGGGGGAGGGTTAGGTTGAGGGTAAGGTTTAGGGTGAGGGCTAGTTTGAGGGTGAGGGTTAGGGTTAGTGTTAGGCTTAGGCTTATGTTTAGGCTGAGTGTGAGTTTGAGGGTGAGGGTCAGGGTTAGGGTGAGGTTAGGGTTACGGTTAGGTTGAAGGTTAGCCTGAGGTTTAGGGATAGGGTGAGGGATAGGTTGTTGGTGATGGTAAGGGTAAAGTTGAAGGTTAGGCTGAGGGTCAGGGTAAAGATAAGGGTGAGGGTTAGTGTTAGGATGAGGGTTAGGGTAATGGTGAGGGTTAGAGGTTAGGGTGAGTGTGAGTGTTAGATTGAGGATTAGGGTTAGGTTTAGTGTGAGGTTTAGGGTGAGGATGATGTTAGGGTTAGGGTGAGGGTTAGGGTTAGAATTAGGGTTAGGATGAGGGCTAGGCTGAGGGTGAGGGTGAGGGTAAGGTTAGGGTTATGGTGAGTTTTAGGGTTAGGGTGAGGGTTAGGTTTAGTGTGCGGGTTAGTGTTATGGTTGGGTTAGTGGTAGGGTGAGGGTAAGTGTTAGAGTGAGGGTTAGGGTTAGGGTGAGGGTTATAGTTAGGGTGAGGGTTAGGGTTAGGGTTAGGTTTAGGGTTATTGTGATTTTTAGGTTTAGGGTTACATTCAGGGTGAGGGTGAGTGTGAGGGTTAGGGTTAGAGTTAGGGTGAGTTTTAGGTTTAGGATTAGGGGTAAAGTTAGGGTTAGGGTGAGGGTGAGGTTTAGGGTTAGAGTTAGGCTTAATGTGAGGGTTAGTGTGAGGATTAGTGTTAAGGTTAGTCTTAGGTTAGGGTTAGGGTGAGGTTTATTGTGAGGGTAAGGGTTAGAGGGACTGTTAGGGTTAGGATTAGGGTTAGGGTGAGGTTGAGTGTGTGGGTTAGGGTTAGGTTTAAAGTTCGGCTTAGGGTTAGGCTGAGGCTGAGGCTAAAGGAGAGGGATAGGGTTAGGTTAGGGTTAGGTTTAGGGTAAGGTTGAGGGTTAGGATGAGGGTTAGGGTTAGGATTAGTGTTAGGGTGAGGGTGACTCTGTGGGTTATGGTGCAGTTTAGTGTTAGGGTTAGGGTTAGAGTTAGGGTTATGGTGAGGGTGAGGTTTAGGGGTACAGTTGGGGTTAGGGTGAGGGTTAGGGTGAGGGTTAGGGTTAGCGTGAATGTTAGGGTTGTGGTGAAGTTAAGAGTAAATGTTAGGGTTCGGCTGAGGGTGAGAGTTACTTTAAGGCTGAGGGTTATTGTTAGGGTGTGGGTTAGGTTTAGGGGTAGTGTGAGGGTGAGGTTTAGATTGAGGATTAGTGTTAGGATTAGGGTGAGGTTTAGGGTGAGGATTAGGGTTAGGGTTAGGGTTATTGTTAGTGTTATGGTTAGGGTTAAGTTTGCGATGAGGTTGAGGCTGAGGGTGAGGTTTATGGTTAGGGTTAGGTTTAGGGTTAGGGTTTGGGTTAGTGTTATTGTTAAGGTTAGGGTTGGTGTTACAGTGAGGGTGAGGTGAGTGTGAGGGTTAGGTTGAGGGTTAGGTTTAGGATTAGGTTGAGGGTGAAGATAGGTGTGAGTGTTAGGGTTATGGTGAGGGTGAGGATTAGGTTTAGGGTGAGGTTTAGGATTTGGGTTAGGATTAAGTTGAGGGTGAGGGTTAGGGTTAGGGTGAGGGTTAGCATTAGGATTAGGGTTAGGGTGAGGGTGAGGGTTAGGATTAGAGTTAGGGTTAGGGTTATTGTTAATGTTATGGTTAAGGACACCTTTGCAGTGATGGTGAGGCTGAGGGTGATGTTTAGGGTTAGGATTACGGTTAGGGTTAGGTTTAGGGTTAGGATTAGTGTTATTGTTAAGCTTATGGTTAGAGTTATGGTGAGGGTGAGGGTGAGGGTGAGGGTTCGGGTTCGGCTTAGGGTGAGGTATGGGGTTAGGGTTAGTGTGAGGTTTAGGGTGAGGATGAGAGTTAGCGTTAGGTTGAGGGCTAGGTTGAGGGTGAGGGTAAGTGTTAAGGTGAGGTTTAGGGTTAGGGTTATGGTTAGTGTTAGTGTGAGGGTTAGTGTTAGGGAGAGAGAGTGTTAGGGTGAGGGTTAGGGTTAGGGTTAGAGTTAGGATTAGGGAAAGGGTTACGGTGAGGGTTAAGGTGAGGGATAGGTGGAGGTTTAGGTTTAGGGTTGGGGTTAGGTTTAGGATTAGGGTTAGGGTGAGGGTGACTGTGAGGGTTAGGGTTAGGCTTCGGCTTAGACTTAGGGTTAGGCTGAGGGTGTGGGTGGGGGTGAGGATTAGTTTTTGGGTGATGGTTAGTGTTACGATTAGGGTGAGGGTTAGGATGAGGGTTAGGGTTAGGATTAGTGTTAGGGTGAGGGCTAGGGTGAGGGCTAGAATGACGGTGAGGGTGAGCGTTAGGGTTAGGCTTAGGCTTAGGGTTAGGCTGAGTGTGACGTTGAGGGTGAGGGTTAGGGTTATGGTGATGGTTAGGGTTACAGTTAGGTTGAAGGTTAGCATGAGGTTTAGGGTTAGGGTGAGGGTTAGAGTGAGGGTGATGGTAAGTGTAAAGTTGAGGGTTACGCTGAGTGGGAGGGTTAAGTTAAGGGTGAGGGTTAGGGTTAGGGTGAGGGTTAGTGTAAGGTTGAGGGTTAGGGTTTATTGTGAGGGTGAGGGTTAGATTGAGGATTAGGGTTAGGTTTAGTGTGAGGTTTAGGGTGAGGATGAGGCTTAGGGTTAGGGTGAGGTTTAGGGTTAGGGTTAGTGTTATTGTTAGGGTTAGAGTTAGAGTTACGTTGAGGGTAAGGTTGCGGGTCCGGGTTAGGGTTAGGGTTAGGGTGAGGTTTAGAGTTAGGGTTGGAGATAGGGTTAGGTTCAGGGTGATGTTTAGGTTTAGAGTTCGGGTTAGTTTTAGTGTTGGGCTTAGGGTTAGGCTGAGGGTGAGAGTGGGGTGAGGATTAGGGTTGGGTTTAGGGTTAGGATTAGAGTTAGCGGTAGGGTTTGGGTCGGGATTAGGGTTAGGGGTAAGGTGAGGGTGAGTGTTAGGGTTAGGTTTAGGCTTAGGCTGATGGTGAGGGTGGGGGTGAGGATTAGTTTTCGTTGAGGATTAGTGTGAGGTTTAGGGTTAGAATTAGGGTTAGGGTGAGGTCTAGGGTTATTGTTAGTGTTAGAGCTAGGGTTAGGCTGAGGGTGAGTGTGATTGTGAGGGGTAGGGTTAGGGTTAGGCGTAGGATTAGGCTGAGGGTGAGGGTGAGGATGAGGTTTAGTGTGAGGGTTAGGGTGAGGGTGAAAGTAAGGGTAAAGTTGAGGGGTAGGCTGAGAGTGAGGATTACGGTAAATGTGAGTGTTAGTGTTAGGGTGAGGATTAGAGTTAGGGTTAGGGTGAGGGTGTGGTTTAGATTGAGGATTAGTTTTAGGGTTAGTGTGAGGTTTAGGGTGAGGATGAGGATTAGGGTTAGGGTGCGGGTGAGGGTTAGGGTTAGGGTTAGGGTGAGTGTTACGGTTAGGGTGATGGTTAGTGTTAGTGTGAGGGTTAGTGTAAGAGTTAGGGTTAGTGTTAGTGTGAGGGTAAGTGTTATTGTTCGGGTTAGGGTTCGGGTGAGGGTTACGGTTAGAATGAGGGTTAGGGATAGGGTTAGGGTTATTGTTAGGGTTAGTGTTCGTGTTAGGATGAGGGTTAGGGTTAGCATTAGGTTTAGGGTGAGGACAAGTGTGAGGGTGAAGTTTAGGGTTTCAGTCAGGCTTAGATTTAGGGTTAGGCTGAGGCTGAGGGTGAGGTTGAGGGTTAGGGTTAGCGTGATGGTTAGGGTTACAGTTAGGCTTAGGGTTAGCATGAGTGTTAGGGTTAGGGTGAGGGTTAGGCTGAGGGTGACTGTAAGGGTAAAGGAGATTATTAGGGTTAGGGTGAGGGTTGGGGTGAGGATTATGGTAAGTGTTAAGGTGAGGTTGAGGGTTAGATTGAGGATTAGTGTTATGGTTAGTGTGTGGTTTAGGGTGAGGATGAGGGTTAGGGTTAGGGTGAGGGCTAGGGTGAGGTTGAGGGTTAGGGATAGAGTTAGGTTGAGGTTTAGGTTTAAGGTGATTTTTAGGGTTAGTGTGAGGGTAAGTGTTAGGATTAGTGTTACTGTTAGGGTGAGGGTAAGTGTTAGCATGAGGGTTAAGCTTAGGGTGAGGGTTATGGTTAGGTTTAGGCTTAGTGTTAAGTTTAGGGTTATTGTTAGGGTTAGGTTTAGGGTTACGGATACTGTGATGGTGAGGGTGAGGGTGAGGGTTGGGGTTAGGGTTAGTACTGGGGTTAGAGTTAGGGTGAGGGTTAGGTTGAGATTTAGGGTTAGGTTTCCGGTTAGGTTTAGGATTAGGGTTATGGTGTGGGTGAGTGTGAGGGTTAGGGTTAGGGTTAGGCTTAGGCTTAGGGTTAGGCTGAGGGTGAGGGTTGGAATGAGTATTAGCTTTAGGGTGATGGTTAGGTTTAGGGTTAGGTTTTGGGTTATGGTTAGGGTTAGGATTAGGGTTAGGGTGAGGGCTAGGGTGAGGGTGAGGGTTAGGCTGAGAGTTAGGCTGAGTCTGAGGGTGAGGGTGAGGGTTAGGGTTAGGTTGAGGTTTAGGGTTAGGGTTAGGGTGAGTTTGAGGTTAAGAATGAGGATTAGTTTTAGGGTTAGTGTGAGGTTTAGGGTGAGGATGAGGGTTAGGTTTAGGGTGAGGGCTAGGGTGACGTGAGGGTTAGGGTTAGGGTGAGGCTTAGGATGAGGTGTAGGGTTAGGATTAGGGTTAGAGTGAGCGCTAGTGTGATGGTTAGTGTGAGGGTTAGGGTTAGGGATAGGGATAGGTTTAGGATTAGGTTTAGATTGAGGGTGAATGTGAGGGTTAGGTTTAGGGTTAGGGATAGGCTTAGGGTTAGGGTGAGTGTTAGGGTTAGTGTGAATGTTAGGGTTATGGTGAGGGTTATGGTTATGGTGAGGGTTAGAGTTAGGTTTAGGGTTAGGGTTAGGGTGAGGTTTAGGGTGAGGATGAGTTTTAGGGTTAGGTTTAGGGTTATGTTTAGGGTTATTGTTAGGGCGATGGTGAGGGTTAGGGTTAGAGTTAGGGTTAGGTGAGGGTTAGGGTTAGTTTTAGTGTTAGGGGTAGGGTTAGGATGAAAGTTAGGGTGAGGGTGAGGGTTAGGGTTAGGGTTAGGATTAGGATTAGGGTTAAGGTGAGGGTGAGTGTGAGGGTTAGTGTTAGGGTTAGGGTTAGGTTTAGGATTAGGGTTAGGGTGAGGGTGAGGGTTAGGGTTAGCGTTATGTTTAGAGTGAGGGTTAGGGTGAGGGTTATGGTGAGGGTAAGGGTTAGGATTACCGTTAGGGTATGTGCTAGGATGAGCAATAGGGTTAAGGTTAGGGTTAGGGTGAGGGTTAGGGTTAGGGTTAGGGTGAGGCTTAGGATGAGGTGTAGGGTTAGGATTAGGGTTAGGGTGAGCGCTAGGTGATGGTTAGTGTGAGGGTTAGGGTTAGGGATAGGGATAGGTTTAGGATTAGGTTTAGATTGAGGGTGAATGTGAGGGTTAGGTTTAGGTTTAGGGTTAGGCTTAGGGTTAGGGTGAGTGTTAGGGTTAGTGTGAATGTTAGGGTTAAGGTGAGGGTTATGGTTATGGTGAGGGTTAGAGTTAGGTTTAGGGTTAGGGTTAGGGTGAGGTTTAGGGTGAGGATGAGGTTTAGGGTTAGTCTTAGGGTTTGGTTTAGGGTTATGGTTAGGGTTATTGTTAGGGCGATGGTGAGGGTTAGGATTAGAGTTAGGGTTAGGTGAGGGTTAGGGTGAGGGTTAGGGTTAGTGTTAGTGTTAGGGGTAGGGTTAGAATGAAGGTTAGGGTGAGGGTGAGGGTTAGGGTAAGGGTTAAGATTAGGATTAGGGTTAAGGTGAGGGTGAGTGTGAGGGTTAGTGTTAGGTTTAGGATTAGGGTTAGGGTGAGGATGAGGGTTAGGGTTAGGGTTATGTTTAGAATGAGCGTTAGGGTGAGGGTTATGGTGAGAGTAAGGGTTAGGATTAACGTTAGGTTATGTGCTAGGATGAGCAATAGGGTTAGGGCTAGGGTTAGGGTGAGGGTTAGGTTGAGGGTTAGGGTTAGGGTTACGGTGACTGTGAGTGTAACAGTTAGGGTTAGGGTTAGTTTTAGGCTTAGGGTTAGGCTGAGGCTGAGTGTGAGGGTTAGATTTAGGCTGAGTTTTTGGTTTAGTGTTAGAGTGAGGGTTAGGGGGAGGGTTAGGGTTAGAATTAGGGTTAGTGTATGTCCTAGGGTGAGGATTAGCCTAACACTAACGTTTAGGTTTAGGGTGAGGTTTAGCTTTAGGGTTATGATCAGGATTAGGGTTAGTGTGATGGTTTGGGTTAAGGTTAGAGTTACGGTGAGGGTGAGGTTTAAGTTTAGGTTTAGGGTTATGGTTATTGTTAGGGTTAGGGTTAGGGTTAAGGTTAAGGTAAGGGTAAGGGTTAGGGTGATGTTGACTGTTAGGATTAGGGTTAGGATTAGGTTTAGTGTTAGGGTGAGGGTGAGGTTTAGGGTTATTGTTAGGGTTAGGGTTAGGTTTAGTGTGAGTGTAAGGGTTAGGTTTAGTGCTATGGTTAGGTTTATGGTGAGGGCTAGTGTGAGGGTGAGGGTATTGTTAGGGTTAGGCTTAGGATTACGGTTAAGCTGAGGGTGAGGGTTAGGGTTAGGCTTAGGCTTAGGGTTAGGCTGAGGTTGAGTGTGAGGATTAGGGTTAGGGTTTGGGTTAGGGTTAGGCTTAGTGCTAGGCGGAGGGTGAGGGTGAGGGTGAGGGTTATCTTTAGGGTGAGGGTGAGGATTAGGTTTAGGTTTAGCGTTACGGTGCGGGTTAGTGTGAGGGTTAGGGTTAGTGTTACGGTTACGGTGAGGGTGAGAGTGAGTGTGAGGGTTAGAGTTAGGTTTAGTGTTATTTTTTGTGTTATGGTTAGGTTTAAATTTACAGTGAGGGTGAGGATGAGGGTGAGGGTTAGGTTTAGGGTTAGGGTGAGGTTTAGGATAGGGTTAGGGTAAGGGTTAGGGTGAGGGTTTGGGTAAGGGTTACGGTTACGGTAAGGGTGAGTGTTAGGGTTAGGGTGAGGGTTAGTGTGATTGTTAGGGTTAGAGTTAGGGTGAGGGTTTGGATGAAGTTGATGGTTAGGGTCTGGATTAGCTTTAGGGTTAGGATTTGCATTAGATTTAGTGTTAGGTTGAGTACTTGGGTTAGGCTTAGGTTTAGGGTTAGGCTTAGTGTTAAGCTGAGGGTGAGGATGAGGGTGAGGTTTAGGGTTAGGGTTTGGGTTAGGTTTAGCGTTTGGGTGAGAGTTAGGGTTCGGGTTAAGTTTAGGTTTAAGGTGAGGGTTAGGGTTAGGGTTATGGTGAGGTTGAGGGTTAGGGTTAGGTTGATGGTTAGTGTTAGGATTATGGTTAGGGTGAGGGTTCCGGTTAGGATTAGGGTGAGAATTAGGATGAGGATTAGCGTTAGGATTAGTGTTATTGTGAGAGCTAGAGTGAGGGTGAGGGTTAAGGTTAGTGTTAGAGTGATGTTTAGGTTTAGGGTTAGGGTTAGGATGAGGGTTAGGGTGAGGGTTAGGGTTAGGGTTAGGGTGAGGGCTAAGATGAGGGTGATGTTTAGGTTTAGGGTTAGGGTGAGGGTACGGTTTAAGGTTAGAGTTAGCGTTAGGGCTTGGGATAGGCTGAGGTTCAAGATCAGGGTTAGTGTTAGGGTTAGGTTTAGCTTGAGGGTTACTGTTAGTGTGAGGGTTAGGTTTAGGGTTAGGATTAGGATTAGGGTTAGGGTGAGGGTGAGTATGAGGGTTAGGGTTAGGTTTAGGCTTAGGGATAGGCTGAGGGTGAGGGTGAGAGTGAGGGTGAGGGTGAGGGTGAGGGTGAGGGTGAGGGTGCGGTTTAGTGTTAGAGTTAGTGTTAAGTTGAGGGTTAGTGTGAGGGTTAGTATTAGGGTTAGGTTTCGGTGAGGGTTAGGTTGAGGGTTAGGGTTAGGGATAGGGTTAGGTTTAGGATTAGGTTTTGGTTGAGGGTGAGTGTGAGGATTATGGATAGGGTTAGGATTAGGCTTAGGTTTAGGCTGAGGGTGAGGGTGAGGGTTAGGGTTAGGGTGAGGGTTAGGTTTAGTGTTAGGGTGAGGGTTAGGATGAGAGTTAGGTTTAGGATTAGAGTTAGGGTGAAGGCTAGCATGAGAGTGAGGGTTAGGGTTAAGGTGAGGTTTAGGGTTAGGGTTAGGTTTAGGTATAGGGTGAGGGTTAGGGTTAGGGTTATGTTGAGGGTGAGGGTTAGGGTTAGGTTGAGGATTAGGATTAGGTCTAGGTTTAAGGTGAGGGTTAGGGTTAAGGTGAAGGTTAGCATTAGGGTCAGGGTTAGGATTAGGGTTAGGATGAGTGCTAGTTTGAGGCTGAGTGTTAGGGTTAGGGTTACATTGAGGTTTAGGGTGAGTGTCACGGTGAGGGTCAGGGTTAGGGTTAGGGTGAGGGTTAGACTTGGTTTAGGGTTAGGATGTGGTTTAGTTTTAGGGTTAATGTGAGGGTTAGTATGAGGGTTAGGGTTACAATTTGGGTTAGGGTGAGGGCTTGGTTGAGGGTGAGGTTTAGTGTTAGGGTTAGGGTGAGGGTTAGGATTAGGATTAGGGGTAGCGTTAGGGTACGGGTTACAGTGAGGGTGATGGTTAGGTTTGGGGTGAGGTTTAGTGTTAGGACTAAGGAGAGGGTGAAGGTTAGGGTTAGGGTTAGGGTGAGGGTTAGGTTTAGGTTTAAGTTTAGAGTTAGGGTTAGGGTTAGGATTAGGGTGAGGTTTTGTGTGAGTGTGAGGGTTAGTGTTAGAGTTAGGCTTAGGTTAGGGTTAGGCTGAGGGTGAGGGTGGGGATGAGGATTAGGTTTAGAGTGATGGTTCCGGTTTTGGTTAGGTTGAGGGTTAGGATGAGGGTTAGGGTTTGGATTAGGGTTAGGGTGAGGGCTAGGTTGAGTGTGAGGTTAAGGGATAGGTTTAGGCTTAGGCTTAGGTTTAGGCTGAGGCTGAAGGTGAGGGTGAGGGTTAGGTTTAGGGTGATGGTTAGAGTTACGGTTAGGGTGAGGGTTAGGATGAGGTTTAGGATTGGGGTGAGCATTAGGATGAGGTTGACAGTAAGAGTAAAGTTGAGGGTTAGGCTGAGAGTGAGAGTTATGTTTAGGGTGAGAGTTCGGGTTAGGGTTAGGTTGAGGGTGAGGGTTAGATTGAGGTTTAGTGTTAGGGTTAGTGTGAGGTTTAGGGTGCGTATGAGGGTTAGTGATAGGGTGAGGGATAGGGTGAAGTTGAAGGTTAGGGTTATGGTTAGGGTGAAGTTTAGGTTTAGGGTGATGGTTAGCGTTAAGGTGAGTGTTAGTGTTAGGGTTAGTGTTAGTGTTAGGGTGAGGTTAAGCGTTAGGGGAAGGTTTAGGTTGAGAGTGAGGTTTAGAATTCGGGTTAGGGTTAGGGTTAGGGTGAGGGTGAGGTTTAGGGGTAGTGTTAGGGTTAGGGTGAGGGTTAGGGTTAGGGTTAGGGTTACTGTTAGGATTAGGGTTAGGGTGAGGTTTAGTGTGGGGGTGAGGGTTACTGTTAGGGTTAGGATTAGGATTAGGGTTAAGGTGAGGGTGAGTGTGAGGGTTAGGATTAGGGTTAGGATTAGGATTAGAGTTTGGGTGAGGGTGAGGGTGTGGGTTACAGTTAGGGTGAGTGTTGGGTTTAGGGTTAGAGTGAGGGTTAGGGTCAGGGTTCGGCTTAGGCCTAGGGTTTGATTATGGCCTGTTTTGAGGGTGAGGGTTAGGGTTAGGGTGATGGTTAGGGTGGGGGTGACGTTAAGGCTAAAGGTTAGGGTTAGGCTGCGGTTGAGAGTTACTGTAAGGGTTAGGGTTATGGTTAGGGTGAGGGTTAGGGGAAGGGGTCGGGTGAGGGTGAGGGTTAGATTGAGGATTAGTGTTAGGGTTAGGGTGAACTTTAGGGTGAGGATGAGTGTTAGGGTTAGGGTTAGGGTTATTGTTAGTGTTATGGTTAGGGTTAAGTTTGTGGTGAGGGTGAGGCTGAGTGTGAGGTTTATGGTTAGGGTTAGGTTTAGGGTTAGTGTTATTGTTAGGGTTAGGGTTAGAGTTACAGTGAGTGTTAGGGTGAGGGTTAGGGTTAGAGTGAGGTTTACGGTGAGGTTTAGTGTTAGGGTTAGGTTGAGGGTGAGAGTTAAGTTTAGAATTAGGTTTAGGGTGAGGGTAAGTGTGAGGGGTAGGGTTAGGGTTAGTGATAGTCAGGGTGAGGGTGAGGGTTAGGTTGAGGTTTAGGGATAGGCTTAATGTTAGGATTAGGGTTAGGGTGAGGGTGAGTGTGAGGGTTAGGGTTAGGCTTAGGCTAAGGGTTAGGTTGAGGGTGTAGGTACGTGTGAGTGTTAGGGTTACAGTGAGAGTTAGAATTGTTTGGGTGAGGGTTAGGATTTGGTTTAGGTTTAAGGTGAGGGTGAGGGTTAGGGTTAGTGTGACGGTTAGGGTTAGGATTAGGATTAGGGTGAGGGTGAGGGATAGGATTAGGGTTTGTGTTATTGTTATTGTTATGGTTAAGGTTACCTTTGCTGTGATGGTGAGGCTGAGGGTGAGGATTAGGGTTAGGATTAGGGTTAGGGTTAGGTTTGGAGTTAGGATTAGTGTTATTGTTAAGGTTAGGGTTAGAGTTATGGTGAGGGTGAGGGTTAGGTTTAGGGTTTTGGTTAGATTTAGGGTTAGGGTGAGGATTAGTGTTAGGGTGAGGGTGAGGTTTAGGGTTAGAGTTATGGTTAGGGGGAGGGTTAGGGTGAGGTTTAGGGTTAGAGGTATGGTTAGGGGGAGGGTTAGGGTGAGGGTTAGGTTGAGGTTCAGGGTTAGGGTTAGGGTTAGGTTTAGGATTAGGTTTAGAGTGAGGGTGAGGGTGAGGGTTAAGGTTAGGCTTAGGCTTAGCGTTAGGCTGAGGGTGAGTGTGGTGGTGAGGATTAGGGTTCGGGTGATGGTTAGGTTTAGGATTAGGGTGAGGGTTAGGATGAGGTTTAGGGTTAGGATTAGGATTAGGGTGAGGGTTAGGATGAGTGTTAGGGTTAGGTTTATTGTTAGAGTTAGGGCTAGGGTGAGGGTGAGGGCTAAGGTTAGGGTTAGGTTTAGGGTGAGTTTTAAGGTTAGGGTGAGGGTTAGGGTTAGTGTGAGGGTTAGTGTTAGGGTTAGGGTTAGTGTTAGGGTGAGGGTAATTGTTAGGGTGAGGGTTAGGTTTAGGGTGAGTGTTATAGTTAGGGTGAGGTTTAGTGTTAGGGTTAGGGTTTTTGTTAATTTTAGGTTTGGGGTTATGTTGACAGTGAGGGTGAGGGTGAGGGTTAGGTTTAGGGTTAGGGTGAGTTTTTGGGTTAGGATTAGGTTAGAGTTATTGTTAGGGTGAGGGTGTGGTTTAGGGTTAGATTTAGGCTTAGGGTGAGGGTTAGTGTGAGGGTTAGGGTTAGGGTTAGTGTTAGGTTAGGGTTAGGGTGTGGGTTTGTGTGAGGGTTAGGGTTAGAGTTAGGGTTAGGTTTACTATTAAGGTTATGGTGAGGGTGAGTGTGTGGGTTAGGGTTACGTTTAGGGTTAGGCTTAGGGTTAGGCTGAGATTGAGTTTGAGTGTGAGGTTTCGGGTTAGAGTGAGGGTTAGGTTTAGGATTAGGGTTAGGGTGTTGGCTAGGGTTAGGGTGAGTTTTAGGGTTAGGGTTAGTTTGAGGTTTAGTGTTAGGGTTTGGGTGAGGGTGAGATTGAGTGTTAGAGTTAGGGTTAGGGTGAGGGTTAGGGTTAGAGTTAGTGTTAGGGTTAGGTTTAGGGTGAGTGATAGGGTTACGTTGAGGGTTATGGTTATGGTTAGAATTAGGATCAGGGTTAGGGTGAGTGTTAGTGTGTGGGTGAGGGTTAGGTTTAGCGTTAGGCTTAGGGTTAGGCTGAGGGTGATGTTGAGGGTGAGAGTTAGGTTTAGTGTGAGTGTTAGGGTTATGCTTAGTGTGAGGGTTACTGTTAGGTTTAGGGTTATGGTGAGGGCTACTTCGAAATTGAGGTTTAGTGTTAGGGTTAGGCTGAGGTTTTGGGTTAGGGTTAGGGTTAGGTTTAGGGCGAGTGTGAGGTTTAGGGTTAGAGTTAGGTTCAGGGTGAGGGTTAGGGTGAGGTTGAGCGTTAGTGTTAGTGTAAGGGGTAGGGTTAGGCTGAGGGTGAAGTGAGTGTGAAGGTTAGGCTTAAGGTTAGGCTTAGGTTTATTCTGAGGGTGAGGGTGAGGTTGAGAGTTAGGATTAGGGTGAGGGTGAGGTGTAGGCTTAGATTTAGTGTTAGTGTGAGGTTTAGTATGAGTGTTTGTTTTAGGGTTAGGGTGTGGGTGAGGGGTAGGGTTAGGATGATGCTTAGGGTTACGGTCAGGGTGAGGGTTATGATGAGGATTAGGGGTATGGGTAGGGTTAGGGTGAGGGCTACATTGAGGGTGAGGTTTAGGGTAAGTGTTAGGGTGAGGTTTAGGTTGAGATCGAGGTTTAGTGTTAGGGTTAGGCTCAGGTTTAGGGTTAGGATTAGGGTTAGGGTTAGGGCGAGTGTGAGGTTTAGGGTTAGATTTAGGTTTAGGGTGAGGGTTAGGGTGAAGTTTAGGGTTAGTGTTAGTGTTAGGGTAGGGTTAGGCTGAGGGTGAGGGTGAGTGTGAGGGTTAGGGTTAGGGTTAGGCTTAGGTTTAGGCTGAGCGTGAGTGTGAGGTTGAGATTTAGTGTTAGCTTAAAGGCTAGGGTTACGGTTTGGCTGAGGGTTAGTATGAGGATTAGGGTTAGGGTGTGGGTTAGGGTGAGGGTGACAGTAAGGGTCAAGTTGAGGTTTAGGCTGAGAGTGAGGATTACGGTAAATGTGAGGGTTGGGGTTAGGGTGACGGCTAGGGTGAGGTTGATGGTTCGGGATAGGGTTAGGTTGAGGTTTAGGTTTAAGGTGATGGTTAGAGTTAGTGTGAGGGTTAGTGTTAGGATTAGGGTTAGTTTAGGGTGAGGGTAAGTGTTAGTGTGAGGGTTAGTGTTAGGGTAAGGGTTCTGGTTAGGGTTAGGGTTAGTGTTAGGGTTAGGGTTATTGTTAGGGTTAGGGTTACAGTTACGGTGAGGGTTAGGGTTAGGGTTAAGGGGAGGTTTAGGGTTAGTGTTAGAGTTTGGGTTAGGCTGAGGGTGGGGTTTAGGTTTAGAGTTAAATTTAGGGTTAGGGTTAGGTTTAGGGTTAGGGTTAGGGTTAGGATTAGGGTTAGCGTGAGGGTGAGAGTGAGGGTTAGGGTTAGTGTTAGGCTTAGGCTTCGGGTTATTCTGAGGGTGAGGGTGGAGCTGAGGCTTAGGGTCAGGTTTAGGGTGTGGGTTAGGATGAGCTTTAGGGTTAGGATTAGGTTTATGATGAGGGCAAGGGTGAGGATGAGGGTTAGGGTTAGCATTATGGTGAGGTTTAGGTTTGGGGTTAGGTTTACTGTTAGGGTGAGGTTAGGGTTAGGGTTACTGGGAGGATGAGTGTTAGGGTTATGGTGAGGGTTAGGGTTCTATTTAGGGTGAGGTTTAGGGTTAGGCTAAGGGTGAGGGATTGAGTTAGGGTTAGAGTTACAGTGAGGGTGAGGGTGAGGGTGAGGTTTAGGGTCAGGGTTAGGTTTAGGCTGAGGGTGAGGTTTAGGGTTATAATTAGGGTTAGGGGGTGGCTTAGGTTGAGGTTTAGGTTTAGGGTTAGTGTTAGGTTTAGGGTTAGAGTGAGGGTTAGGTTGAGGTTTAGGATTAGGGTTCGGGTTAGGTTTAGGATTAGGGTTATGGTGAGGGTGCGTGTGAGGGTTAGGGTTAGGTTTACGCTTAGGCTTAGGGCTAGGCTGAGAGTGAGGTTGGGGATGAGGATTAGGATTAGAATGATGGTTAGGTTGATGGTTAGTTTTAGGGTTAGTATTAGGGTTAGGGTTAGGATTAGGTTTAGGGTGAGGGCTAGGGTGAGGGTGAGGGTTAGGCTTAGGTTTAGTCTGAGTCTGAGGGTGAGGGTGAGGGTTAGGGTTATGTTGATGCTGAGGGTTACAGTCAGAGTGAGGGTTAGGATGAGGGTTAGTTTTAGGGTGAGGGTTAGGGTAAGGGTTACTGTAAGGGTAAACTTTAAGGTTAGGCTGAGAGTGAGGATTACGGTAAGGGTGAGGGTTAGGTTTAGGTTGAGGGTTAGGGTTAGGTTTAGGGTGAGGGTGAGTTTTAGATTGAGGATTAGTTTTAGGGTTAGTGTGAGGTTTAGGGTGAGGATGAGTCTTAGTGTTCGGGTGTGGGCTAGGGTTAGGGTAAGGGACAGGGTTAGGTTGAGTTTTAGGGTTAGGGAGATGGTTAGGGTTAGTGTGAAGTTTAGTGTTAGGGTTAGGGTTAGTGTAAGGGTGAGGGTAAGTGTTAGGCTGAGGGTTAGGTTTAGGGTAAGGGTTATGGTTAGAATGAGGGTTAGGGTTAGGGTTAGTTTTATTGTTAGGGTTAGGGTTTCGTTTTCGGTGAGGGTGAGGGTTATGGTTAGGTTTATGGTGAGGTTTATGTTTAGGCTTAGGATTAGAGTTAGGGTTAGGATGAGGGTGAGGTTTAAGGTTAGAGTTAGTGTTAGTGTTAGGTTTAGGGTGAGGGTGAGGGTTAGGGTTAGGGTTAGGGTGAGGCTTAGGGTTAGGATTAGGTTGAGGGTTAGGATTAGGTTGAGGGTTAGGATTAGGTGTACGGTTAGGATTAGGGTTAGGGTGAGTGCTAGGGTGATGGTTAGTGTGATGATTAGGGTTAGGGATAGGGTTAGGTTTAGGATTAGTTTTTGATTGAGGGTGAGTGTGACGGAGGGTTAGGATTAGTGTTAGGGTTAGGCTTAGGGTTAGGTTGAGGGTTAGGGTTATGGTTTTGTTTAGGGTGAGGGTGATGGTTAGGGTTAGGGTTAGGGTGAGTGTGAGGGTTAGGCTTAGGGTTAGGGTGAGGGATAGGGTGAGGGTCAGGTTTAGGGTGAGGGTTAGGATGAGGGTTAGGGTTACAGTGAGGGTTATGGTTAGGATTAGGGTGAGGGTTATGTTTAGGACTAGAGTTAGGGTGAGGGTGAATTTTAGGATTAGGGTTAGGGTCAGGATTATGGTTATTGTTATGATTATGGTGACATTTGCAGTAGGGGGAGGCTGAGGGTGAGAGTTAGGGATAGGATTAGGGTTAAGTTAAGCTTTAGGGTTAGGATTAGTGTTATTGTTAGGGCTAGGGTTAGAGTTACTGTGCGGTTGAGGGTGAGGGCAAGGGTGAGGTTTAGGGTGAGGATTAGGGTTAGGTTTAGGTTGAGGGTGAGTGTGAGGGTTAGGGTTAGGGTTAGGGTTAGGGTTAGGCTTAGGGTTAGGGTGAGGGTTAGGGTTAGGGTTAGGGTTTGGTTTAGGGTGAGGGTGAGGGTTAGGGTTAGTTTTAGTGTGAAGGTTAGGGTTAGGGTTAGGGTTAGGGTTAGGGTTAGGGTTAGGGTTTGGGTTTGGGTTAGGGTTAGGGTTAGGGTTAGGGTTAGGGTTAGGGTTAGGGTTAGGGTTAGGGTGAGGGTGAGGGTTAGGATTAGGGTTAGGGTTAGGGTTATTTTTAGGGTTACCGTTATGGTGAGGGTGAGGGTGAGGGTGGGGGTTAGGGTTAGGTTGAGGTTTTTAGTGTTAGGGTTAGGGTTAGAGTTAGGGATAGTGTGAGGTTAGTGTTAGGGTTACTGTGAGGGTTAGTGTTTCTGTTAGGGTATGGGTTAAGGTGAGGGTTTTGGTTAGGGTGAGGGTTAGGATTAGGGTTAGGGTTATTGTTTGTGTTGGGTTTTGGGTCAAGGTAACGTTGAGAGTAAGGGTGAGCGTTAGGGTTTAAGGTTATGGTCAGGTTTAGGTTTTGGGTTAGGGTTAGAGTTAGGGTTAGGGTGAGGGTGAGGTTTAGAGTTAGAGTTAGGGTTAGGGTGAGGGTTACGTTGAGGGTTAGGGTTAGGGTTATGGTTAGTGTTAGGGTTAGGGTTAAGTTTAGGGTTAGGGTTAGGTTGAGGGTGAGGTTTAGGATTAGGGTCATGGGGAGGGTTAGGATGAGGGTTAGTGTTAGGATTAGGGTTAGGGTGAGTGCTAGGTTGAGGGTGAGGTTTAGTGTTAGGGTTATGGTAATGTTTAGGTTTAGGGTTAGGGTTAGAGTTAGGGCAAGGGTGAGGTTTAGGTTTAGAGTTAGGGTAAGGTTGGGGCTGAGTTTGAGGGTTAGGGTTAATGTTTGAGTTAAGGTTAGGGTGAGGGTTAGGATTAGGGTGATTTTGAGGGTGAGGGTTAGGCTTAGGCTTAGGGTTACGATTCGGATTAGGGCAAGGGTTAGGGTGAGTGTGATGTTTATGGTTAGGGTTAGGCTTAGGCTTAGGTTTGGGCTGAGAGTGAGGGTGAGGGTGAGGGTTAAGGTTATGGTGAATGTTAAGGTTAGTGTTAGGGTGAGAGTTAAAGTTCTATTATGTTTAGGGTTAGGATGAAGGATCGGGTTAGGATTGGGGTTAGGGTGAGTTCTAGGGTGAGGGTGAGAGTTAGAGTGAGCCTTAGGCTTAGGCTTAGGGTTAGGCTGAGCATGAGGTTGACGGTGAGGGTTAGGGTTAGGGTGATGGTGAGGTTTAAGTTTAGGTTGAGGGTTAGGATGAGGTTTAGGGTTAGGGTGACAGGGTCAGGATGATGGTACGGGTAATGGTGAGGTTTAGGCTGAGGTTGAGTTAAGATAAGGGTGAGGGTGAAGGTTAGAATTAGGTTTAGGGTGAGGGCTAGGGTGAGGGTGAGGGTTAGAGTTAAGGTTAGGATTAGGGTGAGGTTTAGGATTACGTTGAGTGTTAGGGTTAGTGTGAGATTTAGTGTGAGGGTTAGGGTTAGTGATAGGGTGAGGGTAAGTGTTAGGGTGAGGGTTAATGTTAGGTTGAAGGTTATGGTTAGGGTGAGGGTTAGGGTTAGGGTTATTGTTAGGGTTAGGGTTACGGTTACTGTGAGGGTGAGGGATAGGGTTAGGGTTAGGGTGAGGTTTAGTGTTAGGGTTAGGGTTAGAGTTAGGGTAAGGTTGAGGGTTAGGTTTAGGGTAAATTCTAGAGTTAGGGTTACGGTGAGGGTTAGGGTGAGGGTGAGGTGTAGTCTAAGGGTTAGGATTAGGATTAGTGTAAGGGTTCGGATGAGTGTGAAGGTTAGGGTTAGGGTAAGGCTTAGGCTTAGGGTTAGGTTGAGAGTGAGGATGAGGGTGAGTGTTAGGGTTTGGGTGACGGTTAGGGTTAGGGTTAGGGTGAGATTTCAGGTTCGGTTAAGTATAGGGTTAGGGTGAGTTTGAGGGTTAGGATTAGGGTGAGGGTGAGGGCTAGGGTGAGTGTGAGGTTTAGAGTTAGTGTGAGGGTGAGGTTTAGGGTTAGGGGTAGGGTTAGGGTTAGGTTTAGGATGAGGCTGAGGCTGAGAGTTAGGGTTAATGTGAGGCTGAGGATGAGGGTTAGGGTTAGGGTTAATCTTGGAGTTAGCGTTAAGGTGAGGGTTAGGGTGAGGCTGAGGGTAAGGCTTAGTGTTAGGATTAGATATAGGGAAAGTTTTAGGGTGAGTTTGAGGGTTAGGATTAGGTTTAGGGTTAGGCTTAGGGTCAGGGTTACTGTGAGGGTGAGGGTGATGGTTAGGGTTAGGGTGAGAGTTAGGGGTAGGGTTAGGGTGAGATTTAGGGTTCGGGTTAAGTTTAGTGTTAGGGTGAAGGTTAGGGTTAGGGTTACAGTGAGGGTTAGGGTTAGGGTTAAGTTGAGGGTTAGGGTTAGGCTAAGGATTAGTGTGAGGGTTAGGGTTAGGGTTAGGGTGAGGGTTAGGATGAGGATTAGGGTTAATATTATGGTTAGGGTGAGTGCTAGGGTGAGGGTGAGAGTTAGGGTTAGGGTTAGGGTAAGGTTTAGGCTTAGGGTTAGGTTGAGAGTGAGGATGAGGGTGAGGGTTACGGTGAGGGTGAGAGTTAGGTTTAGGGTGAGGGTTAGGGTTAGGTTTAGGGTTACAGTGAGGGTGTGTGTTATTGTTAGGGTTAGGGGTAGGGTTATGGTTATGGTGAGGGTGAGGGTTAGGGTTAGGTTTAGGGTGAGGTTTAGTGTTAGGGTTAGGGTTAGCGTTAGGCTTAGGGTGAGGGTGAGGTTTAGGTTTAGAGTTAGGGTAATGGTGAAGCTGAGGTTGAGGGTTGGGTTTAGGGTTAGTGTTAGAATTAGGGTTAGGGTGAGGGTTAGGGTGAGGGTGAGGATGAGAGTGAGGGTTAGGCTTAGGGTTAGGATTAGGATTAGGGTAAGTGTTAGGGTGAGTCTTAGGGTTAGGGATAGGGTGAGGTTTAATTTTAGGGTTATGGTTAGGGTTAGGATTAGGGTGAGGGTGAGGTTTAGGAGTAGGTTTAGGGTCAGTGTGAGGGGTAGGGTTAGGGTGAGTGTTAGGGTAGGGTTGACGGTAAGGGTAAAGGTGAGGGTTAGGCTGAGGGTGATCGTTATGGTAAGGGTGAGAGTTAGGTTTAGGGTGAGTGTTAGGGTAGGGTTGACGGTAAGGGTAAAGTGAGCGTTAGGCTGAGGGTGAGGGTTATGGTAAGGGTGAGAGTTAGGTTTAGGGTGAGGGTTAGGGTTAGGGTTAGGGTGAGGGTGAGGGTTAGATTGAGGATTAGTGTTAGGTTTAGTGTGAGGTTTAGGGTGAGGATGAGGTTAGGTTTAGGGTGATTGCTAGGGTGAGGTTGAGGGTAAGGGTTAGATTGAGGATTAGTGTTAGGGTTAGTGTGAGTTTGAGGGTGAGGATGAGGTTTAGGGTTAGGGTTAGGGTTACGATTAATGTTAGGGTTAGGCTTAAGGTGAGGGTTAGGGTGAAGGTGAGGTTTAGGGTTAGGGTTAGGTTTAGGCTGAGGCTTAGGTTTAGGCTGAGAGTGAGGTTGAGGTTGAGGGTTAAGGTTAAGGTGAGGGTTAGGTTTAGGGTTAGGTTGAAAGTTAGGGTTCAGTTAAGTTTAGGGTTAGGGTGAGGGTTATGGTTAGGATTAGGATTAGGGTGAGGGCTAGAGTGAGGGTGAGGTTTACGGTTAGTGTTAGGGTAAGGTTTAGGGTTAGGGTTAGGGTTTGGTTTAGGGTTAGGATGAGGGTTAGGGTTAAGATTATGGTTAGAGTGAGGGTGAGTGTTAAGATTAGGGTTAGGGTTAGGGTTAGGTTTAGGGTTAGGATTAGTGTTTTGTTAGTGTTAGGTTTAAAGTTATGGTGAGGGTGAGGGTTAGGTTTAGGGTTAGGGTGAGGTTTAGGGTTAGGTTTAGGATTAGAGTTAGGTTGAGGGTGAGGTTTAGGTTTAGATTTAGGGTTATTTGGAGGGTTAGGTCGAGCGTTAATGTTAGGTTTAGTGTTAGGGTTAAGGTTAAGTTGAGGTTTAGGTTGAGGTTTAGATTAGGGTTAGGTTAGGGTTAGGATTAGGGTGAGGGTGAGGGTGAGTGTGAGGGTTAGGGTTAGGTTTAGGCTTAGACTTTGGGTTAGGCTGATGGTGATGTTGGGGCTGAGGATTAGGGTTGGGGTGATGGTTAGGGTTAGGGTTAGGGTGAGGGTTAGTATGAGGGTTAGCTTTAGGATTAGGGTTAGGGTGAGGGCTAGGGTGAAGGTGAGATTAAGGGTAAGGTTTAATCTTAGGCTTAGGGTTAGGCTGAGCATGAGGTTGAGGGTGAGGGTTAGGGTTAGGGGTAGGGTGAGGTTTAGTGTTAGGGTTAGGGTTAGAGTTAGGTTTAGGATGAGGGTGTGGTTTAGGGTTAGAATTAGGTTCAGGGTGAGAGGTAGGGTTAGGGTGAGGGTTAGGGTGGGGGTGAAGGTAAGGGTTAAGGTGAGGGTTAGGTTGAGGGTGAGTGTTATGGTAAGGGTGAGGGTGAGGTTTTGGGTGTGGGTTAGTGTTAGGGTGAGGGTGAGGGTGAGGGTTAGATTGAGGATTAGTGTTAGGGTTAGTTTGAGGTTTAGGGTGAAGATAAGTGTTAGGGTTAGTGTGAGGGCTAGGGTGAGATTGAGGGTGAGGGTTAGATTGAGGATTAGTGTTAGGGTTAGTGTGAGGTTTAGGGTGAGGATGAGGTTTAGGGTTAGGTTTGGGGTTAGGATTAATGTTAGGGTTAGGCTTAAGGTGAGGGTTAGGGTGAGGGTGAGGTTTAGGGTTAGTGTTAAGATTAGGATTTGGGTTAGGGTTAGGTTTAAAATGAGGGTGAGGTTTATTTTTAGGGTTAGGTTTAGGGTTATGGTTATGGTGAGGGTGAGGTTTAGGGTTAGGGTTAGGGTGAGGTTTAGTGTTAGTATTAAGGTTAGAGTTAGGGTTAGGGTGAGGGTGAGGTTTAGGTTTAGAGTTAGGGTAAGGGTGAGGCTGAGGTTGAGGGCTGGGTTTAGGGTTAGTGTTAGAGTTAAGGTTAGGGTGAGGGTTAGGATGAATGTGAGGGTGAGGTTGAGTGTTAGGCTTAGGTTTAGGATTAGGATTAGGGTAAGGGTTAGGGTGAGTGTGAGGCTTAGGGTTAGAGTTAGGCTCAGGCTTAGTGTTAGGCTGAAGGTGAGGGTGAGGTTGAGGGTTAGGGTTAGGGTGAGCGATAGGTTTAGGATTAGGGTATGTGTTAGGGTGAATGTGAGGGTTAGGGTTAGGCTTAGGGTGAGAGTTAGGTGTAGTGTTACGGTGAGAGTTAGGGTTCGGATTAAATTTAGGGTTAGGGTGAGCGTTAGGGTTAGAGTTACAGTAAGGGTGAAGGTTACGGCTAGGTTGAGGGTTAGGATTAGGTTTAGGATTAGGGTGAGGGTTAGGGTTAGTGTTAGGGTGAGGGTTAGGATGAGGATTAGGATTAGGATTAGGGTTCGGTGAGGGCTAGGGTAAGGGTGAGGGTAAGGGTTAGGGTTAGGCTGATGCTTAGGTTTAGGGTGAGGGTTAATGTTTGGGTTTGGGTTAGGGTGAGGATGAGGCTGAGGAAGAGGGTTAGGGTTAGGGTGAGGGCTAGGGTGAGGGTGAGCGTGATGGTTAGATTGAGGATTAGTGTTAGGTTTAGTGTGAGCTTTAGGGTGAGGATGAGTTTTAGGGTTAGGGTTAGGGTTAGGATTAATATTTGGGTTAGACTTCAGGTGAGGGTTAGGGTGAGGGTGAGGTTTAGGGTTAGGGTTAGGCTTAGTGTTAGGCTGAAGGTGAGTGTGAGGGTGAGGTTTAGGGATAAGGTTAGTGTTATTGTTAGGGTTAAGGTGAGAGTTAGGGTTAGGGTTAAGTTTAGGGTTAGGGTGAGGGTTAGGGGAAGGGTTACAGTGAGAGTGCGGGTTTTGGTTAGGTTGAGGGTTAGTGTTAGTGTTAGGGTGAGGATTAGGATGAGGGTTAGGGTTAGGATTAGGGTTAGGGTGAGGGCTAGGGTGAGGGTGAGGTTTAGGGTTAGGGTTAGGGTGAGGTTTAGGGTTAGGTTTAGGTTTAGGGTTAGGGTGAGTGTGAGGTTTAAGGTTAGAGTTAAGGTTAGGGTGAGGCTGAGAGTGAGGGTTAGGGTTAGGGTTAGTGTTAGAGGTAGGTTTATGGTGAGGGTTGGGGTGAGGGTGAGGGGAAGGCTTAGTGTTAGGATTAGGATTAGGGTAAGTGTTAGGGTGAGTGTGAGGGTTAGGGTTAGGGTTTAGGTTTAGTCTTAGGGTTAGGCTTAGTGTGAAGGTGAGGGTGAGGCTTAGGGTTAGGGTGAGAGTTAGCAGTAGGTTTAGAGTGAGAGTTAGGGTTCGGATTAAATTTAGGGTTAGGGTGAGGGTTAGGGTTAGGTTTACAGTGAGAGTGAGTTTTAGGGTTAGGTTGAGGGTTAGGGTTAGGCTTAGGATTAGGGTGAGTGTTAGGGTTAGTGTTAGGGTGAGGGTTAGGATGAGGATTAGGGTTAGGATTAGGGTTCGGGTGAGGGCTGGGGTGAGGGTGAGAGTTAGGATTAGGGTTAGGATGAAGGTTAGGTTTAGGGTTAGGGTGAGGGTTAGTATGAGGGATGGGGTAGGATTATTGTTAGGGTGATGGCTAGGTTGAGGGTGAGGGTAAGCGTAAGGGTTAGGCTTAGGCTTAGGTTTAAGCTGAGCATGAGGTTGAGGGTGAGGGTTAGGATTATGGTGATGGTTAGGTTTATGGTTAGGGTGAGGATTATGATGAGGTTTAGGGTTAGGCTGAGGATTATGGTAAGGGTGAAGTTGAAGTTTAGGCTGAGGTTGAAGATTAAGATAAGGGTGAGGGTTCGGATTAGGTTTAGGTTTAGGTTTAGGGTTAGTGTTAGTGTGAGGGTTTGATTGAGCATTAGGGTTAGGGTTAGGGTTAGTGTGAGGTTTATGGTGAGGATGAGGGTTAGGGTTAGGTTGAGGGTGAGGGTTAGAATTAGGGTTAGTGTGAGGGCTAGGGTGAGGGTGAGGGTAAAAGTTAGGGTTAGGTTTAGGGTGAGGTTTAGGATTAGGGTGATGGTTAGGGTTAGTGTGAAGGTTAGGGTTAGGGTTAGGGTTAGTGTGAGGGTGAGGGTAAGTGTTAGGGTGAGGTTTAATGTTAGGGTGAGGGTTATGGTTAGGGTGAGTTTTAGGGTTAGGGTTCGCGTTATTGTTAGTGTTAGGGTTAGTGTTACATTTACGGTTAGGGTGAGGGTGTGGGTTAGGGTTAGTGTGAGATTTAGGATGAGGTTTAGGGTTAGGATTAGGTTTAGGGTGAGGACTAGGGTGAGGTTTAGAGTGAGGTTTAGGGATAGGTATAGTTTTAGGATTTGGTTTACGGTGATGTTGAGTGTGAGGTTTAGGGTTAGGGTTAGGGTTACCTTGAGGGTTAATGTTAGGGTTAGGGTTAGGGTTAGGGTTAGGCTGAATGTGAGGGTGGGTGTGAGGATTAGGTTTAGGTTTACGGTTAGGGTTATTTTTAGTGTTATGTTTAGGGTTAAGTTTGCAGTGAGGGTGAGGCTCAGGGTGAGGGTTATGTTTAGGGTTAGGATTAGGGTTAGGGTTAGTGTTATTGTTAGGGTTAGGTTTAGAGTTACAGTGAGGTTGATGTTGAGAGTGAGGGTTAGGTTTAGGGTGAGGTTTAGGGTTAGGGTTAGGATTCGGGTTAGGGTTCGGGTGAGGTTTATGGTTAGAGTTAGGGGGAGGGTTAGGGTGAGGTTTAGGGTAAGGGTTAGTGTTAGGGTTAGGGTGTGGGTGAGGGTTAGGCTGAGGTTTAGGGATAGGGTTAGGGTTAGGATTAGGTTTAGGGTGAGCATAAGTGTGATGGTAAGGGTGAGGCTTAGGCTTAGGCTTATGGTTAGGCTGAGGGTGAGGGTGGGGGTGAGGATTAGGGTTAGGGTGATGGTTAAGGTTAGGATTAGTGGTATTGTTAGGGGTAGGGTTCGAGTTACAGTGAAGGTGAGGGTGCGGGTGAGGGTTAGGGTTAGGGTTAGGGTTAGGGTTAGGGTCAGTGTGAGGTTTAGGGTTAGATATAGGGTTAGGGGGAGGGTTACGGTTAGGTTTAGAGTTAGGGTCACGGTGAGGGTGAGGTTTAGGTTCAGATATAGGATTTGGGGGAGGGTTAGGTTTAGCTTAGGGTTAGGTTTATAGTTAGGGTGAGGTTTACAGTTAGGGTTAGGGTTAGGGTTAGAGTTATTGTGAGGGTGAGGCTTAGGGTTATGGTTAGGGTTAGGGTGAGGGTTAGATTTAGAATTACGGTGAGGGTGATGGTGCGGGTGAGTGTGAGGTTTAGGGCTAGAGTTAGGATTAGGGTGAGGATGAGGTTAGGGTTAGGGTTAGTGTTAGATTTAGGGTTATGGTGAGGGTTAGGGTGAGGGTGAGGGTAAGGCTTAGTGTTAGAATTAGGATTAAGGTAAGGGTTAGGGTGAGTGTGTGGGTTAGGTTTAGGGTTAGGCTTAGGGTTAGTCTGAGTATGAAGTTGAGGGTGAGGGTTAGGGTTAGGGTTAGAGTTGGGGTTTGGTTGAGTGTGAGGTTTAGGGGTAGGGTTAGGGTCAGGGTGAGGGGTAGGGTAAGTGTGAGGGTTAGGGTGGGGGTGACGGCAAGGGTAAAGGTGAGGGTTAGGCTGAGGGTGAGGGTTATGGTAAGGGTGAGGGTTAGGTTTAGGGTTAGGGTTAGGGTTAGTATGAGGTTTAGGATGAGAATGAGTGTTAGGGTTAGGGTGAGGGCTAGGGTGAGGGTGAGGGTGAGGGTTAGATTGAGGATTAGTGTTAGGGTTAGTGTGAGGTTTAGGGTGAGGATGAGGTTTAGGGTTAGGTTTAGGGTTACGATTAATGTTAGGGTTAGGCTTAAATTGAGGGTTAGGGTGAGGGTGAGGTTTAGGGTTAGTGTTAGGATTAGGGTTAGGGTTAGTGTTAGGGTGAGTGTGAGGGTTAGGATAGGGTTAGATTTAGGCTTAGTTTTAGGCTGAAATTCAGGGTGAGTGTGAGGGTTAGGATTAGGGTGAGTGTTAGGGTTAGGGTTAGGGTGAGAGTTAGGGTTCAGTTTAAGTTTAGGGTTAGGTTGAGGGTTAGGGTAAGGTTTACAGTGAGGGTGATGTTTAGGGTTAGGTTGAGAGTTAGGGTTAGGGTTAGTGTTCGGCTGAGGGTTAGGATGAGGATTAGGGTTAGGATTAGGGTTAGGGTGAGGGCTAGGGTGAGTGTGAGGTTTAGGGTTAGGGGTAGGGTGAGGGTGAGTTTTAGGGTAAGAGTTAGGCTTTGGGTGAGGCTGAGGGTGAGCATTAGGGTTAGGGTTAGGGTTAGAGTTAGGGTTACAGTGAGGGTTAAGCTGAGGGTGAGGGTAAGGCTTAGTGTTAGGGTTAGGATTAGGGTGTTAGGGTGAGTGTGAGGGTTAAGGTTAGGCATAGGGCTAGGCTGTGGGTGAGGGTGGGGGTGAGGATTAAGGTTAGGCTGATGGTTAGGGTTAGGGTGAGTTTTAGGATGATGGTTAGGATTAGGATTAGGCTTAGGGTGAGGGCTAGGGTAAGGGTGAGGTTTAGGGTAAAGGTTAGGCTTAGGCTTAGGTTTAGTCTGAGCATGAGGTTGAGGGTGAGTATTAGGCTTAGTGAGGGTGAGGGTGAGGGTTAGGGTTATGATGAGTTTTAGGGTTAGGGATAGGGTGAGGTATAGTGCTAGGGTTAGGTTTAGAGTTAGGGTTAGGTTGAGGGTGATGTTTAGGGGTAGGGTTAGTGTCAGGGTGAGGGGTAGGGTTAGGTTGAGGTTTAGGGTGGGGGTGATGGTAAGGGTAAAGGTGAGGGTTAGGATGAGTTTGAGGGTTATGGTAAGGGTGAGGGTTATGTTTAGGCTGAGGGTTAGGGTTAGGGTTAAGTTGAGTGTGAGGGTTAGTTTGAGGATTAGTTTTAGGGTTAGTGTGAGATTTAGGGTGAGGATGAATGTTAGGGTAGGGTGAGGGCTAAGGTGAAGGTGAGGGTAAGGGGTAGATTGAGGATTAGTGTTAGGGTTAGTGTGAGGTTTAGGGTGAGGTTGAGGTTTAGGGTTAGGATTAGGGTTAGGATTAATGTTAGGGTTAGGCTTAAGGTGAGGGTTAGTGTGAGGCTGAGGTTTAGGGTTAGTGCTAGGATTAGGATTAGGGTTAGGGTTAGGGTGAAGGTGAGGATTACGGTTAGGGTTAGTGTAAGGCTTAATGTTAGGCTGAAGCTGAGGGTGAGGGTGAGGGTTAGATTGAGGATTAGTTCTAGGGTTAGTGTGAGGTTTAGTGTGAGGATGAGTTTTAGGCTTAGGGTTAGTGTTAGGATTAATGTTAGGGTTAGGTTTAAAGTGAGGTTTAGGGTGAGGGTGAGATTTATAGTTAGTGTTAGGATTAGGATTAGGGGTAGGGTTAGGGTACGTGTGAGGGTTAGGGTTAGGGTTAGGCTTAGTGTTAGGCTGAAGGTGAGGGTGAGCGTGAGGGTTAGGGTTATGGTGAGTTTTAGGGTTAGGGTTAGGGTGAGAGTTAGTGTTCGGGTTAAGTTTAGGGTTAGGGTGAGGGTTAGGATAAGGGTTACAGTGAGGGTGAGGATTAGGGTTAGGTCGAGGGTTAGGGTTAGGGTTAGTGTTAGGGAGAGGGTTAGGATGAAGGTTAGCGTTAGGATTAGGGTTAGGATGAGGGCTAGGGTGAGGGTGAGGTTAGGGTTAGGGGTAGTTTGAGGTTTAGGGTTAGGTTTAGATTTAGGATTAGGGTGAGGCTGAGGTTTGGGGTTAGATTTAGGGTTAGGGTGAGACTGAGGGTGAGGGTTAGGGTTAGGGTTAATCTTAGAGTTAGCGTTACGGTGAGGGTTAGGGTGAGGGTGAGGGTAAGGCTTAGTGTTAGATTAGGATTACGGAAAGGGTTAGGGTTAGTGTGAGTGTTAGGATACAGGTTAAGGTTAGGCTTAGGGTTAGGCTTAGGGTGAGGGTGCGGGTGATGTTTAGGGTTAGAGTGAGAGTTAGGTGTAGGGTTAGGGTATGAGTTAGGGTTTGGGTTAAGTTTATGGTTAGGGTGAAGGTTAGGGTTAGGGTTACAGTGAGGGTGAGGGTTAGGGTTAAGTTGAGGGTTTGGGTTGGGCTTAAGATTAGGGTGAGTGTTAGGGTTAGGGTTAGGGTGAGGGTTAGGATGAGGATTAGGGTTAGGATCAGGGTTAAGGTGAGGGCTAGGGTGAGGGTGAGAGTTAGGGTTAGGGTTAGGGTGAGGTTTAGGGTTAGATTTAGCGTGAGGTTTAGGGTGAGGGTTAGGGTTACGGTGAGGGTGAGGGTTAGGGTTAGGGTGAGGGTTAGGGTTAGGATTAGGGTTACGGTGAGGCTGAAGGTTATTGTTAGGGTTAGGGTGAGATTTATGATTACAGTGTGGGTGAGGGTTAGGGTTAGGGTTAGGGCGAGGTTTAGTGTTAGAGTTAGGGTTAGGGTGAGGGTGAGGTTTAAGTTTAGATTTAGGGTAAGGGTGAGGCTGAGGTTGAGTGTTGGGTTTAGGGTTAGTGTTAGAGTTAGGTTTAGAGTGAGGGTTAGGGTGGGGGTGAGGGTGAGGGTTAGGCATAAGTTTAGGATTAGGATTAGTGTAAGTGTTAGGGTGAGTGTGAGGGTTAGGCTTAGGCTTAGGCATAGGCTTAGGGTTAGGCTGAGAGTGATGGTGAGGGTGAGGGTTAGGGTTAAGTTGAGGGTTAGGGTTAGGGTTAGGGTGAGTGTTAGGTTTCGCTTAAGTTTAGGGTTAGGGTTAGGGTTATGGTAAGGGTGAGGGCTAGGGTGAGGGTGAGGTTCAGGGTTAGTGTTAGGGTAAAGTTTAGGGTTAGGGTTAGGGTTTGGGTTAGGGATTAGGATGAGGGTTAGGGTTAAGATTATGGTTACGGTGAGGGTGAATATTAGGATTAGGGTTAGGGTTAGGGTTATGTTCAGGGTTAGGATTAGTGTTATTGTTAGGGTTAGAGTTAGAGTTATGGTGAGGATGAGGGTGAGGGTGAGGGTGAGCGTTAGGGTTAGCTTTAGGGTGAGGTTTAGGGTTAGGGATAGCATTAGAGTTAGGGTGAGGGTTATGTTTAGGGTTCGATTTAGGGTTAGTTGGAGGGTTAGGTGGAGCGTTAATTTTAGGGTTAGTGTTAGGGTTAAGGTTAAGGTGAGGTTTAGGTTGATGTTTAGTTTAGGTTTAGGGTTAGGATTAGAGTTAGGGTGAGGGTGAGGGTGAGGTTTAGGGTTAAGGTTAGGCTTAGGCTTAGGTTTAGGCTGAGGGTGAGGGTGGGGGTGAGGATTAGGGTTAGGTTGATGGTTAGGCTTAGGGTTAGGGTGAGGGTTAGGATGAGGGTTAGGGTGGGGGTGAGGATTAGGTTTAGGTTGATGGTTAGGTTTAGGGTTAGGGTGAGGGTTAGGATGAGGTTTAGCGTTAGGATTAGGATTAGGGTGAGGGCTAGGGTGAGGGTGAGGGTTAGGAAAAGGTTTAGGCTTAGGCTTAGGGTTAGGTTGAGCATGAGGTTGAGGGTGAGGGTTGGGGTTAGGGATAGGGTGAGGTTTAGTGTTAGGGGTAGGGTTAGATTTAGGGTTAGGGTGAGGGTGAGGTTTAGGGGTTGGATTAGGGTCAGGGTGAGGTGTAGGGTTAGGGTGAGGGTAAGTGTGGGGGTGACGGTAAGGGTAAAGGTGAGGTTTAGGCTGAGGGTGAGGGTTATGATAAGGGTGAGGGTTTGTTTAAGGTTGACGGTTAGTGTTAGGTTTAGGATGAGGGTGAAGGTTAGATTCAGGATTAGTGTTAGGATTACTGTGAGGTTTAGGGTGAGGATGAGGGTTAGGGTTAGGGTGAGGGCTAGGTTGAGATTGAGGGTGAGGGTTAGATGGAGGATTAGTGTTAGGGTTAGTGTGAGGGTTAGGGTGAGGTTAAGATTAAGGTTTAGGTTTAGGGTTAGTTTTAATGTTAGGGTTAGGCATTAGGTGAGGGTTAAGGTAAGGGTGAGGTTTAGGGTTAGTGTTAGGACTAGGATTAGAGTTAGGGTTAGGGTGAGTGTGAGGGTTAGGGTTAGGCTTAGTGTTAGGCTGAAGGTGAGGGTGAGGTTGAGGTTTATGGTTTGGGTGAGTGTTAGGGTTAGGGTTAGGGTGATAGGGTAAGGGTTACAGTGAGGGTGAGGGTTAGGGTGATGCTTAGGGTAAGGGTTACAGTGAGGGTGAGGGTTAGGGTTAGTTTGAGGGTTAGGGTTAGCGTTAGTGTTAGTCTTAAGGTGAGGGTGAGGGTGATGGTTAGTGTTAGTGTTAGGGTGAGGGTTAGGATGAGGTTTAGGGTTAGGATTAGGGTTAGGGTGAGGGCTAGGTTGAGGGTGAGGTTTAGGGTTAGGGTTAGGGTGAGATTTTTGGTTAGGTTTATGGTTAGGGTTAGGGTGAGGCTGAGGGTTAGGGTGATGGTTAGGGTTAGTGTTAGAGAGGGTTACAGTGAGGATTAGTGTGAGGGTGAGAGGAAGGTTTTGTGTTAGAATTAGGATTAGGGTAAGTGTTGGGGTGAGTGTGAGGTTTAGGGTTAGGATTAGGTTTAGGCTTAGGTTTACGCTTAGGGTGAGGGTGAGGGTGAAGGTTAGGGTTAGGGTGAGAGTTAGGAGTAGGTTTAGGGTGAGAGTTTGGGTTCAGGTTAAGTTTAGGTTTAGGGTGAAGGTTAGGTTTAGGGTTACAGTGAGGGTTAGGGTTAGGCTTAGGATTAGGATGAGGGTTAGGGTTAGTGTTAGGGTCAGGGTTAGGGTTAGGATTAGGGTTCGGCTGAGGGCTAGGTTGAGGGTGAGGTTTGGGATTAGTGTTTTGGTGAGGTTTAGGGTTAGGGTTAGGGTGAGGGTTAGGACATGGGTTAGGGTTACATTGAGCATGAGTGTTAGGGTTAGGGTGGGGTTTAGTGTTAGTATTTGGGTTAGGGTGAGGGTGAGTTTTAGGATTATATTTAGGTTTAGGGGGAGGATTAGGTCAAGTGTTAGGGTTAGGGTTATTATTAGGGTTAAGGTTAGGGTGAGGGTTAGGTTGAGGTTTAGGGTTAGGGTTAGGGTTAGGATTAGGATTAGCGATAGGGTATGTGAGGGTTAGGGTTAGGCTTAGGCTTAGGGTTAGGGTTATGCTGAGGGTGAGGGTGGGTGTGAGTGTTAGGGTTAGGGTGATGGTTAGCGTTAGCGTTAGGGTGAGGATTATAATGAGGGATAGGGTTAGGATTATTGTTAGGGGGAGGGCTAAGATGAGGGCGTGGGTAAGGATAAGGGTTAGGCTTAGGCTTAGGTTTCGGCTGAGCATGAGTTTGAGGGTGAGGGTTAGGGTTAGGGTGATGGTTAGGTTTACGGTTAGGGTGAGGGTTAGGATGAGGTTTAGGGTTAGGGTGAGTATGATGGTAAGGGTAAAGCTGAGGTTTAGGCTGAGGGTGAGGATTAAGTTAAAGGTGAGGGTTAGCATTAGATTTAGGATTAGGATTAGGGTTAGGGTGAGGTTTTGATTGAACATTAGGGTTAGGTTTAGGGTTAGTGTGAGGTTTAGGGTGAGGATGAGGGTTAGGGTTAGGATGAGGGTGAGGGTTAGAATTAGGGGTAGGGTGAAGGCTAGGGTGAGGGTGAGGGTTAGAGATAGGGTTAGGGTTAGGGTGAGGTTTAGGATTAGGGTGAGGGTTAGGGTTAGTGTGAGGGTTAGGGTTGGGTTAGGGTTAGTGTTAGGTGAGGGTAAATGTTAGGGTGAGGGTTAATGTTAGGGTGAGGGTTATGGTTAGGGTGAGGTTTAGAGTTAGGTTTAGGTTTATTGTTAGGGTTAGTGTTAGGGTTACGTTTACGGTGAGGGTGAGGGTGAGGGTTAGGCTTAGGGTTAAGGTGAGATTTAGTGTTTGGTTTAAGGTTAGAGTTAGGATTAGGGTGAGGGTGAGGTTTAGGGGTAGAGTTAGGGCGAGGGTGAATGTTAGGGTTAGGGTGGGTTTTAGCGTGGGGGTGATGGTAAGGGTAAAGTTGAGGGTTAGGCTGAGGGTGAGGGTTACGTTAAGAGTGAGGGTTAGGGGTAGGGTGAGGGTTAGGTTTAGGGTCAGGTTGAGGGTGAGGGTTAGATTGAGGATTAGTTTTAGGGTTAGTGTGAGGTTTAGGGTGAGGATGAGGATTAGGTTTAGGGTGAGGTCTAGGGTGAGGGTGAGGGATAGGGTTAGTGTTAGGGTAAGGTTTAGGGTTAGGGTGATGGTTAGAGTTAGTGTGAGCATTAGTGTTACGTTAGGGTTAGTGTTAGGGTGAGGGTAAATGTTAGAGTGATGGTGAGGGTTAGGGTGAGGGTAATGGTTGAGGTGAGGTTTAGGGTTAGGGTTATTGTTAGGGTAAGGGTTAGGGTTACTGTTACAGTGAGAGTTAGGGTTAGGTTTAGGATGAGGTTTAGGTTTAGGGTTAGGGTTAGAGTTAGGGTTAGGGTGAGGGTGAGGTTTAGGGTTAGAGTTAGGGATAGTGTTAGGGTTATGGATAGGATGAGGGTTAGGGTTAGGGTTAGGCTTAGGCTTAGGCTGAGGCCGAGCATGAGGGTCAGGGTTAGGGTTAGGTTTAGGGTGAGGGTTAGGGTTAGGGTGAGTTTTAGTATGAGGTTTAGGGTTAGGATTAGGTTTAGGGTGAGGACTAGGGTGATGGTTAGGGTGAGGTTTAGGGATAGGTTTAGGTTTAGGATTTGGGTTAGGGTGAGGGTGAGTGTGAGTGTTAGGGTTAGGGTTAGGGTGAGGCTTAGGGTTAGGGTGAGGGATATTGTTAGGGTTTGGATTAGGGTTAGGGTGAGGCTGAGGATTAGGGTTAGGTTTAGGTTTAGGTTTAGTGTTTAAATTAGGTTTAGGATTAGTGTTAGTGTTAATGTTATGGTTAGGGTTACCTTGAGGGTTAGGGTTAGGGTTAGGTTTAGGGTTATTGTTAGTGTTATGGTTAGTGTTAAGTTTGGGGTGAGGGTGAGGCTGAGGGTGAGGGTTATGTTTAGGTTTAGGATTAGGTTTAGGGTTAGTGTTATTGTTAGTGTTAGGGTTAGAGTTACAGTGAGGTTAAGGTTGAGGGTCAGGGTTAGGTTTAGGGTGAAGTTTAGGATTATAGTTAGGGTTAGGGTTAGGGTGAGGGTGAGGGTTTGGTTTAGGGTTAGAGTTAGTTTAGGGGGAGGGTTAGGGTGACGTTTAGGGTTAGGGTTAGTGTTAGGGTTAGGGTGAGTGTGAGGGTTAGGTTGAGGTTTAGGGATAGGTTTAGGGTTAGGATTAGAGTTAGGGTGAGCATGAGTATGAGTGTTAGGGTGAGGCTTAGGCTTAGGATTAGGCTGCGTGTGAGGGTGGGGGTGAGGATTAGGGTGAGGGTGATGGTTGGAGTTAGGGTTAGTGTTATTGTTAGGGTTAGGGTTCGAGTTTCAGTGAAGGTGTGAGTGCTGGTGTGGGTTAGTTTTAGGGTTAGTGTTAGGCTTAGTGTTAGGCTGAGCATAAAGTTGAGTGTGAGGATTATTGTTAGGGATAGGGTGAGGTTTAGTGTTATGGTTAGGGTTAGAGTTAGGGTTAGGTTGAGGGTGAGGTTTAAGGGTAGGCTTAGGTTCAGGGTGAGGGTTAGGGTTAGGGTTAGGGTGAGGGTTAGATTGAGGATTAGTGTTAGGGTTAGTGTGAGGTTTAGGATGAGGATGAGGTTTAGGGTTAGGGTTAGGTTTAGGATTAATGTTAGGGTTAGGTTTAAGGTGAGGGTTAGGGTGAGGGGGAGGTTTAGGGTTAGAGTTATGGTTAGGATTAGGGTTAGGTTTAGTGTGAGTGTGAGGGTTAGATTTAGGGTTATGGTGAGGGTTAGTGTTAGGCTGAAGGTGAGGGTGAGGGTTAGGGTAAGGGTGAGTGTTAGGGTTCGGTTTAGGGTGAGGGTTAGTGTTCGGGTTAAGTTCAGTGTGAGGATGAGGGTTAGGTTAGGTTGAGGGTTAGGGTGAGGTTTAGGGTTAGGATTAGGGTGAGGTTTAGGGTTAGGTTTAGGGTTAGGGTTAGCGTTATGGTGAGGGTTCGATTGAGGTTTAGGTTTCTGGTTAGGGTTTGTGTTACGTTTAGTGTGAAGATGAAGGTTAGGGTTAGGGTGAGGATGAGGGTTAGAATTAGGGTTAGAGTGAGGGCTAGGGTGAGGGTTAGGATTAGGGTGAGGCTGGGGGTGAGGATTAGGGTTCGGGTTATTGTTAGGGTGAGGGTGAGTTTTAGGGTTAGAGTTAGGTTTTGGGGGAGGGTTAGGGTGAGGTTTAAGGTTAGGGTTAGTGTCAGTGTTAGGGTCAGGGTGAGGGTTAGTTTGAGGTTTAGGGATAGGTTTACGGTTAGGATTAGAGTTAGGGTGAACATAAGTATGAGGGTTAGGGTGAGGCTTAAGCTTAGGGTTAGGCTGAGGGTGATGGTGGTTGTGAGGATTAGGGTTAAGGTGATTGTTAGCTTTAGGGTTAGTGTTATTGTTAGGGTTAGGGTGTGAGTTTCGGTGAGGGTGAGGGTTCGGGTGAGAGTTAGTTTTAGGGTTAGGGTGGGATTTAGGGTTAGGGTTAGGTTTAGGGTGAGGGTGAGGTTTAGTGTTAGATATAGGGTTAGGGGTAGGGTTAGGGTGAGGGTAAGGGTTAGGGTTAGTGTTAGGGTGAGGGTGAGGTTTAGGGTTAGACTTAGGGTTAAGGTGAGGCTTAGGGTGAGGTTTATGATTAGGGTTAGGATTAGGATTACTGTAAGGATTAGGTTGAGTGTGAGTGTTAGGGTTTTGGTTAGGGTTAGGCTTAGGGATACACTGAGGGTGAGGGTGAGTGTTAGGTTTAGGGTGAGGGTTAGGTTTAGGGTTAGGGTGAGAGTTAGGGTTCAGGTTAATTTTTGGGTTAGGGTGAAGGTTGGGGTTACATTGAGGGTGAGGTTTAGGGTTAGGTTGTTGGTTAGGGTTAGGGTTAGGATGAGGTTTAAATTTAGGGTTAGTGTGAGGCTTAGGATGAGTATTAGGGTTAGGATTAGGGTTAGGGTGAGGGCTAGTGTGAGTGTTAGGGTTACATTAAGGGTGAGAGTTAGGGTTAGGGTGAGGGTTAGTGTTAGGATTAGGGTTAGGTTGAGGGTGAGGGTTCGGATTAGAGTTAGGGTTAAGGTTATTATTAGAGTTAGGGTTAGGGTTACAGTGAGGTTGAAGGTGAGGGTTAGGGTTACGGTTATGTTGAGGTTTAGGGTTAGAGTTAGTGTTAGGGTGAGGGTGAAGTTTAGGGTTAGAGCTAGGTTTAGGGTGAGGGTTAGGTTTAGGTTTAGTGTTAGGGTTAGTGTTAGGGGAAGGGTATGGGTTAGGGTTAGGGTTATGGATAGGATTATTGTTAGGGTGAGGGTGAGTGTGTGTTTTAGGGTTAAGTTTATGGTTAGGCTTAGGGTGAGGCTGAGGGTGAGGTTGAGGGTGAGGTTTAGGGTTAGGGTGAGGGTTAGGGTTAGGTTTAGTGGCAGGGTTAAGATGAGTGTCAGGTTTAGGATTAGGGTTAAGGTAAGGGCTAGGGTGAGGATGAGGTTTAGGGTTAGGTTTAGGCTTAGGTTTAGCTTTAGGGTTAGGGTGAGGGATAGGGTGAGTGTTAGGTTTAGGGTTTGAGTTAGGGTTAGAGTCAGGGTTAGGGTGAGGGTTAGGGTCAGGGTTAGGGTGAGGGTGAGGGTTAGAATTATGGTTAGGATTACGTTTAGTGTTAGGGTGAGTGTGAGGGTTAGGTTTAAGTTTAGGTTTAGGCTTAAGGTTAGGCTGAGGGTGAGGGTGAGGGTTAGGGTTAGGGTGAGGGTTAGGGTTATGGTTATGGGGATGTTTAGGATGAGGTTTAGGGTTAAGATTAGGGTTAGGGTGAGGGTGAGGTTTAGGGTTAGGGTTAAGGTGAGGTTTAGGGTTAGGGTTAGGGTGAGGGTGAGGGTGAGGTTTAGGGTTAGATTTATGGTAAGGTTGAGGCTGAAGTTCAGGGTTAGTGTTAGGGTTAGTGTTACAGTTAGAATTAGGGTGAGGGTTAGGGTGAGGGTGAGGATTAGGCCTAGAGTTCGGATTAGGATTAGGGTAAGTTAAGGATGAGTGTAAAGGTTAGGTTTAGGGTTAGGCTTAGGCTTAGGGTTAGGCTGAGAGTGAGGGTCAGGGTGAGGGTTATGGTTAGAGTTAGGGTTAGGTTTAGGGTTAGGGTGAGAGAAAAGGATCGGTTAAATTTAGGGTTAGTGTGAGGATTAGCATTAGGGTGAGGGCTAGGGTGTGGGTGAGGGTTACGTTTAGTGTTACGGTAAGGTTTAGGTTTAGTATTAGGGTTAGGGTGAGGGTTGGGATGGGGGTTAGTGTTACGGTGAGGGTGAGGGTTAGGGTTAGGGTGACGGTTAGGGTTAGAATTAGTGTTATGGTGAGGGTGAGTTTTATTGTTAGGGTTAGGGTTAGGGTTGGGGTTACAGTGAGATTGAGGTTTAGGGTTAGGGTAAGGGTGAGGTTTAGTGTTAGGGTTAGGGTTAGAGTTAGGTTTAGGGTGAGGGTGAGGTTTAGGGTTAGGGTTAGGGTAAGGGTGAGGCTGAGGTTGAGGGTTAGAGTTAGGGTAAGGGTGAGGCTGAGGTTGAGGGTTAGGTTTAGGCTTAACGATAGGTTTAGGATTAGGGTAAGGGTTAGAGTGAGTGTGAGGTTTAGGTTTAGGTTTAGGTTTAGACTTAGGCTTAGGGTTAGGCTGAGATTCATGGTGAGGGTGAGGGTTAGGGTTAGATTGAGGGTTAATGTTAGGGTTAGGGTGAGAGTGAGGGTTCTGTTAAAGTTAGGGTTAGGGTGAGGGATAAGGTAAGGATTAGTGTTAGGGTGAGGGCTAGGGTGGGGGTGAGGATTAGGGTTAGTGTTAGGGTAATGTTTAGGGTTAGGGGTAGGTTTTGCATTAGGTTTAGGATGAGGGTTAGGGTTAAGATTATGGTTAGGGTGAGGGTGATTGTTAGGATTAGGGTTAGGGTTAGGGTTAGGTTTAGGGTTAGGATTCGTGTTATTGTTAGAGTTAGGGTTAGAGTAATGGTGAGTGTGAGGGTGAGGGTGAGGGTGAGGTTTAGGGTTAGGTTTAGGGTTAGTTTTAGTATTAGCGTTAGGGTGAGGTGAGGTTTAGGGTTAGATTTAGAGTTACTTGGAGCATTAGGTCGAGCGTTAATGTTAGGGTTAGTGTTAGGGTTAAGGTTATGGTGAGGGTTAGGTTGAGGTTTAGGGATAGGGTTAGGGTTAGGATTAGGGTTAGGCTGAGGGTCAGTGTGAGGTTTAGGGTTAGGGTTAGGCTTAGGCATTGTGTTAGGCTGAGGGTGAGGGTGGGGGTGAGTATTAGGGTTAGGGTGATGGTTAGGGTTAGGTTAGGGTGAGTGTTAGGATGAGGGATTGGGTTAGCATTAGGGTTAGGTTGAGGGCTAGGTTGAGGGTGGGGGTTAGGTTAATGGTTAGGCTTAGGCTTAGGGTTAGGGTGAGCATGAGGTTGAGGGTGAGGGTTAGGGTTAGGGATAGCATGAGGTTTAGTGTTAGGGTTAGGGTTAGAATTAGGGTTAGTGTGAGGTTGAGGTTTAGGTGTAGGGTTAGGGTCAGGGTGAGGGGTAGGGTTAGGGTGAGGGTTAGGGTGGGGGTGACGGTAAGTCTAAAGTTGAGGGTTAGGCTGAGGATGAGGGTTATGGTAAGGGTGAGGGTTACGTTTAGGGTGATGTTTAGGGTTAGGGTTAGGGTGAGGGTGAGGGTTAGATTGAGGATTAGTGTTAGGTTTAGTGTGAGGTTTAGGGTGAGGATGAGTGTTAGTGTTAGGGTGAGGGCTAGGGTGAAGGTGAGGGTGAGGATTAGATTGAGGATTAGTGTGAGGGTTAGTGTGAGATTTTGGGTGAGGATGAGGTTTAGGGTTAGGGTTAGGTTTAGGATTAATGTTAGGGTTAGGCTTAAGGTGAGGGTTAAGGTGAGGGTGAGGTTTAGGGTTAGTGTTAGGATTAGGATTAGCATTATGGTTAGGGTGAGTGTGAGGGTTAGGCATAGGGTTAGGCTTAGGCTTAGTGTTAGGCTGAAGGTGAGGGTAAGTTTGAAGGTTAGGGTTAGGGTGAGAGTTTGGTTTCAGTTTAAGTTTAGGGTTAGGGTGAGGGTGAGGGTAAGGGTTAAATTGAGGGTGAGGGTTAGGGTTAGGTTGAGGGTTAGGGTTAGGGTTAGGGTTAGGTTGAGTGTTAGGTTTAGGGTTAGATTTAGGTTGAGGTTGAGGGTGAGGGTTAGGTTTAGTGTTAGGGTGAGGGTTAGGATGAGGGTTAGGGTTAGGATTAGGTTTAGGGTGAGGGTTAGGGTGAGGATGAGGTTTAGGTTTAGGGTTAGGGTGAGGTTTTGGGTTAGGTTTAGGGTTAGGGTTAGGGTGAGGGTGAGGATTAGGCTTAGACTTAGGGTTAAGGTGAGGCTGAGGGTGAAGTTTAGGATTAGGATTAGGATTAGGGTTTGGGTAAGTATTAGAGTGTGTGTGAGGGTTAAAGATAGGGTTAGGCTTAGGCTAAGCATTACACTGAGGGTGAGGGAGAGGGTGAGCTTTAGGGTTAGGCTGAGGGTTAGGGCTAGCTTTAGGGTTAGAATTAGGGTTCAGGTTAATTTTAGGGTTAGTGTGAGGGTTAGGGTGAGGGTTAGGATGAGGATTAGAGTTAAGATTTGGGTTAGGTTGAGGACTAGGGTGAGGGTGAGGTTTAGGGTTAGTGTTAGGGTGAGGTTTAGGTTTAGGGTTAGAGTGATGGTTAGGGTGAGGTTTAGGGTTACAGTAAGGGTGAGGGTTAGGGTGAGGGTGAGGGTTAGGATTAGGGGTAGGGTTAGGGTTATTGTTAGGGTTAGGGTTAGGGTTACGGTGAGGGCTAGGGTTAACGTTAGGGTTAGGCTTAGGCTGATGGTGAGGTTGGGGGTGGTGGTGAGGATTAGGATTAGGGTTAGGGTTAGGGTTATTGTGAGTGTTATGGTTAGGGATAAGTTTGCGGTGAGGGTGAGGCTGAGGGTGAGGGTTATGGTTATGGTTATTGTTAGGCTTAGTGTTATTGTTAGGGTTAGGGTTATAGTTACGGTGAGATTGAGGGTGAGGGTGAGGGTTAGGTTTAAGGTGAGGGTTAGGGTTTGGGTTAGGGTTAGAGTTAGTGTTAGTGTGAGGGTGAAGTTTAGGATTAGAATTAAGCTTAGGGTGAGGGTTAGGGTTGGTGTTAGGGTTAGCTTTAGAGTGAGAATTAGCGGGAGGGTTTGGGTAGGGTTAGGGTTAGGGATAGGATTAGGGATAGGTCGAGGGTGAGTTTGTGTGTTAGGGTTAGGTTTAGGTTTAGGTTTAAGGATATGCTGAGGTTGATGTTGAGGGTGACGGTTAGGGTTAAGTTGAGTGTTAGGGTTAGGGTTAGGGGGAGGGTTAGGATGAGGGTTAGGGTTAGGATTAGGGTTAAGGTAAGGGCTAGGGTGAGGGTGAGGTTTAGGGTTAGGTTTCGGTTGAGGTTTAGGGTTAGGGTTAGGGTTAGAGTTAGGGTGAGGGTGAATTTTAGGGTTACAGTTATGTTAAGGGTGAGGCTGAGGGTGAGGGTTAGGTTTAGGGTTAGTGTTAGTGTTAGGGTTAGGGTTAGTTGAGGGTTAGAGTGAGGGTGAGCTTTAGGGTTGGGGTTAGGATTAAGATTAGGTTTAGGGTTAGGGTGAGTCTGAGGGTTAGGGTTAGGTTTAGGGTTAGGATTAAGTTTAGGCTGAGAGTGAGGGTTAGGTTGAGGGTTAGGGTTAGGGTGAGAGTTAGGTTTAGGTTTATGGGGAGGTTTAGGATGAATGTTAGGGTTAAGATTAGTGTTAGGGTGAGGGCTAGGGTGAGGGTGAGGTTTAGTGTTAGGGATACGGTGAGGTTGAAGGTTAGGGTTAGGGTTAGGTTTAGGGTGAGCTTGAGGTTTAGGGTTATAGTTAGGGTAAGGTTGAGGCTGAGGGTGAGGGTTAGGTTTAGGGTTAGTGTTAGAGTTAGGGTTAAGGTGAGGGTTAGGATGAGGGTGAGGGTTAGGCTTAGGGTTAGGATTAAGATTAGGGTAAGTGTTAGGCTGAGTGTGAGGGTTAGAGTTAGGGTTAGGCTTAGGCTTAGGGTTAGGCTGAGAGTGAGGGTGAGTGTGAGGGTTAGGGTTAGGTTTAGGGTGAGAGTTAGGTTTCGATTAATTTTAGGGTTAGGTTGAGGGTTAGGGTTAGGATTAGTATTAGGGTGAGTGCTAGGGTGAGCGTGACGTTTAGGGTTAGGGTTAGGGTGAGGTTTAGAGTTAGGATTAGGGTTTGGGTTAGGGTTAGGATGAGGGTTAGGGTTACGGTGAGGGTGAGGGTTAGGGTTAGGTTGAGGGTTAGGGTTACGATTATGGTTAGGGTGATGGTGAGTGTTAGGATTAGGGTTAGGGTGAGGGCTAGGGTGAGGGTGTGTGTTAGAGTTAGTGTTAGGTTTAGGGTGGGGTTTAGGATTAGAGTGAGTGTTAGGGTTAGTGCGAGGGTTAGTGTTAGGTTTAGGGTTAGTGTTAGGATGAGTGTAAGTGTTAGGGTGAGGGTTAATGTTAGGGTGAGGATTATTGTTAGGGTAAGGGTTAGGGTTACGGTTACGGTTATTGTTAGGGTTAGGGTTAGGGTTACGATTACGGTGAGGGTGAGGGTTAGGTTTAAGTTTAGGGTGAGGTTTAGTGTTAGGGTTAGGGTTAGAGTTAGGGTTAGGGTGAGGGTGAGGTTTATGGTTAGAGTTAGGGTTAGGGTGATGGTTAGGGTTAGGGTTAGTGTTATTGTTAGGGTTAAGGTACGAGTTATGGTGAAGGTGAGGGTGCAGTTGAGGGTTAGGGTTAGGGTTAGGGTGGGGTTAAGGGTTAGGGTTAGGATTAGGGTGAGGGTGAGGTTTAGGGTTAGATATAGGGTTAGGGGGAGGCTTAGGGGGAGGGTTATTGTTAGGGTTAGTGTTAGGGATAGGGTGAGGGTGAGGGTTAGGTTTAGGGTTAGGGTTAGGGTTAGGGTTAGAATTATTGAGAGGGTGAGGGTTCAGGTGAGTGTGAGGGAAAGATTTAAGTTTAGGGTTAGGCTTAGGGTTAGGCTGACGGGAGGGTGATGGTGCGGGTTAGGGTTAGGGTGAGGGTTAGGGTTAGGGTTATGGGGAGGGTTAGGATGAGAGTTAGGTTTAGGATTAGGGTTAGGGTGATGGCTAGTGTGAGGGTGATTGTTAGGTTTAGGGTTAGGGTTAAGGTGAGGCTTAGGGTGAGGTTTAGGATTAGGGTTAGGATTAGGATTAGAGATTTTGGGTTACTGTTAGGGTTAAGGTTAGGGTGAGGGTTAGGTTGAGGTTTAGGGTTAGGATTAGTTTTAGGGTTAGGATTAGGGTTAGGGTTAGGTTTAGTGTTAAGGGTTAGGGTTAAGGTTAGCCTTAGGCTTAGGGTTAGGCTGAGGGTGCGGGTGGGGGTGAGGATTAGGGTTAGGGTGATGGTTAGGGTTAGGGTTAGGTTGAGGGTTAGCATTAGGATTAGGGTTAGGGTGAGGGCTAGGGTGAGGATGAGGGTTATTGTAAGGGTTACTCTTAGTCTTAGGGTTATGCTTAGCATGAGGTTGAGGGTGAGGGTTAGGGTTAGGGTGAGGGTTATGGTTAGGGTGAGGGTTAGGGTTATGGTTACGGTTATTGTTAGGGTTAGGGTTAGGGTTACGATTACAGTGAGGGTGAGGGTGAGGGTTAGGGTTAGGTTTAGGGTGAGGTTTAGTGTTAGGGTTAGGGTTAGAGTTAGGGTCAGGGTGAGAGTGAGGTTTAAGGGTAGGATTAGGGTCAGGGTGAGGGGTAGGGTTAGGGTGAGTTTTAGGGTGGGGGTGACGGTAAGGATAAAGGTGAGGGTTAGGCTGAATGTGAGGGTTATGGTAAGGGTGAGGGTTAGGTTTGGGGTGATGTTTCGGGTTAGGGTTAGGGTGAAGGTGAGGGTTAGATTGAGGATTAGTGTTAGGGTTAGTGTGAGGTTTAGGGTGATGATGAGGTTTAGGGTTAGGGTTAGTGTTAGGCTTAATGTTAGGGTTAGGCTTAAGGTGAGGGTTAGGTGAGGGTGAGGTTTAGGGTTAGTGTTAGGATTAGGATTAGGGTTATGGTGAGGGTTAGTGTGAGGTTTAGGGTTAAGGTTAGGGTTAGGCCTAGTTTTAGGCTGAAAGTGAGAGTGAGGGAGGAGGATTAGGGTTTGGGTGAGGGTTAGGGTTAGAGTTAGGGTGAGAGTTAAGGTTCGGGTTAAGTTTCGGGTTAGGGTGAGGGTTAGAGTAAGGGTTACAGTGAGGGTGAGGGTTGGGGTTAGCTTGAGGGTTAGGATTAGGGTTAGGGTGAGGGCTGTGGTGAGGGTGAGGTTTACGGTTAGGGTGAAGTTGAGGTTTATGTTTAGGTTTAAGGGTAAGGTTAGGGTAAGAGTGAGGGTGATATTTAGGGATAGAGTTAGGGTTAGGGTGAGGTTTAGGTTGAGGGTTAGGTTTAGGGTTAGTGTTAGATTAAGGTTTAGGTTTAGGGTTATGGTTAGGGTGAGGGTTAGCTTGAGGGTTAGGGTTACGGTGAGGGTGAGGGTTAGGGTTAGGGTGAGGGTTAGGTTTAGATTTAGGGTTAGGGTGAGGGGGAGTGTTAGGAATAGGGTTAGGGTGAGAGTTAGGCTTAGGTTTCGGTTGAGGGTGAGGGTGAGGGTTAGGGTTAAATTTAGGGTGAGGGTTAGGATGAGGATTAGGGTTAGGATTAGGGTTAGGGTGAGGGTGAGTGTTAGGGTTAGTGTTGGGGTGAGGTTTAGGGTTAGGGTTAGGGTGAGGGTTAGGATGAGGGTTAGAGTTATGGTGAGTGTGAGTTTTAGGGTTAGGGTTAGGGTTAGGGTTAGGATTAGTGTTACGGTGAGGGTGAGGGTTATTGTTAGGGTTAGGCTTAGGGTTAAGGTTAAGGTGAGGGTGAGGGTTAGGTTTAGGGTCAATTTGAGGTTTAGTGTTAGGGTTAGGGTTAGAGTTATGGTTAGTGTTCGGGTGAGGTTTAGGATTAAAGTTAGGGTAAGTGTGAGGCTTAGATTGAGGTTTATGTTTAGGGTTAGTGTTAGAGTTAGGTTTAGGGTGAGGGTTAGGGTGAGGGTGAGGCTTAGGCTTAGGTTTAGGTTTAAGATTAGGGTAAGGGTTATGGTGAGTGTGAGAGTTAAGTTTAGGATTAGGCTTAGGGTTAGGCTGAGAGTGAGGGTGAGGGTGAATGTTAGGGTTTTGGTGAGGGTTAGGGTTAGTGTTAGCGTGAGAGTTAGGGTTTGCTTAAGTTTAGGGTTAGGGTGAGGGTTATGGTTAAAATTAGGATTAGGGTGAGGGTTAGGGTTAGGGTTTGGGTGAGGGTGAGTGTTAGGGTTAGGCTTAGGGTGTGGTTTAGTATTAGGGTGAGGGTTAGGGTTAGTGTGAGTGTTAGGGTTAGGGTTAGGGTTAGGGTTTGGGTTAAGGTTAGGGTTAGGGTTAGGGTTAGGTTTAGTTTTAGGGTTAGATTTAGGGTAGGATTAAGGTTAGGGTTAGAGTTATTTTTAGTTTTAGGTTTAGGATGAGGTTTAGGTTTAGGGTTAGGGTTAGAGTTAGGGTTTGGATGAGGGTGAAGTTTAGGTTTAGAGTTAGAGTTAGTGTTAAGTTTAGGGTTAGGCCGAAGCTTAGGGTTAGGGTTAGGGTTAGACTTTGGCTTAGGCATTGGCCCAGCATGTGGGTGAGCGATAGGTTTAGGTTTAGGGTGAGGGTTAAGGTTAGGGTTAGGCTGAGGGTTAGGATGAGATTTACGGTTAGGAATAGGGTTAGGGTAGGGGCTAGGTTGAGGGTTAGGGTAAGGGTTAAGGTTAGGGATAGGGTTAGGTTTAGGATAAGGTTTAGGATGAGGGTGAGTGTGAGGATTAGGGTTAGGGTTAGGCTTAGGGTTAGGGTGAGGATTAGGGTTAGGGTGAGGTTTAGGGTTAGGGTTTGGTTAGGGTGAGGGTGAGGCTGAGGATTAGTTTTAGGTTTCGGGATAGGTTTAGGGTTAGGGTTAGTGTTAGTGTAAGGGTTAGGCTTACAATGAGGTTTAGGGTTATGGATAGGGTTATGGTTAGGTTTAGGGTTAGTGTTATTGTTAGGGTTAGAGTTACGGTGAAGTTGAGGGTGAGGGTGAAGGTTAGGGTTAGTGTGAGGTTTAGGGTTAGGGTTAACGTTAGGGTGAGGGTGAGGGTGAGGTTTAGGTTTAGAGTTAGGGTTAGGTTTTGGGTTAGGGTGAGGATTAGATTGAGGATTAGGGTTATGGTTAGTGTGAGGTTTAGGTTGAGGATGAGGGTTAGGGTTAGGGTGAGGGTTAGGGTTAGAATTAGTGTTAGGGTGAGGGCTTGGGTGAGGGTGAGTGTTAGGGTTAGGTTTAGGGTGTGGTTTAGTATTAGGGTGAGGGTCAGGGTGAGTGTTAGGATGAGGGTTAGGTTTATTGTAAGGGTGACGTTTAGCATTAGGGTGAGGGTTGGGTTAGGATTAGGGTTAGGGTCAGGGTGAGGGTGAGTGTGAGGATTAGGGTAGGGTTAGGGTTAGGGTTAGGTTTAGGCTTAGGATTAGTTTTATTGTTTGGGTTAGGGTTAGAGTTACAGTGAGGGTGAGGGTTAGGCTTAGGCTTAGGCTTATGCTTAGGGATAGGCTGAGCTTGAGGTTGAGGGTGAGGGCTAGGTTTAGGGGGATGGTTAGGTTTATGGTTAGGGTGAGGTTTAGGATGAAGTTTAGGGTTAGCGTGAGGTTTAGGGTGAGGAAGATGCTAAGGGTAAAGGTATGGTTTAAGCTGAGGGTGAAGGTTAAGATAAGGGTGAGGGTTAAAGTTCAGTTTAGGGTTATGGTAAGGGTTAGGGTTAGAGGTAGGGTGAGTGTTAGATTGAGGATTACGGTTAGGGTCAGTGTGAAGTTTAGTGTGAGGATGAGGGTTAGGTTTAGGGTGAGGGTGAGGGTTAGGATAAGGTTTAGGGTTAGGGTGAGATTTAGGGTGAGGAAGATGCTAAGTGTAAAGTATGGTTTAGGCTGAGGGTGAAGGTTAAGATAAGGGTGAGGGTTAAAGTTCAGTTTAGGGTTAGGGTAAGGGTTAGGGTTAGAGGTAGGGTGAGGGTTAGATTGAGGATTAGGGTTACGGTCAGTGTGAGGTTTAGTGTGAGGATGAGGGTTAGGTTTATTGTGAGGGTGAGGGTTAGAATCAGGGTTAGGGTGAGGGCTACGGTGAGGGTGAGGGTTTGGGTTAGGGTTTGGGTGAGGTTTAGGATTAGGTTGAGGGTTAGGTTTAGTGTGAGGGTTAGTGTTAGGGTTAGGGTTAGTGTTAGAGTGAGGGTAAGTGTTATGGTGAGGGTTAGCCTTAGGGTGAGGGTTATGGTTAGGGTGAGGAAAAGGGATAGGGTTAGGGTTATTTTTAGGGTTAGGGTTAGGGTTACGGTTACGGTGAGGGTGAGGGTGAGGGTTAGGTTTAGGCTTAGGCTTAGGGTGAGGTTTAGTGTTAGGGTTAGGCATAGAGTTAGGGTTAGGGTGAGGCTGAGGGTGAGGGTTAGGGTTAGGGTTAATGTTAGAGTTAGGGATAGGGTGAGGTTTAGTTTTAGGGTTAAGTTAGGATTAGGATTAGGGTTAGGGTGAGGGTTAGTGTGAGGGTTATGGTTATGTTAGGTTTAGGCTTAGGGTTAGGGTGAGGATTAGGTTTAGGGTTTGGGTTAGGGTGAGGGTGATGCTGAGGATTAGGGTTAGGTTTAGGTTTAGGTTTAGGGTTAGGGTTAGCGTTAGGGATACGGTTAGGTTTACGGTGAGGGTTAGGGTTAGTGTTAGGGACAGGGTTAGGCTTAGGGTTAGGTTGAGTGTGAGGGTGTGGTTGAGGATTAGGGTGGGGGTTAGGGTTAGGGTTAGGGGAGGGTTAGGATGAGCATTACGGTAAGGATTAGGGTTAGGTTGAGGGCTAGGATGAGCGTGAGATTTAGGGTTAGGCTTAGGGTTAGAGTTAGGGTGAGGGTGAGGTTTAGGGTTAGAGTTAGGGTTAGGGTGAGGCTGAGGATGAGGGTTAGGTTTAGTGTTAGAGTTAGGGTTAGGGTGAGTGTTAGGGTGAGGGTGAGGGTTAGGGTTAGGGTTGGGCTTAAGCTTAGGGTTAAGCTGAGGGTGCGTGTGATGGTGAAGGTTAGGGTCAGGGTGAGGGAAAGTGTTAGGGTTACAGTGAGCGTGAGGGCTAGAGTTAGGTTGAGGGTTAGGGTGAGGGTAAGGGTTAGAGTTAGTGTGAGTGTTAGGGTTAGGGTTCGGCTTAGGGTTATACTGAGGGAGAGGGTGAGCGTGAGGGAGAGGGTTAGGGTGAGGTTTAGGTTTAGAGTTAGGGTTAGGGTGAGGGTTAGGTTTAGGGGTAGGGTGAGGGTGTGGGTTAGATTGAGGATTAATGTTAGAGTTATTGTGAGGTTTAGGGTGAGGATGAGGGTTAGGTTTATAGGTTTATTGTGAGTGTTAGGTTGAGGGTGAGGGTTAGGGTTAGGGTTAGGGTGAGGATTAGGTTTAGGGTGATGGTTAGGGATAGTGTGAGTGTTAGTGCTAGGGTTATTGTTAGTGTTAGGGTGAGGATAAGTGTTAGGGTGAGGGTTAGTGTTAGGGTGGGGGTTATGGTAAGGGTGAGGGTTAGGTGTAGATTTAGGGTTACTGTTAGGGTTAAGGCTACGGTTACGGTGAGTGTGAGGGTGAGGGTTAAGTTTAGTTTTAGGAAGAGTTTTAGGTTTAGGGTTTGAGTTAGATTTAGGTTTAGGGTGAGGGCTAGGTTATGGCTTAGGGTGAGGGTTATTGTTAGGGATAGGGTTAGGTTTCGGATTTAGTTTACGGTGACGGTGAGTGTGAGGGTTAGGTTTGGGTTAGGGTTAGGGATAGGGTTAGGATTATTGTTAGTGTTATGGTTAGGGTTACGTTTACGGTGTGGGTGAGGCTGAGAGTGAGGTTTATGGTTAGGGTTAGGGTTAGAGTTAGTGTTATTGTTAGGTTTAGCGTTAGAGTTACTTTGAAGTTTTAGGTGAGGGTGAGGGTTAGGGTTAGGGTGAGGTTTAGGGTGAGGTTTAGGGTTAGGATTAGAGTTAGTGTGAGGGGGAGGATTAGTGTTAGAGGTAGGGTTAGGGGGACAGTTAGGATGAGGTTCAGGGTTAGGGTTAGGGTTCGGTTTAGGGTGAGGAGGAGGTTTAGGTTGAGGTTTAGGGATAGGGTTAGGTTTAGTATTAGGGTTAGGGAGAGGTTGAATGTGAGGGTTAGCGTGAGGGTTAGGTTTAGGCTTAGGGTTAGGCTGAGGGTGAGGGAAATTTTGAGGGTTAGGGTTAGGGCCAGGTTTAGGGTTATGGGGAGGGTTTGGATGAGCGTTAGGGTTAGGATTAGGTTTAGGGTGAGGGCTAGGGTTAGGATTAGGGTTAGGGTGAGGGCTAGGGTGAGGGTGAGTTTTAGGGTTAGGGTTAGGGTGAGGTTTAGCGTTAGGTTTAGGGTTAGGGTTAGGGTGAGGCTGAGGTTTAGGGTTAGAGTTAGGGTTAGTGTTAGAGTTAGGGTTAGGGTGAGGTTTAGGGTGTGGGTGAGGGTTAGCCTTAGTGAAAGCATTAGGATTAGGGTAAGGGTTAGTGTGTGTGTGAGGGTTAGGTTTAGGATGACGTTTAGGGTCAGGGTTAGGTTTAGAGTTAGGTTTAGGGTGAGGGTGAGGTTTAGGGTTAGAGTTAGGTTTAGGGTTAGGGTTAGGGTTTGGCTTAGGGTTAGGCTGAGGGTCGAGGTGAGGATTAGAGTTAGTGTTACCGTTAGGGTTATTGTTAGTGTTATGGTCAGAGTTAAGTTTGCGGTGAGGGTTAGGCTGAGGGTGAGGGTTATGTTTAGGGTTAGGGTTAGGGTTAGGGTTATGTTATTTTTAGGTTTAGAGTTAGAGTTACTTTGAGGTTTTGGGTGAGGGTGAGGGTTAGGGTTAGGGTAAGGTTTAGGTTTCAGGTTAGGGTTAGGGTGAGGGTGAGGTTTAGGGTTAGAGTTAGGGTTAGGGGGAAGGTTAGGGTGAGTTTCAGGGTTAGGGTTAGTGTTAGTTTTAAGGTGAGGGTGAGGTTTAGGTTGAGGTTTAGGGATAGGGTTACGTTTAGGATTAGGGTTAGGTTGAGGGTGATTGTGAGGGTTAGGGTGAGGTTTAGGTTTAGGTTTAGGTTTGGGCTGAGGGTGAGTGTGAGTTCGAGGTTTAGGGTTAGTGTGAGGGCTAGTGTTAGGGTTATGTGGAGGGTTTGGATGATTGTTAGGGTTAGGATTAGGGTTAGGATCAGGACTAGGGTGAGGGTGAGTTTTAGGGTTAGGGTTAGGGTGAGGTTTAGCGTTAGGTTTAGGGTTAGGGTTAGGGTGAGGTTGAGGTTTAGGGTTAGGGTGAGGCTGAGGGTGAGGGTTAGGGTTAGGGTTAGTGTTAGAGTTAGGGTTAGGGTGAGGTTTAGCGTTATGTTTAGGGTTAGGGTTAGGGTGAGGTTGAGGTTTAGGGTTAGGGTGAGGATGAGGGTGAGAGTTAGGGTTAGGGTTAGTGTTAGAGTTAGGGTTAGGGTGAGGTTTAGGTGTAGAGTTAAGGTTAGGGTGAGGGTTAGGGTGAGGTTTAGGGTTAGGGTGAGGGTTAGGTTTAGGGGTAGGGTGAGGGTGAGGGTTAGATTGAGGATTAGTGTTATGGTTATTGTGAGGTTTAGGGTGAGTATGACGGTTAGGTTTAGGGTGAGGGTTAGGTTGAGGGTGAGAGATAGGGTTAGGGTTAGGGTGAGGATAAGGTTTAGAGTGATGGTTAGGGATAGTGTGAGGGTTAGTCTTAGGGTTAGAGTTAGTGTTAGGGTGAGGTTAAGTGTTAGGTTGAGGGTTAGGGTTAGGGTGAGGCTTATGGTAACTGTGAGGAATAGGGCTAGAGTTAGGGTTACTGTTAGGGTTAGGGCTACGGTTACGGTGAGGGTGAGGGTGAGGCTTATGTTTAGCTTTAGGATGTGGTTTAGGTTTAGGGTTAGGGTTAGATTTAGGATTTTGGTGTGGGCTAGGTTGAGGCTTAGGGTGAGGGTTAGGGTTAGGGATAAGTTTAGGTTTAGTATTAGGTTTAGGGTGAGGGTGAGTGTGATGGTTAGGGTTAGGCTTAGGGTTAGGCTGGGGGTTAGGGTTAGGGTTTGAGTTAGGGTAAGGGTGAGGCTGAGGATTAGGGTTAGGTTTAGGGTTAGGGTGAGGGTTAGGGTGAGGGTGAGGTTTAGGCTTAGGGTTAGGATTAGGATTAGGGTAAGGTTTAGGGTGAGTGTGAGTGTTAGGGTTAAGCTTAGGCTTAGGTTTAAGCTGAGGGTGAGGGTGAGGGTGAGGGTTAGGGTTAGGGTGAGGGTAAGGCTTAGAGTTAGTGTGAGGGTTAGGATTAGGGTTAGGGTTAGGCTTAGGGTTACAGTGATGGAGAGGGTGTGCCTGAGGGTTAGGGTTAGGGTGAGGTTTATGCGTAGAGTTAGGGTTAGGGTGAGGGTTAGGGTGAGGGTTAGGGTTAAGGTGAGGGTTAGGTTTAGGGGTAGGGTGAGGGTGAGGGTTAGATTGAGGATTAGTCTTAGGGTTATTTTGAGGTTTAGGGTGAGGATGAGGGTTAGGTTTAGGGTGAGGGTTAGGTTGAGGGTGAGGATTAGTGTTAGGGTTAGTTTGAGGATTACGGTTAGGGTGATGGTTAGGGATAGTGTGAAGGTTAGTGTTAGGGTTAGAGTTAGTGTTAGGGTGAGGGTAAGTGTTAGGGTGAGCGTTAGGGTTAGGGTGAGGGTTATGGTAAGGGTGAGGGTTAGGGCTAGGGTTAGGGTTACTGTTAGGGTTAAGGCTACGGTTTTGGTGAGGGTGAGTGTGAGGGTTAGGTTTATGGTTAGGATGAGGTTTAGGTTTAGTGTTAGGTTTAGATTTAGGGTTAGGGTGAGGGCTAGGTTGAGGCTTAGGGTGAGGGTTAGGGTTAGGGTTTGGGTTAGGTTTAGGATTAGGTTTAGGGTGAGGGTGAGTGTGAGGGTTAGTTTTAGGTTTAGGGTTAGGCTTAGGGTTAGTGTGTGGGTTAGGGTTAGGGTGAGGTTGAGGCTGAGGATTAGGGTTAGGTTTAGGGTTAAGGTTTGGGATAGGTTTAGGGTTAGGGTTAGGTTTAAGGTTAGGGTTACAGTGAGGGTTAGCTTTAGGGTTAGGGTTACGGTTTGGCTTAGGATTAGGCTGAGGGTGAGGGTGGGGGTGAGGATTAGGGTTAGTGTTACGGTTAGGGTTATTGTTAGTGTTATGGTTAGGGTTAAGTTTTCGGTGAGGGTGAGGGTTATGGTTAGGATTAGGTTTAGGGTTAGTGTTATTTTTAGGGTTAGGGTTAGAGTTACTTTGAGGTTTTGGGTGAGTGTGAGTTTTAGGGTTAGGGTGAGGTTTAGGGTGAGGTTTAGGGTTAGGGTTAGGATTAGGGTGAGGGTGAGGTTTAGGGTTAGAGTTAGGGTTAGGGGGAGGGTTAGGGTGAGGTTCAGGTTTAGGGTTATTGTTAGGTTTAGGGTGAGGCTGAGGTTTAGGTTGAGGTTTAGGGATAGGGTTAGGTTTAGGATTAGGGTTAGGGTGAGGTTGAGTGTGAGGGTTAGGGTGTGGGTTAGGTTTAGGCTTAGGGTTAGGCTGAGGATGAGGGAGACTTTGAGGGTTAGGGATAGGGTTAGGGATAGGGTAGGTTTAGGGTTATTGGGAGGGTTTGGATGAGCGTTAGGGTTAGGATTAGGGTTAGTGTGAGGGCTAGTGTGAGGGTGAGTTTTAGGATTAGGCTTAGGGTGAGGTTTGGCGTTAGGTTTAATGTTAGGGTTAGGGTGAGGTTTAGGTTTAGGGTTAGAGTTAGGGTTAGGGTGAGGCTGAGGGTGAGGATTAGGGTTAGGGTTAGTGTTAGAGTTAGGGTTAGGGTGTGGGTGAGTGTTGAGCTTAGTGAACGGATTAGGATTAGGGTAAGGGTTAGGGTGTGTGTGAGGGTTAAGGTTAGGATGAGGTTTAGGTTCACTGTTAGGTTTAGAGTTAGGGTTAGGGTAAGGGTGAGGTTTAGGGTTAGAGTTAAGTTTAGTGTTAGGGTAAGGGTTAGGGTGAGGGTTAGGGTTAGGTTTAGGCTTAGGTTTAGGTTTAGGAGTAGGCTTTGGCTGAGCATGAGGGAGAGGGTTAGGTTTAGGGTTAGGGTGAGGGTTAGGTTTAGGGTTAGGGTGAGGGTAAGGATAAGGTTTAGGTTTAGGATTAGGGTTAGGGTGAGGGCTAGGTTGAGGCTGACTGTGAGGGTTGGGGTTAGGGATAGGGTTAGGTTTATGTTTAGGGTTAGGGTGAGGGTGAGTGTGAGGGTTAGGGTTAGGGTTAGGCTTAGGGTTAGGGTGAGGGTTAGGGTTAGGTTTTGGTTTAGGGTGAGGTTGAGCCTGAGGATTAGGGTTAGGTTTAAGGTTAGGGTTAGGGTTAGTTTTAGAGTTACAGTGAGGGTTATGGTTATGGTTAGGTTTAGGCTTAGGTTTAGGGTTAGGTTGGGGGTTAGGGTTAGGTTTTGGTTTAGGGTGAGAGTGAGGCTGAGGATTAGATTTAGGTTTAGGGTTTGGCTTAGGTTTAGGTTTAGGATTAGGTTTCGGGTTAGGGTTATGGTGAATGTTAGTTTTAGAGTTACGGTTAGGGTTTGGCTTAGGGTTAGGCTGAGGGTGAGGGTGGGGGTGAGGATTAAGGTTAATGTTAGGGTTAGGGTTATTTTTAGTATTATGGTTAGAGTTAAGTTTGTGGTGAGGATGAGGCTGAGGGTGAGGGTTATGGTTATGGTTAGGGTTAGTGTTATTGTTAGGTTTAGAGTTAGAGTTACTTTGAGGTTTTGGGTGAGGGTGAGGGTTAGGGTTAGGGATAGGTTTAGGTATAGGATTAGGGGTAGGGAGAGGGTGAGTGTATGGGTTAGGTTTAGGGTTAGGGTCAGGATTAGGGTTAGGGTGAGGGTTCGGTTTAGTGTTTGGGGTAGGGTGAGGATGAGGCTGAGGCTTAGGGTTAGGTTTAGTGTTAGGGTTAGGGTTAGGGTTAGAGTTACAGTGAGGGTTATGGTTAGGGTTAGGGTTAGGGTTAGGGTTAGGGTTAGGGTGAGAGTGGGTGTGTGTATTAGGGTTAGGGTTAGGAGTAGGGTTATTGTTTGTGGTATGGTTAGAGTTAAGTTAGTGGTGAGGGTTAGGCTGAGGTTGCGGTTTATGGTTATGGTTAGGGTTGGGGTTAGTGTTATTGTTATAGTTAGGGTTAGAGTTACGGTGAGGTTGAGGATGGGGGTGAGGGTTATGGTTAGGTTGAGGTTTAGGGAGAGGTTTAGCGTTATGGTTAGGGTTAGGGTGAGGGTCAGTATGACGTTTAGGGTTAGAGTTAGCGTTAAGGGGAAGGTTAGGATGAGGATTAGGGTTAGGATTAGTGTTAGGGTTAGGGTGAGTGTGAAGTTTAGGTTGAGGTTTAGGGATAGGGCTAGGTTTAGGATTAGGGTTAGGGTGAGGGTGAGTGTGGGGGTGAGCATTAGGGTTAGGGTGATGGTTGAGTTAGGGTTAGTGTTATTGTTAGGGTTAGGGTTAGATTTACGGTGAGGGTGAGGGTGCGGATGAGGGTTAAGTTTAGGGTTATAATGGGGTTTAGTGTTAGGGTTAGGGTTAGAGTGAGGGTGAGGTTTAGGGTTAGATATACGGATAGGGGGAGGGTAGGGTGAGGGTGAGTGTGATGGTTAGGGTTAGGGTTACGTTTAGGTTTGGGGTTATGCTGAGGTTTAGGGTTAGTGTGAGAGTTAGGATTCGGATTAAGTTTATGGTTAGGGTGAGTGATAGGGTTAGGGTTAGGGGGAGGGTGAGAGTTAAGCTTAGGGTTAGGGTTAGGTTGAGGGTGAAGTTTAGGGTTAGAGTTAGGGTTATGGAGAGGTTAAGGGTTAGGGTTAGTGTTAGGTTTAGGGTGAGGGTGAGGTTTAGGTTGAGGTTTAGTGATAGGGTTAGGTTTAGGATTAGGGTTACTGTTAGGGTGAATGTGAGGGTTAGGGTGAAGGTTAGAGTTAGGCTGAGATTGAGGTTGAGGGTGAGGGTTAGGTTTAGGTTGAGAGCTAGGGTTAGGGTTATGGGGAGGTTTTGGATGAGCTTTAAGGTTAGGATTAGGTTTAGGGTGAGGGCTAGGTTGAGGGTGAGGTTTAGGGTTAGGTTTAAGGTGAGGGTTAGGATGAGGTTTAGGATTAGGATTAGGGTTAGGATTAGGGCTAGGGTGAGGGTTAGGGTGAGGGTTAGGTTTAGGGTTAGGGTTAGGGTTAGTATTAGGGTTAGGGTGAGGGTGAGTGTGAGGCTTAGGGTGAGGATTAGGCTTAAGGTTAGGGTGAGGGTTAAGTTTAGGGATTGGGCAAAGGTGAGTGTGAGGATGAGGATTAGGGTGAGGTTTAGGGTTAGGGTTAGGGTTAGGTTTAAGTTTAGGTTTAGGATTAGGGTTAGGCTGAGAGTGAGTGTAAGGGTTAGGTTGAGGGTTAGGCTTAGGCTTATGGTTAGGCTGAAGGTGAGGGTGGGGGTGAGGATTAGGGGTAGGGTGATGGTTCCGTTTAGGGTTAGTGTTACTTTTATCGTTAGGTTTAGAGTTACAGTGAGGGTGAGGGTGCGGGTGAGGGTTAGGGTTAGGGTGAGGTTTAGGGTTTGGGTTAGGGTTAGAGTTAGGTTTAGGGTGAAGGTGAGGTTTAGGGTTAAAATAACGGTTCGGGTGAGGGTTAGGTTGAGGTTTGGGGTTAGTGTTAGTGTTAAGATTAGGTTTACGCTGAGAGTTAGGGGGAGGGTTAGGGTTAGGATTAGAGTTAGGGTGAGGGTGAGTGTGTGTGTTAGGGTTAGGTTTAGTGTTAGGCTTAGGGTTAGGCTGAGGGTGAGGTTGAGGGTGAGGGTTAGGATTAGGGTGAGGGTTAGGGTTCGGGTTAAGTTTAGTTTTAGAGTGAGGGTTAGGGTAAGGGTTATGGTGAGGGTGAGGGTTAGGGTTAGGTTGACGGTTAGGTTTAGGTTTAGGGTTAGGGTGAGGATGAGTGTTAGGCTTATGGTGAGGGTTAGGATGAGGCTTAGTTTTAGGATTAGGGTTATGGTGAGGGCTATTGTGAGGGTGAGGTTTAGGGTTAGCGTTAGGGGTAAGGTGAGGATGAGTGTGAGGTTTAGGGTTAGGGTTAGGGTTAGGGTGAGGCTGAGGTTGAAGTTTAGGTTTAGGGTTAGTGTTACATTTATGGTTAGGGTGATGGTAAGGGTAAACCTTTGAGTTAAGCTGAGGGTGATGTTTTCGGTAAGGTTGAGGGTTAGGGTTCGGGTGAGGGTTAGTGTTAGGGTTAGTGTGATGGTGAGGGTTAGATTGAGGATTTGTGTTAGGGTTAGTGTGAGGTTTAGGGTGAGGATGAGGGTTAGGGTTAGGGTTAGGGTAAGGGTGAGGATGAGGTTTAGGATTAGACATAGGGTTAGGGTGAGGGTTAGGGTGAGGGTTAGGTTTATGGTTAGTGTTAGGATTAGGTTGAGGGTGAGGATTAGGTTGAGGTTTAGGGTTAGGGTTAGGGTTAGGGTTAGTGTGAGGGATAGTGTTAGGGTTAGTCTTAGTTTTAGGGGGATGGTAATTGTTAGGGTAAGGGTATGGGTTAGGCTGAGGGTTATGGTTAGGATGACGGTTAGGATTAGGGTTAGGGTTACTGTTAGGGTTAAGTTTAGGGTCATGGTTGTGGTGAGGGTGAGGGTGAGGGTTAGGGTTAGGGTGAGGTTTAGGGTTTGGATTAGGGTTAGAGTGAGGGTGAGGTTTAGGGTTAGTGTTAGGGGTAGGGTGAGGTTCAGGTTGAGGGTTAGGGTTAGGGTTAGGTTTAGGTGAGAATTAGGGAGAGGGTTAGGATTAGGGTTAGGTTTAGGGATAGGGTTAGGGTTAGGGTGAGGGTGACAGTGGGGTTGAGTATTAGGGTTAGGGTGATGGTTTGGTTTAGGGTTAGTGTTATTCTTAGGGTTAGGGTTAGAGTTATGGTGAGGGTGAGGGTGTGGGTGAGGGTTAGGTTTAGGGTTAGGGTGGGGTTTAGGGTTAGTGTTAGGTTTAGGGTGAGGGTGAGGTTTAAGGTTAAATATAGGGTTAGGGGAATGGTTAGGGTGAGGGTTAGGGTTAGGGTAAATGTTAGGGTTAGGCTTAGGGTGAGGGTTAGATTGAGGATTAGGTTTAGGGTTACTGTGAGTTTTAGGGTGAGGTTTAGGGTTAGGTTTAGGTTTAGAGTTAGGGTGAGGATTAGGTTTAGGGTTAGAGTTAGGGTAAAGTGGAGGGTTAGGGTGAGGTTTAGGGTTAGTGTTAGTGTTAGGTTTACGGTGAGGGTGAGGGTTAGGTTGAGGTTTAGGAATAAGGTTAGGTTTAGGATTAGGGTTAGGGTGAGGGCTAGGGTGAGGGTGAGGTTTAGCTTAGGGTTAGGGTGAGGTTTAATGTTAGGGTTAGTGTTAGGGTGAGGGTGAGATTTAGAGGTAGCTTCAACTTTAGGCTGAGGTTGAGGGTTAGGGTTAGTGTTAGTGTTAGAGTTAGGGTTAGGTTGAGGGTTAGGTTGAGGTTGAGGTTTAGGCTTAGGGTTACTATTAGGATTAGGGTAAGGTTTAGGGTGAGTTTTACAGTTACGGTTAGGGTTAGGCTTAGCCTTAGGGTTAGGCTGAGGGTGAGGGTGAGGGTAAGGGTTAGAGTTAGGGTTCGGGTTAGGGTTAGGGTTTGGGTGAGAATTAGGGTTCGGTTAAGTTCAGAGTTAGGGTGAGGGTTAGGGTTAGGTTGAGGTTTAGGGTTAGGGTTCGAGTGATGGTTAGGGTTAGGGTTGGTGTGCGGGCTAGGATGAGGATTAGGGTTACGATTAGGGTAAGTGTGAGGTCTAGGATGAGGGTGAGGGTTAGGGTTAGTGTTAGGTTAAGGTTTAGGGTTAGGGTTATGGTTAGGTTGAGGATTAGGGTTACAGTGAGGGTGAGGGTTAGGGTTAGGGTGAGGGTTAGGATTAGGGTGAGGGTTAGGGTTAGGATTAGGTTTAAGGTGAGGGTGAGTGTTAGGATTAGTGTTAGGGTTATGGTTAGGTTTAGGGTTAGGATTAGTGTTATTGTTAGGGTTAGGGTTAGAGTTATCGTGATGGTTAAGTTGAGGGTGAGGGTGAGGATTAGGGTTAGCTTTAGGGTGAGGTTTAGGGTTATAGATAGGATTAGGTTTAGGGTGAGGGTGAAGTTTAGCGTTAGATTTAGGGTTAGTTGGAGGGTTAAGTTGAGGGTTAGTGTTAGTGTTAGGGTTAGGGTTAAGGGTAGGTTGAAGGTTAGGTTGAGGTTTAGGGTTATGGTTAGGGTTAGGGTTAGGATTAGGATTAGGTTGAGTGTGAGTGTGAGGGTTAGGGTTAATCTTAGGCTTAGGCTTAAGGTTAGGCTGAGGGTCAGGGTGGGGTTGAGGATTAGGCTTATGGTGATGGTTAGGGTTAGGGTTAGTGTGAGGGTTAGGATGAGGGTTAGGGTTAGGATTAGGTTTCAGGTGAAGGCTAGGGTGAGTGTGAGGGATAGGGTAAGGTTTAGGCTTAGGCTGAGCGTGAGGGTTAGGGTTAGGGTTAGTGTTAGGTTGATGGTTAGGTTTACTCTTAGGGTGAGGGTTAGGATGGGACTTAGGGTTAGGGTGAGGGTTAGGGTGAGGATGATGGTAATGGTAAATGTGAGGTTTAGGCTGAGGGTGAGGTTTAAGATAAGGGTGAAGTTTAGTTTTAGGTTTAGGGTTAGGATAAGGGTTAGGGTGAGCTTTAGATTGAGGATTAGGTTTAAGGTTAGTGTGAGCTTTAGGGTGAGGATGAGGGTTAGGTTTAGGGTGAGAGTGAGGGTTAGAATTAGGGTTAGGGTGAGTGCTAGGGTGAGGGTGAGGGTTAGGTTTAGGGTTAGGGTTAGGGTGAGGTTTAGAATTAGGGTGAGGTTTAAGGTTAGAGTGAGGGTTATTGTTAGGTTTAGGGTTAATTTAAGGGTGAGGATAAGTGTTAAGGTGAGGTTTAGGGTTCGGATGATGGTTATGTTTATGGTGAAGGTTAGGCTTAGGTTTAGGTTTATTGTTAGGGTTAGGGTTACTGTTACGGTTACGGTGAGAGTGTGAGTGAGGGTTAGGGTTAGGCTTAGGGTGAGGTTTAGTGTTAGGGTTAGAGTTAGTGTTAGCATGAGGGTGAGGTTTAGGTGTAGAGCTAGGGTTAAGGTGAGGGTTAGGGTTAGGGTTATGGTTAGTGTGCGGGTTAGGGTCGGGGTGACGTTAACGGTAAAGTTGAGGGTTAGGCTGAGGGTGAGGGTTACGGTAAGAGTGAGGGTTAGGGTTAGGGTGAGAGTTAGTGTTAGGGTTAGGGTGAGGGTTAGTGTTAGGGTTAGGGTGAGGGTGAGGGTTAGATTGAGGATTAGTATTAGGGTTAGTGTGAGGTTTAGGGTGAGGATGAGGGTTAGGGTTACGGTGAGCCTTAGTGTTATTGTTAGGTTTAGTGTTAATGTGAGGGTAAGTGTTAGGGTGAGGGTTAGGGTAAGGGCGAGTGTAATGGTTAGTGTGAGGGTTAGGGTTAGATTTAGGGATAGGGTGAGTGTGATATTTACGGTTAGAGTTAGAGTTAGTGTTAGGGTTAGGGTTAGGGTGAGGGTTAGGTATAGGGTTAGGGTTAGGCTTAGGCTTAGGCCGAGCATGAGCGTGAGGTTTAGAGTTAGGGTTAGGGTGAGGGTTAGGGTTAGGTTGAGGGTTAGGATGAGGTTTAGGGTTAGGATTAGGGTTGGGTGAGGCTAGGGTGAGGGTTAGGGTGAGTGTTAGGGTTAGGAAATGGGTTAGGTTTAGGATTAGGGTTAGGGTGAGGGTGATTGTTAGGGTTAGGGTTAGGGTTAGGGTTAGCCTGAGAGTTAGGGTGAGGGTTAGGGTGTGGGTTAGGATTAGGGTTTGGGTTAAGGTGAGGGTGAGGCTGAGCATTAGGCTTACTTTTAGGGTTAGGGTTAGGCTTAGGTTGAGGTTTTAGGTTAAATATAGTGTTAGGGCGACGGTTTGGGTAAGGGTTAGGCATAGGGTTAGTATTACGGTTAAGGTGAGGGTGAGGGTTAGGTTGAGGTTTAGGGTTAGGGTTAAGTTTAGGGTTAGTTTGAGGGCTAGTGTTAATGTAGGGTTAGTGTTAGGGTGAGGGTAAGTGTTAGGGTGAGGGTTAGAGTTAATGTGAGGGTTGGGTGAGGGTGAGGTTTAGTGATAGAGTTAGGTTTAGGGTGAGGTTTAGGTTGAGGTTTAGGGTTAGGGTGTTAGGGTTAGGGTTAGGGTGAGAATTAGGGGGATTGTTAGGGTTAGGGTTAGGGTTAGCGTTAGCGTTAGGGTGTGGTTGAGGTTTAGTGTTAGAATTAGGGTTAGGATGAGGCTGAGGGTGAGGGTTAGTTTTAGGGTTAGGGTTAGGGCGAGGGTTAGGGTGAGGGTTAGGGTGAGGGTTAGTGTTAAGGCTAGGATTAGTATTTGGATTAGGGTTAGGGTTAGGGTGAGTGTGAGGGTTAGGGTTAGGCTTAGGGTTAACCTTAGGTTTAGGCTGAGAGTGAGGGTGAGGGTGAGGGTTAGGTTTAGCCTGAGAGTTAAGGTTAGGGTTACGGTGAGTTTTAGTTTTAGGGTTAGGGTTAGAGATAGCTTTAGGGTGAGCATGAGATTTAGGGGTAGATTTAGGGTTGGGGTTAGGGTTATTTTAGGGTTAGGTTTAGGGTTAGTTTTAGAGTTAGAGTTGCAGTTAGGGTTAGGGTGAGCGTGAGGTTTACAATTAGAGTTAGGGTTAGTGTTAGGGTTAGGGTTAGTGTGAGGGTTAGGGTTAGGATTAGGCTAAGGCTTATGCTTAGGCTAAGGCCGAGCATGAGGGTGAGGGCTAGGGTGAGTGTTATGGTGAGGGTTAGGTTTAGGCATACGGTTAGGGTTAGGATTCGGATTAGGGTGAGGGTGAGTGTGAGGTTAGGGTTAGGGTTAGTCTTAGGGATAGGGTTAGGTTTAGAATTAGGGTTAGGGTTAGGGTTATGGTGAGGGTTATGGTTAGGGTTAGGGCTAGGCTTATTGTAAGGATTATGGTTAGGGTTAAGTTTGCGGTGAGGGTGAGGCTGAGGGTTCGGGTTAGGATTAGTATTATTTTTGGGGATAGGCTTAGAGTTACAGTGAGGTTGAGTGTGAGGGTGTGGGTTAGGGTTAGGCTGACGTTTAGGTTGAGGTTTAGGGCTAGGGTTAGGGGTAGTTTGAGGGTGAGGTTTAGGGTTAGAGTTAGGGTTAGGGGGATTGTTAGGGTGAGGTTTTGGGTTAGGGTTAAGTTTAGGATTAGGGTAAGGCTGAGGGTGAGTGTGAGGATTAGCGTGAGCGTTAGTGTGAGGGTAAGTGATAGGGTGAGGGTTAGGGTTAGGGTGATGGTGAGGGTGACGTTTAGGGTTAGAGTTACAGTTAGGGTGAGTGTTAGGGTGAGGTTTAGGGTTATGGTTAGTGTTACGGTTAGGGTTAGGGTGAGAGTTAGGGGGAGGGTTAGGGTTAGGGTTAGGGTTAGTATTAGGGTTAAGCTGAGGGTGAGGTTTAGGGTTAGAATTAGGGTTAGGGTTAGGCTGAGTTTGAGGTTGAAGGTTAGGGTTAGGGTTAGGGTTAGGATTAAGGTTAGGGACAGGGTGAGTGTGAGGGTTAGGATTAGGGTTAGGGTTAGCCTTAGGTTTTGGCTGAGGGTGAGGGTGCGGGTGAGGGTTAGGCTTAGGCTTAGGCTTAGGGTTAGGCTGAGCGTGAGGTTGAGGGTGAGGGTTAGGGTTAGGATTAGGGTGAGATTTAGTGTTAGGGTTAATGTGGGGGTGATGGTAAGTGTAAAGTTGAGAGTTAGGCTTAGGGTGAGGGTTAAGTGTCAGGGTTAATGTTAGGGTGAGGTTTAGGGTTAGGGTGTGGGTGAGGTTGAGGGTTAGATTGAGGATTAGTGTTAGGGTTACTGTGAGGTTTAGGGTGAGGATGAGGGTTAAGGTTTAGGGTGAGGGCTAGGGAGAGGGTGAGGTTTAGGGTTAGTGGTAGGGTGAGGTTTAGGGTTTGGGTGATGACTAGGGTTAGTGTGAGGGTTAGTGTTAGGGTTAGGGTTAGTGTTAAGGTGAGGGTAAGTGTTAGGGTGAGTGTTAGGTTTAGGGTGAGGGTTATGGTTAGGGCGAGGGTGAGGGTTAGAGTTAGGGTTATTGTTAGCGTTAGGGTTAGGGTTATGGTTACTGTGAGGGTGATGATGAGGTTTAGGGTTATGGTTCGGTTGAGGCTTAGAGATAGGGTTTGGGTTAGGGTTAGGGTCAGGTGAGGTTTAGGGTTAGAGTTAGGGTTAGGGTCAGGCTGAGGGTGAGGGTTACGTTAGAATTAATGTTTGGTTTAGGCTTAAGGTGAGGGTTAGGTTGAGGGTGAGGGTTAGGGTTAGGATTAGGATTAGGATTAGGATTAAGGTTAGGTTTAGGGTGAGTGTGAATGTTAGGGTTAGGGTACGGGTTAGGCTTAGGGTTAGGCTGAGGGTGAGCGTGAGGGTGAGGGTTAGGGTTAGGGTGAGGTTTAGGGTTAGGTTTAGGGTGAGTGTGATGGTTAGGGTTAGGGTTAGGGTTAGGATTAGGGTTAGGCTTAAGTTTAGGCTGAGGGTGAGGGTGAGGGTTAGGGTTAGGGCAAGGGTTAGGATTAGGGTTATGGGGAGGGATAAGATGAGGGTTAGGGTTAGGATTAGGGTTAGGGTGAGGGCTAAGATGAGGGTTAGGGTTAAGGTGAGGTTTACAGTTTGGGTTAGGGATAGGGTTATGGTGAGGGTGAGGTTTAGGGTTAGAGTTAGGGTTAAGTTGAGGCTTAGGGTCAGGTTAGATTTAGGGTAAGGATTAGGATTAGGGTAAGGGATAGGGTGAGTGTGAGTTTTAGGGTAACATTTAGGGTTAGGCTTAGGGTTACGTTGAGGGTGAGGGTGAGGCTTAGGGTTAGGGTGAGGATTAGGGTTAGGGTTAGGGTGAGAGTTAGGGTTCAGTTTAAGTTTAGGGTTAGGGTGAGTGATAGGGTTAGGGTTATGTTTAGCGTGAGGGTGAGGGTTAGGGATCGGGTTAGGTTTAGGGTGAGGTTAGGGTTAGGATTAGTGTGAGGGTTAGTGTTAGGGTGAGGATTAGTGTTAGGGTCAGGGTAAGTGTTAGGGTGAGGGTTTGGGTTAGGGTGAGGCTGAGGGTGAGGGCGAGGCTGAGGGTTAGGGTGAGGGTGAGGGTGAGGGTTATGGTTATGGTGAGGGTTAGCATTAGTGTTAGGGTTATTGTTAGGGTTAGGTTTAGAGTTACGGTTATGGTGAGGGTGAGGGTGATGTTTAGGGTTAGGTTTAGGGTGAGGTTTAGGGATTGGGTTACTGTTAGAGTTAGGTTTAGGGTGAGGGTTAGGTTTAGATTTAGAGTTAGGGTTAGGGTGCGAGGTTGAGGTTTAGGGTTAGGGTTAGTGTTAGTGTTAGGTTTAGGGTGTGAGTTAGGGGGAGAGTTAGGGTAAGGGTTAGGGTTATTGTTAGATTTAGGGTGAGGGTGAGTGTGTGTGTTAGGGTTAGGTTTAGTGTTAGGGTTAAGGTTAGGGTGAGGGTTTGATTGAGCATTAGGTTTAAGGTTAGGGTTAGTGTGAGGTTTAGGGTGAGGATTAGGGCTAGGGGTAGGGAGATGGGGAGGTTTAGATTTAGGGTTAGTGTGAGGGCTAGGGAGAGGGTGAGGTTTAGAGTTAGGGTTAGGGTTAGGGTGAGGTTTAGGATTAGAGTGAGGGTTAGGGTTAGTGTTAGGGTTAGGGTTAGTGTTAGGGTTAGTGTTAGGGTGAGGGTAAGTGTTAGGTTGAGGGTGATGTTTAGGGTGAGGGTTATGGTTAGGGTGAGGGTTAGGGTTAGGTTTAGGGTTATTTTTAGTTTTACGGTTATGGTTACAGTGAGGGTGAGTGTGAGCGTTAAGGAAAGGGTGAGGCTGAGGTTTAGTGATAGGGTAAGTGTTAGAGTTAGGTTTAGGGTGAGGGTGAGGTTTAGGTGTAGAGTTAGGGTTAGGGAGAGGGTTGGGGTTAGGGTGAGGTTTAGGGTGCGGGTGACGGTAAGGGTAAAGGTGAGGGTTAGGCTGAGGGTGAGGGTTACGGTAAGTGTGAGGGTTACAGTTATGGTGAGGGTTAGGTTTAGGGTTAGGGTGAGGGTGAGGTTTAGATTGAGGATTAGTGTTAGGGTTAGTGTGAGGTTAGGGTGAGGATGGGTGAGGTAAATGTTAGGGTGAGGGTTATGGTTACGGTGATGGTTAGGGTTAGGGTTTGCGTTATTGTTAGGGTTAGGGTTATGTTTACGGTTAGGGTGAGGGTGAGGGTGAGGGTTAGGGTTAGGGTTAGGATGAGGTTTAGGTTTAGGGTTAGGGTTAGACTGAGGGTTAGGGTGAGGGTGAGATTTAGGGTTAGAGTTAGGGTTAAGGTTAGGGTTAGGGATATGGTTAGGGTTAGGGTTAGGTTTAGGCTTAGGCTTAGGCTTAGGCTTAGGCTGAGCATGAGGGTTCGGGTTAGGGTTCGGGTTAGGGTTCGGGTTAGGGTTAGGTTTAGTGTGAGTGTTAGGATGAGGTTTAGGGTTAGGATTAGGTTTAGGGTGAGATCTTGGGTGAGGGTTAGGGTGAGGGTTAGGGTTAGGGATAGGGTTAGGTTTAGGATTTGGGGTAGGATAAGGGTGAGGGTGAGGGTTAGGCTAAGGGTTATGGTTAGGCTTAGGGTTAGGGTGAGGGTTAGGGTTAGGGTTTGGATTAGGGTGAGGCTGAGGATTAGGTTTAGTTTTAGTGTTTGGTTTAGGGGTAGTGTTAGTGTTAGTGTTAGTGTTAGTGTTAGGGTTAGGGTTACAGGGAGGGTTAGAGTTAGGGTTAGGGTTAGGGTTACGGTTAGGCTGAGTGTGAGAGTGGGGGTCAGTAATAGGCGTAGGGTTAAGGTTAGGGTTAGGGTTATTTTTAGTGTTATGGTTAGGGTTAAGTTTTCAGTGAACGTGAGGCTGAGGGTGAGGGTTATGTTTAGGGATAGGTTTAAGGTTAGAGTTATTGTTAGGGACAGGGTTAGTGTTACGGTGTGTTTGAGGGTGAGGTTGAGGGTTAGGTTTAGGGTGTTTTAGGGTTAGGGTGAGGGTGAGGTTTAGGGTTAGAGTTAGGGTTTGGGGTAGGGTAAGGGTGAGATTTAGGGTTACGGTTAGTGTTTGGGTTAGGGTGAGGGTGAGGGTTAAGGTGAGATTAAGGGACAGGTTTAGGTTTAGGTTTAGGGTTGGGTGAGCGTGAGTTTGAGGCTGATGGTGAGGGTGGGGGTGAGGATTAGGGTTAGGGTGATGGTTAGGGTTAGGCTTAGTGTTGTTTTTAGGGTTAGGGTTAGAGTTACGGTGAGAGTGAGGGTGCGAGTCAGGGTTAATGTTAGGGTTAGGGTGGGGTTTAGGGTTAAGGCTAGGGTTAGAGTTAGGTTGAGGGTGAGGTTCAGGGCTAGATATAGGATTAGGGGAAGGTTAGGGTGAGGGTTAGGGTTAGGGTTTGTGTTAGGGTTAGGGTGAGGGTGAGGGTTAGGATTACGGTTAGGGTTAGGGTGAGGTTTAGGGTTAGGTTTAGGGTTAGGTTTAGAGTTATGGTGAGGGTGAGGGTGCGGGTGAGTATGAGGGTTAGGGTTAGGTTTCTGGTAAGGCTTGTGGATAGGCTTAGGGTTTGGCTGAGGGTGAGGGTGAGTATGACAGTTAGGGTTAGGGTTAGGGTTTCAGATAGGGTTATAGGGAGTGTTAGGATGAGGGTTAGGGTTAGGATTAGGGTTAGGGTGAGGTCTAGGGTGAGGGTGAGGTTAAGGGTTAGGGTTAGGGTGAGGTTTAGGTTTAGGGTTAGGGTTAGGTTTAGGGTGAGGGTGATTTTTAGGGTTAGAGTTAGGGTTAAGGTGAGGCTGAGGTTGAGGGTTAGGGTTAGGGTTAGGATTCGGATTAGGGTAAGGTTAGGGTGAGTGTGAGGGTTAGGGTTAGGTTTAGGCTTAGGTTTTCACTGATGGTGAGGGTGAGGGTGAGGGTTAGGGTTAGGGTGAGGGTTAGGGTTAGGGTTAGGGTGAGAGTTAGGGTTCAGGTTAAGTTTAGGGTTAAGTTGAGGGTTAGGGTTAGTGTTAAGTTGAGCGTGACAATTAGGGTTAGGTTGAGGGTTAGGTTTAGGGTTAGGGTTAGGGTGAGGTTTAGGCTTAGGGTTTGGGTGAGGCTTAGGATGAGGATTAGGGTTAGGATTAGAGTTAGGGTGAGGGCTCGGGTGAGGATGAGGGTTAGGTTTAGTGTTAGTGTGAGGTTTAGGTTTAGGTTTAGGGTTAGGTTGAGGGTTAGGATGAGGGTTAGGGGTAGGTTAAGTGTGAGGGTTAGGGTAAGGGTGAGGGTTAGAGTTAGGATCAGGGTTAGTGTGAGGTTGAGGATTATGATTAGGGTTAGGGTTAGTGTTATTGTTAGGGTTAGTGTTAGGTTTAAGGTTAAGGTGAAGGTGAGGGTTAGGGTTAGGATTAGGGTGAGGTTTTCAGTGTTACGCTTGGGCTTAGAGTTAGGGTTAGGGTGAGGTTATTGTTTGGGTTAGTGTGAGGGTTAGTGTTATGGTTACGGTATGGGTTACAATGAGGGTTATGGTTACAGTTAGGGTTAGGATTAGGGTTAGGGTTATTGTTATGGTTAGGTTTACTGTTACGGTTAGGGTGAGGGTGAGTGTGAGGGTTAGGCTTAGGGTTAGGGTGAGGGTTAGGGTTAGGATTAGGGTTAGGGTTAGGGTGAGGTTTAGGGTTTGGGTTACTTTAGAGTTAGGTTTAGGGTGAAGGTGTGGTTTTGGGTTAGATTTAGGGTTAAGGTGAGGGTTAGGGTGGGGGTTAGGGTGAGGGTTAGGATTAGGGTTAGGGTTAAGGTGGGGGTGACCATAAGGGTAAAGGTGAGGGTTAGGCCTAGGGTGAGGGTTAAGGTAAGGGTGAGGGTTAGGGTTAGGTGAGGGTTAGGGTTAGGGATAGGCTGAGGCTGAGTGTTAGATTGAGGATTAGTGTTAGGGTTAGTGTGAGATTTAAGGTGAGGGTGAGGGTTAGGTTTAGGGTTAGGGCTAGGGTGAATGTGAGGATTAGGATTAGTGATATGGTGAGGTTAGGGTTTTGGTGAGGGTTATGGTTAGGGTTAGGGTGAGTGTTTGTGTTAGGGTTAGGTTTAGGGTTAGGCTTAGGGTTAGGCTGAGGGTGAGGTTGACGGTGAGGGTTAGGGTTAGGATGAGTGTTAGGGTTAGGGTTAGATGGGGGGTTACGATGAGGGTTAGGGTTAGGATTAGGTTTAGGTTAAGGGCTAGGGTGAGGGTGAGGTTTAGAGTGAGGTTTCGGTTGACGTTTAGGTTTAGGGTTAGGGTAAGGGTTACGGTGAGGGAGAGATTTAGGGTTAGAGTTAGGGTTAGGGTGAGATTGAGGGTGAGGGTTAGGGTTAGGCTTAGTGTTAGGGTTACGGTTGAGGTTAGGGTGAGGGTTAAGGTGAGATTGAGGGTTAGTGTTAGGGTTAGGATTAATGTTAGGGTTAGGTTTAGGGTTAGTGTTAGTTTTAGGGTTAGAGTTAGGTATAGGCTTAGGGTTAGACTGAGGGTGAGGGTGAGTGTGAGGGTTAGTGTTAGGGTTAGGGTTAGGGTGAGGTTTAGGATTAGGGTTAGGGTTTGGTTTAGAGTTATGGTGAGGGTGAGGGTGCAGGTGAGTTTGAGGGTTAAGGTTAGGTTTCAGGTAAGACTTGTGATTAGGATTAGCGTTAGGCTGAGGGTGAGGGTGAGTGTGAGGGTTAGGGATAGGGTGAGGGTTTCGGATAGGGTTATAGGGAGGGTTAGGTTGAGGGTTAGGGTTAGGATTAGGGTTAGGGTGAGGGCTAGGTTGAGGGTGAGGTTTAGGGTTATGGTTAGGGTGAGGTTAGGTTTAGGGTTAGGGTTAGGGTTAGGGTGAGTGTGGGGTTTAGGGTTAGAGTTAGGGATAAGGTGAGGCGGAGGTTGAGGGTTAGGGTTAGGGTTAGGATTAGGATTAAGGTAAGGGTAAGGTGAGTGTGAGGGTTAGGGTTAGGGTGAGGGTTAGGGTTAGGGTTAAGGTGAAAGTTAGGGTTCAGGTAATGTTTAGGGTTAGGGTGAGGGTTAGAGTTAGTGTTAAGTAGAGCGTGAGGATTAGGGTTAGGTTGAGTGTTAGGTTTAGGGTTAGGTTTAGGGTGAGGTTTAGGGTTTGGGTTAGGGTGAGTTTTAGGATGAGAAGTAGGGTTAGGATGAGGTATAGGTTGAGGTTGAGGGTTAGGTTTAGTGTTAGGGTGACTTTTAGTGTTAGGTTTAGGCCTTAGGGTGAGGGTTAGAATGAGGTTTAGGGTTAGAATAAGTGTGAGCGTTAGGGTTAGCTTGAGGTTTAGGTTTAGGATTAGCGTTAGTGTGGGTTTGAGGATTATGATTAGGGTTAGGTTTAGGGTTATTGTTAGGGATAGGGTTAGGGTTATGATTATGGTGAGGTCGAGGTTTAGGGTTAGGGTTAGGGTGAGGTTTTTATTATTATGGTTAGGGTTAGAGTTAGATTTAGCATGAAGTTCGGGTTACTGTGAGGGTTATTGTTAGGGTTAAGTTTTGGGTTATGGTGAGGGTTATGGTTATGGTTATGGTTAGGGTTAGGGTTAGGATTAGGGTTGGGGTTAGGGTGAGATTTAGTAGTTTAGGGTGAGGGTGGGATTTAGGGTTAGAGTTAGGGTTAGGGGGAGGGTTAGGGTGGGGGTTAGTGTTAGGGTTCAGATTAGGCTGAGGGTTAAGGTGGGGGTCATGATAAGGTTAAATGTGAGGGTTAGGCCTAGGGTGAGGGTTAGGGTTAGGGTGAGGGCTAGGGTGAGGGTGAGGATTAGGGTTAGTGTTAGGATTAGGCTGAGGGTGAGGTTGAGGTTAAGGGTTAGGGTTAGGGTGAGTGTTAGGGTTAGGGTTAGTGGGAGGGTTAGGATGAGGGTTAGGGTTAGGATTAGGGTTAGTGTAAGGGCTAGGATAAGGGTAGGTTTAGAGTTAGGGTTAGGGTCAGGTTTAGGGTTAGGGTTAGGCTAAGGGTTATGGTGAGGGTGAGGTTTAGGGTTATAGTTAGGGTTAGGATGAGGCTGAGGGTGAGGGTTAGGGTTAGGCTTAGTGTTAGGGTTAGGGTTAGGGTGAGGGTTAAGGTGAGATTGAGGGTTAAGGTTAGGGTTAGTTTTAGGCTTAGGATTAGGCTGAGTGTGAGGGTGAAGCTGAGTGTTAGGGTTAGGTTGAGGGTTAGGGTTAGGGTTATCGGGAGGGTTAGAATGAGGGTTAGGGTTAGGATTAGGGCTAGGATGAGGACTAGGGTGAGGGTGAGGTTTAGGGTTAGGTTTAGGTTGAGGTTTTGTGTTAGGGATAGAGTGAGTGTTAGGATGAGGGTTAGGTTTAGGATTAGGGTTAGCATTAGGGCTAGTGTGAGGTTGATGGTTAGGGTAAGCGTTAGGCTTAGGCTTAGGTTTAGGCTGAGCATGTGGTTGAGGGCGAGGATTAGCTTTAGGGTTCGGTTGAGGTTTAGTGTTAGGGTTAGGGATAGAGTTCGGGTTAGGGTGAGGGTGAGGTTTAGGGGTAGAGTTAGGGTTAGGATGAGGGTTAGGTTTAGGGTGAGGGTTAGGGTGGGGGTGATGGTAAGGGTAAATGTGAAATTTAGGCTGAGGGTGAGGGTTACGGTAAGGGTGAGGGTTAGGGTTAGGTTGAGGGTTAGGGTTAGGGTTAGGGTGAGGGTGAGGCTTAGATTGAGGATTAGTGTTAGGGTTAGTGTCGGGTTTAAGGTGAGAATGAGGCTTAGGGTTAGGGTGAGGGTAGGGTGAGTGTGAGGGTTAGGGTTAGTGTTAGGGTGAGGGTTAGTGTTAGGGTGATGGTTAGGGTTAGTGTTAGTGTGAGGTTTAGGGATGGGGTTAGGGTTAGGATTAATGTTAGGGTTAGGCTTAAGGTGAGGCTTAGGGTGAGGGTGAGCGTCAGGGTTAGGGTTTGATTGGGATTTGGGTTAGGTTGAGTGTGAGGGTTAGGGTTACGGATAGGGATAGGCTTAGGTTTAGGCTGAGGGTGAGGGTGAGTGTGAGGCTTAGAGTTAGGGTGAGGGATAGAGTTAGGGTGAGAGTTAGGGTTTGGGTTAAGTTTAGGGTTAGGGTGAGGGTTAGGTTAGGGGTTACAGTGAGGGTGAGGGTTAGGGTTAGGTTGAGGGTTAGGGTTAGGTTTAGGGTTTGGGTGAGGGTGAGGATTAGGGTTATGGTTATTTTTAGGATGAGGTTTAGGATGAGTGTCAGGGTTAGGATTAGGGTTAGGGTGAGGGCTAGCATTAGGGTGAGGTTTAGGGTTAAGGTTAGGGTGAGGTTTAGCGTTATAGGTTAGGTTAGGGTGAGGCTGAGTGTGAGGGTTGGGTTAGGGTTAGATTTCGGTTGATGGTGAGTGTTAGGATTAGGGTTAGGGTTAGGGTTAGGGTTAGGTTTAAGGTAAGGATTAGTGTTAATGTTAGGGTTTGTGTTAGAGTTAAGGTGAGGTTGAGGGTGAGGGTGAGGGTGAGGGGTATGTTTATTGTTAGGGTGAGTGTTAGGTTTAGGGTTAGTGTTAGGGTGAGGGTTAGGATGACGGTTAGGGTTACGGTAAGGGTGAGGGTTAGGGTTAGGCTGAGGGTTAGGGTCAGGATTAGGGTTAATGTGAGGTTGAGGGTTAGGATTAGGGTTAGGGTTAGGGTTATTGTTAGGGTTAGGGTTACCGTTACAGTGAGGTTGAGGGTTAGGGTTAGAGTTAGGGTGAGCTTTTTCGTGTTAGGGTTAGGGTTAGAGATAAGATTAGGGTGAGGGTGAGGTTTAGGGGTAGAGTTAGGGTTAGGGTGAAGGTTAGTGTGAGGGTTAGGGTTAGGGTGACGGTGAGGGTGATGGTTAGATTGATGATTAGTGTTAGGGTTAGTGTGAGTTTGAGGGTGAGGATGAGGTTTAGGCTTACGGTGAGGGCTAGGGTGAGGTTGAGGATTAGGTTTAGTGTTAGGGTTAGGGTGAGGGTTATGGTTAGGTTTTGGGCTAGGTTTAAGTTTAGGTTTAGTGTTACGGTTAGGGTTTGGTTTAGGGTAAGGTTAGGGTAAGGGTTTTTGTTAGGGTTATTATTAGGGTTAGGGTTAGGATGAGGTTTAGGTTTACATTTCGGTTTAGAGTTAGGATTAGTTTTAGACTGAGGTTTAGAGTTAGAGTTAGGGTGAGTGTTAGGGTTAGAGTTAGGGTTAACGTTAGTGTTAGGGTTAGGCTTAGGATTTGGCTTAGACTTAGGCCCAGCATGTGGGTGAGGGTTAGGGTAAGGGTTAGGGTGAGGGTTAGATTGAGGATTCAGTTTAGGGTTAGTGTGAGGTTTAGGGTGAGGATAAGGGTTAGGGTTAGCGTGAGGGTGAGGGATAGAATTAGGGTTAGGGTGGTTGATAGGGTGAGGGTGAGGTTTAGGTTTAGTTTAGGGTGAGGGCTAGGGTGAGTGTTAGGGTGAGGTTTAGTGTTAGGGATAGGGTTAGGTTTAGGATTAGGTTTAGGGTGAGGGTGAGTGTGAGGGTTAGGGTGAGGGTTAGGATTAGGCTTAGGGTTAGGGTGCGAACTAGGGGTAGGGTTTGGGTTAGGGTTACAGAGAGGGTTAGGGTTAGGGATAGGGTTAGGCTTTGGGTTAAGCTGAGGGTGAGGGTGGGGTTTGGTTTAGGTTATTGTTAGTGTTATGGTGAGGGTTAAGTTTGAAGTGAGGGTGAGGCTGAGGGTGAGGGTTATGGTTAGGGTTAGGGTTTGGGTTAATGTTATTATTAGGGTTAGGGTTAGAGTTAAGGGGAGGTTGAGGGTGAGGGTGAGGGTTAGGGTTAGGGTGAGGTTTAGGGTGAGATTTAGGTTTAGGGTTAGGTTTAGTGTTAGGGTGAGGGTGAGGTTTACGGTTTGATATAGGGTTAGGGGGAGGGTTAGGAGGAGGGTTAGTTTTAGGGTTAATGTTAGGCTTAGGGTGAGGGTGAGGGTTAGGTTGAGGTTAAGGGTTAGGGTTAGAGTGAGGTTTAGTATTAGGGTTAGGGTTAGTGTTAGGGTTAGGGTAAGTGTTAGGGTGAGCGTTTGGGTTAGGGTGAGGGTTATGTTTAGGGTGAGGGTTAGGGGTAGTGTTAGGGTTATTGTTAGGGTTAGGGTTAGGGTTACGGTTACAGTGAGGGTGACAGTGAGGGTTAGGGTTAGTGTTAGGATGAAGTTTAGTGTTATGTTAGGGTTAGAATTAGGGTTAGGGTGAGACTGAGGTTTATGTTTATAGTTAGGCTTAGTGTTAGTTTTAGGTTTAGGGTGAGGGTTAAGGTTAGGCTTAGGCTTAGGCTTAGGCCGAGCATGAGGGTGAGGGTTAGGGTTAGGGTTAGAATGAGGGTTAGGGTTAGGGTTAGGTTGAGGGTTAGGATTCGGTTTAGGGTTAGGATTAGGGTTAGGATGAGGGCTAGGGTGAGGGTTAGGGTAAGGAATAGGGTTACGTTTAGGATTAGGGTTAGGTTGAGGTTGAGGGTGAGTGTGAGGATTAGGGTTAGGGTTAGTGTTATTGTTAGGGTTAGGGTCAGAGCTACGGAGAGGTTGAGGGTGCGGGTGAGGGTTAGTTTTAGGGTTAGGGTGGGGTTTAGTGTTAGGGTTAGGGTTAGTGTTAGTGTGAAGGTGAGGTTTAGGGTTAGATATAGGGTTATGGGGACGGTTAGGGTGAGGCTTAGTGTTAGTGTTAGGGTGAGGGTGAGGGTTTGGTTAAGGTTTAGGGTTAGGGTTAGGGTTAGGGTTATTGTGAGTGTTAGTGTTAAGGTTAGGGTTAATGTTTGGGTGAGGTTAAGTTTTAGGGTGAGGGTTTGCGTTAGGGTGAGGTTATGGTTTTGGTGAGTTTTAGTATTAGTGTTAGGGTTAGGGTTAGGATGAGGGTGAGGCTTAGGGTTAAAGTTAGGGTTAGAGTGAGGCTGAGGTTGAGGATGAGTGTTAGGGTTAGGGTTATTGTTAGGGTTAGGGTTAATTTGATGGTTAGGTTGAGGGTTAGGTTTAATGTTAGGGTTAGGATTAGGATTAGGCTTAGGGTTAGAATGAGTGTGAGGTTTAGGGTTAGGGTAAGAGTTATGCTTAGGGTTAGGCTGAGGGTGAGGCTTAGGTTTAGTGTTAGGGTGAGTTTTAGGGTTAGGGTTAGGGTGAGAGTTAGGTTTCCGGTTAAGTTTAGGTTTAGGGTGAGGGTTAGGGTACGGGTTAATTTGAGGGTGAGCGTTAGGTTTAGGTTGAGCTTTAAGATTAGATTAGGGTTAGGGTTAGGATTACGGTGAGGGTGAGGTTTAGGTTTAGGGTGAGGTTAAGGGTTAGGGTTAGGGTTAGGGTGAGGGTGAGGTTTAGGATTAGAGTTAGGTTTAGGGTGAGGCTGAGGGTGAGGGTTAGTGTTAGGGTTAGTGTTGGAGTTAGGGGAGGGTGAGGGTTAGGGTTAGGATTAGTATTAGGGTTAGGTTTAGGGTTAGGATGAGGGCTGGGGTGAGGTTGAGGGGTAGGGTTAGTGTTAGGGTGAGGTTTATGGGTAGCGTTAGGGTTAGGGTGAGGGTTTGGATGAGAGTTAGGATTACAGTGAGGGTGAGGGTTAGGGTTAGTTTGAGGGTTAAGGTTAGGATTAGGGTTAGGGTGAGGGTGAGTGTTAGGATTAGGGTTAGGCTTGGGTTTAGGGTTAGGATTAGTGTTATTGTTAAGGTTAGGTTTAGATTTATGGTAAGGGTGAGGGTGAGTGTGAAGGTGAACGTTAGGGTTAGGGTTAGGGTGAGGTTTATGGTTAGGGTTAGGATTAGGTTTAGGGTGAGGGTGAGGTTTAGGGTTAGATTTAGGGTGAGGGGGAGTGTTAGTTCGAAGTTAGGGTTAGGGTTAGTGTGAAGGTTAAGGTTAGGTTGATGGTTACGTTGAGGTTTTGGGTTAGGGTTATGGTTAGGGTTAGGATTAGGGTTAGGGTGAGGGTGAGTGTGAGGGTTAGGGTTAGGCTTAGGCTTAGGCTTAGGGTTAGGCTGAGGGTGAGGGTGGGGGTGAGGATTAGGGTTAGGGTGATGGTTAGGGTTAGGTTTAGGGTGAGTGTTAGAATGAGGGTTAGGATTAGGATTAGGGTTAGGGTGAGGGCTAGGGTGAGGGTGAGTATTAGGGTAAGGCTTAGGCTTAGGGTTAGGCTGAGCTTGAGTTTGAGGGTGAGGGTTTCCGTTAGGGTGAGGGTTAGTATGAGGTTTAGGGTTAGGGTGTGGGTTAGGTGAGGGTTTGGATGAGGGTTAGGGTTACAGTGAGGTTGAGGATTAGGGTTAGGTATAGGATTAGGGTTAGGATTAGGGTTAGGGTGAGGGTGAGTGTTAGGATTAGGGTTAGGCTTAGGATTAGGGTTAGGTTTAGGGTTAGGATTAGTGTTATTGTTAGGGTTAGGTTTAGATTTATGTTGAGGGTGAGGGTGAAGTTTAGGGTTAGAGTTAGGGTGAGGTTTATGGTTAGTGTTAGGATTAGGGTTAGGGTGAGGGTGAGGTTTAGGGTTAGATTTAGGGTTAGGGTGAGGATTAGGGTTAGGATTTGGGTGAGAGTTTGGGTTCCGCTTAAGATTAGATTTAGGGTGAGGGTGAGGGCTAGGTCGAGGGTTAGGTTTAGGGATAGTGTGATGGTTAGAGTTATGGTTAGGGTTAGGGTTAGGATTAGGATTAGAGTTAGGATTAAGGTTAGGGTGAGGACTAGGGTGTGGTTGAAGTTTAGTGTTAGGGTTAGGGTGAGGGTTTGGATGAGTGTTAGGGTTACAGTGAGGGTGAGGATTGGGGTTAGGTTGAGGGTTAGCGTTAGGATTAGTGTTAGGTTGAGGGTGAGTGTTAGGATTAGGGTTAGGCTTAGTTTAGGTTTAGGTTTAGGGTTAGGATTAGTGTTATTGTTCGGGTTAGGGTTAGATTTATGGTAAGGTGAGGGTGAGGGTGAGGGTGAAGGTTAGGGTAAGGATTAGGGTGAGGTTTATTGTTAGGATTAGGATTAGGGTTAGGGTGAGGGTGAGGTTTAGGGTTAGATTTTGGGTTAGGGGGAGTGTTAGTTCGATGGTTAGGGTTACGGTTACGGTTAAGGGTAGGTTGATGGTTATGTTGAGGTTTTGTGATAGGATTAGGGTTAGGGTTAGGATTAGGGTTAGGGTGAGGGTGAGTGTGAGGGTTGGGGTTAGGGTTAGCCTTAGGTTTAGGCTGAGGGTGAGGACGGGGGTGAGGATTAGGGTTACAGTGATGGTTACGTTTCGGGTTAGGTTGAGGGTTAGAATGAGGGTTAGGGTTAGGATTAAGGTTAGGGTGAGGGCTTGGGTAGGGTGAGGATTAGGGTAAGGCTTAGGCTTAGGGTTAGGCTGATCTTGAGTTTGAGGTGAGGGTTTCTGTTAGCGTGATGGTTAGGTTTACGGTTAGGGTGAGGGTTTGTATGAGGTTTAGGGTTAGGGTGATTATGATGGTAAGGGTAAAGTTGAGGTTTTGGCTGAGCGTGAGTGTTAATTTAAGGGTGAGGGTTAGGGTTAGGTTTAGGGTTAGTGTAAGGGTTAGTGTTAGGGTTAGGGTGAGGGTTAGATTGAGGATTCAGTTTAGGGTTAGTGTGAGGTTTAGGGTGAGGATGAGGGTTAGTGTTAGGGTGAGGGTGAGGGATAGAATTAGGGTTAGGCTTAGGTTTAGGGTTAGGATTAGTGTTATTGTTAGGGTTAGTTTTAGATTTATGGTAAGGGTGAGGGTGAGGGTGAGGGTGAAGGTTAGGGTTAGGGTTAGGGTGAGGTTTATGGTTAGGGTTAGGATTAGGTTTAGGGTGAGGGTGAGGTTTAGGGTTAGATTTAGGGTTAGGGGGAGTGTTAGTTAGAAGTTCGGGTTAGTGTTGGTGTTAAGGTTAAGGTTAGGTTGATTTTTATGTTGAGGTTTTGGGTTAGGGTTATGGTTAGGGTTAGGATTAGGGTTAGGGTGAGGGTGAGTGTGAGGGTTAGGGTTAGGCTTAGGCTTAGGCTTAGGGTTAGGCTGAGGGTGAGGGTGGGGGTGAGGATTAGGGTTAGGGTGATGGTTAGGGTTAGGTTTAGGGTGAGTGTTAGAATGAGGGTTAGGATTAGGATTAGGGTTAGGGTGAGGGCTAGGGTGAGGGTGAGTATTAGGGTAAGGCTTAGGCTTAGGGTTAGGCTGAGCTTGAGTTTGAGGGTGAGGGTTTCCGTTAGGGTGAGGGTTAGTATGAGGTTTAGGGTTAGGGTGTGGGTTAGGTGAGGGTTTGGATGAGGGTTAGGGTTACAGTGAGGTTGAGGATTAGGGTTAGGTATAGGATTAGGGTTAGGATTAGGGTTAGGGTGAGGGTGAGTGTTAGGATTAGGGTTAGGCTTAGGATTAGGGTTAGGTTTAGGGTTAGGATTAGTGTTATTGTTAGGGTTAGGTTTAGATTTATGTTGAGGGTGAGGGTGAAGTTTAGGGTTAGAGTTAGGGTGAGGTTTATGGTTAGTGTTAGGATTAGGGTTAGGGTGAGGGTGTGGTTTAGGGTTAGATTTAGTGTTAGGGTGAGTATTAGGGTTAGGATTTGGGTGAGAGTTTGTCTTTTGCTTAAGTTTAGGGTTAGGGTGAGGGTTAGGGTTAGGTTGAGGGTTAGGTTTAGGGATAGTGTGATGGTTAGATTTAGGGTTAGTGTTAGGGTTAGGATGAGGATTAGAGTTAGGATTAATGTTAGGGTGAGGACTAGGGTGAGGTTGAGGGTTAGTGTTAATGTTAGGGTGAGGGTTTGGATGAGTGTTAGGGTTACAGTGAGGGTGAGGATTAGGGTTAGGTTGAGGGTTAGCGTTAGGATTAGTGTTAGGTTGAGGGTGAGTGTTAGGATTAGGGTTAGGCTTAGGGTTAGGTTTAGGTTTAGGGTTAGGATTAGTGTTACTGTTAGGGTTAGGGTTAGATTTATGGTAAGGTGAGGGTAAGGGTGAGGGTGAAGGTTAGTGTTAGGGTTAGGGTGAGGTTTATGGTTAGGGTTAGGATTAGGGTTGGGGTGAGCGTGAGGTTTAGGTTTAGATTTTGGGTTAGGGGGAGTGTTAGTTCGAGGGTTAGGGTTAGGGTTAGGGTTAGGGTTAAGGTTATTTTGATGGTTATGTTGAGGTTTTGGGTTAGGATTAGGGTAAGTGTGAGGGTGAGTGTGAGTGTTAGGGTTAGGGTTAGGCTTAGGCTTAGGGTTAGGCCGAGGATGAGGGCGGGGGTAAGGATTAGGGTTACAGTGATGGTTAGGGTTAGGGTTAGGTTGAGGGTTAGAATGAGGGTTAGGGTTAGTATTAAGGTTAGGGTGAGGGCTTGGGTGAGGGTGAGGATTAGGGTAAGGCTTAGGCTTAGGGTTAGGCTGATCTTGAGGTTGAGGGTGAGATTTCGGTTAGGGTGATGGTTAGGTTTAAGGTTAGGGTGTGGGTTTGTATGATTTTTAGGGTTAGGGTGATTATGATGGTAAGGGTAAAGGAGAGGTTTTGGCTGAGCATGAGTGTTAAGATAAGGGTGAGGGTGAGGGTTAGGTTTAGGGTTAACGTAAGGGTTAGTGTTAGGGTTAGGGTGAGGGTTAGATTGAGGATTCAGTTTAGGGTTAGTGTGAGGTTTAGGGTTAGGATTAGGGTGAGGGTGAGGGATAGAATTAGGGTTTGGCTTAGGTTTAGGGTTAGGATTAGTGTTATTGTTAGGGTTAGGTTTAGATTTATGGTAAGTGTTAAGGTGAGGGTGAGGGTGAAGGTTAGGGTTAGGGTTAGGGTGAGGTTTATGCTTAGGGTTAGGATTAGGTTTAGGGTGAGGGTGAGGTTATGGGTTAGATTTAGGGTTAGGGGGAGTGGTAGTTAGAGGTTAGGGTTAGGGTTAGTTTTAAGGTTAAGGTTAGGTTGATTTTTATGTTGAGGTTTTGGATTAGGGTTATGCTTAGGGTTAAGATTAGGGTTAGGGTGAGGGTGAGTGTGAGGGTTACGGTTAGGCTTAGGCTTAGGCTTAGGGTTAGGCTGAGGGTGAAGGTGGGGGTGAGGATTAGGGTTAGGGTGATGGTTAGGGTTAGGGTGAGGGTTAGAATGAGGGTTAGGATTAGGATTAGGGTTAGGGTGAGGGCTAGGGTGAGGGTGAGGATTAGGGTAAGGCTTAGGCTTAGGGTTAGGCTGAGTTTGAGGTTGAGGTTGAGGGTTTCGGTTAGGGGGAGGGTTAATATGAGTTATAGGGTTAGGGTGTGGGTTAGGGTGAGGGTTTGGATGAGGGTTAGGGTTACAATGAGGTTGAATGTTAGGCTTAGGTATAGGGTTAGCGTTAGGATTAGGGTTAGGGTGAGGGTGAGTGTTAGGATTAGGGTTAGGCTTAGGTTTAGGGTTAGGTTTAGGGTTAGGATTAGTGTTATTGTTAGGGTTAGTGTTAGATTTATGGTAAGGGTGAGGGTGAGGTTGAGGGTGAAGTTTAGGGTTAGAGTTAGGGTGAGGTTTATGGTTAGTGTTAGGATTAGGGTTAGGGTGAGGGTGAGGTTTAGGGTTAGATTTAGGGTTAGGGTGAGGATTAGGGTTAGGATTAGGGTGAGAGTTTGGGTTTTGCTTAAGTTTAGTATTAGGGGGAGGGTTAGGGTTAGGTTGAGGGTTAGGTTTAGGTATACTGTGATGGTTAGAGTTAGGATTAGGGTTAGGGTTAGGATGAGGATTAGAGTTAGGATTAATTTTAGGGTGAGGACTAGGGTGAGGTTGAGCATTAGTGTTAGGGTTAGGGTGAGGATTTGGATGAGGGTTAGGGTTACAGTGAGGGTGAGGATTAGGGTTAGGTTGAGGGTTAGCATTAGGATTAGGGTTAGGTTGAGGGTGAGTGTTAGGATTAGGGTTAGGCTTAGGGTTAGGTTTAGGTTTAGGGTTAGCATTAGTGTTATTGTTAGGTTTAGGGTTAGATTTATGGTAAGGTGAGGGTGAGGGTGAGGGTGAGGTTAGGGTTAGGGTTAGGGTGAGGTTTATGGTTAGGGTTAGGATTAAGGTTAGGGTGAGGGTGAGGTTTAGGGTTAGATTTTGGGTTAGGTGGAGTGTTAGTTCGAGGGTTAGGGTTAGGGTTAGGGTTAGGGTTAGGGTTAAGGGTAGGTTGATGGTTATGTTGAGGTTTTGGGTTAGGATTAGGGTTAGGGTTAGGATTAGGGTTGCGGTGAGGGTGAGTATGAGGTTTATGGTTAGGGTTAGGCTTAGGCTTAGGGTTAGGCTGAGGGTGAGGGCAGGGATGAGGATTAGGGTTACAGTGATGGTTAGTGTTAGGGTTAGGTTGAGGGTTAGAATGTGGGTTAGGGTTAGGATTAAGATTAGGGTGAGGACTTGGGTGAGGGTGTGGTTTAGGGTAAGGCTTAAGCTTAGGGTTAGGCTGAGCTTGAGTTTGAGGGTGAGGGTTTCGGTTAGGGTGAGGGTTTGTATGAGGTTTAGGGTTAGGGTGTGGGTTAGGGTAATTATGATGGTAAGGGTAAAGGAGAGGTTTTGGCTGAGGGTGAGTGTTAAGATAAGGGTGAGGGTTAGGGTTATTTTTCGGGTTAGGATAATGGTTAGTGTTAGGGTTAGGGTGAGGGTTAGATTGAGGATTCAGTTTAGGGTTAGTGTGTGGTTTAGGGTGAGGATGAGGGTTAGGGTTAGGGTGAGGGTGAGGGATAGAATTAGGGTTAGGTTGAGGGCTAGGGTGAGGGTGAGGTTTAGGTTTAGGGTTAGGGTGAGGGCTAGGGTGAGTGTTAGGGTGAGGTTTATTGTTAGGGATAGGTTTAGGATTAGGTTTAGGGTGAGGCTGAGTGTGAGGGTTAGGGTTAGGGTTAGGATTAGGCTTAGGGTTAGGGTGCGGACTAGGGGTACGGTTTGGGTTAGGGTTACGGTGAGTGTTAGGGTTAGGGATAGGGTTAGGCTTTGGGTTAAGCTGAGGGTGAGGGTGGGTTTGGTTTAGGTTATTGTTAGTGTTATGGTTAGGGTTAAGTTTGCAGTGAGGATTAGGCTGAGGGTGAGGGTTATGGTTATGGTTAGGGTTTGGGTTAATGTTTTTATTAGGGTTAGGGTTAAAGTTATGGTGAGATTGAGGGTGAGGGTGAGGGTTAGGATTAGGGTGAGGTTTAGGTTTAGGGTTAGGTTTAGTGTTAGGGTGAGGGTGAGGTTTAGGGTTTGATATAGGGTTAGGGAGAGGGTTAGGGTGAGCGTTAGGGTTAGGGTTAATGTTAAACTTAGGGTGAGGGTGAAGGTTAGGTTGAGTTTAAGGGTTAGGGTTAGTGTGAGGGTTAGTATTAGGGTTAGGGTTAGTGTTAGGGTTAGGGTTAGTGTTAGGGTGAGCGTTTGGGTTAGGGTGAGGGTTATGTTTAGAGTGATGGTTAGGGGTGGATTAAGGGTTATTGTTAGGGTTAGGATTAGGGTTACGATTACATTGAGGGTGAGAGTGAGGGTTTGGGTTAGGGTTAGGATGAGATTTAGTGTTATGTTAGGGTTAGAATTAGGGTTAGGTTGAGACTGAGGTTTATGTTTACAGTTAGGCTTAGTGTTAGTTTTAGGTTTAGGGTGAGGGTTAGGGTTAGGCTTAGGCTTCGGCTTAGGCTTAGGCCGAGCATGAGGTTGAGGGTGAGGGTTAGGATGAGGTTTAGGGTTAGGATTAGGGTTAGGGTTAGGTCTAGGGTGAGGGTGAGGTTGAGGGTTAGGGTTATTGATAGAGTCAGGTTTAGGATTAAGGTTAGGGTGAGGTTGAGTGTGAGGGTTAGGGTTAGGGTTAGGATTAGGCTTAGGGTTAGGGTGAGGGTTAAGATTAGGGTTTGTGTTATGGTGAGGGTGAGACTGAGCATTAGGCTTTGGTTTAGGGTTAGATTTAGGGTAAGGTTTAGGATTAGGGTTATGGTTCCGGTGAGGTTTTGGGTTAGAGTAAGGGTTAGGCTTAGGGTTAGGCTGAGGTTGAGGGTCGGGGTGAGGGTGAGGGTTATGGTTAGTGTTAGGGTGAGGGTTAGGATGAGGGTTAGGGTTAGGATTAGGGTGAGGGTAAGGTTTAGGTTTAGGGTGAGGTTTAGGTTTAATGTTAGGGTTAGGGTGAGGGTGAGGTTTAAGATTAGAGTTAGGTCTCGGGTGAGGCTGAGGGTGAGGGTTAGGGTTAGGGTTAGTGTTAGAGTTAGGGTTAGGGTGAGGTTTAATGTGAGGATGAGGGTTAGGCTTAGGTTTAAGAGTAGGATTACGGTAAGGGTTAGGGTGAATGTAAGGATTAGGGTGAGTGTGAGGGTTAGGGTTAGGGTTAGGCTTCGACTTAGGTTTAGGCTGAGGGTGAGGGTTAGGGTTAATGTGAGTGTTAGGGTTAGGGTTAGGGTGAGGGTTAGGCTGAGTTTGAGGGTTAAGCTCAGGTTTAGGATTAGGTTAAGATTTAGGGTGAGTGTGAGGGTTAGGGTTAAGGGTAGGCTTCGATTTAGGGTTAGACTGAGGGTGAGGGTGAGGGTGAGGTTTAGGGTTAGGGTGAGGGTTAGGGTTAGGTTTAGAGTGATAGTTTGGGTTCGGGTTAGGTTCAGGGTTAGGGTGAGTGTTAGGGTTAGGTTAAGGGTTAGGGTTAGGGATAGTGTGATGGTTAGGGTGAGGGTTAGGTTTAGGATGAGGATTAGGGTTATGTTTAGGGTTAGGATGAGGGCTAGGGTGAGGATGAAGGTTATAGGGTTAGTGTTAGGTTGAGGTTTATGGTTAGCTTTAGGGTTAGGGTGAGGGTTTGGATGAGAGTTAGAATTACAGTGAGGTTGAGGGTTAGGGTTAGTTTGAGGGTTAGGGTTAGGATTAGGGTTAGGGTGAGGGTGAGTGTTAGGATTAGGGTTAGGCTTAGGTTTAGGGTTAGGATTAGTGTTATTGTTAGGGTTAGGTTTAGATTTATGGTAAGGGTGAGGGTGAGGGTGAGGGTGAAGGTTAGGGTTAGGGTTAGGGTGAGGTTTATGTTTAGGGTTAGGATTAGGTTTAGGGTGAGGGTGAGGTTTAGGGTTAGATTTAGGGTGAGGGGGAGTGTTAGTTCGAAGTTAGGGTTAGGGTTAGTGTGAAGGTTAAGGTTAGGTTGATGGTTACGTTGAGGTTTTGGGTTAGGGTGATGGTTAGGTTTAGGATTAGCGTTAGGGTGAGAGTGAGTGTGAGGGTTAGGGTTAGGCTTAGGCTTAGGCTTAGGGTTAGGCTGAGGGTGAGGGTGGTGGTGAGGATTAGGGTTAGGGAGATGGTTAGAGTTAGGGTTAGGTTGAGGGTTAGAATTAGGGTTAGGAATAGAATTAGGGTTAGGGTGAGGGCTAGGGTGAGGGTGAGGATTAGGGTAAGGCTTAGGCTTAGGGTTAGGCTGAGCTTGAGGTTGAGGGTGAGGGTTTCGGTTAGGGTGAGGGTTAGTATGAGGTTTAGGGTTAAGGTGTGGGTTAGGGTGAGGGTTTGGATGAGGGTTAGGGTTACAGTGAGGTTGAGTATTAGGGTTAGGTATAGGGTTAGGGTTAGCATTAGGGTTAGGGTGAGGTTGAGTGTTAGGATTAGGATTAGGGTTAGGTTTAGGGTTAGGTTTAGGGTTAGGATTAGTTTTATTGTTAGGGTTAGGGTTAGATTTATCTTAAGGGTGAGGGTGAGGGTGAGGGTGAAGTTTAGTGTTAGAGTTAGGGTGAGGTTTATGGTTAGTGTTAGGATTAGGGTTAGTGTGAGGGTGAAGTTTAGGGTTAGATTTAGGGTTAGGGTGAGGATTAGGGTTAGGATTAGGGTGAGTTTGGGTTCCGCTTAAGTTTAGGTTTAGGGTGAGGGTTAGGGATAGGTTGAGGGTTAGGTTTAGGGATAGTGTGATGGTTAGTGTTATGGTTAGGGTTAGGGTTAGGATAAGGATTAGAGTTAGGATTAAGGTTAGGGTGAGGACTAGGGTGAGGTTGAGCATTAGTGTTAGGGTTAGGGTGAGGGTTAGGGTTACAGTGAGGGTGAGGATTAGGGTTAGGTTGAGGGTTAGCGTTAGGATTAGGGTTAGGTTGAGGGTGAGTGTTAGGATTAGGGTTAGGCTTAGGGTTAGGTTTAGGTTTAGGGTTAGGATTAGTGTTATTGTTAGGGTTAGGGTTAGATTTATGGTAAGGTGAGGGTGAGGGTGAGGGTGAAGTTTAGGGTTAGGGTTAGGGTGAGGTTTATTGTTAGGGTTACGATTAGGGTTAGGGTGAGGGTGAGGTTTAGGGTTAGATTTTGGGTTAGGGGTTGTGTTAGTTCGAGGGTTAGGGTTAGGGTTAGGGTTAGGGTTAAGGGTAAGTTGATGGTTATGTTGAGGTTTTGTATTAGGATTAGGATTAAGGTTAGGTTGAGGGTGAGTGTGAGGGTTAGGTTTGGGTTTGGTTTAGGCTTATGGTTAGGCTGAGGGTGAGGGCGGGGTTGAGGATTAGGGTTATGGTGATGTATAGGGTTAGGGTTAGGTTGAGGGTTAGAATGAGGGTTAGGTTTAGGATTAAGGTTAGGGTGAGGGCTTGGGTGAGGGTGAGGATTAGGGTAAGGCTTAGGCTTAGGGTTAGGCTGAGCTTGAGGTTGAAGGTGAGGGTTTAGGTTAGGGTGATGGTTAGGTTTACGGTTAGAGTGAGGGTTTGTATGAGGTTTAGGGTTAGGGTGTGGGTTAGGGTGATTATGATGGTAAGGGTAAAGGAGAGGTTTTGGCTGAGCGTGAGTGTTAAGATAAGGGTGAGGGTTAGGGTTATTTTTCGGGTTAGGGTAAGGGTTAGTTTTAAGGTTAGGGTGAGGGTTAGATTGAGGATTCAGTTTAGGGTTAGTGTGAGGTTTAGGGTGAGGATGAGGGTTAGGGTTAGGGTGAGGGTGAGGGATAGAATTAGGGTTAGGTTGGGGGCTAGGGTGAGGGTGAGGTTTAGGTTTAGGGTTAGGGTGAGGGCTAGGGTGAGTGTTAGGGTGAGGTTTAGTGTTAGGGATAGGGTTAGGTTTAGGGTTAGGGTGAGTGTGAGGGTTAGGGTTAGGGTTAGGAGTAGGCTTAGGGTTAGGGTGCGAACTAGGGGTAGGGTTTGGGTTAGGGTTACGGTGAGTGTTAGGGTTAGGGATAGGGTTAGGCTTTGAATTAAGCTGAGGGTGAGGGTGGGGTTTGGTTTAGGTTATTGTTAGTGTTATGGTTAGGGTTAAGTTTGCAGTGAGGGTTAGGCTGAGGGTGAGGTTTATGGTTAGGGTTAGGGTTTGGGTTAATGTTATTATTAGGGTTAGGGTTAGATTTACGGTGAGGTTGAAGGTGAGGGTGAGGGTTAGGGTTAGGGTGAAGTTTAGGGTGAGGTTTAGGTTTAGGGTTAGGTTTAGTGTTAGGGTGAGGGTGAGGTTTAGGGTTTGATATAGGGTTAGGGGGAGGGTTAGGGTGTGGGTTAGGGTTAGGGTTAATGTTAGGTTTAGGGTGAGGGTGAGGGTTAGGTTGAGGTTAAGGGTTAGGTTTAGTATGAGGATTAGTATTAGGGTTAGGGTAAGTGTTAGGATTAGTGTAAGTGTTAGGGTGAGCGTTTGGGTTAGGGTGAGGGTTATGTTTAGAGTGATGGTTAGGGGTCGGGTTAGGGTTATTGTTATGGTTAGGGTTAGGGTTACGGTTACATTGAGGGTGAGAGTGAGGGTTAGGATTAGGGTTAGGATGAGGTTTAGTGTTATGTTAGGGTTAGAATTAGGGTTAGGTTGAGACTGAGGTTTATGTTTACAGTTAGGCTTAGTGTTAGTTTTAGGTTTAGGGTGAGGGTTAGGGTTAGGCTTAGGCTTTGGCTTAGGCTTAGGCCGAGAATGAGGTTGAGGATGAGGGTTAGGATGAGGTTTAGTGTTATGTTAGGGTTAAAATTAAGGTTAGGTTGAGACTGAGGTTTATGTTTACAGTTAGGCTTAGTGTTAGTTTTAGGGTTAGGATTAGGGTTTGGGTTAGGTCTAGGGTGAGGGTTAGGTTGAGGGTTAGGATTATTGATAGAGTCAGGTTTAGGATTAAGGTTAGGGTGAGGTTGAGTGTGAGGGTTAGGGTTAGGGTTAGGATTAGGCTTAGGGTTAGGGTGAGGGTTAAGATTAGTGTTTGTGTTGTGGTGAGGGTGAGGCTGAGGATTAGGGTTTGGTTTAGGATTAGATTTAGGGTAATTTTTAGGGTTAGGGGTAGGGTTCCCTTGCGGGTTTGGTTTAGGGTTAGGGTTAGGCATAGGGTTAGGCTGAGGGTGAGGGTGAGGGTGAGGTTGAGGGTTAGGGTTAGTGTTAGGGTGAGGTTTAGGATGATGTTAGGTTTAGGATTAGGGTGAGGGTGAGGTTTAGGGTTAGGGTGAGGTTTAGGATTAGGGTTAGCGTTAGGGTTAGGGTGAGGTTTAGGATTAGAGTTAGGTCTCGGGTGAGGCTTAGGTTGAGGGTTAGGGTTAGGGTTAGTGTTAGAGTTAGGATTAGGGTGAGGGTTAATGTGAGGGTGAGGGTTAGGCTTATGGTTAAGAGTAGGATTAGGGTAAGGGTTAGGGTGAGTTTAAGTGTTAGGGTGAGTGTGAGGGTTAGCATTAGGGTTAGGCTTCGGCTTAGGTTTAGCTGAGGGTGAGGGTTAGGTTTAGGTTGAGTGTTAGGTTTAGGGTTAGGGTGAGGGTTAGGCTGAGGGTGATGGTTAAGCTCAGGTTTAGGATTAGGATTAAGTTAATATTTAGGGTGAGTGTGAGGGTTAGGATTAGGGGTAGGCTTCGGCTTAGGGTTAGGCTGAGGGTGAGGGTGAGGGTGAGGGTTAGGGTTAGGGTGAGTGTTAGGTTTAGGGTTAGGGTGAGATTTTGGGTTCGGGTTAATTTTAGGGTTAGGGTGAGAGTTAGGGATAGGTTGAGGCTTAGGGTTAGGGATAGTGTGATGGTTAGTGTGAGGGTTACTGTTAGGATGAGGATTAGGGTTATATTTAGGTTTAGGATGAGTGCTAGGGTGAGGTTGTGGGTTATAGTGTTAGTGTTAGGTTGAGGTTTATGGTTAGCGTTAGGGTTAGGGTGAGGGTTTGGATGAGAGTTAGGATTACAGTGAGGGTGAGGGTTAGGGTTAGTTTGAGGGTTAGGGTTAGTATTAGGGTTAGAGTGAGGGTGAGTGTTAGGATTAGGGTTAGGCTTAGGTTTAGGGTTAGGATTAGTGTTATTGTTAGGGTTAGGTTTAGATTTATGGTAAGGGTGAGGGTGAGTGTGAGGGTGAATGTTAGGGTTAGGGTTAGGGTGAGGTTTATGTTTAGGGTTAGGATTAGGTTTAGGGTGAGGGTGAGTGTGAGGGTTAGGGTTAGGGTTAGGCTTAGGCTTAGGGTTAGGCTGAGGGTGAGGGTGGGGGTGAGGAATAGGGTTAGGGTGATGGTTAGGTTTAGGGTTAGAGTGAGGGTTAGGATTAGGATTAGGGTTAGGGTGAGGGCTAGGGTGAGGGTGAGGATTAGGGTAAGGCTTAGGCTTCGGGTTAGGCTGAGCTTGAGGTTGAGGGTGAGGGTTTCGGTTAGGGTGAGGGTTAGTTGAGCTTTAGGGTTAGGGTGTGGGTTAGGGTGAAGTTTTAGATGAGGATTAGAGTTACAGTGAGTTTGAGGATTAGGGTTAGGTATAGGGTTAGGGTTAGGATTAGGGTTAGGGTGAGTGTGAGTGTTAGGATTAGGGTTAGGCTTAGGTTTAGGGTTAGGTTTAGTGTTATTGTTAGGGTTAGGGTTAGCTTTATGGTGAGGGTTAGGGTGAAGTTTAGTGTTAGAGTTAGGGTGAGGTTTATGGTTAGTGTTAAGATTAGGGTTAGAGTGAGGGTGAGGTTTAGGTTTAGATTTAGGCTTAGGGTGAGGATTAGGGTTAGGATTATTGTGAGAGTTTGGGTTCCGCTTATGTTTAGGGTCAGCGTGAGGGTTAGGGTTAGGTTGAGGGTTAGGTTTAGGGATAGTGTGATGGTTAGAGTTAGGGTTAGGGTTAGGGTTAGGATGAGGATTAGAATTAGGATTTAGGTTAGGGTGAGGAATAGGGTGAGTTTGAGGGTTAGTATTAGGGTTAGGGTGAGGGTTTGGATGAGGGTTAGGGTTACAGTGAGGGTGAGGATTAGGGTTAGGTTGAGGGTTAGCGTTAGGATTAGGGTTAGGTTGAGGGTGAGTGTTAGGATTAGGGTTAGGCTTAGGGTTAGGGTTAGGTTTAGGGTTAGCATTAGTGTTATTGTTAGGATTAGGGTTAGATTTATGGTAAGGTGAGGGTGAGGGTGAGGGTGAAGTTTAGGGTTAGGGTTAGGGTGAGGTTTATGTTTAGTGTTAGGATTAGGGTTAGGGTGAGAGTGAGGTTTAGGGTTAGATTTAGGCTTAGGGTGAGGATTAGGGTTAGGATTAGGGTGAGAGTTTGGGCTCTGCTTATGTTTAGGGTTAGGGTTAGGGTTAGGGTTAGGTTGAGGGTTAGGTTTATGGATAGTGTGATGGTTAGAGTTAGGGTTAGGGTTAGGGTTAGGATGAGGATTAGAGTTAGGATTAAGGTTAGGGTGAGGACCAGGGTGAGGTTGAGTGTTAGTATTAGGGTTAGGGTGAGGTTTGGATGAGGGTTAGGGTTACAGTGAGGGTGAGGATTAGGGTTAGGTTGAGGGGTAGCGTTAGGATTAGGGTTAGGTTGAGGGTGAGTGTTAGAATTAGGGTTAGGCTTAGGGTTAGGTTTAGGATTAGGGTTAGGATTAGTGTTATTGTTCGGGTTAGGGTTATATTTATGGTAAGGTGAGGGTTAGGGTGAGGGTGAAGGTTAGGGTTAGGGTTAGGGTGAGGTTTATGGTTAGGGTTAGGATTAGGGTTAGGGTGAGGGTCAGGTTTAGGCTTAGATTTTGGGTTAGGGGGAGTGTTAGTTCGAGGGTTAGGGTTAGGGTTAGGGCTAGGGTTAAGGTTAGGTTGATGGTTATGTTGAGGTTTTGGGTTTGGATTAGTGTTAGGGTTAAGATTAGGGTGTAGGTTAGGGTGATTATGATGGTAAGGGTAAAGGAGAGGTTTTGGCTGGGGGTGAGTGTTAAGATAAGGGTGAGTGTTAGGGTTATTTTTCGGGTTAGGGTAAGGGTTAGTGTTAGGGTTAGGGTGAGGGTAAGATTGAGGATTCGGTTTAGGGTTAGTGTGAGGTTTAGGGTGAGGATGAGGGTTAGGATTAGGGTGAGGTGAGGGATAGAATTAGGGTTAGGGTGAGGGCTAGGTTGAGGATGAGATTTAGGTTTCAGGTTAGGGTGACGGCAAGGGTGAGTGTTAGGTTGAGGTTTAGTGTTAGCGATAGGGTTAGGTTTAGGATTAGGGTTAGGGTGAGGGTGAGAGTGAGGGTTTGGGTTAGGGTTAGGATTAGGCTTAGGGTTAGGGTGAGGATTATTGTTAGGGTTTGGATCAGGGTGAGGTTTAGGTTAGGTTTAGGGTTAGGATTATGGTGACTGTGAGATTTAGTGTTAGATATAGAGTTAGGGGTAAAGTTAGGGTGAGGGTTAGGTTGAGGGTTAGGGTTAGGGTGAGAGTTAGGTTTAGTATTAAGGTTAGGGTGAGGTTGAGTGTGAGGGTTAGGGTTAGGGTTAGGATTAGGCTTAGTGTTAGGGTGAGGGTTAAGATTAGGGTTTGAGTTATGATGAGGGTGAGGCTGAGGATTAGGGTTTGGTTTAGTGTTAGATTTCGCGTTAGGTTTAGGGTTAGGTTTAGGGTTATGGTGAGGGTTAGTGTTAGGGTTAGGGTTAGGCTGAGGGTGAGGGTGCGGGTGAGGGTGGGAGTGAGGGTTAGGGTTAGGGTTAGGGTTAGGTTTAGGGTTATTGTTAGTGTTATAGTAAGAGTTAAGTTTGCAGTGAGGGTGAGGCTGAGGTTGAGGGTTATGGTTATGGTTAGGGTTAGGGTTAGTGTTAGTGTTATTGTTAGGGTTAGGGTTAGAGTTACTGTGAGGTTGAGGGTGAGGGTGATAGTTTAGAGTTAGGGTGAGGTTTAGGGTGAGGTTTAGGGTTAGGTTTAGGCTGAGGGTGAGGTTTAGGGTTAGAGTTAGGGTTAGGGGGATGCTTATGGTGAGGTTTAGCGTTATGGTTAGTGTTAAGGTTAGGGTGAGGGTGAGGGTTAGGATGAGGTTTAGGGATAGGATTAGGGTTAGGATTAGGGTTAGGGTGAGGGTGAGTGTAAGGGTTAGGGTGAGGGTTAGGCTTAGGCTTAGGGTTAGGATGAGGCTAAAAGTGGGGGTGAGGATTAGGGGTAGGGTCATGGTTAGGGTTAGGATTAGTCTTATTGTTAGAGTTAGGGTTAGAGTTCTGGTGAGGGTGAGGGTGCAGGTGAGGGTTAGGTTTAGGGTTAGTGTGAGGGTTAGTGCTTGGGTTAGGATTAGTTTTAGGGTCATGGTAAGTTTTAGGGTGAGGTTTTGGGTTAGTGTGAGGGTTATGGTTAGGGTTAGGGTCAGGTTTAGGGTTTGGGTTAGAGTTAGGTTTAGGGTGAGAGGTAGGGGGAGGTTTAGGGTTAGGGTTAGGGTTAGGATTAGGGTTAGGTTGAGGGTGAGTGTGTGTGTTAGGGTTAGGTTTAGGATTAGGCTTAGGTTTAGGCTCAGGGTGAGGTTGAGGATGAAGTTTAGGGTTGGGGTGAGCATTAAGGTTCGGGTTACGTTTAGGTTTAGGGTGAGGGTTAGGGTAAAGGTTATGGTGAGGGAGAGGGTTAGGATTAGTTTGAAGGTTCGGGTTAGGGTGAGGGTGAGGATTAGCATTAGGTTTAGGGTGAGAGTTAGGATGAGGGTTAGTTTTAGGATTAGGGTTAGAGTGAGGGCTATTTTGAGTGTGAGATTTAGGCTTAGGGTTAGTGTGACGTTTAGGGTTAAGGTAAGGGTTAGGGTTAGGGTGAGGTTGAGGTTTAGGGTTAGAGTTAGTGTTACGGTTAGGCTGAGTTTGAGCATTAGGATTAGGGTTAGAGTTAGATTTAGGGTTAGGGTGAGGGTGAGGTTTAGGCTTAGGGTTAGGCTTAGGGTTAGCATTAGGATTAGGGTAAGCTTTCGGGTAAGTCTGAGGGTTAGGGTTAGGGTTAAGGTTAGGTTTAGGGTTAGGCTGAGTGTGAGCATGAAGGTGAGAGTTAGGGTTAGGGTGAGGTTTAGGGTTAGGGTTAGGGTGAGTGTTAAGTTTAGGTTGAAGGTTAGGTTTAGGGTTATGGTGAGGGTTAGGGTTAGGGTTAGGGTGAGGGTTAGGTTGAGGATTAGGGTTAGGATTAGGGTTAGGGTGAGGGCTAGGGTGAGGGTGAGTATTGGGGTTAGTATAAGTGTGAGGTTTAGGGTTAGGGTTAGGGAAAGGGTGAAGGTTAGGATGAGGGTTAGGGTTATGGTGACATGAGGGTTAGTGTTAGGGTGGGGCTTAGGGTTAGAATTAGGGTTAGGTTGATGCTGAGGTTTAGGATTAGTGTTATGGTTAGGGTTAGGTTTAGGGTTACGATTAGTGTTATTGTTAGGGTTAGGGTTAGATTTACTGTGAGAGTGAGGGTGAGGGTGAGAGTGAGAGTTAGGTTTAGGGTGAGGTTTAGGGTTAGGGTTAGGATTAGTGTTAAGGTGAGGGTGAGGTTTAAGGTTAGATGTAGGTTTAGGGGGAAGATTAGATCGAGGGTTAGTGTTAGGGTTAGTATTAGAGTTAAGGTTAGGGTGAGGGTTAGGTTGAGGTTTAGGGTTAGGTTTAGGGTTAGGGTTAGGGTGAATGTGAGTTTAAGGTTTAGGGTTAGGGTTAGGCTTAGGCTTAGGGTTAGGCTGAGGTTGAGGGTGGGGGTGAAGATTAGGGTTATGGTGATGGTTAGGATTAGGGTTAGGGTGAGGGCTAGGATGAGGGTGAGGGTTAGTGTAAGGCTTAGGCTTAGGGTTAGGCTGAGCGTGAGGTTTTGGGTGAGGGTTAGGGTTAGGGTGATGGTTAAATTTACGGTTAGGGTGAGGGTTAGGGTGAGGTTTAGGGTAAGGTTGAGGGTAAGGGTGAGGATGATGGTAAGGGTAAAAGTGAAGTTTACGCTGATGGTTAGGGTTAAAATAAGTCTGAGAGTTAGGGTTAGGATTAGGTTTAGGAAAAGGGTTAGGTTTTGGCTTAGGGTGAGGGTTAGATACAGGATTAGGGTTAGGGTTAGTGTGAGGTTTAGGGTGAGGATGAGCGTATGGATTAGGGTGAGGGTGAGGGTTAGAGTTAGGGTTAGGGTGAAGGCTAGTGTGAGGGTGAGGGTTACGGTGAGGGTGAGGTTTAGGGTTAGATATAGGGTTAGCGAGAGGTTTAGGGTTAGAGTCAGTGTTAGGGTTAGGGTGAGGGTGAGGGTTAGGTTGAGGTTAAGGTTTAGGGTTACGGTTAGGGTTATTGTGAGTGTTAGTGTTAGGGTTAGAGTTAGTGTTTAGGTGAGGGTAAGTGTTTGGGTGTGGGTTTGGTTTAGGGTGAGTGTTATTGTTAGGGTAAGGGTTAGGGTTAGGGTTAGGGTTATTGTTAGATTTAGGGTTACGGTTACGGTTACAGTGAGGGTCAGAGTGAAGTTTAGGGTTACGGTTAGGATAAGGTTTATGGTTAGGGTCAGGGTTAGAATAAAGGTTAGGCTGAGAGTGAGGTTTAGGTTTAGAGTTAGGTTTAGTGTTAGTTTTAGGGTTAGGGTGAGGGTTAGGGTTAGGCTTAGGCTTAGGCTTAGGCTTAGGCTGAGCATGGGGTTGAGGGTGAGGGTTAGGATGAGGTTTAGGGTTAGCATTAGGGTTAGTGTTAGGGCTAGGATGAGTGTTAGGTTCAGGTTAGAGTTAGGGATAGGGTTCGTTTTAGGATTAAGGTTAGGTTGAGGTTGAATGTGAGGATTAGGGTTAGGTTTAGGATTAGGCTTAGGGTTAGGGTGAGGGTTAAGGTTAGTGTTTGGGTTAGGGTGAGGATTAGGGTTTGGTTTAGGGTTAGGTTTAGGTTTAGGGTTAGGGTTACGGTGACGGTAAGGGTTAGGCTTAGGCTTAGGTTTAGGGTTAGAGGTATGGTTAGGGGAACTGTTAGGTTGCGGTTTAGGGTTAGGGTTAGTGTTAGGGTTAGGGTGATTTGTGAGGGTTAGGTTGAAGTTTAGGGATAGGGTTAGGTTTAGGATTAGGGTTAGGGTGAGGGTGAGTTGAGGGTTAGGTTGAGGTTTAGGCTTAGGCTTCGGGTTAGGCTGAGGGTGAGGGTGGGGGTGAGGATTAGGGTTAGGGTGATGGTTTTGTTTAGGGTTAGTGGTATTGTTAGGGTTAGGGTTAGATTTCCGGTGAGGGTGAGGGTGCGGGTTAGGGTTAAGGTTAGGGTTATTGTTAGGGTTAGGTTTAGGGTTAGCCTGAGGGTTAGCCTGAGGCTGATGTTGAGGGTGAGGTTTATGGTTAGGGTGAGAGTTAGGCTTAGGGTTAGGCTGATGTTTAGGGTTAGTGTGAGGGTTAGTGTTAGGGTTAGGGTGAGTGATAGGTTGAGGGTAAATGTTAGGCTGAGGCTTATGGTAAGGGTGAGGGTCAGGGTTAGGGTTAGAGTTATTGTTAGGATTAAGTTTAAGGTTATGGTTAAAGTGAGGGTGAGGATGAGGGTTAGGTTTAGTGTTAGGATGAGGTTTAGGTTTAGGGTTAGGGTTAGAGTTAGGGTTAGGGTGAGAGTGAGGTTTAGCGTTCGAGTTAGGGTTAGTGTTAGCATTAGGGTTTGGGTGAGAGTTAGTGTTAGGACTAGGCTTAGGCTTAGGCTTAGGCTTAGGCCCAGCTTGAGGGTGATGGTTAGGGTTAGGGTGAGGGGGAGGTTTAGTTTAGGCTTAGTGTTAGGATTAGGTTGAGGTTAAGGTTTAGGGTGAGGGTTAAGGTTAGGTTAGGGTGAGGGTTAAGATGAGGGTTAGGGTTTCAGTGAGAGTGAGGGTTAAGGTTAGGGCGAGGGTTAGGGTTAGGGTTATGGTTAGGGTGAGGGTGATGGTTAGTATTAGGGTTAGGGTTATTGTAAATGTTATGGTTAGGGTTACAATTCCAGTGAGGGTGAGGCTGAGAGTGAAGTTTAGGGTTAGGGTAAGGGTTAGTTTTTGGGTTAGGATTAGTGGTAATGTTAGGGTTAGGGTTAGACTTACGATTTGGGTGAGGGTGAGGTTGAGGGTGAGGGTTAGGGTTAGGGTTAGAGTGAGGCATAGGGTAAGGGTTAGGGTTAGGGTTAGATTGGGGATTAGGGTTAGGTTAGTGTGAGGTTTAGGGTGAGGATGAGGGTTAGGGTGAGGATTAGGGTTAGAGTTAGGATTAGGTTGAGGGCTAGCGTGAGGGTGAGTGTTAGGGTTAGGGTTAAGTTTATGGTGAGGTTTAGGGTGAGGGTTAGGTTTAGGTTTAGGGGGAGGCTTAGGTTTAGTGTGAGGGTTTCTGTTAGGGTGAGAGTGAGGGTGAGGGTAAGGGTTATGGTGAGGGTTAGGGTAATGGTGAGGGTTAGGGTTAGGATTAGGGATAGGTTTAGGGATAGGCTGAGGTTGAGGGTGAGGGTGAGGGTCAGGTTGAGGGTTAGGGTTATGGTTAGGGTGAGGTCTAGGGTGAGGGTGAGGGTTAGGGTGAAGGTGAGGGTGAGGGTGAGGGTCTTGGTTAGGTAATGGTTAGGGTTAGGGTGAGGATTAGTTGAGGGTTATGGTAAGGGTGAGCTTGAGGTTTAGGGTGTGGGTGAGCGTTAGGATTAGGGTGAAGGTTCGGGTGATGGTGAGTGTTAGGGTGAGGTAGAAGGTTAGGGTTAGGGCTAGGTGAGTGTTAGTGTTAGGCTTAGGATTATGTTGAGGTTTAGGATTAGGTTTACGGTTAGGGTGAGGTTTAGGGTGAGGGTGAGGGTTAAGGTTAGGGTTAGGTTTGTGGTGTGGATAAGTGATAGCAGGAGGGTTAGGGTGAATGTTAGACTTAGCATTAGGGTTAGGGTGAGGGTGAGGGTGAGGATTAGGGTGAGTTTTAGGGTTAGGGTGAGGGTTATGGTTAGGCTTAGCGTGAGGGTGACGGTTAGAGTTAGAGTTACGGTGAGGATTTGGTTAAGTGTGAGGTTTAGGGTAAGGATGATGTTAAGTGTTAGGATGAGGGTTAGGGTGAGGGTGAGGGTTAGGGTTAAGGTTTGGGTTAGGGTGAGGGTTAGGGTGAGGGTTAAGGTTAGGGTTATGCTTAGGGTTAGGGTGAGGGTTAGGCTGAGGATTAGGGTTATGAATAGGGTGAGGGTTAGGGTGAGGGTGAGGGTTAGGTTTCGGGTTAGGGTCAGGGTGAGTTTGAGGTTTATGGTTAGAGATAGGTTTAGGGTGAGGGTTAGGGTGAGGGTTAGGTTTAGGGTTAGTGTTAGGGTTAATGGTTGGGTAAGCGTTAGGGTGAGGGTTAGGGTTAGGGATAGTGTTAGGTTTAGGATTAGGTTTAGGGTTAGGGTGAGTGTGAGGGTTAGGGTTTGGATAAGATTTAGGCTTAGGGTTAGTCTGAGGTAGAGTGTAAGTGTGAGGGTTAGGGTTAGGGTGCGGGTTAGGGTTAGGGTTAGGTTTAGAGTTAGCCTTAAGTTGAGGTTTCGTGTTAGGGTTATGGTTAGTGCGAGGGTTAATTTTAGGGTTATGGTGTTGCTTAGGGTTAGTCTTAGGATTAGGCTTATGAATAGGCTGAGGGTGAGGGTGGGAGTGAGGATTAGGTTTAGGGTTAGGGTTAGGGTTAGGGTTATTGGTAGTTTTATGGTTAGGGTAAATTTTGTGGTGAGGTTGAGGTTGAGGGTGAGGGTTAGGTTTAGGGTGAGGTTTAGGGTGAGGTTCAGGGTTAGGTTTAATTTTAGGTTGAGATTGAGTGTGAGAGTTAAGATTAGGGTTAGGGTTAGTCTTAGGGATAGGGTGAGGATTAATGTTAGGGTTTGGTTTAGGGTGAGGTTGAGGCTGAGGATTAGGGTGAGTTTTAGTGTTAGGTTTAGGTTTAGGGTTAGGGTTAGGGTTAGGCTGAGGGTGAGGGTGGGGGTGAGGATTAGGATTAGGGTTAGGGTTAAAATTAGGGTTATTGTTAGTGTTATGGTTTGGGTTTAGTTTGCGGTGAGGGCGAGCCTGAGGTTGAGGGTTATGGTTAGGGTTAGGCTTAGTCTTGGGGTTAGGCTGAGGGTGAGTATGGTGGTGAGGAATAGGTTTTGGGTGATGGATAGTTTTAGGGTTAGGTTGAGGGTGAGGATGAGTCTTAGCATTAGGATTAGGTTTAGGGTGAGAGCTAGGGTGAGGGTGAGGGTTAGGGTTAGGGTTAGGCTTAGGGTTAGGCTTAGGGTGAGGGTGAGGGTGAGGGTTTGGGTTAGTGTGATGGATAGGGTTAGGTTTAGGGTGAGTGTTAGGATCTGGTTTAGGGTTAGGGTGAGTGTTAGCATGAGTGTGACGGTAATAATAAAGTTGAGGGTTAGGCTGAGGGTGAGTGGTCCCCTAAGGGTGAGGGTTAGGATTAGGTTGAGGTTAGGGTAAGGGTTAGGATGAGGGTTAGGGTGAGGGTGAGGGTTAGATTGAGGATCAGGGTTGGGGTTTGTGTGAGGTTTAGGGTGAGGATGAGGGTTTGGGTTAGGGTGAGGGTTAGGGTTAGAATTAGGGTTAGGGTGAGGGCTAGGGTGAGGCTGAGGGTTAGGGTTAGGGTTAAGGTGAGGTTTAGGTTTCGGGTGAGAGTTAGGGTTACTGTGAGTATTAGTGTTAGAGTTAGGATTAGTGTTAGGGTGAGTGTAAGTGTTAGGGTGAGGGTTAGGGTTAGGGTGAGTTTTATGGTTAGGGTGAGGGTTAGGGTTATGTTTAGGGTGATTGTTAAGTTTTGAGTTAGGGTTACGTTGAGGGTGAGCGTCAGGGTTAGGGTTAGGGTGAGGTTTAGGTTTAGGTTTAGGGTTAGAGTTAGGGTGAGGGTGAGGGTGATGTTTATGTTTACAGTTAGGATTCAAGTGAGGGTGAGGATGAGGGTTAGGGTTAGGGTTAGTTTTAGGTTTAGGGTTAGGGTGAGGTTTAGGGTTAGGGTTATGGTTAGGATTAGGGTTAGGGTGAGGGTTAGGGTTAGGGTTAGCATGAGGGTTAAGAAGAGGGTTAGTTTTAGGATTATGGTTATGGTGAGGGCTAGGGTGAGGGTGAAGTTTAGGGTTGGGTTTAGGGTGAGGTTTAGGGTTAGGGTTAAGTTTAGGGTCAGTGTGAGTTTGAGGTTTAGTGTTAGAGATAGGGTTAGGTTGAGGGTTAGGGTGATTGTTAGTGTTAGGGTTAGCGTTAGGGTTAGGGTGAGGTTTAGGGTGAGGTTGTGTGTTAGGGTTGGGGTTAGGATTAGGATTAGGGTCAGGGAGAGGGTGAGTGTGAGGGTTAGAGTTAGGGTTAGGCTTAGGGTTAGCCTCAGGGTGAAGGTGAGGGTGAGTGTTAGGGTTAGGGTGAGGCTTATGGTTAGGGTTAGGGTGAGAGTTAGGGTTCGAGTTTAGGGTTAGGGTGAGGGTTAGGTTGAGGGTGTTAGTAATGTTAAAGTGAGGGTTAGGCTGAGGGTGAGGGCTACGGTAAGGGGGAGGGTTAGGGTTAGGGTGAGGGATAGGGTAAGGGTTAGGGTTAGGTTTAGGGTGAGGGTGAGGGTTAGATTGAGGATTAGTGTTAGGTTTAGTGTGAGGTTTAGGGTTTCGCTGAGGGGTAGGATTAGTGTGAGCGTTAGTGTTACGGTGAGGGTAAGTGTTAGGGCGAGGTTTAGGTTTAGGGTGAGGGTTATGATTATGGTGAGGCTTAGGATTAGGGTTAGGGTTATTGTTAGGGTTAGGGTTACAGTTACGGTGAGGGTGATCGTTAGGGTGAGGGTGAGGTTTAATGCTAGGGTTAGGGTGAGATTTTGGGTTAGGGTTAGTGTTAGAGTTAGGGTTAGGGTGAAGGTCAGGTTTAGGCTTAGTGTTAGTGTTAGGGTGATGGTTAGTGTGAGGGTTAGGGTGAGGGTTAGGGTCAGGGTTAGGGTTAGGGTGAGGGTTAGATTGATGGTAAGGGTTAGGGCTCGGGTTTCTTTTAGGATTAAGGTTAGTGTGAGGGTGAGTGTGATGGTTAGGGATAGGGTTAGGTTTAGGCTTAGGGTTAGGCTGAGGGTGAGTGTGAAGGTGAGGACTAGGGTTAGGGTGCCAGTTAGGGTTAGGGTTAGGGTTAGAATTAGCCTTAAGGTGAGGTTTATGGTTAGGGTTAGGTTTAGGATTCTGGTGAGTATGAGGGTTAGAGTTAGCTTGAGTGTTAGGCTGAGGGGAAGGGTTAGAGTTAGGGTGAGGGTTAGGGTTAATGTGAGTTTTAGGGTTATGGTTAGGGTTAGGGTTAGGTTGAGGGTTAGGTTGAGGTTTAGGGTTTGTGTTAGGGTAAGGGTGAGGGGGAGGTTTAGGGGGAGGTTTAGGTCAGGCTTAGTGTTAGGATTAGGGTGAGGTAAAGGGTTAGGGTGAGGGTTATGTTTAGGTTAGGGTGAGGGTTAAGATGAGGGTTAGGGCGAGTGTTAAGGTTAAGATTATGGTTAGGGTGAGGGTGATGGTTAGGATTAGGGTTAGGGTTATTGTAAATATTATGGTTAGGGTTATATTTCCAGTCAGGGTGAGGCTGAGAGTGAAGGTTAGGGTTAGGGTAACGGTTAGTTTTAGGGTTAGGATTAGTGGTAATGTTAGGGTTAGGGTTAGACTTACGATTTGGGTGAGGGTGAGGGTGAGGGTTAGGGTGATTTTGAGGGTGAGGGTAAGGGTTAGGGTGAGAGTGAGGTTTAGGGTTAGGGTTATGGTTAGTGTGAGGTCTAGGGTGAGAGTGAGGTAATGGTTAGGGTTAGGGTGAGGATTAGCTGAGGGTTAGGGTAAGGGTGAGCTTGAGGTTTAGGGTGTGTGTGAGCGTTAGGGTTAGGGTGAGGGTTCGGGTGATGGTGATGGTTAGGGTGAGGTAGAAGGTTAGGGTTAGGTTTAGGTGAGGGTTAGTGTTAGGGTTAGGGTTAGGGTGAGGGTTAGGATTAGGTTTAGGGTTAGGGTGAGGTAAAGGGTGAGGGTGAGGAGTAAGGTTAGGGTTAGGTTTGTGGTATGGATAAGTGATAGAATGAGGGTTAGGGTGAGTGTTAGACTTAGCATTAGAGTTATGGTGAGGATTAGGGTGAGTTTTAGGGTTAGGGTGAGGGTTAGGGTTAGGCTTAGCGTGAGGGTGACGGTGAGGGTGACGGTTAGGGTTAGAGTTACGGTGAGGATTCGGTTATGTGTGAGGTTTAGGGTGAGGATGAGGTTAAGGGTTAGTATGAGGGTTAGGGTGAGGTTGAGGGTTAGGGTTAAGGTTTGGGTTAGGGTGAGGGTTAGGGTGAGGGTTAGGGTTAGGGTTATGCTTAGGGTTAGGGTGAGGGTTAGGCTGAGAGTTAGGGTTATGATTAGGGTGAGGGTTAGGGTGAGGGTGAGGGTTAGGGTTGTTATTAGTGTTAGGGTCAGATTTAGGGTTACTGTGAGTTTTTGGGTGAGGGTTAGGTTGAGGCTTAGAGTTATGGTTAAGATGAGGGTTAGGGTAAGGGGTAGGGTTACGGTTAGAGTGAGGGTTAGGTTTATTGTGAGAGTTTGGGTTAGGGTTAGAGTTAGGATTAGTGTGAGGGTAAGAATTAGGTGACTGTTAGGGTGAGGGTGAGGTTTAGCATTAGGAATAGTGATAGGATTAGTGTAAAGCTGAGGGTGAGGGTGAGGTTTAGGTTTAGGGTTAGGGTGAGGGCTTGGGTGAGGGTTAGGTTAAAGTTAAGGGTTAGGGTGAGAGTTATGGTAATGGTAAACTTGAGGGTTAGCCTGAGGGTGAGGGTTAAGATAAGGGTGAGGTTTAGGGTTAGGGTGAGGGTTAGGTTAAGGGTTCGGGTTACGGTTATGGTGAGGGTAAGATTGATGATTAGGGTTAGGGTTAGTGTGAGGTTTAGGGTGAGGTTGAGGGTTAGGGTTAGGGTGAGGGTTAGCGTTAGAATTAGGATTAGGGTGAGGGCTAGGATGAGGGTGAGGTTTAGGTTAGGGTTAGGGTTAAGGTTTAGGGTTACTGTGAGGGTTAGGGTTAGTGTGCGGGTTAGTGTTAGAGTTAGGGTTAGTGTTAGGGTGAGGGTAAGTGTTAGGGTGAGTGTTTGGGTTAGGGTGAGGATTATGCTTAGGTTGAGGGTTTGGTTTAGGGTTAGGGTTATTGTTAGGGTTAGGATTAGGAATAGGGTTAGGGTGAGGGTGAGTGTGTGGGTTTGGGTTAGGTTTAGGTTTAGGCTTAAGGTTAGGCTGAGGGTGAGGTTGAGGCTGAGGGTTAGGTTTAGGTTGATGGTTAGGGTTAGGGTTAGGGTGAGGGTTAGGATGAGGGTTAGAGTTGGGATTAGTGTTTTGGTGAGGGCTACGGTGAAGGTGAGGTTTAGGGTTATGTTTAGGGTGAGGTTTAGTTTTAGGGTTAGGGTTAGGGTTAGGGTTAAGGTGAGGCTGAGGCTTAGGTTTAGAGATTGGGTTAGGGTGAGGGTTAGGCTTAGGGTTAATGTTGGGTTTACGTTTAGGGTGAGGGTTAGGGTTAGGATGAGGGTTAGGGTTAGGGCTTGGAGTAGGATTAGTGTTATGGTGAAGGTGAGTGTGAGTGTGAGGGTTAGGGTTAGGCTAAGGGTTAGGCTTAGGTTTAGGCTGAGGTTGAGGGTGAGGGTTAAGGTGAGGGTGAGGGTGAGGTTTAGGGTTAGATTTAGGGTTAGTGTGAGGGTTAGTGTTAGGATTGGTGTTAGGGTTAGGGTTAGGGTGAGGGTTAGTGTGAGGGTTATGGTTAGGGATCAGGTTAGATTTAGGATTAGGGTTAGTGTGAGTATGAGTGTGAGGATTAGTGTTAGGGTTAGGCTGAGGGTGAGGGTGAGGGTTAGGGTTAGGGTGAGGGTTAGGGTTAGGGTTAGGGTGAGGGTTAGGATGAGGGTTAGAGTTAGGATTAGGGTTTGGGTGAGGGCTAGGGTGAAGGTGAGGTTTAGGGTTATGTTTAGGGTGAGGTTTAGGGTTAGGGTTAGGATTAGGTTTAGGGTTAAGGTGAGGGTGAGGTTTAGGTTTAGAGTTAGGGTTAGGGTGAGCGTAAGGTTTAGGGTTAATGTTCAGTTTAGGGTTAGGGTGAGGGTTAGGGTTAGGGTGAGGGTTAGGGTTAGGGCTGGGAGTAGGATTAGTGTTAAAGTGTGGGTGAGTGTGAGGGTTCGGGTTAGGGTTAGGGTGAGGTTTAGGATTAGAGTTAGGGTTAGTATAAGGGTTAGTGTTAGGATTTGTGGTAGGGTTAGGTTTAGGGTGAAGGTTAGGGTGAGCATTATGTTTAGGGATCGGGTTAGATTTAGGATTAGGTTTAGCGTGAGTGTGAGTGTGAGGATTAGTGTTAGGGTAGGTTTAGGGTTAGGCTGAGGGTGTGGGTGAGGGTTAGGGTTAGGGTGAGGGTTAGGGTTAGGGATAGGGTGAGGGTTAGGATGAGGTATAGTGTTAGGATTAAGGTTACGGTGAGGGCTATGGTGAGGGTTAAGGTTAGGGTTAGGTTTAAGGTGAGGATTAGGGTTCAGGTTAGGTTTAGGACTAGTGTTAGGGTGTGGGCTAGGGTGAGGGTGAGGGTTAGGGTTAGGGTTAGTCTTAGTCTTAGGGTTAGGCTGAGGGTGAGGGTGGGGGTGAGGAATAGGGTTTGGGTGATTGTTAGGGTTAGGGTTAGGGTGAGGGTTAGGATGAGGGTTAGGGTTAGGATTAGGTTTAGCGTGAGGGCTAGGGTGAGGGTGAGGATTAGGCTTAGGCTTAGGCTTAGGCTTAGGGTTAGGCTGAGGATGAGGGTGTAGGGGTGAGGAATAGGTTTTGGGTGATGGTTAGGGTTAGGTTTAGGGTGAGGGTTAGGATGAGGGTTAGGGTTAGGATAAGTTTTAGGGTGAGGGCTAGGGTGAGGGTGAGGGTGAGGGTGAGTGATAGGGTTAGGCTGATGGATAGTGTTAGGTTTAGGGCAAGTGTTAGGATGAGTGTTAGGGTTAGGGTGAGGGTTAGGGTGAGCATGACGGTATCATTAAAGGTGAGGTTTAGGCGGAGGGTGAGTGTTCCCCTAAGGGTGAGTGTTAGGATCAGGGTGAGGGTTAGCATCAGGTTTAGGGTGAGGGTTAGGGTGAGGGTGAGTGTTAGATTGAGGATTAGGGTTAGGGTTAGTGTGAGGTTTAGGCTGAGGATGAAGTTGAGGGTTAGGGTGAGGGTTATGGTTAGAATTAGGATTAGAGTGAGTGCTAGGGTGAGGGTTAGGGTTAGGGTTAGGGTGAGTGTGAGGTTTCGGGTTAGGGTGAGAGTTAGGGTTACTGTGAGGGTTAGTGTTTGAGTTAGGGTTAGGGTAAGGGTTAGGGTAAGTGTTAGGTTGAGAGTTAGGGTTAGGGTGAGTGTTATGTTTAGTGTGAGGGTTAGGGTTAGGTTTAGGGTTATTGTTAGGTTTAGGTTTAGTGTTACAGTGAGGGTGAGGGTGAGGGTTAGGGTTAGGGTGAGGTTTAGGGTTAGGGTTAGTGTTTTAGTTAGGGTTAGGGTGAGGGTGAATTTTAGGGTTAGAGTTATGGTTAGGGTGAGGGTTAGGATGAGGATTAGGGTTATGATTAGGGTTAGGGTGAGGGCTAGGGTGACGGTGAGGTTTAGGGTTTGTGTTAGGGTGAGTTTTAGGGTTAGGGTTAGGGTGAGCTTTTGGACGAGGGTTAGGGTTTCAGTGAGGGTGAGGGTTAGGGTTAGTTTGAGTGTTAGGGTTAGGATTAGGATTAGGGTGAGGGAGAGTGTTAGCATTAGGGTTAGGCTTAGGGTTAGGGTTAGGTTTAGGGTTAGGATTAGTGTTATTGTTTGGGTTAGGGTTAGAGTTACTGTGAGGGTGAGGGTGAGTTTGAGGGTGAGGGTTAAGATGAGGTTTAGGGTTTCAGTGTGGGTGAGGGTTAAAGTTAGGGTGAGGGTTAGGGTTAGGATTAAGGTTAGGTTGAAGGTGATGGTTAGGATTAGGGTTAGGGTTATTGTAAATGTTATGTTTAGGGTTACATTTGCAGTGAGGGTGAAGCTGAGGGTGAAGGTTAGGGTTAGGGTAAGGGTTAGTTTTAGGGTTAGGATTAGTGTTAATATTAGGGTTAGGGTTAGATTTACGGTTTGGGTGAGGGTGAGGGTGAGGGTTAGGGTTAGGGTTAGGGTGAAGTTTAGAGTTAGGGTTAGGATTAGGGATAGGGTGAGGGAGAGGTTTAGGACTAGAGTTAGGTTGAGGGGGAGGGTAAGGGTGAGAGTTAGGTTTAGGGTTAGTGTTAGGGTTAGCGTTAGGTTTAGGGTGAGGGTAGGGTTGAGGTTTAGGTTTAGGGTTAGGTTTAGGGTGAGGATTAGGGTTAGGGTGAGGGTGAGGGTGGGGGTCAGGATTAGGGTTACAGTGATGGTTAGTGTTAGCATTAGGTTGAGGGTTAGAATGAGTGTTAGGGTTTCGATTAAGGTTAGGGCTCGGGCTCTGGTGAGAGTGATGTTAGTTCGAGGTTTTGGGTTAGGGTTAGTGTTAGGGTTAAGGGTAGGTTGATGGTTATGTTGAGGTTTTGGGTAGGGTTAGGGTTAGGGTTAGGCTTAGGCTTAGGGTTAGGCTGAGGGTGAGGGCGGGGGTGAGGATTAGGGTTACGGTGATGCTTTGGGTTAGGGTTAGGTTGAGGGTTAGAATGAGGGTTAGGGTTAGGATTAAGGTTAGGGTGAGGGCTCGGGTGAGGGTGAGGATTAGGGTAAGGCTTAGGCTTAGGGTTAGGCTGAGCTTGAGGTTGAGGTTGAGGGTTCCGGTTAGGGTGATGGTTAGGTTTACAGTTAGGGTGAGGGTTTGTATGAGGTTTAGGGTTAGGGTTTGGGTTAGGGTGATTATGATGGTAAGGGTAAAGGAGAGGTTTTGGCTGAGGGTGAGTGTTAAGATAAGGGTGAGGGTTAGGTTTAGGTTTAGGGTTAGAGTAAAGGTTAGTGTTAGGGTTACGGTGAGGGTTAGATTGAGGATTCCGTTTAGGGTTAGTGTGAGGTTTAGGGTGAGGATGAGGGTTAGGGTTAGGGTGAGGGTGAGGGATAGAATTAGGGTTAGGGTGAGGGCTAGGGTAAGGATGAGGTTTAGGTTTTGGGTTAGGTTGAGAGCTAGGGTGAGTGATAGGGTGAGGTTTAGTGTTAGGGATAAGGTTAGGTTTAGGATTAGGTTTAGGGTTACGGTTAGGATTAGGCTTAGGGTTAGGGTTAGGATTAGGCTTAGGGTTAGGCTGAGGACTCAGGGTAGGTTTTGGGTTAGGGTTATGGTGAGGGTTGGGGTTAGGGATAGGGTTAGGCGTAGGGTTAGGCTGACGGTGAGGGTGGGGGTGAGGATTAGGGTTAAGGTTAGGGTTTGGTTTAGGTTATTGTTAATGTTATGGTTAGGGTTAATTTTGCAGTAAGGGTAGGCTGAGGGTGAGGGTTATGGTTAGGATTAGTGTTTGGGTTAATGTTATTGTTAGGGTTAGGGTTAGGGTTAGAGTTACGGTGAGGTTGAGGGTGAGGGTGAGGTCAGAGTTAGGGTGAGGTTTAGAGTGAGGTTTAGGGTTAGGGTTAGGGTGAGGGTGAGGTTTAGGGTTTGATATAGGGTTAGGGGGAGGGTTAGGATTAGGGTTAATGTTAGGCTTAGGGTGAGGGTGAGGGTTAGGTTGAGGTTAAGGTTTAGGGTTAATGTAAGGGTTAGTGTTAGGGTTAGGGTTAGTGTTAGGGTTAGTGTAAGTGTTAGGTTGAGCGTTTGGGTTAGGGTGAGTGTTATGGTTAGGGTGAGGGATAGGGGTAGGGTTAGGGTTATTGTTAGGTTTAAGGTTGGCGTTACGGTTACAGTGAGGGTGAGAGTGAGGGTTAGGGTTAGGGTTAGGATGAGGTTTAGTGTTATGTTATTGTTAGAATTAGGGTTAGGGTGAGACTGAGGTTTATGTTTACAGTTAGACTTAGTGTTAGTTTTAGGTTTAGGGTGAGGGTTAGGGTAAGGCTTAGGCTTTGGCTTAGGCTTAGGCTGAGCATGAGGTTGAGGGTGAGGGTTAGGATGAGGTTTAGGGTTAGGATTAGGGATAGGGATAGGGATAGGGTGAGGGTTAAATTGCGGGTTAGGGTTAGGGATCAATTCAGGTTTAGGATTAAGTTTAGGGTGAGGTTTAGTGTAAGGGTTAGGATAAGTGTTAGGATTAGGCTTAGGGTTAGGGTGAGGGTTAAGTTTAGGGTTTGTGTTATGGTGAGGGTGAGGCTGAGGATTAGGGTTTGGTTTAGGGTTAGATTTAGGGTTAGGTTTAGGTTTAGGCTAAGAGTTACGGTGAGGGTTAGGGTTAGGGTTAGGGTTAGGCTGAGGGTGATGTTGGGGGTGAGGGTGAGGATTAGGGTTAGTGTTAGGGTGAGGGTTAGGATGAGGGTTAGTGTTAGGATTAGGGTGATGGTGAGATTTAGGGTTAGGGTGAGGTCTAGGGTGAGGTTGAGGGTTAGGGTTAGTGTTATGGTGAGGTTTAGGGTTTGGGTTAGGGTGAGGGTGAGGGTTTGAATGAGGGTTAGGATTACTGTGAGTGTGAGCGTTAGGGTTAGGTTGAGGGTTAGGGTTAGGATTAGGGTTAGGGTGAGGGTGAGTGTTAGGATTAGGGTTAGGCTTAGGTTTAGGGTTAGGATTAGTGTTATTGTTAGGGTTAGGGTTAGATTTATGGTATGGGTGAGGTTGAGGGTGAATCTTAGGGTTAGGGTTAGCTTGAGGTTTATGGTTAGGGTTAGGATTAGGTTTAGGTTGAGGGTGAGGTATAGTGTTAGATTTAGGGTTAAGGGGAGTGTTAGTTTGAGGTTAGGGTTAGGTTTAGTGTTAGGGTTAAGGTTAGGTTGATGGTTACGTTGAGGTTTTGGGTTAGGGTTAGGGTTAGTGTTATGATTTGGGTTGGGTGAGGGTGAGTGTGAGGTTTAGGGTTAGGGTTAGGCTTAGACTTATGGTTAGGCTGAGGGTGAGGGTGGGGGTGAGGATTAGGGTTAGGGTGATGGTTAGGGTTAGGGTTGGGGTGAGGGTTAGAATGAGGGTTAGGATTAGGATTAGGGTTAGGGTGAGGGCTAGGGTGAGGGTTTCGGTTAGGGTGAGGCTTAGTATGAGGTTTAGGGTTAGGGTGTGGTTTAGGGTGATTATGATGGTAAGGGTAAAGGAGAGGTTTTGGCTGCGGGTAAGTGTTAAGATAAGGGTGAGTTTTAGGGTTATTTTTCGTGTTAGGTTAAGGGATAGTGTTAGTGTTAGGGTGAGGGTTAGATTGAGGATTCGGTTTAGGATTAGTGTGATTTTTAGGGTGAGGATGAGGATTAGGGTTAGGGTGAGGATGAGGTTTAGGTTTAGGGTTAGGCTGAGGGCTATGGTGAGTGTTAGGGTGAGGTTTAGTGTTAGGGATAGGGTTAGGTTTAGGATTAGGTTTAGGGTGAGGGTGAGTGTGAGAGTTAGGGCTAGGGTTAGGATTAGGCTTAGGGTTAGGGTGAGGATTAGTGTTAGGGTTTGGGTTAGGGTGAGGGTGAGGCTGAGGATTAGGGTTAGGTTTAGGATTAGGGTTAGGTTTAGGGTTAGGGTTAGGTTTAGACAGGGTTAGGGTTAGGGTTAGGGGTATGTTGAGGGTTATGATTAGGGATAGGGTTAGGCTTAGGGTTAGGCTGAAGGTGAGGATTATGGTTAGGGTTAGGGTTTGATTTAGGTTATTTTTAGTGTTATGGTTAGGGTTAAGTTTGCGGTGAGGGTGAGGCTGCGGGTGAGGGTTATTGTTAGGGTTAGAGTTAATGTTATTGTTAGGGTTAGGGTTAAAGTTACGGTGACGTTGAGGGTAAGGGTGAGCATTAGTGTTAGGGTGAGGTTTACGGTGAGTTTTAGGGTTAGGTTTAGGGTTAGGGTTAGGGTGAGGTTGAGATTTAGTTTTAGATGTAGGGTTAGGGGAAAGGTTAGGGTGAGGGTTATGGTTAGGGTAAGTATTAGGCTTAGGGTAAGGGTGAATGTTAGGTTGAGGTTAAGTGTTAGGGTTAAGGATAGTGTTAGTGTGAGGGTTAGTGTTAGGGTTAAGGTTATTGTTATGGTTAGCGTAAGTGTTAGGTTGAGGGTTTGGGATAGGGTCAGGTCATGGTTAGGGTGAGGGTTAGGGTTAGGTTTAGGGTTATTGTTAGGGTTAGGGTTAGAGTTACGGTTAAAGTGAGGGAGAGAGTGAGGGTTAGGGTTAGGGTAAGGATGAGGTTTAGGGTTATGTTAGGGTTAGAATTAGGGTTAGGGTGAGAGTGAGGTTTAAGTTTAGAGTTAGGCTTTGTGTTAGTTTTAGGCTTAGAGTGAGGGTTAGGGTTAGGTTTACGCTTAGGCTTAGGCTTAGGCCGAGCATGAGGTTGAGGGTGAGGGTTAGGATGAGGTTTAGGATAAGGATTAGGTTTAGGGTTAGGGCTAGGTTGAGGGTTAGGTTGAGGGTTAGGGTTAGGGTGAGAGTTAGGTTTAGTATTAAGGTTAGGGTGAGGTTGAGTGTGAGGTTTAGGGTTAGAGTTAGGATTAGGCTTAGGGTTAGGATGAGGGTTAAGATTAGGGTTTGTGTTATGGTGAGGGTGAGGCTGAGGATTAGGGTTTGGTTTAGGGTTAGATTTAGGATTAGGTTTAGGGTTAGGGTTAGGGTAATGGTGAGGGTTAGGGTTAGGGTTAGGCTTAGGCTTAGGGTTAGGCTGAGGGTGAGTGTGGGGGTGAGGATTAGGGTTAGGGTTAGGTTTAGGGTTATTGTTAGCGTCATGGTTAGGGTTAAGTTTGCGGTGAGGGTGAGGCTTAGGTTGAGGGTTATGGTTATGGTTAGGGTTAGGGTTAGTTTTAGTGTTATTGTTAGGGTTAGAGTTACTGTGAGGTTGAGGGTGAGGGTGAGGGTTTAGGGTTAGGGTGAGGTTTAGGGTGAGGTTTAGGGTTAGGTTTAGGGTTAGGGTGAGGGTGAGTTTTAGGGTTAGAGTTAGGGTTGCGGGAGGGTTAGGGTGAGTGTTAGGGTTCGGGTGAGCGTGAGGGTTAGGATGAGGTTTAGAGATAGGTTTAGGGTTAGGATTAGGTTAGGGTGAGGCTGAGTGTAAGGGATAGGGTGAGGGTTAGGGTTAGGCTTAGGGTTAGGATGAGGGTGAGGGTGGGGTTGAGGATTAGGGTTAGGGTGACGGTTAGGGTTAGGATTAGTGTTATTGTTAGAGATAGTGTTAGAGTTCCAATGAGGGTGAGGTTGCGGGTGAGGGTTAGGTTTAGAGTTAGTGTGAGGGTTAGTGTTAGGGTCATGGTAAGTGTTAGGGTGAGGGTTTGGGTTAGTGTGAGGGTTATGGTTAGGGTTAGGGTGAGTTTTTGGGTTTGGGTTAGAGTTAGGTTTAGGGTGAGAGGTAGGGGGAGGTTTAGGGTTAGGGTTAGGTTTAGGATTAGGGTTAGGGTGAGGGTGAGTGTGTGTGTTACGGTTACATTTAGGATTAGGCTTAGGTTTAGGCTGAGGGTGAGGGTGAGGGTGAGAGTTAGGGTTAGGGTGAGTGTTAAGGTTAGGTTGAGGGTTAGGTTTAGGGTTATGGTGAGGGTTAGTGTTAGGGTTAGGGTGAGGGTTAGAATGAGGATTAGGGTTAGGATTAGAGTTAGGGTGAGAACTAGGGTGAAGGTGAGTATTAGAGTTACTGTTAGTGTGAGGGTTAGGGTTAGGGTTAGGGAAAGCGTGAGTTAGGGTTATGGTGACATGGGGGTTAGTGTTACAGTGGGGCTTAGGGTTAGAATTAGCGTTAGGGTAATGGTGAGCTTCGGATTACTGTTAGGGTTAGAGTTAGGTTTAGGGTTAAGATTAGTGTTATTGTTAGGGTTAGGGTTAGATTTACTGTGAGAGTGAGGGTGAGGGTGGGGGTGAGAGTTAGATTTAGGGTGAGGTTTAGGTTTAGGGTTAGGATTAGTGTTAGGGTGAGGGTGAGGTTTAAGTTTAGATGTAGGGTTAGGGGGAAGGTTAGATCGAGCGTTAGGGGTAGTGTTAGTGTTAGGGTTAAGGTTAGGGTGAAGGTTAGGTTGAGGTTTAGGGTTAGGGTTAGGGTTAGGTTTAGGGTGAGGGTGACTGTGAGAGTTAGGGTTAGGGTTAGGCTTAGGCTTAGGGTTAGGCTGAGGTTGGGGGTCAGTATTAGGGTTATGGTGATGGTTAGGATTAGGGTTAGGTTGAGGGCTAGGGTGAGGATGAGGGTTAGGTTAAGGCTTAGGCATATGCTTAGGGTTAGGCTGAGCATGAGGTTTTGTGTGAGGGTTAGGGTTAGGGTGATGGTTAAGTTTACGGATAGCGTGAGGGTTAGGATGAGTTTTAGGGTTAGGGTGAGGGTAAGGGTGAGGATGATGGTAAGGGTAAAAATGAAGTTTACACTGAGGGTTAGGGTTAAGATAAGGCTGAGGGTTAGGGTTAGGTTTAGGGTTAGGTAAGAGTTAGGCTTAGGGTGAGGGTTAGATTGAGAATTAGTGTTAGGGTTAGTGTTTTGGGTTAGGGTGAGGATGAGAGTCTGGGTTAGGGTGAGGGTGAGGGTTAGAATTAGGGTTAGGGTGAGGGCTAGGGTGAGGGTGAGGGTGAGGGTGAGGTTTAGGGTTAGATTAGGGTTAGGGAGAGGGTTAGGGGTAGGGCTATGGTTAGGGTCAGTGTTAGGGTTAGGGTTAGGGTGAGGGTTAGGTTGAGGTTAAGGTTTAGGGTTACTGTTAGGGTTAATATGAGTGTTAGTGTTAGGGTTAGAGTTAGTGTTAGGGTTAGGTTAAGTGTTAGGGTGAGGGTGAGGGCTTGGTTTAAGGTGAGGGTTATAGTTAGGGTGAGGGTTAGGGTTAGGGTTAGGGTTATTGTTAGGGTTAGGGTTAAGGTTACGGTTACAGTGAGGGTTAGAGTGAGGTTTAGGGTTACGGTTAGGATGAGGTTTAGGGTTAGGGTTAGGGTTAGAATTAGGGTTAGGGTGAGAGTGAGGTTTAGGTTTAGAGTGAGTGTTAGTGTTAATTTTAGGGTTAGGGTGAGGGTTAGGGTTAGGCTTAGGCTTAGGCTTAGGCTTAGGCCGAGCATGAGGTTGAGGGTGAGGGTTAAGATGAGGTTTCGGGTTAGGATTAGGGTTAGGGTTATGGCTAGGGTGAGGGTTAGGTTGAGGGTTAGGGTTAGGGATAGGGTTAGATTTAGGATTAAGATTAGGTTGAGGTTGAATGTGAGGGTTAGGGTTAGGTTTAGGATTAAGCTTAGGGTTAGGGTGAGGGTTAAGGTTAGGGTTTGCATTAGGGTGAGGGTGAGGCTGAGGATTAGGGTTTGGTTTAGGGTTAGGTTTAGGTTTAGGTTTAGTTTGAGGGTCAGGGTTAGGGTAACGGTGACGGTTAGGGTTAGGTTTAGGCTTAAGAATAGGGTTAGAGTTATGGTTAGGGGGACTGTTAGGTTGAGGTTTAGGGTTAGGGTTAGTGTTAGGGTTAGTGTGATTGTGAGGGTTAGGTTGAGGTTTAGGGATAGGGTTAGGTTTAGGATTAGGTTTAGGGTGAGGGTGAGTGTGAGGGTTAGTTTGAGGATTAGGCTTAGTCTTCTGGTTAGGCTGAGGGTGCGGGTCAGGGTTAGGGTTAGGGTTAGGGTGGGGTTTAGGGTTAGGGTTAGGGTAAGGATTTGGGTGAGGGTGAGATTTAGTGTAAGATATAGGGTTAGGGGGAGGGTTAGGGTGAGGGTTAGGGTTAGGGTTAGTGTTAGGGTTAGGGTGAGGTTGAGGGTTAGGTTGAGGTTTAGGGTTAGGTTAGGGTTAGTTTGAGGGTTATTGTTAGGGTTAGGGTTAGTGTTAGTGGGAGGATAAGTGTTAGGGTAAGTGTTTAGGTTGGGGTGAGGGTTATGGTTAGGGTGAGTGTTAGGATTAAGGTTAGAGTTATTGTTAGTGTTAGGTTTAGGGTTAGGCTTAGGGTTAGCCTGAGGGTGATGTTGAGGGTGAGGTTTATGGTTAGGGTGAGGGTTAGGCTTAGGGTTAGGGTGATGGTTAGGGTTAGTGTGAGGGTTAGTGTTAGGATTAGGGTGTTAGGTTAAGGGTAAATGTTAGGGTGAGGCTTATAGTAAGGGTGAGGGTTAGGGTTAGGGTTAGAGTTATTGTTAGGGTTAAGTTTAAGGTTATGTTTAATGTGAGGGTGAAGGTGAGGGTTAGGTTTAGTGTTAAGATGAGGTTTAGGGTTAGGGTTAGAGTTAGGGTTAGTGTGAGAGTGAGGTTTAGGGTTAGAGTTATGGTTAGTGTTAGGGTTAGGGTTAGGGTGAGGGTTAGGGTTAGGACTAGACTTAGGCTTAGGCCTAGGCCCAGCTTGACGGTTAGGGTTAGGGTTAGGGTTAGGGTGAGGGTGAGGGTTAGGGTGAAGGTTAGGATGAGGTTTAGCGGTAGGATTAGGGTTAGAGTTCGGGTTAGGGTGAAGGTCAGGTTTAGGATTAGTGTTAGGGTTAGGGTGATGTTTAGGGTGAGGGTTAGGGTTAGGGTTAGTGTTAGGGTTAGGTTTAGGGTGAGGGTTGGGTTGAGGGTAAGGATTAGGGATAGGATTAGGTTTAGGATTATGGTTAGTGTGAGGGTGAGTGTGAGGGTTAGGGTTAGCGTTAGGTTTAGGCTTAGGGTTAGGCTGAGGGTGAGGGTGAAGGTGAGGATTAGGGTTAGGGTGCTGGTTAGGCTTAGGGTTAGGGTTAGAATTAGCCTTAAGGTGAGGTTTAGGGTTAGGGTTAGGTTTAGGTTTCTGGTGAGGGTGAGGGTTAGAGGCAACTTGAGGGTTAGGGTGAGGGGTAGGGTTAGGGTTAGGGTGAGTGTTAGGGTTAATGTGAGGTTTATGGTTGGGTTTAGGGTTAGGGTTAGGTTGAGGGTTAATTTGAGGGTTAGGGTTTGTGTTAGGTTTAGGGGGAGAGGGAGGTTTAGGTTAGGCTTAGTGTTAGGATTAGGGTGAGGTTAAGGGTTAGGGTGAGGATTAAGGTTAGGTTAGGGTGAGGGTTAAGATGAAGGTTAGGGTTTCAGTGAGAGTGAGGTTAAGGCTAGGGCGAGGGTTAGGATTAGGGTTATGGTTAGGGTGAGGGTGATGGTTAGGATTAGGGTTAGGGTTATTGTAAATGTTATGGTTAGGGTTACGTTTCCAGTGAGGGTGAGGCTGAGAGTGAAGTTTAGGGTTAGGGTAAGGGTTAGTTTTAGGGTTAGGATTAGAGGTAATGTTAGGGTTAGGGTTAGACTTAGGATTTGGGTGAGGGTGAGGGTGAGGGTCAGGGTTAGGGTTAGGGTAAGGGTTAGGGTTAGGGTTAGATTGGGGATTAGCGTTAGGGTTAGTGTGAGGTTTAGGGTGAGGATGAGGTTTAGGGTGAGGGTTAGGGTTAGAATTAGGATTAGGTTGAGGGCTAGCGTGAGGGTGAGGGTTAGGGTTAGGGTTAAGTTTAGGGTGAGGTTTAGGGTGAGGGGTAGGTTTAGGTTTAGGGTGAGGGTTAGGATTAGTGTGAGGGTTACGGTTAGGGTGAGAGTGAGGGTGAGGCTAAGGGTTATGGTGAGGGTTAGGGTGAGGGTGCGGGTTAGGGTTAGGTTGAGGTTTAGGGTGATAGTTAGTTTTAGGGTTAGGGTTAGTGTTAGTGTTAGGGTTAGCGTGAGGGTTAGGTTGAGGGTAAGGGTTAGGGCTTGGGTTAGTTTTAGGTTTATGGTTAGGGTGAGGGTGAATGTGAGGGTTAGGGTTAGGGTTAGGGTTAGGCTTAGCGTTAGGCTGAGGGTGAGGGTGAAGGTGAGGATTAGTGTTAGGTTGCCGGTTAGGGTTAGGGTTAGGGTTAGAATTAGCCTTAAGGTGAGGTTTAGGGTTAGGGTTAGGTTTAGGGTTCTGGTGAGGGTGAGGGTTAGACTTAGCTTGAGGTTTAGAATGAGGGGTAGGGTTTGGGTTAGGGTGAGGGTTAGGGTTAATGTGAGGTTTAGGGTAGGGTTAGGTTTAGGGTTAGGTTGAGTGTTAGTTTGAGGGTTAGGGTTTGTGTTAGGGTTAGGGTGAGGGGGAGGTTTAGGGGTAGGTTTAGGTCAGGCTTAGTGTTAGGATTAGGGTGAGGTAAAGGGTTAGGGTGAGGGTTAAGGTTAGGTTAGGGTGAGGGTTAGGGTTTCAGTGAGAGTGAGGGTTAAGGTTAGGGCCAGAGTTAGTGTTAGGATTATGGTTAGCGTGAGGGTGATGGTTAGGATTAGGGTTAGGGTTATTGTAAATGTAATGGTTAGGGTTACATTTGCAGTGAGGGTGAGGCTGAGAGTGAAGGTTTGGGTTAGTGTAAGGGTTAGTTTTAGGGTTAGGATTAGTGGTAATGTTAGGGTTAGGGTTAGACTTACGATTTGGGTGAGAGTGAGGTTGAGGGTTAGTGTTAGTGTTAGGATGAGGTTTAGGGTTAGGGTTAGGATTAGGGATAGGGTGAGGTTGAGGTTTAGGGTTAGACTTAGGTTGAGGGGGAGGTTTAGGGTGAGGGTTAGGGTTAGGGTTAGTGTTAGGGTTAGGGTTAGGATTAGGCTTAGGCTTAGGGTTTGGCTGAGGTGAGGGTGGGTGTGAGGATTACGCTTAGGGTGATGGTTAACCTTAGGGTTAGGGTGAGGGTTAGGATGAGGGTTAGGGTTAGGATTAGGTTTAGGGTGAGGGCTATGGTGAGGGGAGGGTTGAGGATAGGGTTAGGCTTAGGCATAGGTTTAGTCTGAGGATTATGGTGAGGGTGAGGGTTAGGGTCATGATGATGGATAGGTTTAGGTTTAGGGTGAGGGTTAGGATGAGGGTTCGGGTTAGGGTGAGGGTTACGATGAGCGTGATGGTAAGAGTAAAGTTGAGGGTTAGGCTAAGGGTGAGAGTTAGGGTAAGGGTGAGGGTTAGGGTTAGGGTGAGGGTTAGTGTAAGTGTTAGGGTTAGGGTTAGATTGGGGATTAGGGTTAGGGTTAGTGTGAGGTTTAGGGGGAGGATATGGGTTAGGTTGAGGGTTAGGGTTAGAATTAGGGTTAGGGAGAGGGCTAGCGTGAGGGTGAGGGTTAGGGTTAGCGTTAAGTTTATGGGGAGTTTTAGGGTGAGGGGTAGGTTTAGGTTTAGGGTGAGTGTTAGGTTTAGTGTGAGGGTTATGGTTAGGGTGAGAGTGAGGGTGAGGTTAAGGGTTATGATGAGGGTTAGGGTAATGGTGAGGGTTAGGGTTAGGATTAGGAATAGGGTTAGGGATAGGTTGAGGTTGAGGGTGAGGGTGAGGGTGAGGTTTAGGGTTAGGATTATGGTTAGGGTGAGGTTTAGGGTGAGGATGAGTGTTAGGGTGAAGGTGAGGGTGAGGGTGAGGGTCTAGGTTAGGTAATTTTTAGGGTTAGGGTGAGGATTAGTTGAGGTTTATGGTAAGGGTCAGCTTGAGGTTTAGGGTGTGGGTGAGCGTTAGGATTGGGGTGAAGGTTTGGGTGATGGTGAGGGTTAGGGTGAGGTAGAAGTTTAGGTTTAGGGTTAGGTGAGGGTTAGTGTTAGGGTTAGGATTAGGGTGAGGGTTAGGATTAGGTTTAGGGTTAGGGTCAGGGTTAGGGTGAGGTTGAGGGTTAAGGTTAGGGTTAGGTTTGTGGTGTGGATAAGTGATAGCATGAGGGTTAGGGTGAATGTTAGACTTAGCATTAGGGTTAGGGTGAGGGTGAGGGTGAGCATTAGGGTGAGTTTTAGGGTTAGGGTGAGGGTTAGGGTTAGGCTTAGCGTGAGGGTGACGGTTAGGGTTAGAGTTACGGTGAGGATTCGGTTAAGTATGAGGTTTCGGGTGAGGATGAGGTTAAGTGTTAGGATGAGGGTTAGGGTGAGGGTGAGGGTTAGGGTTAAGGTTTGGGTTAGGCTGAGGTTTAGGGTTATGATTAAGGTGAGTGTTAGAGTGAGGGTTAGTGTTAGGGTTGTTATAAGGGTTAGGATCAGATTTAGGGTGACGGTGAGGCTTTAGGTGAGGGTTAGGTTGAGGGTTAGAGTTAGGGTTAAGGTGAGGTTTAGGGTAAGGGGTAGGGTTACGGTTAGGGTGAGGGTTAGGTTTATTGTGAGAGTTAGGTTTAGGGTTAGGGTTAGGATTAGTGTGAGGGTAAGAATTAGGGTCATGGCTAGGCTCACCCTCACGGTGAGGTTTAGGGTTAGTAATAGTGATATTATTAGTGTAAATCTGAGGGTGAGGGTGATGTTTAGGGTTAGGGTTAGGGTGAGGGCTTGGGTGAGGGTTAGGGTAAGGTTGAGGGTTAGGGTGAGAGTGATGGTAAGGGTAAAGTTGAGGCTTAGGCTGAGGGTGAGGGTTAAGATAAGGGTGAGGGTAAGGGTTAGGGTGAGGGTTAGGATAAGGGTTCGGGTTACGGTTAGGTTGAGGGTTAGATTGAGGATTAGGGTTAGGGTTAGTGTGAGGTTTAGGGTGAGATTGAGGGTTACCGTTAGGTTTAGGGTTAGGGTTAGAAATAGGGTGAGGGTGAGGACTAAGATGAGGGTGAGGTTTAGGTTAGGGTTAGGGTTAAGGTTAGGGTGAGTTTTAGGGTTACTGTGAGGGTTAGGGTTAGTGTGAGGGTTAGGGTTAGAGTTAGGGTTAGTGTTAGGTTGAGGGTAAGTGTTAGGGTGAGGTTTTGGTTTAGGGTGAGGGTTATGTTTCGGTTGAGGGTTAGGTTTATTGTTTAGTGTTAGGGTTATTGTTAGGGTTAGGATTAGGATTAGGGTTAGGGTGAGGATGAGGGTGGGGGTGAGGAATAGGTTTTGGGTGATGGTTAAGGTTAGGGTTAGGGTGAGGGTTAGGATGAGGGTTGGAGTCAGGATAAGTTTTAGGGTGAGAGCTTGGGTGAGGGTGAGGGTTAGGGTTAGGGTTCAGCTTAGGCATAGGTTTAGGCTGAGGGTGAGGGTGAGTGTGAGTGATAGGGTTAGGGTGATGGATCGGGTTAGGGTTAGGGTGAGTGTTAGGATGAGTGTAAGGGTTAGGGTGAGCATGACGGTAACAGTAAAGGTGAGGTTTAGGCTGAGGGTGAGTGTTCCGTTAAGGGTGAGGGTAAGGATTAATGTGAGGGTTAGCATAAGGGTTAGGGTGAGGGTGCGGGTTAGGGTGAGGGTCAGGGTTAGATTGAGGATTAGGGTTAGGGTTAGGGTGATGTTTATGGTGAGGATGATGGTTAGGGTTAGGGTGAGGGTTATGGTTAGAATTAGGGTGAGAGTGAGGGGTAAGGTTTGGTTGAGGGTTAGAGTTAGGGTTAGGGTTAGGGTGAGGTTTAGGATTAGGGTGAGAGTTAGGGTTACTGTGAGGGTTAGTGTTAGAGTTAGGGTTAGGGTAAGGTTTAGGGTAAGTGTTAGGGTGAGGGTTAGGGTTAGGGTGAGTGTTATGTTTAGGGTGAGAGTTAGGGTTAGGTTTAGGGTTATTGTTAGGTTTAGGGTTAGGGTAACAGTGAGGGTGAGGGTGAGGGTTAGGGTTAGGGTGAGGTTTAGGGTTAGGGTTAGGGTTTTAGTTAGGGTTAGGTTTAGGGTGAGTTTTACGTTAGAGTTAGGGTTAGGGTGAGGGTTAGGATGAGGATTAGGGTTATGCTTAGGGTTAGGGTGAGGTCTAGGGTGAAGGTGAGGGTTAGGGTTAGTGTTAGGGTGAGTTTTAGGGTTAGGGTTAGGGTTAGGGTGAGCTTTTGGATGAGGGTTAGGGTTACAGTGAGGGTGAGGGTTAGGGTTAGTTTGAGTGTTAGGGTTAGGATTAGGATTAGGGTGAGGGTGAATGTTAGCATTAGGGTTAGGCTTAGGGTTAGGGTGAGTTTTAGGGTTAGTATTAGTGTTAATGTTAGGGTTAGGGTTAGATTTACGGTTTGGGTGAGGGGGAGGGGGAGGGTTAGGGTTAGGGTAGGGTGAGGTTTAGAGTTAGGGTTAGGATTAGGGATAGGGTGAGGGAGAGGTTTAGGGTTAGAGATAAGTTGAGGGGGAGGGTAAGGCTGAGTGTTAGGGTTAGGGTTAGTGTTAGGGTTAACGTTAGGTTTAGGGTGAGGGTAAGGTTGAGGTTTAGGGTTAGGGTTAGGTTTTGGGTTAGGATTATGTTTAGGGTGAGGGTGAGTGTGAGAGTTAGGGTTAGGATTAGGCTTAGGCTTAGGGTTAGTCTGAGGGTGAGGGTGGGTGTGAGGATTAGGCTTAGGGTGATGTTTAACATTAGGATTAGGGTGAGGGTTAGGATGAGGGTTTGGGTTAGGATTAGGGTTAGGGTGAGGGTGAGGGTTAAGGTTAGGGTTAGGTTTGTTCTGTGGATAAGTGATAGCATGGGGGTTAGGGTGAGTGTTAGACTTAGCATTAGAGTTATAGTGAGGATTAGGGTGAGTTTTAGGGTTAGGGTGAGGGTTAGGGTTAGGCTTAGCGTGAGGGTGACGGTGAGGGTGACGGTTAGATTTAGAGATATGGTGAGGATTCGGTTAAGTGTGAGGTTTAGGGTGAGGATGAGTTTAAGTGTTAGGATGAGGGTTAGGGTGAGGGTGAGGCTTAGGGTTAAGGTTTGGGTTAGGGTGAGGGTTAGGCTGAGGGTTAGGGTTATGATTAGGGTGAGGGTTAGGGTGAGGGTTAGGGTGAGGGTGAAGGTTAGGGTTCGGGTGAGGATTAGGGTTGTTATTAGGGTTAGGGTCAGATTTACGGTGACGGTGAGGTTTTGGGTGAGGGTTAGGGTGAGGGTTAGATTTAGGGTTAAGATGAGGTTTAGGGTAAGGTTTAGGGTTACGGTTAGGGTGAGGGTTAAGTTTAGTGTGAGAGTTAGGGTTAGGGTTAGGATTAGTGTGAGGGTAAGAATTAGCTGACTGTTAGGGTGAGGGTGACGTTAAGGGTTAGGAATAGTGATAGGATTAGTGTAAATCTGAGGGTGAGGGTGAGGTTTAGGGTTACGATTAGGGTGAGGGCTTGGATGAGGGTTAGGGTAAGGTTGAGGGTTAGGGTGAGAGTGATGGTAAGGGTAAAGGTGAGGGTTAGGCTGAGGGTGAGGGTTAGGCTGAGGGTGAGGGTTAAGTTAAGGATGAGGGTTAGGGTTAGGGTGAGGGTTAGGTTAAGGTTTCGGGTTACAGTTAGGTTTAGGGTAAGATTGAGGATTAGGGTTATGGTTAGTGTGAGGTTTAGGGTGAGGTTGAGGGTGAGTGTTAGGGTTAGAATTAGGGTTAGGGTGAGGGCTAGGATGAGGGTGAGGTTTAAGTTAGGGTTAGGGTTAAGGTTCGGATGAGGTTTAGGGTTACTGTGAGGGTTAAGGTTAGTGTGAACATTAGGGTGATGGTTAGGGTTAGTGTTAGGGTCAGGGTAAGTGTTAGGGTGAGGGTTTGGGTTAGGGTGAGTGATATATTTAAGGTGAGGGTTAGCTTTAGAGTTAGGGTTATTGTTAGGGTTAGGATTAGGATTAGGATTAGGGATAGGGTGAGGGTGAGTGTGGGTTAGGTTTAGGTTTAGGTTTAGGCTTAAGGTTAGGCTGAGGGTGAGGTTGAGGCTGAGGGCTAGAGTTAGGGTGATCGTTAGGGTTAGGGTTAGGGTGAGGGTTAGGATGAGTGTTAGAGTTAGGATTAGGGTTTGGGTGAGGGCTAGGGTGAAGGTGAGGTTTAGGGTTATGTTTAGGGTGAGGTTTAGGGTTAGGGTTAGGGTTAGGCTTAGGGTTAAGTTGAGGGTGAGGTTTAGGTTTAGAGTTACGGTTAGGGTGAGGGTTAGGGTTAGGGTTAGTGTTAGGTTTAGGATTATTGTGAGGGTTAGGGTTAGGGTGATGGTTAGGGTTAGGGCTGGGATTAGGATTAGTGTTAGGGTGAGGGTGAGTGTGAGTGTGAGGGTTAGGGTTAGGGTCAGGCTTAGATTTAGGCTGAGGTTGACGGTCAGGGTTAAGGTGAGGGTGAGGGTAAGGTTTAGGGTTAGTGTTAGGGTTATTGTGAGGGTTAGTGTTAGGATTGGTGTTAGGGTTAGTGTTAGGGTGAGGTTTAGGGTGAGGGTTATGTTTAGGGAGCGGGTTAGATTTATGATTAGGGTTAGCTTGAGTGTGAGTGTGAGGGTTAGTGTTTGGGTTAGGTTTAGGTTTAGGCTGAGTGTGGGGGTGAGGGTTAGGGTTAGGTTGAGGTTTAGGGTTAGGGTTAGGGTGAGGGTTAGGATGAGGTATAGCGTTAGGATTAGGGTTAGGGTTAGGGTTAAGGTGAGGGTTAATGTTAGGGTTAGGGTGAGGGTTAGGGTTATTGTTAGTGTTATGGTTAGGGTTAAGTTTGTGGTTAGGGTGAGGCTGAAGGTGGGTATTAGGGTTAGGATTAGGATTAGGGTTAGATTTAGGGTTAGGATTAGTGTTATTGTTAAGGTTAGGGTCAGAGTTATGGTGAGGGTGAGGGTGAGGGTGAGGGTTGGGTTAGGGTTAGGATGAGGTTTAGGGTTAGGGTTAGGGTAGCGTGATGGTTAGGGTTAGTGTGAGGGTTAGTGTTTGGGTTAGTGTTATTGTTAGGGTAAGGTAAGTATTAGGGTGAGGGTAAGGGTTAGGGTGAGGGTTAGGGTTAGAATGAGGGTTAGGGTTAGGGTTAGGGTTATTGTTAGGGTAAGGGATGTGTTAGGGTGAGGGTAAGGGTTAAGGTGAGGGTTAGGGTTAGAATGAGGCTTAGGGTTAGGGTTAGTGTTATTTTTAGGTTTAGGGTTAGGATTAGGGATAGGGTGAGGGGTAGGGTGAGGATGAGGGTTAGAATTAGGATTAGGATTAGGCTTAGGTTTAGAATGAGGCTGAGTGTGAGGTTGAGGGTTAGGGTTAGCGTGATGGTTAGGGTTATGTTTAGGGTGAGGTTTAGAATGATTGTTAGGGGTAGCGTGAGGGTTAGGGTGAGGGTGACAGTAAGGGTAAAGGTGAGGGTTAGGGTTAGGGTGCGAGTTAGGGTGAGGATTATGGTTAGGGTTAGGGTGAGTGTGAGGTTTAAATTGAGTATCAGTGTTAGGGTTAGTGTGAGGTTTAGGGTAAGGATGAGGGTTAGGGTTAGTGTGAGGGCTATGGTGAGTTTGAGGATTAGGTTTAGGGTTATGTTGAGGTTTAGGGTTAAGGTGATGGTTAGGGTTAGTGTGACGGTTAGTGTTAGTATTAGGGTTAGTTTTAGGGTGAGGGTTAGCATTAGGGTGAGGTTTATGTTTAGCGTTAGTGTTAGCGTTAGGGTTGGGTTATTATTAGGGTTAGGGTTACTGTTACGGTGAGGGTGATGGTTAGGGTTAGGGTTAGGGTTAGGGTTAGGGTAAGGGTTAGGGTTAGATTGGGGATTAGGGTAAGGGTTAGTGTGAGGTTTAGGGTGAGGATGAGGTTTAGGGTGAGGGTTAGGGTTAGAATTAGTATTAGGTTGAGGGCTAGCGTGAGGGTGAGGGTTAGGGTTAGGGTTAAGTTTATGGTGAGGTTTAGGGTGAGGGGTAGGTTTAGGTTTAGTGTGAGGTTTAGGATTAGTGTGAGGGTTAAGGTTAGGGTGAGAGTGAGGGTGAGGCTAAGGGTTATGGTGAGGGTTAGGGTGAGGGTGAGGGTTAGGGTTAGGGTTAGGGATAGGGTTAGGGATAGGCTGAGGTAGAGGGTGTGGGTGAGGGTGAGGTTTAGGGTTAGGGATATGGTTAAGGTGAGAGTGAGGGTTCGGCTCTTCGTTAGGTAATGGTTAGGGTTAGGGTGAGGATTAGTTGAGGGTTAGGGTAATGGTGAGCTTGAGGTTTAGGGTGTGGGTGAGCGTTAGGGTTAGGGTGAGGGTTCGGGTGAGGTAGAAGGTTAGGGTTAGGGTTAGGTGAGTGTTATTTTTAGGGTTAGGGTGAGGGTGAGGGTTAGGATTGGGTTTAGGGTTAGGGTGAGGTTTAGGGTGAGGGTGAGGGTTAAGGTTAGGGTTAGGTTTGTGGTGTGGATAAGTGATAGCATGAGCTTTAGTGTGAGTGTTAGACTTAACATTAGGGTTAGGGAGAGGGTTAGGGTTAGGCTTAGCGTGAGGGTGACGGTGAGGGTGACGGTTAGGGTTAGAGTTACGGTGGGGATTCAATTAAGTGTGAGGATTAGGGTGAGGATGAGGGTAAGTGTTAGGATGAGGTTTAGGGTGAGGGTTAGGCTAAAGGTTAGGGTTATGATTAGGGTGAGTTTTAGGGTGAGGGTTAGGGTGAGGGTTAGGGTGAGGGTGAGGGTTAGGGCTGTTATTAGGGTTAAGGTCAGATTTAGGGTGACAGTGAGGTTTTGGGTGAGGATTAGGTTGAGGGTTAGTGGTAGGGTTAAGGTGAGGGTTAGGGTAAGGGGTAGGGTTACGGTTGTGTGAGGGTTAGGTTTATTGTGAGAGTTAGGTTTAGGGTTAGGGTTAGGATTAGTGTGAGGGTAAGAATTAGGGTCATGGCTAGGGTGAGGGTGAGGTTTAGGGTTAGGAATAGTGATAGGATTAGTGTAAATCTGAGGGTGTGGGTGAGGTTTAGGGTTAGGGTTAGGGTGAGTGCTTTGGTTAGTGTTAGGTTAAGGTTGAGGGTTAGGGTGAGAGTGATGGTAAGGGTAAAGGTGAGGGTTAGGCTGAGGGTGAGGTTTAAGATAAGGGTGAGGGTTAGGGTTAGGGTGAGCGTTAGGTTATGGGTTCGGGTTACGGTTAGGGTGAGGGTTAGATTGAGGATTAGGGTTAGGGTTAGTGTGAGGTTTAGGGTGAGGTTAAGGGATAGATTTAGGTTGAGGGTTAGGGTTAGAATTAGGGTTAAGGTGAGGGCTAGGGTGAGGGTGATGTTTAGGTTAGGGTTAGGGTTAAGGTTAGGGAGAGGTTTAGGGTTACAGTGAGCTTCAGTGTGAGTGTGAGGGTTACTGTTAGGGTGAGGGTAAGTGTTAGAGTTAGGGTTTGGGTTAGGGTGAGGTTTATGTTTAGTTTAAGGGTTAGGTTTAGGGTTAGGGTTATTTTTAGGTTTAGGATTAGGATTAGGGTTAGGGTGAGGGTGAGTGTGTGGGTTAGGTTTAGGTTTAGGTTTAGGGTTAAATTTAGGCTGAGGGTGAGGTTGAGGCTGAGGGTTAGGGTTAGGGTGATGGTTATGTTTAGGGTTAGGGTGAGGGTTAGGATGAGGGTTTGAGTTAGGATTAGGGTTTGGGTGAGGGCTAGGGTGAAGGTAAGTTTTGGGGTTATATTTTGGGTGAGTTATAGGGTTAGGGTTAAGGTTAGGGTTAGGGTTAAGGTGAGGGTGAGGGATAGGTTTAGAATTAGGGTTAGGGTGAGGGTTAGGGTTAGAGTTAGTGTTAGGTTTAGGGTTAGGGTGAGGGCTAGGGTTAGAGTGAGTTTTAGGGTTAGGCCTGGGATTAGGATAAGTGTTTTTGTGAGGGTGAGTGTGATTTTGAGGTTTAGGGTTAGGGTTAGGATGCGGTTTAGGGTTAGGGTTAGTGTTAGTGTTAGGGTGAGGGCTTGGTTTAGGTTGAGGTTTATTGTCAGGGTGAGGGTTAGGATTAGGGTTAAGGTTAGGGTTAGTGTTATTGTTAGGGTTAAGGTTAGAGTTACTGTGAGGATGAGGGTGAGGGTGAGTGTGAAAGTTAGCGTTAGGGTTAGCCTTAGCCTTAGGTTTAGGCCGAGCGTGAGGGTGAGGTTAAGGGTTAGGATTAGGGTGATTGTTAGAGTTTAAGGGTTAGGGTGAGGGTTAGGGTGAGGTTTAGTTTTAGGATTAGGGCTAAGGTGAGGGCTAGGGTGAGGGTGAGGGTTAGGGTTAGCGTTAGGGTGACGTTTAGGGTTAGCGTTAAGTTTAGTGTTAGGGTGAGTGTTAGTGTGAGGGTTAGGTGAGGGTGAGGGTTAGGGTTAGGGTGAGGGTTACGGTTAGGGTTAGGGTGAGAGTGAGGGTTAGATTAGGGTTAGGGTTAGGATTATTGTTAGTGTTATGGTTAGGTTTAAGTTTATGGTGAGGGTGAGGCTCAGGGTGACGGTTAGGGTTAGGGTTAGGGTGAGGTTTAGGTTAGGGTTAAGGTTAGGGTTAGGGTGAGGGTTTGGGTTAGTGTTAGGGTTACGGTGAGGGTGAGGGTGAGGGTTAGTGTTAGGGTTAGTGTCACTGTTAGGTTTAGGTTTAGAGTCACAGTGAGGGTGAGGGTAAAGGTTAGGGTTAGGGTGAGGTTTAGGGTTAGGGTGAAGGTGAGGGTGAGGTTTAGGGTTAGAGTTAGGGTTAGGTTGAGTGTTAGGGTTAGGGTTAGTGTTAGGGTTAGGGTTAGGGTGAGGGTTAGGATGAGGGTTAGGGTTAGGGTTAGGTTTAGGATTAGGGTTAATGTTAGGGTGAGTGATTGTGTTAGGTTTAGGGATAGGGTTAAGGCTTAGCGTTAACCTGAGGGTGAGGGTTAGGGTGAGGGTTAGGGTTAGGTTACGGTGACTGTGAGGGTTAGGGTTAGGGTTAGTTTCAGGGTTAGGTTTAGGGTTAGGGTTATTGTTAGTGTTATGGTTAAGGTTAAGTTTACGGTTAGGGTGAGGCTGACGTTGAGGGTTTGGTTTAGGGTTAGGGTGAGGTTTAGGGTTACGGTTAGGGTTAGGGTGATGGTTAGGGTTAGTGTTATTGTTAGGGTTAAGGTTAGAGTTACGGTGAGGGTGAGGGTTAGATTTAGGTTTAGGGTGAGGGTTAGGGTGAGGGTGAGGGTGAAGTTTAGGGTTAGAGTTAGAGTTAGGGGGAGGGTTAGGGGCAGGGTTAGGTTGATGTTTAGGGTTAGTGTTAGGGTTGGGTTTAGGATTCCGGTTATGATGAGGCTGAGTGTGAGGGTTAGGGTCAGGATTAGGCTTAGGCTTAGGGTTAGGCTGAGGGTGAGGGTGGGGTTGAGGATTAGGTGAAGGGTGATGGTGAGGGTTAGGGTTAGGTTTAGGGTTAGGATTAGGGTTAGGATGATGTCTAGGGTGAGGGTGAGGGTTAGGGTTAGGGTTAGGCTTAGGGTTACGGTCAGGGTTAGGGTTAGGATGAGGGTTAGGCTTAGGGTGAGGGTTAGGGTGAGGGTGCAGGTAAGGGTAAAGGTGAGAGTTAGGCTGAGAGTGAGGATTAAGTTAAGGGTGAGGGTTAGGGTTAGGGTGTGGGTTAGGGTTAGGGTTAATTTGAGGGTGAGGTTTATATTGAGGATTAGTTTTAGGGTTAGTGTGAGGTTTAGGATGAGGATGAGGGTTAGGTTTAGGGTGAGGGCTAGGGTGAGGGTGAGGGTTAGGGTTAGTGTGAGTGCTAGTGTTAGGGTTAGATTTAGTGTTAGGTTGAATTTAAGTGTTAGGGTGAGGGTTAGTGTTAGCGTGAGTGTTATATTTAGAATGAGGGTTAGGTTTAGGGTTAGGGTTACTGTTAGGGTTAGGATTAGTTTTACTGTTGAGTGTGAGGTTTAGTGTTAGGTTGAGGGTTAGGTTTATGTTTAGTGTTAGGGTTAGTGTTAGGGTTAGGGTGAGGGTGAGGTTTATGGTTAGAGTTAGCTTTTGTGTTAGGGTTAGGGTTAGGTTGAGGGTTAGTGTGAGGGTTAGGTTTAGGCTTAAGCTTAGGCTTAGGGTTAGCCTTAGGCCGAGCATGAGGGTGAGGGTTAGGGTTAGGGTTAGGGTGAGGGTTAGTATGAGGTTTAGGGTTAGGACTAGGGTTAGGGTGAGCGCTAGGTTGAGGGTTACTGTGAGGGTTAGGGTAAGGTTTAGGATTAGGTGTAGGTTGAGGGTGAGTGTGAGGGTTAGGTTTAGGGTTAGGCTTAGGTTTAGGGTAAGGGTTAGGGTTAGGACTTGGTTTAGGGTGAGGGGGAGTGTTAGGGTTAGTGTGAGTGCTAGTTTTAGGGTTAGGGTGAATTTATGTGTTAGGGTGAGGGTTAGGTTTTGGGTGAGTGTTATGGTTAGTATGAGGGTTAGGGTTAGGGTTACTGTTAGGATTAGGATTAGGTTTACTGTTAAGGTGAGTGTGAGGTTTAGGGTTAGGGTGAGGGTTAGGTTTATGTTTAGGGTTAGGGTTAGAGTTAGGGTTAGCGTGAGGGTGAGGTTTAGGGTTAGAGTTAGCTTTTGTGTTAGGGTTAGTGTTAGGGTGAGGGTTAGTGTGAAGGTTAGGTTTAGGCTTAAGCTTAGGCTTAGGGTTAGGCTTAGGCCCGAGCATGAGGGTGAAGGTTAGGGTTAGGGTTAGGGTGAGGGTTAGGGTTAGGGTTAGGGTGAGGGTTAGGATGAGTTTTAGGGTTAGGATTAGGGTTAGTGTGAGCGCTAGTTTTAGGGTTACTGTGAGGGTTAGGTTTAGGTTTAGGATTAGGTGTAGGTTGGGGGTGAGTGTGAGGGTTAGGGTTAGGGTTAGGGTTAGGCTTAGGGTTAGGGTGAGGGTTAGGGTTAGGGTTTGGTTTAGGGTGAGGGGGAGGGTTAGGGTTAGGGTTTGGTTTAGGGTGAGGGGGAGGGTTAGGGTTAGGGTTAGGGTGAGGGTGAGGGTGAGGGTTAGGGTTAGGGTTAGTGTGAGTGTTAGGGTTATGTTGAGGGTTATGGTTAGGGTGAGTGTTAGGGCTCGGGTTAGATTTAGGGTGAGGACTAGGGTGAGGGTGAGGTTTAGGATTAGGGTGAGGGTGAGGTTTAGGGTTAGTGTTAGGTTGAGGTTTAGGGTTATGGTTAGGGTTAGGGAGAGTGTGAGTTTTAGGTTTAGAGTTAGGGTTAGGGTGATGGTTAGGGTGAGGTTTAGGGTTAGTGTGAGGGTTAGGAGTAGGGGTAGGGTGAGAGTTAGCGTTAGGGTGAGTGGTAGGGTTAGGGTTAGGGTTAAAGTATGTGCTAGGGTGAGTGTTAAGTTTAGGGTTAGCTTGATGTTGAGGGTTAGTGTTAGTGTTAGATTTAGGTTTAGGGTTGGGCTTAGGGTTAGGATTAGGGTTAAGGTGATGGTGAGTGTGTGGGTTAGAGTTAGTGTTAGCCTTAGGGTTAGGCTGAGTCTGAGGCTGAGGGTGAGGTTTAGGATTAGAGTGAGGGTTAGTGTGAGTGTTAGTGTTAGGATTAGGGTTAGGATATATGCTAGGGTGAGGGTTAGGTTTAGGGTTAGGATGAGGTTTAGGGTTAGGGTTAGGGTCAGTGTTAGGGTTAGGGTGAAGGTTTGGATTAGAGTTAGAGTTACGGTTAGGATGAGGTTTAGGGTTAGGTTTATGGTTAGGGTTATTCTTAGGTTTAGGTTTAGGGTTAAGGTTAAGGTAAGGCTGAGCGTGAGCGTGATGTTGAGAGTCAGGTTTAGGGTTAGGATGAATTTTAGAGGTAGAGTTAGGGTTAGGGTTAGGGTGATTGTGAGGGTTAGTGATAGGGTTGGGTGAGGTTTAGGATTAGGGATAAGTTATGGTTTGGGTGAGTGTGAGGGTTAGGGGTAGAGTTTGGGTGAGGGTGAGGGTTAGGTTTGGGGTGAGTGTTAGGTTGAGGTTTAGGTTAAGGCTTAGGGTTAGGGTTAGGATTAGGGTTAGGGTGAGGGTAAGTGTGAGGGTTAGGGTTAGGGTTAGTCTTTGGCTGAGGGTTAGGCTGAGGGTGAGGGTGGGGTTGAGGATTAGGTTTAGAGTGATGGTTCAGGTTATCGTTAGTTTGAGGGTTAGGATGCGGGTTAGGGTTAGGATTAGAGTTAGGGTGAGGGCTAGATTGAGGGTGAGGTTTAGGGTTAGTGATAGGGTGAGGTTTAGGGTTAGGGTTAGGTTGAGGTTGAGGTTTAGGTTTAGAGTTAGGGTTAGGATTAGGATTAGGGTAAGGGTTAGGTTGAGTGTGAGGGTTAGGGTTAGGTTTAGGGTTCGGCTTAGGGTTACACTGAGGGTGAGGTTGAGGGTGAGGGTTAGGTTTTGAGTGAGGGTTAGGGTTATGTTTAGGGTGAGAGTTAGGGTTCAGGTTAAGTTTAGGGTTAGGGTGAGGGTTAGGGTTAGGGTTACGTTGAGCTTGAGGGTTAGGTTTAGTTTGAGCATTAGGGTTAGGTATAGGGTTAGGGTGAGGGCTAGGGTGAGGGTGAGCGTTAGGGTTAGTGTTAGGGTGAGGTTTCGGGTTAGGGTTAGTTTTAGGGTGAGGGTGAGAATGAGGGTTAGGGTTATGGTAAGGGTGATGGTTAGGGTGAAGTGGAGGGTTATTGTTACTGTTAGTGTTAGGGTGAGGGTAAGTGTTAGCGTAAGGTTTAGGTTTAGGGTGACGTTTACATCAGGCTTTGGGTTAGGGTTAGGGGGAGGGGGAGCTTTAGGATTAGAGTTACGGTTATGGTGAATGTTAGGGTTAGGGTTAGGTTTAGGGATAGGGTGAGGTTTATGGTTTGGTTTAGGGTTAGAGTTAGGCTTAGGGAGAGGGTGAGATTTAGGGTTAGGGTGAGGGTTAGGTTTAGGCTTAGTGTTAGGGTTAGGGTGAGGGTGAGAGTTAGGGGGAGGGTTAGGATTAGGGTTAGGGTTAGGGTGAGGATTAGGGTTAGGGTAAGGGTGAGTGTGTGTGTTAGGGTTAGGTTTAGGGTTAGGCTTAAAGTTAGGCTGAGGGTGAGGTTGAAGGTGAGGGTTAGGGTTAGGTTTAGTGTTAGGGTTAGGGTGAGGGTGAGGGTGAGGGATAGGGTTAGGGTTAGGATTAGGATTAGGGTTATTGTTAGGATTAGTGTGAGGGTTAGGTTTAGGGTAATTGTTAGGCTTAGGGTTAGGCTGAGGGTGAGGTTGAGGGTGAGGGTTAGGGTTTGGGTGAGGGTTAGGATTAGGGTTAGGGTGAGGTTTAGTGTTAGGGTTAGGGTTAGAGTTAGGGGTAGTGATTAGTGTTAGGGTTAGGTTGAGTGTTAGGGGGAGGGTTAGGGTTAGGCTTAGTGTTAGGGTTAGGGTGAGGGTGAGGTTTAGGGTTATAATTAGGGTTAGGGTGAGGCTGAGGGTGAGGCTTAGGGGGTTAGGGTAAGTGTTAGGGTTAGGGTTAGGGTGAGGGTTAGAGTGAGTGTGAGGGTGAGGGATAGGGTTAGGGTTAGGATTAGGATTAGGGTTATTGTTAGGATTAGTGTGAGGGTTAGGTTTAGGGTAATTGTTAGGCTTAGGGTTAGGCTGAGGGTGAGGTTGAGGGTGAGGGTTAGGGTTTGGGTGAGGGTTAGGATTAGGGTTAGGGTGAGGTTTAGTGTTAGGGTTAGGGTTAGAGTTAGGGGTAGTGATTAGTGTTAGGGTTAGGTTGAGTGTTAGGGGGAGGGTTAGGGTTAGGCTTAGTGTTAGGGTTAGGGTGAGGGTGAGGTTTAGGGTTATAATTAGGGTTAGGGTGAGGCTGAGGGTGAGGCTTAGGGGGTTAGGGTAAGTGTTAGGGTTAGGGTTAGGGTGAGGGTTAGAGTGAGTGTGAGGGTTAATGTTAGGGTTAGGGTTTGCCTTAGGTTCAGGCTGAGGGTGAGGGTGAGGGTGAGTTTTAGGTTTAGAGTTAGGGTTAGTGTTAGGGTTAGGGTTAGAATGAGGGTCAGGTTTACGTTTTGGCTTAGGCTTAGGCTTAGCCTGAGCATGAGGGTGAGGTTAAGGGTTAGGGTGAGGTTTAGGGTGGGGTTGACGGTCAGGGTAAACGTGAGGGTTAGGCTGAGGGTGAGGGTTACTGAAAGGGTGAGGGTTAGGGTTAGGGTGAGGTTTAGGGTTAGGGGTAGAGTGAGGGTGAGGTTTAAGTTTAGGGTTAGGTTGAGGTGTAGGGTTAGGTTTAGGTTGAGGGTGAGATTATGGTTAGTGTTAGCGTTAGGTTGAGGCTGAGGGTGAGGTTTAGGTTTAGGGTTAGTGTTAGTGTTAGGGTTAAGGTGAGGGATAGGGTGAGGGTGAGGTTTAGGGTTAGGGTTAGGATTAGGATTAGAGTAAGGGTTAGGGTGAGTGTGAGGGTTATTGTTAGGGTTAGGCTTAGGCTTATGCTTAGGCTGAGGCTGAGGTTGAGGGTGAGGGTTAGGCATAGGGTGAGGGTTTGGGTTAGGGTTAGGGTTAGGGTGAGTGTTAGTATGAGGGTTAGGCTTAGGATTAGGGTGAGGGTGAGGGCTAGGGTGAAGATGAGGTTTAGGTTTAGGGTTAGGGTTAGGGTGAGGTTTAGGGTTAGAATTAGGGTGAGAGTGAGATTTAGGTTTAGAGTTAGGGTTAGGGTGAGGCTGATTGTGAGGTTTTGGGTTATGGTTAGCGTTAGATTTAGGGTTAGGGTGAGGGTTAGGGTGAGGGTTAGGAATAGGGTTAGGATTAGGATTAGGGCAAGGGTTAGGGTGAGTGTGAGGATTAAGATTAGCTTTAGGGTTAGGCTGAGGATGATGGTGAGGGTGAGGGTTAGGGTTATGCTGAGGGTTAAGTTTAGGGCTAGGGTGAGAGTTAGCTTTCCAGTTAAGTTTAGGGTTAGGGTGAGGGTTAGGGTTAGGTTTACGGTGAGAGTGAGGGTTAGGATTAGGTTGAGGGTTAGAGTTAGGGTTAGGGCTAGGGTTAGGGTGAGGATTAGGGTTAGGGTTAGGGTGAGGGTTAGGATGAGATGTAATGTTAGGATTAGGGTTAGGGTGAGGGCTAGGGTGAGGGTGAGGGTTAGGGTTAGGATGAGGTTTAGAGTTAGGGTTAGGGTTAGGGTTAGGGTGAGGGTGAGGTTTAGGGTTAGAGAGGATTAGTGTTCAGGTTAGGGTTAGGTGAGGGTTCAGGTTAGGCTTAGGCTTAGACTTAAACTAAGGCAGAGCATGAGGTTGAGGCTTAGAGTTAGGGTCAGGGTGAGGGTTAGGGTTTGGGTGAGGGTGTGGGTGAGGGTGAGGGTTAGTGTTAGGCTTAGTGTGAGTGTTAGGGTTAGGGTGAGGGTTATGGTTAGGGTGAGGGTTAGTGTTAGCGTTATGCTTAAGCTTAGTCTTAGGGTAAGGCTGAGGGTTAGCGTGAGGGTGAGTGTGAGTGTTAGGGTTAGGGTTAGGGTTAGGCATAGTTATAGGCTGAGGGGAAGTTAAGGGTGAGGTTTAGGGTTAGGGTGAGGGTGAGGTTTAGGCTTAGAGTTTGTGTTAAGGTGAGGGTTAGTGTGAGGGTTAGTGTTAGGGTTAGTGTTTGGGTTAGGTTTAGCATGAGTTTTAGGGTGAGGTTTAGGGTTAGGGATAGGGTTAGGTGTAGAATTAAGGTTTGGGTGAGGATGAGTGTGATGGTTAGGGTTCTGTTAATGTTAGGGTTAAGCTTGAGGGTTAGGCTGAGTGTGAGGGTGAGGGTTAGAGTTAGGGTGAGGGTGAGGGTTAGGATGAGGGTTAGGTTTAGGATTAGGGTTAGTGTGAGGGCTAATGTGAGGGGGAGGATTAGGGTTAGGGTTAAGTTTAGGAATAGGTTGAGGGATAGCATTAGGGCTTGGTTTAAGGTTAGGGTTAGTGTTAGGGTTAGGGTGAGGGTTAGCATGAGGGTTCCGGTTAGGATTAGGTTTAGGATGAGGGCTAGGGTGAGCGTGAGGATTAGGGATAGGGTTAGGGTGAGGTTTATTGTTCGGGTTAGGTTTAGATTTAGGCTGAGGATTAGGGTTAGGGTTATGGTAAGGGTCAGGGTTAGGTCTAGTTTGAGGGTTAGAATTAGGTTTAGGGTTAGGGTGAGGGTTAGGGTTAGGGTTAGGGTGAGGGTTAGGATCAGGTTTAGGGTTACAATTAGGGTAAGGGTGAGGGCTAGGGTGATTGTGAGGGTTATTGTTAGGGTTAGGGTGAGGTTTAGGGTTAATGTTAAGCGTAGGGTTAGGGTGAGGGTTAAGGTTCGGGTATGGGTGAGGGTGAGGCTTAGGTTTGGGGTGAGGATTAGGGTGAGAACTAAGGTAAGGGTGAGGTTTAGGGTTAGGGTTAGGTTTAGGGTGAGGGTTAGGTTGAGGTTTAGGTTTAGGCTTAGGGTTAGGGTTAGGATTAGGGTTAGGGTGAGGGTGAGTGTAAGGGTTAGGGATAGGGTTAGGCTTATGCTTAGGCTGAGGGTGAGGGTGAGGATTAGGATGAGGATTAGGCTTAGAGTCCTGGTTTAGTTTATGGTTAGGTTTAGTTTTAGGATGAGGGTTAGGGTTAGGATTAGGGTTAGGGTGAGGGCTAGGGTGAGTGTGAGGTTTAGGGATAGGTTTAGGCTTAAACTTAGGGTTAGGCTGAGGTTGAAGGTGAGGGTGAGGGTTAGGGTTAGGTTTAGGGTGATGGTTAGGGTTATGGTTAGTGTGAGGGTTAGGATAAGGGTTAGGGTTAGGGTGAGGTTTAGGATGAGGGTGACAATAAGAATAAAGGTGAGGGTTAGGCTGAGGGTGAAGGTTAAGGTAAGGGTGAGGTTTCGGGTTATGGTTAATGTGAGGGACAGGGTTAGATTGAGGATTATTGTTAGGGTTAGTGTGAGGTTTAGTGTGAGGATGAGGGTTAGGGTTAGGGTGATGGCTAAGTTGAAGTTGAGGGTTAGAGTTAGGGTTAGGGTGAGGTTTAGGTTTAAGGTGATGGTTAGCATTAGTGTGAGGGTTAGTGTTACGGTTAGTGTTAGTGTTAGGGTGAGGGTATGTGTTAGGGTAAGGTTTAGGTTTAGGGTAGGGTTTAGGATTATGGTTAGGGTTAGGGTTAGGGTGAGGGTGAGGTTAAGGGTTAGAGTTAGGGTTAGGGTGACGGTTAGGATTAGGGTTAGGGTTAATGTTAGGGTAAGGGTTAGGGTGAGGTTTACTGTGGGGGTGAGGATTAGTGATAGGGTTAGGTTTAGGATTAGGGTTAAAGTGAGGGTGAGTGTGAAGGTAAGGGTTAGGGTTAGGGTTAAGATTAGAGTTAGGGTGATGGTGAGGATGAGGGTTAGTGTTAGGGCGAGGGTTACGGTTAGAGTTAGGTTTAGGCTGAGGGTGAGGTTGAGGGTGAGGGTTAGGATTAGGGTTAGACTTAGGGTTAGGCTGAGGGTGAGGTTGAGGGTGAGAAAGTTAGGGTTAGGGTGAGGGTTAGGCTTAGGATTATGGGGAGGTTTAGGATGAGGTTTAGGGTTAGGATTAGGGTTAAGGTGAGGGCTAGGCTGAGGGTGAAGTTGAGTTTTAGGGTTAGGTTGAGGTTTAGGTTTAAGTTTAGGGTTAGGGTGAGGGTCAGGGTGACGTTTATTGTTAGGGTTAGGGTGAATCTGAGGGTGTGGGTTAGGTTTAGGTTTAATGTTAGGGTTAGGGTTAAGGTGAGGGTTCAGGTGAGGGATCGTGTTAAGGTTTGGATTAGGGTTAGGATTAGGGTTAGGGTTAGGGTGAGTGTGAGGGTTAGGGTTAGGCTTAGGCTTAGGTTGAGGGTGAGGGTGAGGGTGAGGCTTAGGGTTAGGTTGAGTGTTAGAGCTATGTTTAGGGTGAGAGTTAGGGTTCAGGTTAAGTTTAGGGTTAGGGTGTAAGTTAGGGTAAGGGCTACGGTGAGGGTGACGGTTGGGGTTATGTTGAGGGTTAGGGTTAGGTTTAGGGTGAGGGTGAGGGTTATGGTTAGGATTAGTGTTAGGGTGAGGGTTAGCAGGAGGGTTAGTGTTAGGATTCGGGTTAGGATGAGGGCTAGGGTGAGGGTGAGGTTTAGGGTTAGGGTGAGGGTGAGGTTTAGGGATAGAATTGGGGTAAGGCTGAGGGTGAGGTGAGGGTTAGGGTTAGAGTTAGCATTAGAGTTAGCATTAGGTTGAGGGTTAGGTTGAGGGTGAGGGTTAGGCTTAGGGTTAGGATTAGGATTAGGGTAAGGGTTAGGGTGAGTGTGAGGGTTAGTGTTAGGGTTAGGGTTAGGCTTAGGTTTAGGCTGAGGGTGAGGTTTAGGGTTAGGGTGAGGGTTAGAGTTAGGGTTAGGGTGTGTGTTAGGGTTCGGGTTACGTTTAGTGTGACGATGAGTGTTAGGATGAGGTTGAGGGTTAGGGTTAGGTTTAGAGTTAGGATGAGAGTTAGGGTTAGGGTTGGGGTGAGGGGTAGGATGAGGATTAGGGTTAAAATTAGGGTTAGGGTGAGGGCTAGGGTGAGGGAGAGGGTTAGGGTTAGTTTTAGCAAGAGGTTTAAGGTTCGGGTTAGTGTTAGGGTGAGGGTTACGATTAGGGTTACGGTCACGGTGAGGGTGAGGGTTAGGGTTACGGTGAGGGTGAGGGTTAGGGTTAGGGTGAGGGTTAGGGTGAGGGTGAGTTTTTGGATTAGGGTTAGGGTTAAGGTTAGGGTTAGGTTTAGGGTTAGGATTAGTGTTATTGTTAGGGATAGGGTTAGAGTTACTGTGAGGGTGAGGGTGAGGGTGAGGGTTAGGGTTAGGGTTAGGGTGAGGTTTAGGGTAAGGGTGAGGGTGAGGTTTATAGTTAGATTTAGGGTTAGGGGGAGGGTTAGGTCGAAGGTTAAGGTTAGGCTTAGTGTTAGGGTTAAGGTTAGGGTGAGGGTTATGTTGAGGTTTAGGGTTAGTCTTAGGGTTAGGTTTAGGATTAGGGTTAGGTTTAGAGTTACGGTGAGGTTGAAGTTGAGGGTGAGTGTTAGGGTTAGGGTGAGGTTTAGGGTTAGGGTTAGGATTAGGGTTAGGGTGAGGGTGGGGTTGAGGTTTAGGCTTAGGGTTAGGGTTAGGGTTAGGATTAGTGTTAAGGTGAGGGTGAGTGTTAGGGTTAGTGATAGGTTTAGGCTTAGGCCTAGCGTTAGGCTGAGGGTAAGGGTGGGGGTGAGGATTAGGGCTAGGGTGATGGTTAAGGTTAGGGTTAACCTTAAGGTTAAGGTTAAGGTTAACCACAAACTAAAGTTTGTGTGTTAGGGTTAGGGTTAGTGTTACGGTCAAGGCTAGGGTGAGGGTTAGGGTAAGGCTTAGTATTAGGCTTAGTCTTAGTCTGTGTGTTTGTTTGAGGTTGAGGGTTAGGTTTAGGGTGATGCTTAGGTTGACGGTTAGAATGAGGTTTAGGATTAGTGTGAGGGTTAGGGTGAGGATTATGTTAATGTTAAAGGTGAGGTTTAGGCTAAGGGTGATGGTTAAGATAAGGGTTTGAGTTAGGGTTATGTTTAGGGTTCAGGTAAGGGTTAGGGTTAGGGTGAGGGTGAGGGTTAGAATTAGGGTGAGGTCTAGGGTGAGGGTGAGGGTTAGGTTTAGGGTTAGGGTTAGGGTGAGGTTTAGGGTTAGGGTGAGGGTTATGGTTAGGGTGAGGTTTAGGGTTTGGGTTACGTTTATTGTTGGGTTAGGGTTACTGTTACAGTTACAGTGAAGGTGAGGGTGAGGGTTAGGGTTAGGTTTAGAGTTAGGGTTAGGGTGAGGGTTAGGTTGAGGGTTGGGGTTAGGGTTAGTGTTAGGGTTAGGCTTAGTGTGAGAGTTAGGGGGACGTTCAGGGTTATAGGGTTAGGGTTAGGATTAGAGTTAGGGCGAGGGTGAGTGTGTGTGTTAGGGTTTGGTTTTGGTTTAGTGTTAGGTTTAGGGTTAGTGTGAGGTTTTGGATGAAGGTTAGGGTTACAATGAGGGTGAGGGTGAGGGTTAGTGTGAGGGTTAGGGTTAGGATTAGGGTAGGGTGAGGGTGAGTCTTAGGATTAGGTTTAGGGTTAGGGTTAAGGTTAGGTTTCGGGTTAGAATTAGTGTTATTGTTAGGGTTAGAGTTAGAGTTATGGTGAGGGTGACGGTAAGGTTGAGGCTTAGGTTTCGGGTTAGGCTTAGGATTAGGCTGAGGCTGAGGGTGAGGGTGAAGGTGAGGGTTAGGGTGAGGGTTAGGCTTAGGGTTAGGGTGAGAGTTGGGGTTCGGGTTAAGTTTAGGTTTAGGGTGAGCGTTAGGGTAAGGGTTACAGTGAGGGTGAGGGTTAGGTTTAGGGTTAGTGTTATGGTGAGGGATATGATGAGGTTTAGGTTTATGATTAGGGTTAGGGTGAGGATCAGGATGAGGGTGAGGTTTAGGGTTGGGGTTAGGGTGAGGTTTAGGGTTAGGGTTAAGGTGAGGGTGAGCTATATGTTTAGAGTTAGGGTTAGGGTGAGGCTGTTTGTGAGGTTTACGGTTAGGGTTAATGTTCGAGTTAGGGTTAGGGTGAAGGTTAGAGTGAGGGTGAGGGTTAGGCTTAGGGTTAGGATTAGGATTAGGGTAAGGGATAGGGTGAGTGTGAGGGTTAGGTTTAGGCTTAGGCTTAGGGTTAGGCTGAGGTTGAGGATGAGGTGTAGGGTTAGGGTTAGGTTGAGGTTTAAGGTTACGTTTAGGGTGAGAGTTAGGGTTCGGGTTAAGTTTAGGGTTAGGGTGAGGGTTACAGTTAGGTTTAGTGTTAGGCTGAGGTTTAGGTTTAGGGTTAGGGTTAGGGTGAGGGTTTGGATGAGGGTTAGAGTTATGGTGAGGGCGAGGGTTAGGGTTAGGCTGAGTGTTAGGGTTAGGATTAGGGTTAGGGTTAAGGTTAGGTTTAGCTTTAGCTTTAGGATTAGTGTTATTGTTAGGGTAATGGTTAGAGTTACGGTGAGGGTGACGGTGAGGGTAAGGGTGAGGGTTAGGTTTAGGGTGAGGGTTAGGGTTAGGGTTAGGATAAGGTTTAGGGGGAGGGTGAGGTTTAGGGTTAGATTTAGGGTTAGGGGGAGGGTTAGTTTGTGGGTTAGGGTTAGGGTGAGTGTTAGGGTTAAGGTTAGGGTGAGTGTTAGGTTGAGGTTAAGGGTTAGGGTTAGGGTTAGGATTAGGCTTAGGTTGAGAGTGACTGTGAGGGTAAGGTTTAGGGTTAGGCTTAGGCTTAGGGTTAGGCTGAGTGTGAGGGTGGGTGTGAGGATTAGGGTTAGGGTGAAGGATAGGGTGTGGTTTAGGGTTTGGGTTAGGGTTAGAATTAGGTTTAGGGTTAGGGTGAGGTTTAGGGTTAGAGTTATGGTTAAGGTGAGGGTTAGGTTGAGGGTTAGGTTTAGGGTTAGGGTGAGACTTAGGGGGATGGTTAGGGTTAGGGATACGTTTAGGATTAGGGTTAGGGTGAGGGTGAGTGTGTGGGTTAGGGTTAGGTTTAGGGTTAGGCTGAGGGTGAGGGTTAGGGTTAGGGTGAGGTTTAGGCTTAAGTTTAGGGTTAGGGTGAGAGTTAGGGTGCGGATGAGGGTTAGGGTTAGCGTGAGTGTTAGGGTTAGAATTAGGGTTAGGGTGAGGGTTCTGTTAAGTTTAGGGATAGGTTGAGGTTTAGGGTTATGGTGAGGTTTAGGTTTAGTGCGAGGTTTAGTGTTAAGGTGAGGGTAAGTGTTAGGGTGAGGTTTAGGGTTAGGGTGAGGGTTATGGTTAGGGTGAGGTTTAGGGTTAGGATTAGGTTTATTGTTAGGGTTAGGGTTAGGGATACGGTTATGGTGAGGGTTAGTGTGAGGGTAATGTTTAGGGTTAGGATTAGTGTGAGGTTTAGGGTTACGGTTAGGGTTAGATTTAGGGTTAGGTTGAAGTTGAGGTTTAGGGTTACAGTTAGGTTTAGGATGAGGGTTATGATGAAGTTTAGGGTTAGTGTTAGGGTTAGGGTTAGGGTGAGGTTTAGGGTGAGGGTTAGGGTTAGTGATAGGGTTAGGATTAGGTTTAGGGTTTGGATGAGGGTGAGTGTGAAGGCTAGGTTTAGTGTTAGGTTTAGGCTTAGGGTTAGGCTGAGGGTGAGGGTGAAAGTGAGGGTTAGGGTTAGGGTGCGGGTTAGGGTTAGGTTTAGGGTTAGAGTTAGCCTTAAGGTGAGGTTTAGGGTTCTGGTAATGGTGAGGGTTAGAGTTAGCATCAGGGTTAGGGTGAGGGTTTGGGTTAGGGTTAGGGTGAGTGTTAGGGTTAATGTGAGGTTTAGGGTTAGGGTTACGGTTAGGGTGAGGGTAAGGTTGAGGGTTAAGGTGAGTGTTAGGTTGACGGTGAGGGTGAGTTTTAGGGTTGGGGTTAGGTTTAGAGTGAGGGTTAGGGTGAGGGGTAGTGTTAGGTTTAGGGTGAGGATTAGGGATAGTGTGAGGGTTAGGGTTTGAGTGAGGGTAAGGGTCAGGTGAGGTTTAGGGTTAGGGTGAGGGTTAGCATTAGGGTTAGGGTCAGGGTTAATATTAGGTTGGAAGTTAGGGTTGGGGTGAGGGTTAGGGTGAGTGTTAGGGTTAAGGTAAGTGATACGGTTAGGGTTAGGGTGAGGGTTATGTTTAGGGTGATGTGTAGAATGAGGTTGAGGGTTAGGGTGAGGGTGACAGTGAAGGTTAAGGTATGGATGTGGGTTAGTGTTAGGGTGAGGGTTAATGTTACGGTGAGGGTTATGGTGAGGGTGAGGATAAGGGTTAGGTTTATGGTGAGGGTTAGGGTTAGAGTTAGGGTGAGGGGTAGGGTGAGGGGTAGTGTTAGAGTTAAGATTAGGTTTAGTGTGAGGGTTAGAGTTAGGGTGAGGATAAGGTAAGTGTGAGGGTTGGAGTGAGGGTGAGGGTTAGGGATACTGTTAGTGTGAGGGTTAGGGTTACGGTTATGGTGAAGTTTAGGGTTAGGGTTATGTTTATTTTAACAGTGAGTGTTTGAGTTAGGATGAGTGTTCTTGAGAGTGTGAGAGTCAGGGTTTGGGTGAGGTTTAGGGTTAGCGTGAGTGTTAGGGTGACGGTGAGGTTGAGGGTTAGGGTTGGGGTTAGGGTTAGAGTGAGGGGTACAGTGAGGTGTAGGGTTAGGGTTAGGGTGAGGGTTAGGTTTACTGTGAGGGTTAGGGTTAGGGTGAGGTTCAGGGTTACACTGAGGGTTCCAGTTAGGATTAGGCTTAATGTTAGGATGAGGGTAAGGGTTAGGTTGAAGGTTAGGGTTAGAGTGAGGGTTAGGGTTAATGTGAGGGTTAGGGTTAGGGTGAGGGTTAGGGTTAGGGTGATGTTTAGGGTGAGGTTGAGGGTTAGTGTGAGTGTGAGGGTGACGGTTCCGATGAGTGTTTGGGTTAGGTTTAGGTTGAGGTTGAGGTTGAGGGTGAAGCTTAAGGTTAGTTTTAGGGTAAGAGTTAGTGTGAGGGTTTGGGATAGGCTTAGGCTTAGGCTGAGGGTGAGGGTGAGGGTTAGGGTTAGGGTTAGGGTTAGGGTTAGTGTTAGGGTTATGTTGAGGCTTAGGGTTAGGTTAGAGGTTATGGTTAGGGTGAGGGTTAGGGTTAGGGATAGGTTTAGGTTGAGGATGAGGGTGAGGGTTAGGGTTAGGATTATGGTTAGGATGAGCCTGAGGGTGAGGGTGAGGGTGAGGTTTAGGGTTAGGGTTAGGGTTAGGCTAAGGGTTAGTGTGAGCGTTAGGTTTACGGTGATGTTTAGGTTGAGGGTGAGGTTTAGGGTGAGGTTGAGGGTGAGGTTTCGGTTGAGGGTTTGGGTTAGGGTTAAGGTTAGGGTGAAGGTGAGGGTGAGGGTTAGGTTTAGGGTTAGGGTTAGGCTTAGGGTGAGGGTGATTGTGAGGGTTAGGGTTAGGGTTATGGTTAGACTTAGGTTTAAGCTGAGGGTGAGGTGAATTTGATGGTTAGGGTTAGGGTGTCTGTGAGCAGTAGGGTTAGGGTTAGGGATAGGATGAGGGTTAGATGAGGGTGAGAGTTAGGGTTAGGGTGAGTGTTAGGCTTAGGGTTAGGGTGAGGGTGAGGGTGGGGGTGAGTATTAGGCTTAGAGTGATGGTTAGCATTAGGGTTAGGGTGAGGGTTAGGATGAGGGTTAGGTTTAGGAGTAGGGTTAGGGTGAGGACTAGGGTGAAAGTGAGGGTTAGGGTTAGGGTTAGGCTTAGGCATAGGTTTAGGCTGAGGGTGATGGTGAGGGTAAGGGGTAGTTTTATGGTGATAGATATGGTTAGGTTTAGGGTGAGGGTTAGGATGAGGGTTCGGATTAGGCTGACGGTTAGTATAAGCCTTAGGGTTACAGTAAGGGTGAGGGTTAGGTTTAGGTTGAGGGTTAGTGTAAGGGTTAGGGTTATGGTTAGATTGAGGATTAGGGTTAGGGGTAGTGTGAGGTTTAGGGTGATGATGAGGGTTAGGGTGAGGGCTAGCGTGAGGGTGAGGGTTAGGGTTAGGGTTAAGTTTAGGTTGAGGGTTAGGGTGAGCTGTAGGTTTAGGTTTAGGGTGAGGGTTAGGTTTAGTGTGAGGGTTACGGTTAGGGTGAGGGTGAGGGTGAGGGTAAGGGTTATGGTGAGGGTTAGGGTGAGGGTGAGGGTTAGGGTGAGGGTGAGCGTTAGGATTAGGTTTAGGGTTAGGGTGAGGTTTAGGGTGAGGGTGAGGGTTAAGTTTAGGGTTAGGTTTGTGGTGTGGGTAAGGGATAGCGTGAGGGTTAGGGTGAGTGTTACAGTTAGCATTAGGGTTAGGGTGAGGGTTAGGTTTAGGGTTAGTGTGAGGGTGCAGGTGAGAGTGAGTTTTAAGGTCAGGATTAGGGTGAGGTTTAGGGTTAGGGTGAGGGTTAAGTTTAGGGTTAGCGTGAGGGTGACGGTGAGGGTGACGATTAGGTTTAGAGTTAGGGTTAGAGTTAGGGCTAGGGTGAGGGTTAGTTTTAGGATTAGAGTTAGTGTTAGTGTTATTGTTAGGGTAAGTGTGAGGGTTAGGGTTAGTCTTAGGCTTAGGCTTAGGCTTAGGCGGAGCATGAGGGTGAGGGTTAGGGTTAGGATTAGGGTTAGGGTGAGGGCTAGGGTTAGTGTTAGGGTGAGGGTTAGTGTTAGGGATAGGGTTAGATTTAGGATCCGGGATAGGGTGAGGGAGAGTGTGAGCTTTAGGATTAGGGTTAGGCTTAGACTTAGGGTTAGGGTGAGGGTTAGGGTTAGGATTTGGGTTAGGATGAGGGTGTGGCTGAGGATTAGGGTTAGGTTTAGGATTAGGGTTAGGGTTAGGGTTAGGTTGAGGGTTAGGGTTAGGCCTAGTGTTAGGCTTAGGTTTAGGCTGAGGGTGAGGGTGGGGGTGAGGATTAGGGTTAGGGTTAGGGTTAAAATTAGGTTTATTGTTAGTGTTTTGGTTTGGTTAAGTTTGCGGTGAGGGTGAGAATGAGGGTGAGGGTTATGGTTAGGGTTAGGCTGAGGGTGAGGGTGGGGGTGAGGAATAGGTTTTGGGTGATGGTTAGTGTTAGGGTTAGGGTGAGTGATAGGATGAGGGTTAGGGTTAGGATTAGGTTTAGGCTGAGGGCTAGGGTGAGGGTGAGGGTTAGGTTTAGGGTTAGGCTTAGTCCTAGGGTTAGGCTGAGTGTGAGGGTGAGGGTTAGCGTTAGGGTGATGGACAGGGTTAGGTTAGGGTGAGTGTTAGGATGAGTGTTAGGGTTAGGATTAGGGTTAGGATGAGCGTGACGGTAAGAGTAATGGTGAGGGTTAGGCTGAGGGTGAGTGTTCCCCTAGGGTGAGTGTTAGGATTAGGGTGAGGGTTTGGGTAAGGGTTAGGGTGAGGGTTAGGGTAATGTTGAGGGTTTGATTGAGGATTAGTGTTAGGGTTAGTGTGAGTTTAGCGTGAGGATGAGGTTTAGGATTAGGGTGAGGGTTAGGGTTAGAATAGGGTTAGAGTGAGGGCTAGTGTGAGGCTGACGGTTAGGATTAGGGTGAGTTTTAGGGTTAGGGTGAGAGTTAGGGTTAGTGTGATGGTTAGTGTTATATTGAGCAATAGTGTTAGGGTGAGGGTAAGTGTTAGGGAGAGGGTTAGGATTCGGATGAAGGTTTTGGTTAGGGTGAGGGTTAGGGTTAGGTTGAGGGTTATGTTTAGGGTCAGGGTAAGGGTTAGGGTGAGGGTTAGGGTTAGGGTGAGGGTTATGTTTAGGGTGAGGGTCAGGGTTACGGTGAGGGTTTGAGTGAGGGTTAGGGTTAGGGAGAGGTTTAGGGTTACCGTTAGAGTTAGGGTTAGGGTAAGGTTGAGGTTTAGGGTGACAGTTAGGGTTCAGGTGAGGGTTAGGATGAGGGTTAGGGTTAGGGTTAATTTTATGTTTAGGGTTAGTGTGAGATTTAGGGTTAGGGTTATGGTTAGGATTAGGGTTAGGTTGACGATGAGTGAGTGGGTTAGGGTTAGGTTTAGGGTTAGGCTTAGGGTTAGTCTGAGAGTTAGGTTGAGGGTAAGGGTTAGGGTAAGGGTGAGGGTTAGGGTTAGGGTGAGGGTGAGATTTAGGATGAGGGTTAGGTTTAGGATTAGGGTTAGGGTGAGGGTGAGGTTTAGGGTTAGTGTTAGGGTGATGATTAGGGTTAGGGTTAGGGTCAGTGTGAGTTTGAGGTTTAGATTTAGAGATAGGGTTAGGGTGAGGGTTAGGCTGAGGGTTATTGTTAGGGCTGGTGTTAGGGTTAGAGTTAGTGTGAGGTTTAGGCTGCGGATGTGTGTTAGGGTTAGGTTGAGGGTTAGGTTTAGGATTAGGGTTAGGGTGAGGGCTGGGGTGAGGGTGAAGTTTAGGATTAGGGTTAGGGAGAGGGTGAGTGTGACGGTTAGGGTTAGGGTTAGGTTTAGGCTTAGGGTTAGGCTGAGGGTGAGGGTGAAGATGAGGGTTAGTGTTAGGTGAGTGTTAGGGTTAGGGTCAGGGTGAGAGTTAGGGTTCGGATTAAGTTTATGGTTAATGTGTGGGTTAGTTTGAGGGTGTCGTTAAGGTTAAAGGTGAGGGTTAGTCTGGGGGCGAGTGTTACAGTAAGGGTGAGGGTTAGGGTTAGGGTGAGTGTTAGGGTGAGGATGAGGGTTAGGGTTAGGGTGAGGGTTAGAGTTAGAATTAGGGTTAGGGTGAGGATTAGGGTTAGGGTTAGGGTTAGGGTGATATTTAGGGTTATGGTGAGGGTTATGTTTAGTGTGAGGGTTAGTGTTAGGGTGAGGGTATATGTTAGGGTGAGGTTTAGCGTTAGGCCGAGGGTTATGGTTAGGGTGAGGTTTAGGGTTAGGGTTAGGGTTAGTTTTATGTTTATGGTGATGTTGAGGGTGAGGGTGAGGTTTAGAGTTAGGGTTAGGGTATGATTTAGGGTTAAGGTTAGGGTTAGATTTAGGGTTAGGGTGAAGTTGAGGTTTAGGGTTAGAGTTAGGGTAAGGGTGAGGGTTAGGGTTAGGGTTAGTGTTAGGGTTAGGCTTAGGGTGAGGGCTAGGTTTACGGATAGGGTAAGTTTAGGATTAGGGTTAAGGTGAGGGTGAGTGTGAGGGTTAGGGTTAGTGTTAGGGTTAGGCTTAGAGTTAGGCTGAGGTTGAGGGTGAAGGTGAGGGTTTGGGTTAGGGTGCGGGTTAGGGATAGGTTTAGGGTTAGAGTTAGCCTTAAGGTGAGGTTTATGGTTAGGTTTAGGGTTCTGGTAATGGCGAGTGTTAGAGTTAGCATCAGGGTTAGTGTGAGGGTTTGGGTTAGGGTTAGGGTGAGTGTTAGGGTAAATGTGAGGTTTATGTTTATGGTGAGGGTGAGGGTTAGGGTAAGGGTTATGGTGAGGGTTAGGTTGAGGGTGGGGGTTAGGGTTATGATTAGGTTTAGGGTTAGGGTGAGGTTTAGGTTGAGGGTGAGGGTTCAGGTTAGGGTTAGGTTTGTGGTGTGGGTAAATGATAGTATGAGGGTTAGGGTGAGTGTTAGAGTTAGCATTAGGGTTAGGGTGAGGGTTAGGTGAGGGTTGGGTTTAGGGTTTGGGTGAGGGTGAGGGTGAGAGTGCTGTTTAAGGTGAGGATTAGGGTGAGTTTTAGGGTTAGGGTGAGGGTTAGGGTTATGGTTAGCGTGAGGGTGATGGTGAGGGTGACGGTTAGGGTTAGAGTTATGGTGAGGGTTCGATTAAGTGTGAGGTTTAGGGAGAGGATGAGGTTAAGTGTTAGTGTGAGGGTTAGGATGCGTGTGAGGGTTAGGGTTAGGGTTTGGGTTAGGGTGAGGGTTAGTGTGAGGGTTAGGGTTAGGGTTATGCTTAGGGTTAGTTTGAGGGTTAGGCAGAGGGTTAGGATTAGGATTAGGTTGAGGGTTAGGTTGAGGGTTAGGATGAGGGTGAGGGTTAGTGTTAGGGTGAGGGTTACGGTTATTATTAGGGTTAGGGATAGGTTTAGGGTGACGGTGAGGTTTAGGGTGAGGGTTAGTGTGAGGGTTAGAGTTAGGGTTAATGTGAGTGTTAGGATTAGGGGTAGGGTTATGGATAGGGTTAGGGTTAGGATTAGTGTGAGGTTAAGAATTAGGGTGACGGTTAGGGTGAGGGTGAGGTTTATGTTTAGGAATAGTGATAGGGTTAGTGTTACGCTGAGGGTGAGGGTGAGGGTGAGGGTTGGGTTTAGGGTTGGGTGAGGGCTATGGTGAGGGTTAGGGTATGGGGGAGGGTGAGTGTGAGGGTGATTGTAAGGGTATAGCTGAGGGTTAGGCTGAGGGTGAGAGTTAAGATAAGGGTGAGGGTTAGGGTTAGGGTGAGGGTTAGGTTAAGGGTTAGGGATAGGGTGAGGGTTAGATTGAGGATTAGGGTTAGGGTTAGTGTGAGGTTTGGGGTGAGGATGAGGGTTATGATTAGGTTGAGGGTTAGGTTTAGAATTGAGGTTACAGTGAGGGCTAGGGTGAGGGTGAAGTTTAGCTTTAGGATTAGGGTGAGGTTTAGGGTTAAGGTGAGTGTTATGGTTAGTGTGAGGGTTAGTGGTAGAGTTAGGGTTAGTGTTAGGGTGAGGGGAAGTGTTAGGGTGAGGGTGAGGGTTAGGGTGAGGGTTATGTTTGGGGTGAGGGTTAGTGTTAGGGTTAGGTTATGATTAGGGTTAGGGTTAGGGTGAGGTTGAGTGTGTGGGTTAGGGTTAGGTTTAGGTTTAGGTTTAGGGTTAGGCTGAGGGTGAGGTTGAGCTTGAGGATTAGGGTTAGTGTGATGGTTAGGGTTAGGGTTAGGGTGAGGGTTAGGATGAGGGTTAGGATGAAGGTGAGGTTTAGGGTTATGTTTAGGGTGAGGGTTAGGGTTAGGGTTAGGGTTAGGGTTAGGTTGAGTTTGAGGTTTAGGTTTAGAGTTAGGGTTAGGGTGACGGTTAGTGTTAGGGTTAGTGTTAGGTTTAGGGTTAGGGTGAGTGTTAGGGTTAGGGTTAGGGTTATGGTGAGGGTGAGGTTTAGGGTTATGGTGAGGCTTAGGGTTAGTATGAGGGTTAGTGTTAGGGTGAGGGTAAGTATTAGGGTGAGGGTTAGGATTAGGTTTAGGTTTAGGGTGAGGTTTAGGGTGAGGGTGAGTTTTAAGATTAGGGATAGGTTTGTGGTGTGGGTAAGTGATAGCATGAGGGTTAGGGTGAGGGTTAGAGTTAGCATTAGGGTTAGGGTGAGGGTGCAGGTCAGAGTGAGGGTTAGGGTGAGGATTAGGATGAGGTTTAGGGTTAGGGTGAGGGTTAGGGTTAGGGTGAGTGTTAGTATTAGGGTTATCCTTAGGGTTAGGGTGAGGGTTAGGCTGAGGGTTAGGCTTAGGATTAGGGTGAAGGTTAGGGTGAGGGTTAGGGTGAGGGTGAGAGTTAGAGTGAGGGTGAGGGTTAGGATTATTATTAGGGTTAGAATCACGTTTAGGGTGACGGTGAGGTTTAGGGTGAGGATTGTGGTGAGGTTTAGGGTTAGGGTTAAGGTGAGTGTTAGGATAAGGGGTAGGGTTATGGTTATGGTAAGGGTTAGGTTTACTGTGATAGTTAGGTTTAGGGTTAGGGTTAGGATTAATGTGATGGTAAGAATTAGGGTGATGGTTAGGGTGAGGGTGATGTTTACGGTTAGGAATAGTGATAGGGTTAGTGTTACGTGAGGGTGAGTGTGAGGGTTAGGGTTAGGTTTAGGTTTGGGCTAAGGTGAGGGTTAGGGATAGGGTGAAGTTAGGGTGAGGGTGATGGTAAGGGTAAAGGTGAGGGTTAGGCTGAGGGTGAGGTTTAATATAAGCGTGAGGTTTAGTGTTAGGGTGAGGGTTAGGGTAAGGTTTCGGGTTAGGGTTAGGGTAAGGGTTAGATTGATTATTAGGGTTAGGGTTAATGTGAGGTTTAGGGTGAGGATGAGGGTTAGGGTTAGGGTGAGGGTGAGGGTTAGAGTTAGGGTTAGGGTGAGGGCTAGGGTGAGGGTGAGGGTTAGAGATAGGGTTAGGTTTAGGGTGAGGTTTAGGATTAGGGTGAGGGTTAGGGTTAGAATTAGGGTTAGGGTTAGCATGAGGGCTAGGGTGAGGTTTAGGGTTAGGTTTAGGGTTAGGGTGAGGTTTAGGTTTAGGTTGAGGGTGAGGTTAAGTTTTAGGGTGAGGGTTAGGGTTAGGGTGAGGGTTAGGGTGAGGATAAGGTTGAGGGTTAGTGTGAGTGTTAGGGTGACGGTGAGGGTGAGTATTAGGGTTGGGATTAGAGTTAGAATGAGGGGTAGGGTGAGGGGTAGGGTTAAGTTTAGGGTGAGGGTTAGGTTTACTGTGAGGGTTAGCGTTAAGGTGAGGTTTAGTGTTACTGTGAGGGTTCAAGTTAGGGTTAGGCTTAGTGTTAGGGTGAGGGTAAGGGTTATGTTGAGGGTTAGGGTTAGGGTGAAGGTTAGGGTTAATGTGAGGGTTAAGTTTAGGGTGTGGGTTAGGGTGAGGGTTTTGGTTAGGTTGATGTTTAGGGTGAGGGTGAGGGTTAGGGTGAGGGTGAAGGTGAAGTTTGGGTTGAGTGTTTGGGTTAGGGTTAGGATGAGGTTGAGGGTGAGGGTGAGGCTTAGGGTTAGTTTTAGGGTAAGGTTGAGTGTGAGGGTTAGGGATAGGGTTAGTCTTAGCCTGAGGGTGAGGGTGAGGGTGAGGTTTAGGGTTAGGGTTAGGGTTAGCGGTAGGGATATGGTGAAGGTTAGGGTTAGGTTGGAGGTTACGGTTAGGGTGAGGGTTAGTGTTAGGGATAGGTTCAGGATGAGGGTGAGGGTGAGGGTTAGGTTTAGGAATAGGGTTATGGTGAGCCTGAGGGTGAGTGTTAGGGTGAGGATTATGGTTACGGTAGGGTTAGGCTAAGGGTTAGAGTGAGGGTTAGGTTTAGGGTGATGTTTAGGTTGAGGGTGAGGGTTTGGGTGAGGTTGAGGGTGAGGTTTCGGTTGAGGGTTTGGGTTAGGGTGAGGGTGAGGGTTAGGTTTAGTGTTAGGGTTAGGCTTAGGGTGAGGGTGATTGTGAGGGTTAGGGTTAGGGTTATTTTTAGGATTAGGTTTAAGCTGAGGGTGAGTGTGAGGGTTAGGGTTAGGGTGAGTGTGAGCATTAGGTTTAGGGTTAGGGATAGGCTGAGGTTTAGATGAGGGTGAGGCTTAGGGTTAGGGCGAGTGTTAGGCGTAGGGTTAGTGTGAGGGTTAGGGATAGTTTGATGGTTAGGGTGAGGGTGAGGGTGAGCATGACTGTTAGGGTGCAGGTGAGGTTTAGGGTTAGGTTTAGGCTTAGGGTGAGGGTTTAGTGTTAGGGTTAGGATGATGATTAGGATGAGGGGTAGGGTTAGTGTTAGGGTTAAGTTTAGAGTTAGGGTGAGTGTGCGGGTGAGTGTGAGGGTTAGGTTTAGGTTTAGGGTTATGCTTAGGGTTAGGTTTAGGGTTAGGCTGAGTGTGAGGGTTAGGTTTAGGGTGAGAGTTAGTGTTAGGGTTATGGTGAGGGTTAGATTGAGGGTAGGGTTAGGATTAGGGTTAGGGTGAGGGCTAGGGTGAGGGTTACATTTAGGGTGAGGGTTAAGGTGAGGTTTAGGGTTAGGGTTAAGTTTAGGGTCAGGTTGTGGGTGAGTTTTAGGGTAAGAGTTAGGGTTAATTTGAGGCTGAGGGTGAGGGTTAGTGTTAGGGTTAGGAATAGGTTTAGAGTAAGGTTTAGGGTGAGTGTGATGGTTAGCGTAAGGTTTAGGGTTAGGCTTAGGGTTACACTGAGGGTGAGTTTTAGTGTTAGGGTGAGGTTTAGGGTTAGGATTAGGGTGAGAGTTAGTGTTCAGGTTATGTTTAGGGTTAGGGTGAGGGTTAGGGTTAGGGTTAAGTTGAGCTGAGGGTTAGGGTTAGGTTGAGGTTTAGCGTTAGGCTTAGGATTAGGGTGAGGTTTAGGGTTAGGGTTAGGGTGAGGTTTAGGATGAGGATTAGGGTTGGGATTAGGGTTAGGATGAGGGCTAGGTTGAGGGTGAGGGTTAGGGTTAGTGTTAAGGTGAGGTTTAGGTTTAGGGTGAGGGTTAGGATGAGGGTTAGTGTTATGGTAAGGGTGAGGATTAGGTTTAGGGTGAGGGTGAGAGTTAGGATTAGGGTTAGGGTTAGGGTTATTGTTAGGGTTAGGGTTAGGGTTACGGTTACTGAGAGGGTGAGGTTGAGGGTTAGTGTTAGTTTTAGGGTGAGGTTTTTAGTGTTAGGGTTAGGGTGAGACTTAGGGTTAGGGTTAGTGTGAGAGTTAGTGTTAGGGTTAGGTTTAGGGTGAGGCTTAGGATGAGGGTTAAGGTTAGGGTTAGTGTTAGAGTTAGAGTTAGAGTCTGGGTGAAAATTAGGGTTCGGGTTAGGTTTAGGTCTAAGGTGAGGTTTAGGGTTAGGGTTACGGTTAGCGTGAGTGTTAGGTTTAGGTAGAGGGTTAGGGTTAGGCTTAGGATTAGGGTGAGGGTTAGGGTTAGGATAAGGGTGAGGGTTAGGATGAGGATTAGGGTTAGGATTAGTGTTATGGTGAGGTCTAGGGTGAGGGTGAGGGTTAATGTTAGTGTTTGGGTGAGGTTTAGGGTTAGGGTTATGGTTTGGGTGAGGGTTAGGATGAGTGTTAGATTTACAGTGAGGGGGAGGTTTACGGTTAGGTTGAGGGTTAGGGTTAGGATTTGGGTTAGGGTGAGGGTTAGTTTTAGGTTTACATTTATGGTTTGGGGGAGATTTTATGTCCAGGGTTAGGGTTAGGGTTAGTGTTAGGGTTAAGGTTAGGTTGCAGGTTAGGTTGAGGTTTAGGATTGGGGTTAGGTTTAGAGTTAGGATTATGTTTAGGGTGAGGGTGAGTGTGAGGGTTAGGGTTAGGGTTAAGCTTAGGCTTAGGGTTAGGTTGAGCGTGAGGTTCGGGGTGAGGATTAGGTTTAGGGTTATGGTTAGGGTTAGGGTTAGTGTGAGGTTTAGGATGAGGGTTAGGGTTAGGATTAGGGTTAGGGTGAGTGCTAGGGTGAAGGTGAGGTTTAGGGTAAGGTTTAAGCTTAGGCTTAGGGTTAGGCTGACTGTGAGGTTGAGGGTGAGGGTTAGGGTTAGTGTGATCGTTAGGTTTACGGTTATGGTGAATGTTAGGATGAGGTTTAGGTTTAGGGTGAGGTTTAGAGTGAGGATGATGTTAAGTGTAAAGATGAGGTTTAGGCTGAGGGTGAGGGTTAAGATAATGTTGAGGGTTATGGTTAGGTTTAGTGTTAGGTTAAGGGTTAGTGTTAGATTTAGGTTTAGGTTTAGATTGAGGATTAGTGTTAGGGTTACGGTTAGTGTGAGGTTTATGGTGAGGATGAGGGTTAGGGTTATGGTGAGGGTGAGGGTTAGAGTTAGGGTTAAGGTGAGGTTTAGGATTAGGTTGAGGGTTTGGATTAGTGTGAGGGTTAGGGTTAGGGTTAGGGTGAGGGTAAGTGTTAGTGTGAGGGTAAGGTTTAGGGTCAGGGTTATGGTTGGGGGAAGGTGAGGGTTAGGTTTAGCGTTAGGGTGAGGTTTAGTGTTAGCGTTAGGGTTGGAATTAGGATTAAGTTGAGAGTGAGGTTTAGGGGTTGAGTTAGTATTGGGGTGAGGGTTAAGTTTAGGGTGAGGGTTAGGGTGAGGGTTAGGGTGGGTGTGATGCTAAGGGTAAAGGTGAGGATTAGGCTGAGGGTGAGGGTTATGGTAAGGGTGAGGGTTAGGATTAGGGTTAGGTTGAGGGTGAGAGTTAGATTGAGTATTAAAGTTAGGGTTAGTGTGAGGTTTAGGGTGAGGATGAGGGTTAGGGTCCGGGTGAGGGCTAGGGTGAGGTTGAGGGTTAGGGTTAGTATTAGGGTGAGGTTTAGGGTTAGGGTGATGTTTGGGTTAGTGTGAGCGTTAGTGTTAGCATTTCCGTTAGTGTTAGGGTGAGGTTAAGTTTTAGGGTGAGAGTTAGGATTAGGGTGAGGTTTATGGTTAGTGTGAGGTTGAGAGTTCGGGTTAGGGTTAGGATGAGGTTCAGTTTAGGGTTAGGGTTTGAGTTAGGGTTATGGTGAGGGTGAGATTTAGGGTTAGAATTAGGGGTAGTGTTAGGGTTTGGGTTAGGGTGAGGGTTAGGATTAGGGGTAGGATTAGGCTTAGGCTTAGGCTTAGGCCGAGCATGAGGGTAAGTGTTAGGGTTCAGATTAGGGTTCAGATTAGGGTTAGGGTTAGGGTGAGTGTTAGGATGAGGTTTAAGGTTAGGATTAGGTTTAGGGTGAGGGCTAGCGTTAGGGTTAGGGTGAGGTTTAGTGTTAGGGATAGGGTTAGGTTTAGGATTTGCGTTACGGTGAGGGTGAGTTGAGGGTTAGGGTTAGGGTTAGGGTTAGGGGCAGGGTGATTGTTAGTGTTATGGTTACGGTTAAGTTGTGGTGAGGGTGAGGCTGAGGGTGAGGGTTATGGTTAGGGTTAGGGTTAGGGTTAGTGTTAGGGTTAGTGTTATTGTTAGGGTTAGGGTTAGGGGGGATGGTTAGTGTGAGGTTTAGGGTTAGGGTTAGTGTTAGGGTTAGGGTGAGGGTGAGGTTTAGGTTGAGGTTTAGGTTTAGGGTTAGGGAGGTTTAGGGTTAGAGATATGGTGAGGGTGAGGGTGCGGGTGAGTGTGAGGGTTAGGGTTCGGGTTAGCATTAGGCTGAGGGTTAGGCAGAGGGTGATGGTGAGGGTGAGGTTTAGGGTTAGGGATAGGATGAGGTTTAGGTTTAGGGTTAGTTTTAGAGTTAGAGTTACTGTTAGGGTTAGTGTTAGGGTGAGGTTTATGGTAAGGGTTCGTTTTATGGTCAGGGTGAGGGTTAGATTGAGGATTAGTGTTAGGGTTAGTGTGAGGTTTAGTGTGAGGATGAGGATTAGGGTTAGGCTGAGGGTGAGGGTTAAGATAAGGGTGAGTGTTAGGGTTAGGGTGAGGGTTAGGCTAATGTTTCGGGATATTGTTAGGGTGAGGGTTAAATTGACGATGAGGGTTAGGGTTAATGTGAGTTTTAAGGTGAGAATGAGGATTAAGGTTAGGGTGAGGGTGAGGGTTATAATTAGTGCTAGGGTTAGAGCTAGGGTGAGGGAGAGGGTTAGGGTTAGCCTTAGGGTTAGGCTGAGGGTGAGGTTGGGGGTGAGGAATAGGTTTTGGGTGATGGTTAGGGTTAGGGTTAGGATGAGGGTTAAGGTTAATATTAGGCTTAGGAATAGGGTTAGGGTAAGGGCTAGGGTGAGGGTGAGGTTTAATGTTAGGGTTAGGGTGAGGTTTAGGGTTACATTTAGGGTTTGGGTTAGGGTGAGCGTAAGGTTTAGTGTTAGAGTTAGTTTTAGGGTGAGGCTGAGGGTGAGGGTTAGGGTTAAAGTTAGGGTAAGGAATAGGGTTATGGTGAGCCTGAGGGTGAGGTTTAGGGTGAGGATTATGGTTACGGTAGGGTTAGGCTAAGGGTTAGAGTGAGGGTTAGGTTTAGGGTGATGTTTAGGTTGAGGGTGAGGGTTTCGGTGAGGTTGAGGGTGAGGTTTCGGTTGAGGGTTTGGGTTAGGGTGAGGGTGAGGGTGAGGGTGAGGGTTAGGTTTAGAGTTAGGGTTAGGCTTAGGGTGAGGGTGATTGTGAGGGTTAGGGTTAGGGTTATTTTTAGGATTAGGTTTAAGCTGAGGGTGAGTGTGAGGGTTAGGGTTAGGGTGAGTGTGAGCATTAGGTTTAGGGTTAGGGATAGGCTGAGGGTTAGATGAGGGTGAGGCTTAGGGTTAGGGCGAGTGTTAGGCGTAGGGTTAGTGTGAGGGTTAGGGTGGGGTTTAGAGTTAGGGTAAGGGTGAGGGTGAGCGTGACTGTTAGGGTGCAGGTGAGGTTTAGGGTTAGGTTTAGGCTTAGGGTGAGGGTTTAGTGTTAGGGTTAGGATGATGATTAGGATGAGTGGTAGGGTTAGGGTCAGGGTGAGGTTCAGGGTAAGATTAAGGGTTAACGTTAGGGTTTGGGTTAGGATGAGGTTTAAGGTGAGGGTTAGGGTTAGGTTTAGGGTTAAGGTGAGGGTTATGGTGAGGGTAAGTTTTAGGGTGCGGGTTAGGGTGAGTGTGAGTATAGGGTTAGGCTTATGGAGTGGTTTAGGGTTAGATTTAGGATGAAGGTGAGGGTGAGAGTGTGGGTTAAGGATTAATTTTAGGGTTAGGGTTAGTGTTATTGTTAGGGTTAGGGTTACGATTACAGTGAGGTTGCTGGTGAGGTTAGGTGTAGCGTTAGGGTTAGCGTTAGGGTGAAGTTTATGGTGAGGGTAAGTGTTGGGGTGAGGGTTAGGGTTAGGGTGAGGTTAAGGGTTAGGGTTAGGGTTAGGGTGAGGGTTAGGGTTAGCATTAGGGTTAGGTTGAGGACTAGGGTGAGGGATAAGGTTAGGTTAGGGTGAGGGTCAGGGTTAGAGTGAGGATTAGGGTGAGCGTAAGAATAAGGGTAAGGGTGAGGGTTAGGGTGAGTTTGAGAGTTACGGTAAGAGTGAAGGTTATGATGAGCGTGAGGTTTAGGGTCAGGGTTACGATTAGGGTGAGGGTGAGATTGAGGGTTAGGGTGAGGGTAAGGGTTAGGGTTAGGGTGATGGTAAGATAAGGTTGAGGGTTAGGATTAGGTTTAGGGTGAGGATTAGAGTGAGTGTGAGGTTTAGGGTTAGGGTTAGTGTTAGGGTGAGGGTAAGTGTTAGGGTTTTGTATACGTTTACGGTGAGGGTGAGGGTTAGGTTTAGGGTGAGGGTGAGGGTTAGGATAAAGTTTAGGGTTAGGGTTATTTTTAGGGTTATGTTTAGGTTTATGATTACGTTGAGGGTGAGGGTTAGGGTTAGGGTGAGGTTTAGGACTAGGGTTAGTTTTAGGGTTAGGGTTAGCATGAGGTTTAGGGTGAGTGGTAGGGTTAAGGTTAGGGTGAGGGTTAGGGTTAGTTTGAGGGTTATGGTTAGGGATAGGGTGAGGGTTAGGATGACGTTTAGGGTGAGGGTAAGGTTTAGGGTGAGGTTTAGAATGAGTGTGAGGTTTAGGGTTAGGGTTACTGTTAGGGTGAGGGTAAGTGTTAGGGTTAGGTTTAGGTTTACGGTGAGGGAGAGGGTTAGGTTTAGGGTTAGGGTTAGGGTTAGGGTGAGTGTGAGGGTTAGGATAAAGTTTAGGGTTAGGGTTATTTTTAGAGTTATGTTTAGGTTTATGGTTATGTTGAGGGTGAGGGTTAAGGTTATGGTGAGGTTTAGGATTAGGGTTAGGTTTAGGGTTAGGGTTAGGATGAGGTTTAGGATGAGTGGTAGGGTTAAGGTTAGGGTGAGGGTTAGGGTTAGGGTTAAGGTTAGGGTGAGGGTTAGGGTTAGTGTTAGAGTTAGGGTTAGGGTTAGGATGAGGGTTTCGGGTTAGGATTATGGTTAGGGTTAGTTTGAGAATTTCGGTGAGGGTTATGATTAGGGTTAGGGTAAGGGTTAGCGTTAGGGTGAGGGTTAGGGTTAGGATTAAAGTTAGAGTTAGAGTTAAGGCTAGGTTATGGTGAGGGTGAGGTTTAGGTTTAGGTTTAGGTTTATCATGTGGGTGAGTGATAGCGTGAGGGTTAGGGTGAGTGTTAGAGTTAGAATTAGGGTTAGGGTGAAGGTTATGGTGAGGGTTAGGTTTAGTGTGAGTGTTAGGTTTAGGGTTAGGTTTAGGATTAGTGTGAAGGTAAGAATTAGGGTGACGGTTAGGGTGAGGGTGAGGTTTAGGGTTAGGATTTGGGTTATCGTTAGTGTTACGCTGAGGGTAATGGTGAGGGTGAGGGTGAGGGTGAGTTTTAGGGTTAGGGTTAGGGTGAGGGCTATGATGAGGGTTAGGGTTAGGGTGAGGGTGAGGGTTAGGCTGAGGGTTAGGGTTAGTGTTAGTGTTAGGGTTAGGGTTAGTTTGAGGGTGGTATGAGGGTGAGGTTGGGGTGAGGGTTAGGGTTAGGGTTAAAATTAGGGTTAGGGTTAGGGTTAGGGGTAGGGTTTCGATTATGGTGAGTATTAGGGTTAATGTGTGGGTTAGGGTTAGGGTGAGGATAAAGTAAGGGTTAGGGTTAGGGTGAGGGTGAGGTTTATGGTTACTGTTAGAGTGAGGGTTCGGGTTAGGTTTAGTGTTAAGGTAAGGGTGAGGGTGAGGGTTAGGTTTAGGCTTAGGGTTAAGGAGAGGGTGAGGGTGAGTGTGAGGTTTAAGGTTAGGTTTAAGGGTAGGCTGAATGTTAGCCTTAGAGTGGAGGTTAGGATTAGGGTTAGGGTGAGGGTTAGGTTTTGGGTTAGGCTGAGGGTGAGGGTTAGGATTAGGGTGAGGTTTAGGGTGAGGGTTAGGGGGAGAGGGAGGGTTAGGTTTAGAGTGATGCTTAGGGTTAGGATTAGGGTTAGGGTCAGGGTTAGGGTGACTGTGATGTTTAGGGTGAGGTTTAGAGTGAGGGTTATGTTTAGGGTTAAGGTGAGGGTTAGGGTAAGGGGTCAGGTTACGGTTAGGGTGAGGGTTAGGTTTAGTGTGAGAGTAAAGGTTAGGGTTAGGGTTAGGATTAGTGTGCGGGAAAGAATTAGGGTGATGGTTATGGTGAGGGTGAGGTTTAGGTTTAGGAATAGGGATAGGTTTAGTGTTACTCTGAGGATGAGGATGAGGGTGAGGGTGAGCGTTAGGTTTAGGGTTAGGGTGAGGGCTAGGGTTAGGGTGAGGGCTAGGGTTAGGGTGAGGGTAAGGGTTAGGTTTAGTTTGAGGGTGGTGTGAGGGTGAGGTTTAGGGTGAGGCTTTGGGTTAGGGTGAGGGCTAGGTTGAGGGTGAACATTAGGGTTATGATGAGGGTTAGCGGTAGGTTTAGGGTGAGGGTTAGGTTTAGTGTGAGGTTTACGGTTAAGGTTAGGTTGAGGTTGAGGGTAAGGTATATGGTGAGGGTTCAGGTGAGGGTGAAGGTTAGGGTTATGATTAGAGATAGGGTTAGGTTTAGGCTGAGGGTGAGAGTGAGGGTGCGGGTGAGGTTTACGATTAGGGTTAGGGTGAGGGTGAGGGTGAGGGTTAGGGTTAGGGTTACAGTGAGTTCGATGGTTAGGTTTAGGGTGAGGTTTAGGGTTAGGGTTAGGGTTAAGGTGTGGGTTTGAATTAGGATTAGAGTTAGGGATAGGGTTATTTTTAGGGTTAGGGTTAGGGTTAGGGTTAGGTTTTGGGTGAGTTTGAGGGTTACCGTTAGGTTTAGGTTTAGGGTTATGGTTAGGATTAGCGTGAGGGTGAGGGTGTGGGTTAGGGTTAGGGTTAATGTGAGGGTTAGGGTTCGTGTGAGGGTTAGGGTGAGGGTGAGGGTGAGGGTGAGGTTGAGGGTGAGTGTTAGGGTTAGTATGAGGTTTAGGGTTAGAGTAAAGGTTAGGGTTAGGTTGAGGGTTTGGCTTAGGTTTAGGGTTAGGATGAGGGTTAGGCTGAGGGGTATGGTTAGGTTTAGGGTGAGGATTAGGGTTAGTGTGAAGGTTAGGTTTAGGGTTAGGGTGACGTTAAGGATTAGGGTGAGGGTTAGCGTTAGGTTTAGGTTTAGGGTAACAGTTAGTGTTAGGGTTACTGTGAGGGTGAGGTTTAGGTTTAGGGTGAGGGTTAGGGTGAGAGCTAGTGTGAGGGTGAGGGTTAGGGTAAGGTTTAGGCTTAGGCATAGGGTTAGGATGAGGGTGATAGTGATGGTGGGGCTTAAGGTTATGGTGATGGATAGGGTTAGGTTTAGGGTGAGGGTTAGGATGAGGGTTCGGGTTAGGGTGAGGGTTAGGATGAGAGTGAGGGTAAGAGCAAAGGTGAGGGTGAGGCTGAGGGTGAGGGTTACGGTAAGGGTGAGGGTTAGGGCTAGGGTGAGGGTTAGGGTAAGGTTTAGGGTTAGGGTTAGATAGAGGATTAGGGTTAGGGATACTGTGAGGTTTAGGTTGAGGATGAGGTTTAGGGTTAGAATTAGGGTTAGGGTGAGGGCTAGCGTGAGGGTGAGGGTTAGGGTTAGGGTTAAGTTTAAGGTGAGGGTTAGGGTGAAGAGTAGGGTTAGGATTAGGGTTAGGGTTAATGTTATGGTTAGGGTTAGGGTTAGGGTTATGGTGAGGGTGAGGGTTAGGATTAGGTTTAGGGTTCCTGTTATTGTTAAGGTTAGGGTTACGGTTACGGTGAGGCTGAGGATTAGGGTTAGGGTTAGGGTTAGGATGCGGTTTTTAATGTTAGCGTTAGGGTTAGATTTGGGGTTAGGGTGAGGGTTAGGGTTAGGGTTAGGGGGAGGGTTAGGATGAGGATTAGGAATAGGGTTAGAGTAAGGGCTAGGGTGAGGGTGAGGTTTAGGGTTAGGGTTAGGGTGAGGTTTAGGGTTACGTTTAGGGTTTGGGTTAGGGTGAGGGTAAGGTTTAGTGTTAGAGTTAGTTTTAGGGTGAGGCTGAGGGTGAGGGTTAGGGTTAAGGTTAGTGTTAGGGTTAGGGTGAGGGTGAGGGTGAGGTTTAGGGTGAGGGTGAGGTTTAGGCTTAGGGTTAGGGTTAGGATTAGGATTACGGTAAAGGTTAGGGTGAGTGTGAGGGTTAGGGTTAGGGTTAGGCTAAGGCTTAGAATTAGACTGAGGGTGAAGGTGAGGGTGTAGTTTAGGGTTAGGGTGAGTGTTAGGTTTAGGCTTAGGGTTAGGATTAGGATTAGGGTAAGGGTTAGGGTGAGGGTGAGGTTTAGTTTTAGAGTTAAGTGAAGGGTGAGGCTGAGGTTGAAGGTGAGGGTTAGGGTTAGTGTTAGGGTAAGGTTTAGGGTTAGGCTTAGGGTGAGGGTTAGGATGAGGGTTAGGATTACGGTCAAGGTGAGGGTTAGGGGTAGAGTCAAGGTTAGGGTTAGGATTAGGGTTAGGGTGAGGGTTAGGGTTAGTGTGAGGGTGAGGTTTAGGATAAGGGTTAGGATTACGGTTAGGGTGAGGACTAGTATGAGGGTGAGGTTTAGGGTTAGGGTTAGTGTGAGGTTTAGGGTTATGGTTAGGTTTAGGGTGAGGGTGAGATTTAGGGTTAGAGTTAGGGTAAGGGTGAGGCTGAGGTTGAGGGTTAGGGTTAAGGTTAGTGTTATTGTTAGGGTTAGGGTGAGGTTTAGGGTATTGGTGAGGGTTAGTCTTAGGGTTAGGATTAGGATTAGGGTAAGGGTTAGGGTGAGTGTGAGGGTTAGGGTTAGGGTTCAGCTTACGGTTAGGCTGAGGGTGAGGGTTAGGGTTAGAGTGAGGGTAAGGGATAGGGTTAGGGTGAGAGTTAGGGTTCGGGTAAGTTTAGGATTAGGGTGAAGGTTACGGTTAGGGCTACGGTGAGTGTGAGGGTTAGGGTTAGGTTGAGGTTTAGCGTTATGGTTAGGGTGAGGGTTAGGGTTAGGGTTAGGGTGAGGGTTAGGATGAGTATTAGGTTTACGATTAGGGTTAGGGTGAGGGCTAGGGTTAGGATTAGGTTTAGTGTTAGGGTAAGGTTTAGGGCTAGGTTTAGGGTTAGGGTGAGGGTTAGGATGAGGGTTAGGGTTATGGTGAGGGTGTGGATTACATTAGGGTGAGGGTTACGGTTAAGATTAGGGTTAGGGTCAGGGTGAGTGTTAGCATTAGGTTTGGGGTTAGGGCTAGGGTTAGGTTTAGGGTTAGGATTAGTGTTATTTTTAGGGTTAGCATTTGAGTTATGGTGAGGATGACGTTGAGGGTGAAGGGGTAGGGTTAGGGTTAGGGTGAGGTTGAGGGTTAGGGTTAGGATTAGGGTTAGGGTGAGGGTAAGTTTTAGGGTTATATTTAGGGTTAGTTGGAGGGTTAGGTCGAGGGTTGGGGTTAGGATTAATGTTAGGGTTAGGCTTAAGGTGAGGGTTAGGTTGAGGGTGAGGGTTAGGTTTATGATTAGGATTAGGATTAGGGTTAGGTTTAGGGTGAGTGTGAGGGTTAAGGTTAGGATTAGGATTAGGATTAGGGTTCGGGTGAGGGTGAGGGTGAGGGTGAGTTTTAGGGTTAGAGAGAGGTTTAGGTTTAGGGTTAGGGTTAGGGTGTGGTTGAGGTTTAGGTTTAGAGTTCTGGTTAAGGTGAGGCTGAGGGTGAGGGTTAGAGTTAGGGTTAGGATTAGGATTAGGGTAAGGGTTAGGGTGAGTGTGAGGGTTAGGGTTATGTTTAGGGTTCGGGTTAGGGTTACACTGAGGTTGAGGATGAGGGTGAGGGTTACGGTTTGAGTGAGTGTTAGGGTTCTGTTTAGGGTGAGATTTAGGGTTCTGGATAAGTTTAAGGTTAGGGTGAGGGTTAGGGTTAGGGTTACGTTTTTCTTGAGGGTTAGGGTTAGGTTGAGGGTTAGGTTTAGGTTTAGGGTGAGGTTTAGGTTTAGGGTTAGGGTGAGGGTTATGATGAGGATTAGGGTTAGGATTAGGGTTAGGATGAGGGCTACGGTGAGGGTGAGTGTTAGGGTTAGTGTTAGGGTGAGGTTTAGGGTTAGGGTTAGGTTTAGGCTGAGGGTTAGGATGAGGGTTAGGGTTACGGTAAGGGTAATGGTTAGGGTTAAGGTGATGGTTAGGGTTAGTATTAGAGTTAGGGTGAGGGTGAGGGTTAGGATGAGGGTTAGGGTTAATGTTATGGTTAGGGTTAGGTTAACGTTTAAGGTTAGGGTGAGAGTGAGGGTTAGGATTAGGGTTAGGGTTAATGTTATTGTTAGGGTTAGGGTTACAGTTACGGTGAGGGTGAGGATGAGGGTTAGGGTTAGGGTTAGAGTGAGGTTTTTAGTGTTAGTGTTAGGATTAGAATTAGGGTTAGGGTGAGGGTTAGCATTAGGGTTAGGGGGAGGGTTAGGATGAGGATTAGGGATAGGATTAGGGTTAGGGTAAGCCTAGGGTGAGGATGAGTTTTAGGGTTAGGGTTAGGGTGAGGTTTAGGGTTATGTTTAGGGTTTGGGTTAGGGTGAGGTTAAGGTATAGTGTTAAAGTTAGGTTTAGGGTGAGGCTGAGGGTGAGGGTTAGGGTTAATATTAGTGTTAGGGTTCGGGTGAGGGTGAGGGTTAGTGTTAGGGTTAGGCTTAGGCTTACGATTAGACTGATGGTGAAGGTGAGGGTGAAGTTTAGGGTTAGGATGAATGTTAGGGTTAGGCTTAGGGTTAGGATTAGTATTAGGGTAAGGGTTATGGTGAGCGTGAGGTTTAGTTTTAGAGTTAGGGTAAAGGTGAGGCTGAGGTTGAATTTGAGGGTTAGGGTTAGTGTTAGGGTAAGGTTTAGGGTTAGGCTTAGGGTGAGTGTTAGGATGAGGGTTAGGGTTAAGGTCAGGGTGAGGGTTAGGGGTAGAGTGATGGTTAGGGTTAGGATTAGGGTTAGGGTGAGGGTTAGGGTGAGTGTTAGGGTGAGGGTTAGGAGGAGGGTTAGGATTAGGGTTAGGGTGAGGCCTAGGGTGAGGGTGAGGTTTAGGGTTAGGGTTACTGTGAGGTTTAGGGTTAGGGTTACGTTTAGGTTGAGGGTGAGATTTAGGGTTAGAGTTAGGTAAGGGTGAGGCTGAGATTGAGGGTTAGGGTTAAGATTAGTGTTATTGTTAGGGTTAAGGTGAGTTTTAGGGTGATGGTGAGGGTTTGGATTAGGGTTAGGATTAGGATTAGGGTAAGGGTTAGGGTGAGTGTGAGGGTTAAGGTTAGGGTTAGGGTTTGGCTTAGGGTTAGGCTGAGGGTGGGGTTAGGGTTAGGCTGAGGGTAAGGGTTACGGTTAGGGTGAGGGTTAGGGTAAGGTTTAGGGTGAGGGTTAGGATAAGTATTAGGGTTATGATTAGGGTTAGGGTGAGGGCTAGGTTGAGGATTAGGTTTAGTGTTAGGGTAAGGTTTAGGGTTAGGTTTAGGGTTAGGGTGAGGGTTAGGATGAGGGTTAGGGTTATGTTGAGGTTCAGGGTTACATTAAAGTGATGGTTAGGGTTAGGATTAAGGTTAGGGTGAGGGTGAGTGTTAGCATTAGGATTAGGGTTAGGGTTAGGTTTAGGTTTAGGGTTAGGATTAGTGTTATTTTTAGGGTTAGCATTTGAGTTATGGTGAGGGTGACGGTGAGGGTGAGGGTTAGGGTTAGGGTTAGGGTGAGGTTTAGGGTTAGGGTTAGGATTAGGGTTAGGGTGAGGGTGAGGTTTAGGGTTATTTTTATGGTTTGTTGGAGGGTTAGGTCGAGGGTTGGGGTTAGGATTAATGTTAGGGTTAGGCTTAAGGTGAGGGTTAGGTTGAGGGTGAGGGTTAGGGTTAGGGTTAGGATTAGGATTAGGGTTAGGGTTAGGGTGAGTGTGAGGTTTAGGGTTAGGGTAAGGATTAGGCTTAGAGTTCGGCTGAGGGTAAGGGTGAGGGTGAGGTTTAGGGTTAGAGTGAGGTTTTGGTTTAGGGTTAGGATTAGTGTGAGTGTTAGGGTTACGGATAGGATTAGGGTTAGGCTGAGGGTGATGGTGTGGGTGAGGATTATGTTTACCATGAGGGTTAGGGTTAGGGTTATGGGGAGGGTTAAGATGAGGGTTAGTGTTAGGATTAGGGTTAGGGTGAGGACTAGGGTGAGGGTGAGGTTTAGGGTTAGGGTTAGGGTGAGGTTTAGGGTTAGGGTTAGGGTGAGGATGAGCTTTAGAGTTAGAGTTTGGGTTAAGGTGAGGCTGAGGGTGAGGGTTAGAGTTAGGGTTAGGATTAGGATTAGGGTAAGTGTTAGGGTGACTGTGAGGGTTAGGGTTAGGATTAGGGCTCTGCTTAGGGTTACACTGAAGTTGAGGGTGAGGGTGAGGTTTAGGGTTTGGGTGAGGGTTAGGGTTAGTTTTAGGGTGAGAGTTAGGGTTAAGGTTAAGTTTAGGGTTAGGGTGAGGTATAGGGTTAGGGTTAGGGTGAGGTTTAGGGTTAAGGTTAGTTTGAGAGTTAGGGTTAGGTTTAGGGTTAGGGTGAGGTTTAGGATTAGGGTTAGGGTGATGGTTAGGATGAGGATTAGGGTTAGGATTGGGGTTAGCATGAGGGCTCGGGTGAGGGTGAGGTTTAGGGTTAGTGTTAGGGTGAGGTTTCGGGTTAGGGTTAGGTTTAGGGTGAGGGTTCGGATGAGGGTCGGTTTACGGTAAAGGTGATGGTTAGGGTTAAGTTGAGGGTTAGGGTTAGGATTAGGGTTAGAGTAAGTGTTAGTATTAGGGTTAGGGTTAATGTTATTGTTAGGGTTAGGGTTATGGTTATGGTGAGGATGAGGGAGAGGGATAGGATTAGTGTTAGGGTTAATGTTATTGTTGGGGTTAGAGTTATGGTTACGGTGAGGGTGAGGATGATGGTTAGGGTTAGGGTGAGGTTTTTAGTGTTATGGTTAGGGTTAGAATTAGGGTTAGGGTGAGGGTTAGGGTTACGGTTAGGGGGAGGGTTAGGATGAGGATTAGGGATAGGATTAGGGTTAGGGTAAGAGTTAGGGTGAGGGTGAGGTTTAGGGTTAGGGTTAGGGTGAGATTTAGGGTTATGTTTAAGTTTTGGGTTAGGGTGAGGGTAAGGTTTAGTGTTAGAGTTAGTTTTAGGGTGAGGCTGAGGGTAAGGATTAGGGTTAGGGTTAGTGTTAGGGATAGGGTGAGGGTGAGGGTGAGGGTGAGGGTTAGGCTTAGGTTTAGGATTAGGATTATTGTAAAGGTTAGGGTGAGTGTGAGCGTTAGTGTTAGGGTTAGGCTTAGGCTTAGGATTACACTGAGGATGAAGGTGAGTGTGAAGTTTAGGGTTAGGGTGAATGTTAGGGTTAGGCTTAGTGTTAGGATTAGGATTAGGGTAAGGGTTAGGGTGAGGGTGAGTTTTGGGGTAAGGCTTAGGCTTAGGCTTAGGCTTAGGCTGAGCATGAGTCTGAGGATAGGGTTAAGGTTAGGTTTAGGGTGAGGTTCAGTGTTAGGGTTAGGGTTAGAGTTAGGAGTAGAGGGTGAGGTTTAGGGGTAGAGTTAAGTTTAGGGTGAGGGTTAGGTTTAGGGTGAGGCTTAGGGATAATGTTAGGGTTAGGTTGAGGGTGAGGTTTAGGGTTAGGGTTAGGGTTAGTCTGAGGGTTAGGGTTATGGTTAGGGTTAGTGTTAGTGTGAGGGTAATTGTTAGGGTGAGGGAATGGTTTAGGTTGAGGGTTACGGTTAGGGTGAGGGTTTGGATTAGGGTTAGGGTTATTTATACGGTTAGTTTCAGGTTTAAGGTTACTGTGAGGGTGAGGGTTAGGGTTAGGGTTAGGGTGAGGTTTAGGGTTTGTGTTAGGGTTAGAGTTAGGGTTAAGGTGAGGGTGAGTGTGAGGGTTAGGGTTAGGGTTAGGCTTAGGCTTAGGGTTAGGCTGAGTGTGAGGGTGCGGGTGAGGATTAGGTTTAGGTGATGGTTAGGGTTAAGGTTAGGGTGGGGTTTAGGGTTACGGTTAGGGTTTGGGTTAGGGTGAGGGTGAGGTTTAGGGTTAGATATAGAGTTAGGGGGAGCATTAGGGTATGGGTTAGGGTTAGGGTTAAGTTTAGAGTTAGGGTGAGTGTGCGGGTGAGTGTGAGGGTTAGGTTTAGGTTTAGGGTTAGGCTTAGGGTTAGGCTGAGTGTGAGGGTTAGGTTTAGGGTGAGAGTTAGTGTTAGGGTTATGGTGAGGGTTAGATTGAGGGTAGGGTTAGGATTAGGGTTAGGGTGAGGGCTAGGGTGAGGGTTACATTTAGGGTGAGGGTTAAGGTGAGGTTTAGGGTTAGGGTTAAGTTTAGGGTCAGGTTGTGGGTGAGTTTTAGGGTAAGAGTTAGGGTTAATTTGAGGCTGAGGGTGAGGGTTAGTGTTAGGGTTAGGAATAGGATTAGAGTAAGGTTTAGGGTGAGTGTGATGGTTAGCGTAAGGTTTAGGGTTAGGCTTAGGGTTACACTGAGGGTGAGTTTTAGTGTTAGGGTGAGGTTTAGGGTTAGGATTAGGGTGAGAGTTAGTGTTCAGGTTATGTTTAGGGTTAGGGTGAGGGTTAGGGTTAGGGTTAAGTTGAGCTGAGGGTTAGGGTTAGGTTGAGGTTTAGAGTTAGGCTTAGGATTAGGGTGAGGTTTAGGGTTAGGGTTAGGGTGAGGTTTAGGATGAGGATTAGGGTTAGGATTAGGGTTAGGATGAGGGCTAGGTTGAGGGTGAGGGTTAGGGTTAGTGTTAAGGTGAGGTTTAGGTTTAGGGTGAGGGTTAGGATGAGGGTTAGTGTTATGGTAAGGGTGAGGATTAGGTTTAGGGTGAGGGTGAGAGTTAGGATTAGGGTTAGGGTTAGGGTTATTGTTAGGGTTAGGGTTAGGGTTACGGTTACTGAGAGGGTGAGGTTGAGGGTTAGTGTTAGTTTTAGGGTGAGGTTTTTAGTGTTAGGGTTAGGGTGAGACTTAGGGTTAGGGTTAGTGTGAGAGTTAGTGTTAGGGTTAGGTTTAGGGTGAGGCTGAGGATGAGGGTTAAGGTTAGGGTTCGTGTTAGAGTTAGAGTTAGTGTCTGGGTGAGAATTAGGGTTCGGATTAGGTTTAGGATTAAGGTGAGGTTTAGGGTAAGGGTTATGGTTAGCGTGAGTGTTAGGTTTAGGTTGAGGGTTAGGGTTAGGCTTAGGATTAGGGTGAGGGTTAGGGTTAGGATTAGGGTGAGGGTTAGGATGAGGATTAGGGTTAGGATTAGTGATATGGTAAGGGCTAGGGTGAGGGTGAGGGTTAATGTTAGTGTTTGGGTGAGGTTTAGGGTTAGGGTTATGGTTTGGGTGAGGGTTAAGATGAGTGTTAGATTTACAGTGAGGGTGAGGGTTAGGGTTAGTTTGATCGTTAGGTTTACGGTTATGGTGAGTGTTAGGATGAGGTTTAGGTTTAGGGTGAGGTTTAGGGTGAGGATGATGTTAAGTGTAAAGATGAGGTTTAGGCTGAGGGTGTGTGTTAAGATAATGTTGAGGGTTATGGTTAGGTTTAGGATTAGGGTAAGCGTTAGTGTTAGATTTAGGTTTAGGGTTAGATTGAGGATTTGGGTTAGGGTTAGGGTTAGTGTGAGGTTTATGGTGAGGATGAGGGTTAGGGTTATGGTGAGCGTGAGGGTTAGAGTTAGGGTTAAGGTGACGTTTAGGATTAGGTTGAGGGTTTGGATTAGTGTGAGGGTTAGGGTTAGGGTTAGGTTTTGGATTAGTGTGAGGGTTAGGGTTAGGGTTAGGGTGAGGGTAAGTGTTAGTGTGAGGGTTAGGTTTAGCGTTAGGGTGAGGTTTAGTGTTAGCATTAGGGTTGGAATTAGGATTAAGTTGAGGGTGAGGTTTAGGGGTTGAGTTAGTATTGGGGTGAGGGTTAAGTTTAGGGTGAGGGTTAGGGTGAGGTTTAGGTTGGGTGTGATGCTAAGGGTAAAGGTGAGGATTAGGCTGAGGGTGAGGGTTATGGTAAGGGTGAGGGTTAGGATTAGGTTTAGGTTGAGGGTGAGATTTTGATTGAGTATTAGATTTGGGGTTAGTGTGAGGTTTAGGGTGAGGATGAGGGTTAGGGTCCGGGTGAGGGCTAGGGTGAGGTTGAGGGTTAGGGTTAGTATTAGGGTGAGGTTTAGGGTTAGGGTGATGTTTGGGTTAGTGTGAGCGTTAGTGTTAGCATTTCCGTTAGTGTTAGGGTGAGGTTAAGTTTTAGGGTGAGAGTTAGGATTAGGGTGAGGTTTATGGTTAGTGTGAGGTTGAGAGTTCGGGTTAGGGTTAGGATGAGGTTCAGTTTAGGGTTAGGGTTTGAGTTAGGGTTATGGTGAGGGTGAGATTTAGGGTTAGAATTAGGGGTAGTGTTAGGGTTTGGGTTAGGGTGAGGGTTAGGATTAGGGGTAGGATTAGGCTTAGGCTTAGGCTTAGGCCGAGCATGAGGGTAAGTGTTAGGGTTCGGATTAGGGTTAGGGTTAGGGTGAGTGTTAGGATGAGGTTTAAGGTTAGGATTAGGTTTAGGGTGAGGGCTAGCGTGAGGGTAAGGGTGAGGTTTAGTGTTAGGGATAGGGTTAGGTTTAGGATTTGCGTTACGGTGAGGGTGAGTTGAGGGTTAGGGTTAGGGTTAGGGTTAGGGGCAGGGTGATTGTTAGTGTTATGGTTACGGTTAAGTTGTGGTGAGGGTGAGGCTGAGGGTGAGGGTTATGGTTAGGGTTAGGGTTAGGGTTAGTGTTAGGGTTAGTGTTATTGTTAGGGTTAGGGTTAGGGGGGTTGGTTAGTGTGAGGTTAAGGGTTAGGGTTAGTGTTAGGGTTAGGGTGAGTGTGAGGTTTAGGTTGATGTTTAGGTTTAGGGTTAGGGAGAGGTTTAGTGTTAGAGATATGGTGAGGGTGAGGGTGCGGGTGAGTGTGAGGGTTAGGGTTCGGGTTAGCATTAGGCTGAGGGTTAGGCAGAGGGTGATGGTGAGGGTGAGGTTTAGGGTAAGGGATAGGATGAGGTTTAGGTTTAGGGTTAGTTTTAGAGTTAGAGTTACTGTTAGGGTTATTGTTAGGGTGAGGTTTAGGGTAAGGGTTGGGGTTAAGGTCAGGGTGAGGGTTAGATTGAGGATTAGTGTTAGGGTTAGTGTGAGGTTTAGGGTGAGGATGAGGATTAAGGTTAGGGTGAGGGTGAGGGTTATAATTAGGGCTAGGGTGAGAGCTAGGGTGAGGGAGAGGGTTAGGGTTAGCCTTAGGGTTAGGCTGAGGGTGAGGTTGGGGGTGAGGAATAGGTTTTGGGTGATGGTTAGGGTTAGGGTTAGGGTGAGGGTTAGGATGAGGGTTAAGGTTAATATTAGGCTTAGGCTTAGGTTTAGGCTGAGGTTGAGGGTGAGGGTGAGAGTTATGTTTAGGGTGATGGACTGGGTCTGGGTTAGGGTGAGTGTTAGGATGACAGTTAGGGTTAGAATGAGGATTAGGGTGAGCGTCTCGTTAAGAATAAAGGTGAGGCTTAGGCTGAGGGTCAGTGTTCCCCTAAGGGTGAGGGTTTGGTTTAGGGTGAGGGTTAGGGTAAGGGTTAGGGTGAGGGTTAGGATGAGGGTGAGGGTTAGATTGAGCATTATTGTTAGGGTTAGTTTGAGGTTTAGGGCGAGGATGAGGGTTAGGGTTAGGTTGAGGGTTAGGATTAGAATTAGGGTTAGGGTGAGGGCTAGGGCGAGGCTAAGTTTTAGAGTTAGGTTTAGGGTGAGGTTTAGGGTTAGGGTGAGAGTTAGGGTTACTGTGAGGTTTAGTGTTAGATTTAGGGTTATTGTTAGTGTGAGGGTAATTGTTAGGGTGGGGTTTAGGGTTAGGGTGAGGGTTGTGGTTAGGGTGAGGGTTAGGGTTAGAATGAAGGTTTTGGTTAGGGTGAGGATTAGGGTTATGGTGAGGGTGAGGTTGAGGTTTAGGGTTAGAGTGAGGTTTAGGGTAAGGGTTAGGGTTAGAGTTAGGTTTAGGGTTAGAGTTAGGGTTAGGGTGAAGGTGAGGTTTAGGGTTAGAGTTAGGGATCAGGTGAGGGTTAGGTTTAGGGTTAGTTTTAGGTTTAAGGTTAGGGTGAGGTTTATTGTTAGGCTTATGGTTAAGATTAGGGTTAGGGTGAGGGTGAGTGTGTGAGTTAGGGTTAGGTTTAGGGTTTGGCTTATGGTTAGGCTGAGGGTTAGGTTGACGGTGAGGTTTAGGGTTAGGGTGAGGGTTAGGGTTAGGATTAGGTTTAGGGTGAGGGCTAGGGTGAGGGTGAGGTTTAGGGTTAGTGTTAGGGTGAGGTTTAGGGTTAGGGTTAGGGTTAGGATCAGTTTGAGTTTGAGGTTTAGGTTTAGAGATTAGTGTTAGGTTGCGGTTTACGGTGAGAGTTAGGTTTAGGGTTAGTGTTAGGGTTAGGGTGAGGGTAAGGAAGAGGTATTGGGTTAGGGTTAGGGTGAGGTTTATGTTTAGGATTAGGGTTAGGGTGTGGGATAGTGTGAGTGTGAAGTTTAGGATTAGGGTTATGGTGAGGGTTAGGGTGAGGGTTTGTGTTAGGGTTAGGTTTAGGGTTAGAATTAGGGTTAGAGTGAGGGTTAGGATTAGGGATAGGTTTAGGTTTAGGGTTATGTTGAGGTTTAGGGATAGTGTGAGGTTTAGTGTTAGGGTGAGGTAAGTGTTAGGTTGAGGTTTAGTGTTAGGTTGAGGGTTTTGTTTAGGGTGAGGTTTAGGGGTAGCGTTAGGGTTATTGTTAGTGTTAGGGTTATGGTTATGGTGAGAATGAGGATGAGGTTGAGGTTGAGGGTTAGGTTTAGAATTAGGGTTAGGTTGAGTGCTAGGGTGAGGGTGAAGTTTAGGGTTAGGGTTAGGGTGAGGTTTAGGGTTAGGGTGACGGTTAGGGTTTGTGTGAGTGTTAGTGTTAGGGTGAGGTTAAGTGTTAGCTTGAGGGTAAGTGTTAGGGTGAGGGTTAGGATTAGGGTGAGGTTTATGTTTGGGGTGAGGGTTAGTTTTAGGGTTAGGGTTATTGTTAGGTTTAGGATTAGGATTAGGGTTAGTGTGAGGGTGAGGTTTAGGGTTAGGGTGAGGTTTAGCGTTAGGGTTAGGGTTAGGTGAGGTTGAGGTTTAGGTTTAGATTTAGTGTTAGTGTGAGGGTTAGGGTTAGCGTTAGTGTTATGTTTAGGGTTAGGGTTAGAGTTAGGCTTAGGTTTAAGCTGAGGGTGAGGGTGCGGTTTAGGGTTAGGGTGAGGGTGAGGTTTAGGGTTAGAGTTAGGGTTAGGGTGAGGGTTAGGGTTAGGGCTGGGATTAAGTTTAGGTTTAGGGGGAGGGTGAGTGTGAGGATTAGTGTTAGGGTTAGAGTTAGGCTTAGGTTTAAGCTGAGGGTGAGGGTGAGGTTTAGGGTTAGGTTGAGGGTGAGGATTAGGGTTAGAGTTAGGGTTAGGGTGAGGGTTACTGTGAAGTTAGTGTTAGGTTTAGGTTTAGCATTAGGTTTAGGGTGAGGGTGAGTGTGAGGGTTAGGATAAGGATTAGGCTTACGTTTAGGGTAAGGTTGAGGGTGATGGTTGGGGAGAGGATTAGGCTTAGGGTGATGTTTAGCCTTAGGGTGAGGGTGAGGGTTAGGGTTAGTGTTAGGGTTAGGATTAGGGTTAGGGTGAGGGCTAGGGTGAGGGTGAGGGTCAGGGTTAGGGTTAGGCTTAGGCTTAGGGTTAGGCTGAGGGTGAGGGTGAGGGTTAGGGTTAGTATGAGGTTTTGGGTTAGGTTTAGGGTGAGGGTTAGGATGAGGTATAGGGTTAGGATTCGGGTTAGGTTGAGGGCTAGGTTGACGGTTAAGTTTAGGGTTAGGTTTAGTGTGAGGTTTTGGGTTCGGTTAGGTTTAGTGTTAGGGTGAGGGTTAGGGTTAGAGTTACTGTATGGATGAGGGTTAGGGTTAGGTTGAGGGTTAGGGTTAGGTTTAGTGTGAGGTTTAGGGTTAGATTTAGGGTGAGGGTTAGGTTGAGGGTTATCGTTTGGATTAGGGTTAGGGTGCGGGCTAGGTTGATGGTGAGGTTTAGGGTTAGGGTTAGGCTTAGGTTTAGGTTTAGGCTGAAGGGTAGAGTGGGGGTGAGGAATAGGTTTTGGGTGATGGTTAGGGTTAGGGTTAGGGTGAGGATTAAGATGAGGGTTAGTGTTAGGATTAGGTTTAGTGTGAATGCTAGGGTGAGGGTGAGGGTTAGGGTTAGGTTTAGGGTTAGGCTGAGGGAGAGGGTGAAGGTAAGGTTTAAGTTTAGGGAAAGGGTTAGACTTAGGGTTAGGGTATGGGTTAGGGTTAGGGTTGGAGTTAGCCTTAAGGTGAGGTTTATGGTTAGGGATATGGTTAGGTTTCTTCAAAGTTGAGGATTAGAGTTAGCATGAGGGTTAGGCTGAGGGGTAGGTTTAGTGTTAGGGTGAGAGTTAGGGTTAATGTGAGGTTTAGGGTTAGGTTTAGGGTTAAGGTTAGGGTGAGGGTTAGGTTGATCGTTAGGTTTTGGGTTACAGTTAGGGTGAGGGTGAGGGTTATTGTGAGTTTTAATTTAGGCTTAGTGTTAGGATTAGGGTGAGGTTAAGGGTTAGGGTGAGGGTTAGGTTTAGGGTGAGGGTGAGGCTTAAGATGATGGTGAGGGTTACAGTGAGGGTCAGGGTTAGGTTTAGGGTGAGGGTTAGGGTTAGGATTAGGGTTAGGATGAGGGTGATGGTTAAGATCAGGGTTAGGATCATTGTAAGTGTTATGGTTAGGGTTACATTTGCAATTAGGGTGAGGCTGAGTGTGAAGGTTAGCTTTAGTGTTAGGGTTAGTTTTAGGGTTAGGATTAGTGTTAATGTTAGGGTTAGGGTTAGAGTTACGGTTTGGGTGAGGGTGAGGGTGACAGTTAGGGTTAGGGTTAGTGTGAGGTTTAGGGATAAGGTTAGGATTAGGGATAGGGTGTGGGTGAGGTTTAGAGTTAGAGTTACGTTGAGGGTGAGGGTTATGGTGACTGTTAGGGTTAGTGTTAGTGTTAGGGTTAGTGTTAGGGTTAGGGTGAGGTTTAGGTTGAGGTTTAGGTTTAGGATTAGGTTTAGGGTGAGGGTGAGTGTGAGGATTAGGATAAGGATTAGGCTTAGGCTTAGGGTAAGGTTGAGGGTGATGGTTGGGGAGAGGATTAGGCTTAGGGTGACGTTTAGCCTTAGGGTGAGGGTGAGGATTAGGGTTAGGGTTAGGGTTAGGATTAGGGTTAGGGTGAGGGCTAGGGTGAAGGTGAGGGATAGGGTGAGGGTTAGGCTTAGGCATAGGGTTAGGATGAGGGTGATGGTGAGGGTGGGGGTTAGGGTTATAGTGATGGATTAGGTTAGGTTTAGGGTGAGGGTTAGGATGAGAATGACGGTAAGAGTAAAGGTGAGGGTTAGCTTGAGGTTGAGGGTTAGGGTTAGGGTTAGGGTTAGGGTTAGACTGACGATTTGGGTTAGGGCTAGTGTGAGGTTTAGGGTGAGGATGAGGGTTAGGGTTAGAATTAGGGTTAGGGTGAGGGCTAGTGTGAGGGTGAGATTTAGGGTTAGGGTTATGTTTAGGGTGAGGGGTAGGGTTAGGTTTAGAGTGAGGGTTAGGTTTAGTGTGAGGGTTACGATTAGGGTGAGGGTGAGGGTGGGGGTAAGGGTTATGGTGAGGGTTAGGGAGAGGGTGAGGGTTAGGGTTAGGATTAGGGATAGGGTTAGGTTTAGGCTGAAGGTGAGCGTGAGGGTGAGGGTAAGGTTTAGGTTTAGGGTTATGTTTATGGTTAGGGTGAGGTCTAGGGTGAGGGGGAGTGTTAAGGTGAAGTTGAGGTTTAGGCTGAGGGTGTTGGTTAGGTAATGGTTAGGGTTAGGGTGAGGATTAGGTGAGGTTTAGGGTGAGGGTGAGCTTTAGCGTTAGGGTGTGGGTGAGGGTTAGGGTTAGGGTGAGGGTTCGGGAAATGGTTAGGGTTAGGGTGAAGTTGAAGGTTAGGATTAGGGGTAGGTGAGGGTTAGGGTTAGGGTTAGGGATAGGGTGAGGGTGAGGGTTAGGATTAGGTTTAGGGTTAGGGTGAGGTTTAATGTGAGGGTGAGGTTTAAGGTTAGGCTTAGGTTTGGGGTGTGGGTAAGTGATAGCATGAGGGTTAGGGTGAGTTTTAGAGTTAGCATTAGGGTTAGGGTGAGGGTTAGGGTGAGGGTTAGGGTGAGGGTGAGTGTGAGAGTGAGCGTTAGGGTGAGGATTAGGGTGAGTTTTAGGGTTAGGGTGAGGGTTAGGTTAAGGGTGAGTGTTAGGGTGAGGGTTAGGTTTACGGTTATGCTTAGGGTTAGGGTGAGGTTTCGGGTTAGGATTAGGGTGAGGGTTAGGGTGATGGTTAGGGTGAGGGTGAGGGTTAGGGGTGGGGTGAGGGTTATGTTTCTTATTATGGTTAGGGTCAGGTTTAAGATGATGGTGAGGTTTAGGGTGAGGGTTGGGGTGAGTGTTAGGGTTAGGGTTAAGATGAGGGTTATGATAAGGGTTAGGGTTACGGTTAGGGTGAGGGTTAGGTTTAGTGTGAGAGTTAGGATTAGGGTTAGGATTAGAGTTAGGATTAGTGTGAGGGTAAGAATTACGGTGATGATTAGGGTGAGGGTGAGGTTTAGGGTTAGGAATAGTGATAGGGTTAGTGTTACACTGAGGGCGAGCGTGAGGGTGAGGGTTAGGGTTAGGGTTAGTGTTAGGGTGAGGGCTAGGGTGAGGGTTAGGGTTAGGGTGAGGATTAGGTTGAGGGTGATGGTAATTGTAAATGTGAGGGTTAGGCGGAGGGTTAGGGTTAAGATAAGGGTGAGGTTTAGGGTTAGGGTGAGGGTTAGGGTAAGGTTTCGGGTTAGGGTTAGGGTGAGGATTAGATTGAGGATTAGGTTTAGGGTTAATATGAGGTTTAGGGTGAGGATGAGGGTTAGGATTCGGTGGAGGGTTAGGGTTAGAATTAGGGTTAGGGTGAGGACTAGGGTGAGGTTTAGGGTAAGGGTTAGGGTTAGGGTGAGGTTTAGGGTTAGGGTGACGGTGAGGTTATGGTTCAGGGTCAGGGTTAGGCTGAGGGTGAGTTTTAGGGTTAGGGTTAGGGTTAGGGTGAGGGGAAGGGTGAGGGTTAGGATGAGTGTTAGGGTGACGGTGAGGGTTAGGGTTAGGATTGGGGTCAGGATTAGGCTGAGGGTTAGGGTGAGGGGTAGGGTTAGGGTAAGGGTGGAGATTAGGGACAGTGTGAGTGTTAGGGTTAGAGTGAGGTTAAGGGTTAGGTTCAGGGTTAGGCTTAGGGTGAGGGTTAGCGTTAGGATTAGGGTGAGGGTTAGTGTTAGGTTGGAGGTTAGGGTGAGGGTTAGGGTGGGTGTTAGGGTTCTGGTGAGAGAGAGGATTAGGGTTAGGGTGAGGGTTATGGTTAGGGTGATGTGTAGAATGAGGCTGAGGGTTAGGATGAGGGTGAGTGTGAGGGTTAGGGTATGGGTGAGGGTTAAGGTGAGGGTGAGGGTTACAGTAACAGTGAGGGTTAGGGTGAGGGTGAGGTTAAGTATTAGGATTAGGGTGAAGGTTAGGGTTACGGTTATGGTGAGGGTTAGGGTTAGGGTTATGTTTAGGGTGAGGGTGAGTGTTAGAGTTAGGATGAGGGTTTTGGAAAGTATGAGGGTTAGGTTTTCCGTGAGGGTTAGGGTTAGGGTTAGTGTTAGGGTTAGGGTGAGGATAAGGTAAGGGTGAGGGTGAGGGTTAGGGTTACTCTTAGTGTGAGGTTTAGGGTTACGGTTATGGTGAGGGTTAGGGTTAGGGTTATGTTTAGGGTGAGGGTGAGTGTTAGAGTGAGGATGAGGTTTTTGGAGAGTGTGAGGGTTAGGGTTGCGGTGAGGGTTAGGGTTAGGGTGAGTGTTAGGGTGACGGTGAGGGTGAGGTTTAGGGTTGATGTTAGGGTTAGAGTGAGGGGTAGGGTGAGGTTAGGGTTATGGTTAGGGTGAGGGTTAGGGTTACTGTGAGGGTTATGGTTAGGGTGAGGTTTAGGGTTACTGTGAGGGTTCAAGTTAGGGTTAGCCTTAGTGTTATGGTGAGGGTAAGGGTTAGGTTGAGGGTTAGGGTTAGGGTGAGGGTTAGGGTTAATGTCAGGGTTAAGGTTAGGGTTAGTGTTAGGGTGAGGGTGAGGGTTAAGATTAGGTTTAGGGTTAGGGTTATTGTTAGGGTTAGAGTGAGGGTTACAGTTCAGTTTAGGGTGAGGGTGAAGGTGAGGGTTATGGTTACGGTTAGGGTGAGGTTTAGGGTTAGGGTTAGGGTTAGGGTTAGTGTTAGGAGGAAGTTTAGGGTGAGGGGTAGGGTTAGGGATAGGGTGAGGGGTAGGGTTTTGGTTAGGGTTAAGGTGAGGGTTCGGCTTAGGGTGAGGTTTAGGGTTAGGGTTAGTGTTAGGGTGAGGGATGGGTTAGCAATAGGATTAGTGTGAGGGCTAAGGTGAGGGTGAGGGTTAGGGTTAGGGTGAGGGTCACAGTTAGGGTTAGGGTTAGGCTGAGGGTTAGGTCAGAGTTAGAGTTAGGGTTAGGGTAAGGTTTAGCGTTAGGGTGAGGTTTAGGTTTAGGATTAGTGTTAGAGTTATGGATAGGTTTAGGGTGAGGCTTTCGAATTAGGGTTAGGGTTAGGGTTAGGTAGAAGGTTAAGGTAAGGGTGACGGTTAGGGTTAGTTTTAGGTTTATCGTGTGGGTAAGTGATAGTGTGCGAATTAGGGTGAGTGTTAGAGTTAGCATTAGGGTTAGAGTGAAGTTTAGGGTGAGGGATATGGGTAGGGTTAAGGTGAGCTTGAGGGTGAGGGTTAGGGTTAGGGTTAGGGTGGGTTTTAGGGTTAGGGTGAGGGTTAGGGTTAGTGTTAGCGTGAGGGTAAGGGTAAGGGTCAGGGTGACGGTTAGGGTTAGAGTTAGGCTGAGGGTTAGGTTTAGTGTGAGGTTTAGGGTGAGGATGAGGTTAAGGCTTATTGTGAGGTAAGGGTGAGGGTTAGGGTTAGTGTTAGGGTGAGGGTTAGGGATAGGGTTAGGGTTAGGGATAGGGATAGGGTTATGGTGAGGGTTAGGGTAATGGGTATGGTTATGTTAGGGTGAGGGTCAGGTTTAGTGTAAGTATTAGGGTTAGGGTTAGGTTTAGGATTAGTGTGAAGGTAAGAATTAGGGTGACGGTTAGGGTGAGGGTGAGGTTTAGGGTTAGGATTAGGGTTATGGTTAGTGTTATGCTGAGGGTGATGGTGAGGGTGAGGGTGAGTGTGAGTTTTAGGGTTAGGGTTACGTTGAGGGTTATGGTTAGGGTTAATTTGAGGGTGGTATGAGGGTGAGGTTTAGGGTGAGGGAAAGGGTTATGGTGAGGGCCTGGGTGAGTGTGAGGTTTAGGGTTAGGGTGAGGGTTTGAGTTAGGTTTAGTGTGAGGGTTATGGTGAGTGGTAGGGTTAGGTTTAGGGTGAGGTTAGGTTTAGTGTGAGGGTTACGGTTAGGGTTAGGGTGAGGGTGAGGTAAGGGTTATGGTGAGGGTTAGGGTGAGGGCAAGGGTTAGGGATAGGAATAGGGATAGTGTTAGGGTTAGGCTGAGGGTGAGGATGAGTGTGCGGGTGAATTTTAGGGTTAGGGTTACGGTTAGGGTGAGGGCTAGGGTGAGGGTGAGGGTTAGGGTGAAGGTGAGTGTAAGGGTGAGGGTCTTGGTTAGGTAATGTTAGGGTTAGGGTGAGGATTAGGTGAGGGTTAGGGTGAGGGTGCAGGTTCAGGTGATGGTGAGGGTTAGGATGAGGTTGAGGTTTAGTAACCCTAACCGGGTTAGGTGAGGGTTAGGGTTAGGGTTAGGGTTTTGTTTAGGTGAGGGTTAGGGTTAGGCTTAAAGTTAGGGTAAGAGTTAGGGTTAGGGGTAGGTTATGGTTAGGGTGAGTATTAGGTTTCATGTGAGGGTTAGGGTTAGGGTGAGGATAAAGTAAGGGTGAGAGTTAGGGTGAGGGTGAGGTTTAGGGTTACTATTAAAGTGAGGGTTAGGCTTAGGTTTAGTGTTAAGGGGAGGGTTAGGATGACGGTTAGGGTTAGGCTTAGGGTTAAGGAGAGGGTGAGTGTGAGCGTGAGGATTAGGGTGAACGTTAGGGTTAGGGTGGAGGTTAGTATTAGGGTTAGGGTGAGGGTTTGGGTTAGTCTTAGGGTTACGGAGAGGGTGAGGGTGACCGTGAGGGTTAGGGTTAGGGTTAGGGTTAGGGTGAACGTTAGGGTTAGGGTGGAGGTTGGTATTAGGGTTAGTTTGAGGTTTAGGGTGAGAGTTAGGCTGAGGGTGAGGGTTAGGGTTAGGGTTAGCATTAGGGTTAGGGTCAGGTTTAGGGTGACTGTGAGGTTTAGGGTGAGGTATAGGGTTAGGGTTAAGGTGACAGTTAGGTTAAGGTGTAGGGTTACAGTTAGGGTGAAGGTTAGGTTTAGTGTGAGAGTTAGGGTTAGGGATAGGGTTAGGTTTAGGGTGAGGGTTAGGGTAAGGGGTAGGGTTATGATTAGGGTGAGGGTTAGGTTTAGTGTGAGAGTTAGGGTTAGGGTTAGGGTTAGGATTAGTGTGAAGGTAAGAATTAGGGTGACGGTTAGTGTGAGGGTGAGCTTTAGGGTTAGGATTAGGGTTATGGTTAGTGTTATGCTGAGGGTGATGGTGAGGGTGAGGGTGAGTGTGAGTTTTAGGGATAGGGTTAGGGTGAGGGTTAGGGTGAGGGTTAGGTTTAGGGTGAGGGAGAGGGTGAGGTTGAGGGTGAGTGTTAGGGTTAGGAGAAGGTTTAGGGTTAGGGTTAAGCTTAGGGTTAGGGTGAGATTTTGGGTTAGGTTTAGGTGTAGGATGAGGGTTAGGCTGAGGGGTAGGTGTAGGGTTAGGTGAGGGTTAGGGTTAGTGTGAGGGTTAGGTTGAGGGTGAGTGTTAGGGTTAGGCGGAGGGTAGGGGTTAGGGTGAGGGTTAGATTGATGGTGAGGTTTATGGTTAGCATTAGTGTTAGGGTGAGGGTTAGGTTTAGGGTTAGGGATAGGGTGAGTATTAGGGTTAGGATTAGTGTTAGGGTGAGCATTAGGCTGAGGGGTAGGGTTAGGGTTAGGCTTAGTCTTAGGGTTAGGCTTAGGGTGAGGGTGGGGTTGAGGATTAGGGTTCGGGTGATGGTTAGGGTTAGGGTTAGGGTGAGGGTTCAGATGAGGGTTAGGGTGAGGGTAAGGTTTAAGGTGAGGGTTAGGGTGAGGGTGAGGGTTATGTTTACCATTAGGGTTAGGGTAAGAGTTAGCGTGAGGGTTAGGTTTAGGTTTAGGGTTAGGGTGAGTGTGAGGGTGAGGGTTAGGTTTAGGGTTCGGGTGAGGGTTAGGTTTAGTGTTAGGGTTAGGTTGTGGGTTATGGCTAGGGTTAGTGTGAAGGTGAGGGTGAGGGTTAGGGTGTGGGTGAGGTTGAGGTTTAGGGTTAGGAATAGGGTGGGGCTGAGTGTGAGTGTGAGGTTTAGGGTGAGGAATAGGGATAGGGTGAGGGTGAGTGTTAGGGTGAGGTTTAGTGGTAGGTTAGGGTTAGTGTTAGAGTTAGTGTTAGAGTTAGAGTTAGGGTGATGGTTAGTATGAGGGTTAGTTTAAGGTTAAGGGTGAGGGTTAGGGTTAGGGTTAGTGTTAGGAGGAAGTTTAGGGTGAGGGGTAGGGTTAGGTTTAGGGTGAGGATTAGGGTTATTGTGACCGTTAGGGTAAGGGTTAGGGTTAGGGTTAGGTTGAGGGTTAGGGTTTTGGTTAGGGTTAAGGTGAGAGTGAAGGTTAGGGTGAGGTTTAGCGTTAGTGTTAGGGTTAGGGTGAGGGTTAGAGTTAGGGTGGAGTTTGGGATTAGTGTTAGGGTTATGGTTAGGGTGAGGCTTAGTGTTAGGGTTAGGGTTAGTGTTAGGAGGAAGTTTAGGGTGAGGGTTAGTGTTAGGTTGAGGGATAGGCTTAGCAATAGTGTTAGTGTGAGGGCTAAGGTGATGGTGAGGTTTAGGGTTAGGGTTAGGTTTAGCGTGAGGGTTAGGCTTAGGCTGAGGGTAGGGTTATTGGGAGCATTGGTGTTAGGGTTAGGCTTAGTGTTAGGGTGAGGGTAAGGGTTAGGCTGAGGTTTAGGTATAGGGTGAAGGTTAGGGTTAGGGTGAGGGTCAGGGTTAGTGTTAGGGTTAGGCTGAGGGTTAGGTGAGGGTTAGGGTTAGGGTTAGGGTAAGGGTTAGCGTTAGGGTTAGGGTTAGGGTTAGGATTAGTGTTAGAGTTAGGGTGAGGGTTAGGGTGAGGGTTTCAGGTTAGGGTTAGGGTTAGGTTGAGGGTTACGGTGAGGGTGAGGATTAGGATTAGGTTTAGGTTTATCATGTTGGTATGTGATCGTGTGCGGTTAGGGTGAGTGTTAGATTTAGCATTAGGGATAGAGTGAAGGTTAGGGTTAGTGTTAGGGTTAGGGTTAAGGTGAGCTTGAGGGTGAGGGTTAGGGTTAGGGTTATGATGAATTTTAGGTTTAGGGTGAGGGTTAGGGTTAGTGTTAGTGTGAGGTTAAGGGTGAGGGTGACGGTTAGGTTTAGAGTAAGGGTGAGGATTAGGTTTAGTGTGAGGTTTAGGGTGAGGATGAGGTTAAGGCTTTGGGTGAGGTTTAGGGTAAGGTTGAGTGTTAGGGTTAGGGTTAGCGTGAGGGAGAGGGTTAGGGTGAGTGTTAGGGTTAGGATAGGGTTAGGTTTAGGATGAGGGTTAGGGTAAGGGGTAGGGTTATGTTTAGGGTGAGGGTTAGGTTTAGTGTGAGTGTTGGGGTTAGGATTAGGGTTAGGATTAGTGTGAAGCTAAGAATTAGGGTGACGGTTAGGGTGAGGGTGAGGTTTAGGGTTAGGATTAGGGTTATGGTTAGTGTTATGCTGAGGGTGATGTTGAGGGTGAGGGTGAGTGTGAGTTTTAGGGTTAGGGTAAGGGTGAGGGTTAGGGTGAGGGTTAGGTTTAGGGTGAGGGATAGGGTGAGGGTGAGGTTGAGGGTGAGTGTTAGGGTTAGGAGAAGGTTTAGGGTTAGGGTTAATCTTAGGGTTAGGGTGAGGTTTTGGGTTAGGTTTAGGTGTAGGATGAGGGTTAGGCTGAGGGGTAGGTGTAGGGTTAGGTGAGGGTTAGGGTTAGTGTGAGGGTTAGGTTTAGGGTTAGGTTGAGGGTAAGGATTAGTGTGAGGGTTAGGGTGAGGGTGAGTGTTAGGGTTAGGCGGAGGGTAGGGGTTAGGGTGAGGGTTAGATTGTTGGTGAGGTTTATGGTTAGCATTAGTGTTAGTGTTAGGGTGAGGGTTAGGGTTAGGATTAGGGATAGGGTGAGTATTAGGGTTAGGATTAGTGTTAGGGTGAGCATTAGGCTTGAGAGGTAGGGTTAGGGTTAGGCTTAGTCTTAGGGTTAGGCTTAGGGTGAGGGTGGGGTTGAGGATTAGGGTTAGGGTGATGGTTAGGGTTAGGGTTAGGGTGAGGGTTCAGATGAGGGTTAGGGTGAGGGTAAGGTTTAAGGTGAGGGTTAGGGTGAGGGTGAGGGTTACGTTTACCATTAGGGTTAGGGTTAGAGTTAGCGTGAGGGTTAGGTTTAGGGTTAGGGTTAGGGTGAGTGTGAGGGTGAGGGTTAGGTTTAGGGTTCGGGTGAGGGTTAGGTTTAGCGTTAGGGTTAGGTTGTGGGTTAGGGTTAGGGTTAGTGTGAGGGTGAGGGTGAGGGTTAGGGTGTGGGTGAGGGTGAGATTTAGGGTTAGGAATAGGGTGGGGCTGAGTGTGAGTGTGAGGTTTAGGGTGAGGAATAGGGATAGGGTGAGGGTGAGTGTTAGGGTGAGGTTTAGTGGTAGGTTAGGTGAGTGTTAGAGTTAGGGTGATGGTTAGTATGAGTGTTAGTTTAAGGTTAAGGGTGAGGGTTAGGGTGAGGGTTAGGGTTAGGATTAGGTTAGGGTGAGGGTGAGGGTGAGCATTTGCGTTAGCGTTAGGGTTAGGGATAGGTTTAGGGTTAGGGTGAGTTTTAGGATGAGGGTTAGGGTTAGGGTTTACGTGAGGGTTAGGGTCAGGGTGAGGGTAAGGGTTAGGGTTAGATTTACGGTGAGAGTAATGGTTAGCATGAGGTTTTCGGTGAGTGTGAGGGTTAACGTTAGCATTAGGGTTAGGGTGAGGTTTAGGGTGAGGGTTAGGGTTAGCTTTATGGTTAGGGTGAGGTGAGGGTGAGGGTGATTGTGAGGTTTATGGTTAGGGTGAGAGATAGGTTTAGGGTGAGGGTTAGGCTTTGGGTTAAGGTGCAGATATGCGTGAGGGTGACAGTGAGGCTTAGGGTGAGGGTGAGTGTGAGTGTGGGGGTTATGCTTAGAGTTAGGTTTAGGGTTAGGGTTAGTGTGAGGGTGAAGGTGAGGGTTAGGCTTAAGAGTAGGTTTAGGTTTAAATTTAGGCTGAGGGTGAGCGTGTCGGAGAGGGTAACGGTTAGGCTTAGGATTAGGATTAGGTTAGGGTGAGGGTAAGGTTAAAGGTTAGGGTGAGGGTAAGGTTAAAGGTTAGGGTGAGGGTGAGGGTTAGGGTTAGGGTTAGGGTGAGGATTAGGGTTAGGGTGAGGTTAAGGTTAAGGTTAAGGTTAAGGGTAAGGTTAAAGGTTAGGGTGAGGGTGAGGGTTAGGGTTAGGGTTAGGGTGAGGATTAGGGTTAGGGTGAGGTTAGAGTTAGGGTGAGGTTTATTGTTAGTGTGAGGGTTAGTGTTAGTGTTAGGTTGAGGGTAAAGTTTAGGTTGAGGGTTATGGATAAGGTTAGGTTTAGGGTGAGGTTTCGGGTTAGGGTGAAGGTTAGGGTCAGGGTGAGTGTTAGGGTTAGCATTATGGTTAGGGTGAGGGTTAGTGTGAGGGTTAGCGTAAGGTTAGTGTGAGGGTTAGGTTTAGGGTGAGGGTTAGGTTGAGGGTGAGAGTAATGTTAAGTGTGAGGGTTAGGGTTATGGTGAGGATTATGGTAAGCTTGTGGGTTAGGGTGAGGGTTAGGTTTAGGTTTACAGTAAGGGTGAGGGTTAGGGTGAGTGTTAGGTTTGGGGTTAGGGTTAGGGTGAGGGTGAGATTGAGTGTTGGGAATAGGGTGAGGGTTAGGTTTAGGGTGAGGGTTAGGATTAGGATTAGGTTTAGGGTGAGGCCTAGGGTGAGGGTGAGGGTTAGGGTTAGGGATAAGGTTAGGTTGAGGGTTAGGGTTAGGCTGAGGATTAGGGATAGTGTAATGGCTAGTTTTAGGGTTAGGGTTAGTGTTAGGGTGAGCGTAAGTTTTAGGGTTAGGTTTAGGGTTACGGTGAGGTTGAGGGTTAGGTTAAGGGTGAGGGTTAGGGTTAGGGTGAGGGTGAAGGTGAGGGTTAGGATAAGGGTTAGGGTTAGGGTTATTTTTAGGTTTAGGGTTAGGTTTATGGTTATGTTGAGGGTGAGGGTGAGGGTGAGGGTTAGGGTTAGTGTGAGGTTTAGAGTTAGGGTTACGTTTAGGGTTAGGGTTAGGATGAGGTTTTGGGTGAGGGGTAGGGTTAAGGTTAGGGTGAGGGTTAGGGTTAGTGTGAAGGTTAGGGTTTGGGTTAGGATTAGGTTACGTTGAGGGTTAGGTTTTAGATTAGGGTTAGGTTGAGAGTGAGGGTTAGGGTGAGGTTAAGGGTTAGATTAGATTTAGGGTTAGGGTGAGGGTAAGGGTTAGGATGAGGGTTAGGCTTAGGTTTAGGTTGAGGTTGATGTTTAGGGTTAGTGTTAGGTTGAGGTGAAGGTTTAGGGTGAGGTTTAGGGTGAGGGTGAGTGTTAGGGTTAGCATTAGGGTTAGGGTGTGGTTTAGTGTGAGTGTTTTGGTTAGTTTAGGGTGAGGTTTTGGGTTAGTGTGAGGGTTAGGGTGAGGGTAAGGTAAGGGTATGGGTGAGGTGTTTGGTGAGCGTGAGGGTTACGGAAAGTGAGAGGGTTAGCGTTAGGGTGAGGGTTAGAGTTAGGGTTAGGAAAAGGGTTAGTGTGAGGGATAAGGTGAGGGTGAGGATTAGGGTTAGGTTTAGGTTTAGGTTGAGGGTTAGGTTTAGGCTGAAGGTTAGGGTTAGTGTGAGTGTTGGTGTTAGGTTTAGGCTTAGTATTAGGGTGAGGGTAAGGTTTAGGGTGAGGGTTAGGTTTAGGGTGAGTGTTAGGGTTAGGGTGAGGGTGAGGGTTAGGTTTAGGGTGAGGGTAAGTTTTAACATAAGGTCTAGGTTTAGGGTTATTGAAGGTTTTGTTGAGGTTTAGTATTAGTGTTAGTGTAAGGGTTAGGGTTAGGGTTAGTGTGAGGATTAGGTTGAGGGTTAGCTTGACGTTTAGGGTTAGTGTGAGGGTTAGGGTTAGGCTGAGGGTGAGGGTGAAGGTGAGAGTTAGGGTTAGGATTAGGGTTAGGGAGAGGTTTTGGGTTTGGTTTAGGGTTAGGATGATGGTTAGGGTGAGGGGTAAGTTTAGGTTTAGGGTGAGGTTAGATTTATTGTGAGGGTTAGCCTTAGGTTTAGGTTTAGGGTGAGGGTGAGGATATGGTTTAGGGTGCGGGTTAGGGTGAGGGTTAGGGTTAGGGATAAGGTTAGGTTTAGGGTGACTGTTAGCTTGAGGGTTTGGTTTAGGTTTAGGGATAAGGTTTCGGATGAGGGTTCGGGCTCAGTTTAGGGTTAGGTTAAGGGTTTCGTGTTTGGGTTACTGTTAGGGTTAGAGTGAGGTTTATGGTGAGGGTGAGGTTATGTTTAGGCTTATGGTGTGTTTAAGTGATAGCGTGAGGGTTAGAGTGAGTGTTAGAGTTATTAGTAGGGTTTGGGTGAGGGTGAGGGAGAGGGTTAGGGTTTGGGTTAGCGTGAGGGTGAGGGTGAGGGTGATGGTTAGGGTTAGAGTTAGGGTGAGGGTTAGGTTTAGTGTGAGGTTTAGAGTGAGGATGAGGTTAAGGGTTAGGGTGAGGGTTAAGGTAAAGGTGAGGGTTAGGGTTAGGTTTAGTGTTAGGGTGAGGGTTAGGGTTAAGTTTAGGGTTAGGGTGACGGGGAGGTTTAGGGTTAGGTTTAGGGTGAGTGATAAGGTGCGGGTTAGGGTTAGGGTGAGGGTTAGGGATAGGGTGAGGGTTAGGGTTAGGGTTAGTTTGTGGGTGGTGTAAGGGTGAGGTTTAGGATGATGTTTAGGATTAGGATGAAGGCTAGGGTGAGGGTTAGGGTTAGCGTTAGGGTGAGGGTTAGGGTTAGGTTTAGGTTGATGTTTGGGGTGAGGGGTAGGGTTAGATTTAGGGTGAGGGTTAGGTTTAGTGAGAGCGTTATGGTTAGGCTTAGGGTGAGGGTGGCGGTAAGGTTTATGGTGAGTGTTATGTTGGGGTTGATGGTTAGGGTTAGGATTAGGGGTAGGGTTAGGGTAAGGCTGAGCATGAATGTGAGAGTGCGGGTGAGGTTTACGGGTAGGGTTACGTTTAGGGTGAGGGCTGGGGTGAGGGTGAGGGTTAGGGTGAAGGATAGGGTGAGGGTGAGAGTGAGGGCCTTTGTTAGATAATGGTTAGGGTTAGGGTGAGGATTAGGTGAGGGTGAGGTTGAGGGTGAGCTTTAGGGATAGGGTGTGGGTGCGTGTTAGGTTTAGGGTGGGGGTTCAGGTGATGTTGAGTGTTAGGGTAAGGTTGAGATTTAGGGTTACATGAGGGTTAGGTTTAGGGTTAGAGTTAGAGTTAGGATGAGGGTTTGGGTGAGGGATACTGTTAAGGTTAGGGTGAGCATTAGGGTTAATGTGAGGGTTAGGGTTAGGGTGAGGTTCATGTTAGAGTGACGGTTCAGGTGAGAGTTAGGGTTAGGGTTACTGTTAGTGTGAGGGTTAGGGTTAGCTTTAGTGTTAAGTTGAGGGTGAGGGTGAGGGTTAGGGTTAGGCTTAGGGTTAAGGTGAGGGTGAGGGTGAGGATGAGGGTTAGCTTGAGGGTTAGGGTTAAGGTGAGGGTTAGGTTTACGATTAGGGTTATTGTTAGGATTAGGTTTAGGGTGAGGGTGAGGATGAGGGTGAGGGTGAGGGTGTGGGATAGGGTTAGGGTTAGGTTTAGGGTGAGCATGAGGGTTAGGGTTAGGGTGATGGGTAGGTTTAAGTTTAGGGTGAGGGTTAGGGTTAGTGTGAAAGTTAAGTTTATGGTTAGGGTGAGGTTTAGGCTGAGGGTTAGGGTTTGGATTAGGGTTAGGATGAGGGTGAGGGTTAGGGTGAGGTTTATGGTTAGTTTAGGGTTGGGTTTATGGTGAGGGTTAGGGTGAGGGTAAGGATTAGGTTGAGGGTTAGGGTTAGCGTGAGGTTTAGGGTGAGATTGTGGGTTAGGGTTAGGGTTAGAGTGAGGTTCAGGTTTAGGGTGAGGGTTAGGGTGAGGGTGATTGTTAGGGTTAGCATTAGGGTTAGGGTGAGGTTTAGTGTGAGTGTTTTGGTTAGGTTAAGTTGAGGTTTTGGCTTAGTGTGAGGGTTAGTGTGAGGGTAAGGTAAGGGTAAGGGTGAGGTTTTTGGTGAGGGTGAGGGTTACGGAAAGGGTGAGGGTTAGGGTTAGGGTTAGGGTTAGGGATAGGAAAAGGGTTAGTGTGAGGGATAAGATGAGGGTGAGGATTTGGGTTAGGGTTAGGTTTAGGTTGAGGGTTAGGTTTAGGCTGAGGGTTAGGGTTAGTGTGAGCGTTTGTGTTAGGGTTAGGCTTAGTGTTAGGGTGAAGGTTAGGGTTAGGGTGAGGGTGAGGGTTAGGGTGAGGTTTAGGGTTAGCTTAGGGTTAGGTTTAGGGTGAGGGTTAGGGTGAGGGTAAGGATTAGGGTGAGGGTTAGGGTTACGGTGAGATTTAGGGTGAGGTTGTGGGTTAGGGTTAAGGTTAGACTGAGGTTCAGGTTTAGGGTGAGGGTTAGGGTGAGGGTGAGTGTTAGGGTTAGCATTAGGGTTAGGGTGAGGTTTAGTGTGAGTGTTTTGATTAGGTTAGGTTGAGGTTTATGGTTAGTGTGAGGGTAAGGTAAGGGTAAGGGTGAGGTTTTTGGTGAGGGTTAGGGTTACTTAAAGGGTGAGGGTTAGGGTTAGTGATAGGAAAAGGGTTAGTGTGAGGGAAAGTTGAGGGTGAGGATTTGGGTTAGGGTTAGGATTAGGTTGAGGGTTAGGTTTAGGCTGAGGGTTAGGTTTAGTGTGAGGGTTTGTGTTAGGGTTAGGCTTAGTGTTAGGGTGAAGGTTAGGGTTAGGGTGAGTGTTAGGGTTAGGGTGAGGGTAAGGGTTAGGGTTAGGACTAGATTTAGGGTTATTGAGGATTTTGGTGATGTTTAGGGTTAGGGTTAGTGTAAGGGTTATGGTTAGGTTTAGTGTTAAGGATTAGGTTGAGGGTTAGCGTGATGGTTAGGGTTAGTGTGAGGGTAAGGGTTAGGCTGAGGGTGAGGGTGAGGTTGAGAGTGTTCGTGTTAGGGTGAGTTATGATGAGGGTGAGGGTTAGGGTTAGGATTAGTGTTAGGGATAGGTTTTGAGTTAGATTTAGGGAGAATGAGGGTTAGGGTGAGGGGTAAGTTTAGGTTTAGGGTGAGGGTTAGAGTTATTGTAAGCATCAGCGTTAGGGTTAGGGTTAGGGTGAGGGTGAGTATAAGGTTTAGGGTGAGGGTTAGGGTGAGGGTTAGGCTTTGGGATAGGGTTAGGGATAGGGTGACACTTAGCTTGAGTGTTAGGTTTAGGGTTAGGGTTAAGGTTAGGGTTAGGGTTTCGTGTTTGGGTTAGGGTTAAGTTTAGGGTGAGATTTAGGGTGAGTGTGAGGGTGAGGGTTAGGTTTAGGTTTATGGTGTGGGTAAGTGATAGCGTGAGGGTTAGGGTGAGTGTTAGAGTTACCAGCAGGGTTAGAGTGAAGGTTAGGGTGAGGGTTAGGGTTAGGGATAAGGTGAGCTTGAGGGTGATTGTTAGGGTTAGGGTTAGGGTGAGTTTTAGGGTTAGGGTGAGGGTTAGGGTTAGGGTTAGCATGAGGGTGAGGGTGAGGGTGACGGTTAGGGGTAGAGTTTGGGTGAGGTTTAGGTTTAGTGTGAGGTTTAGGGTGAGGATGAGGTTAAGGGTTAGGGTGAGGGTTAAGGTAAGGGTGAGGGTTAGGGTTAAGGTTAGTGTTAGGGAGAGGGTTAGGGTGAGGGTTAGGGTTAGGGTTAAGGTTAGGGTTTGGGTGAGGGGGAGGGTTAGGGTTCGGTTTAAGGTGAGGGCTAGTGTGGGGGTTAGGGTTAGGGTTAGGGTGAGTGTTAGGGTTACGGTACGTTTGAGGGTGGTGTGAGGGTGAAGTTTAAGATGAGGATTAGGATTAGGGTGAGGGCTAGGGTGAGGGTGAGGGTTAGCGTTAGGGTGAGGGTTAGGTTTAGGTTAGGTTGAGGTTTGGGGTGAGGGGTAGGGTTAGGTTTAGGGTGAGGGTTAGGTTTAGTGTGAGGGTTAAGGTTAGGGATATTGTGAGGGTGAGGGTAAGGGTTATGGTGAGTGTTATGATCAGGTTGAGGGTTAGGGTTAGGTTTAGGGGTAGGGTAAGGTAAGGCTGAGCATGAGGGTGAGGCTGCGGGTGAGGTTTAGAGTAAGGGTTACGTTTAGGGTGAGGGCTAGGGTGATGGTGAGGGTTAGGGTGAAGTTTAGGGTGAGGTTGAGGGTGAGGGTCTTTGTTAGATAATGGTTAAGGTTAGTGTGAGGATTAGGTGAGGGTTAGGGTGAGCCTGAGGATTAGGGTGTGGGTGAGTGTTAGGGTTAGTGTGAGGGTTCGGCTGATGGTAAAGGTTAGGGTAACGTTGAAAATTAGGGTTAGGTTTAGATGAGGGTTAGGTTTAGGGTTAGGATTAGAGTTAGGCTGAGGGTTCGGGTGAGGTGTACTGTTAAGGTTAGGGTAAACATTAGGGTTAATTTGAGGGGTAGGGATAGGGTGAGGATAAAGTTCGGGTGACGGTTAGGGTGAGGGTGAGGGTTAGGGTTACTGTTAGGGTGAGGGTTAGAGTTAGCTTTAGTGTTAAGGTGAGGGTGAGGGTTTGGGTTAGTGTTAGGCTTAGGGTTAAGGTGAGGGTGATGGTGAGGATGAGGGTTAGAGTGAGGGTTAGCATTAGAGTGAGGGTTAGGTTTAGGGTTAGGGTTAGGGTTATTGTTAGGGTTAGATTTAGGGTGAGGGTGAGGATGAGGGTGGGGTGAGGGTGTGGGTTAGGGTTAGGGTTAGGTTTAGGGTGAGGGTGAGGGTTAGGGTTAGGGTTAATGTTAGGCTTAGGTTGTTACGGTTAGTGTGAGGCTTAGTGTTAGGGTTAGGGTTGGTGTTAGGGTGAGGGAAAGTATTAGGGTGAGGATTAGGGTTAGGGTGAGGGTTAGGAACAGGTTGAGGGTTAGGATTAGGGTTCTGGTTAAGGTGAGGGTGAGGGTGATGCTTAGGGTTAGGGTTAGGTTGAGGGATAGGTGAGGGTTAGGTTTAGGGTGAGGGTTAGGGTTAGGGTGAGAGTTAGCCTTAGTGTTAATTTGAGGGTGGGGTGAGGGTCAGGTTTAGGGTGTGGGTTAGGGTTAGGGTGATGGCTAGATTAGTGTGATGATTAGGGTTAGGGTGAGAGTTAGGGTTACGTTTATGGTGAGGGATACGGTGAGGTTTAGGTTTAGGTTTAGAGTGAGGGTTAGGTTTAGTGTGAGGGTTACGGTTAGGGTTAGGTTGAGGGTGAGGGTTAGGGTTAAGGGTGAAGGTTAGGGTAATGCTGAGGGTTATGTTTAGGATTAGCTTTAGAGTTAGGTTTAGGCTGAGGGTGAGAGTGAGGGTGAGTGTGAGGTTTAGGATTAGGGTTAGGTTTAGGGTGAGGGGTAGTGTGAGGGTGAGTGTTAGGGTAAAGATGAGGGCGAGGTTGAGGGTGAGGGTCTCGGTTAGGTAGAGGTTAGGGTTAGGGTGAGGATTAGGTGAGAGTTAGGGTGAGGGTGAGGCTTAGGGTTAGGGTTAGAGAGAGGGTTATGTTAGGGGTTAAGGTTAGAATTAGGGTGAGGGTTAGGATGGGGGTGAGTGTTAGGATTAGGGTTAAAGAGAGGGTTAGGTTAGGGGTTAAGGTTAGAATTAGGGTGAGGGTTAGGGTGAAGGGTAGGGTTAGAGTTAGGGTGAGCATAAAGCTTAATGTGAGGGCTAGGGTTACTGTGAGGATAAAGTAAGGGTGAGAGTTAGGGTTACTGTTAGGGTGAGGTTTAGGGTTAGGATTAGTGTTAAGGTGAGAGTAAGGGTGAGGGTTAGGGTTAGGCTTAGGGTTAAAATGAGGGTGAGGGTGAGGGCGAGGGTTAGTGTGAGGTTTAGGGTTAGGGTGAGGGTTAGGTTTAGGGTTAGGGTTTGGGTTATTTTTAGGGTTAAGGTTAGGGTGAGGGTGAGGATAAGGTTTAGTGTGATGTTTAGGGTGATTGTGATGGTTAGGGTGAGGGTGAGGGTGAGGTTTTGGTTGAGTGTTTGGGTTAGGTTTAGGGTGAGAGTGAGTGTGAGGGTTAGGGTCAGGGTTAATATTAGGCTTAGGATTAGGCTGAGGGTGAGCGTGAGTGTGAGAGTTAGGGTTAGGGTTAGTGTGAGGCTTAGGCTTAAGGAGAGGGTGAGGGTTATGGATAGGGTCATGGTTAGAGTGGGGGTGAGGGTGAGGCTTAGGGTGAGGGTGAGGGTGAGTGTTAGGGTGCGCGTAAGTTTTAGGGTTAGATTTAGGGTTAGGGTGAGGGTTAGGATGATGGTTAGGATGAGGGGCAGGGTTAGGGTTCTGGTGAGGTTCAGGGTTAGTTTGAGGGTGACCATTACGTTTGGGTTTAGGGTGAAGGTTAAGGTGAGGGTTAGGGATAGGTTTAGGTTTAGGCTGAGGGTTAGGGTGAGGGTAAGTTTTAGGGTGAGGGTTAGGGTGAGTGTGAGGGTTAGGTTTAGGGAGAGATTTAGGTTTATGGAGAGGATTAGGGTTCCGTTTAGGGTGAAGTTGAAGGTGATGGTGTGGGTTAGGGTAAGGATTAGGTTTAGGGTTAGGGTTAGGGTTATTGTTAGGGTTAGGGTTAGGGTTACGGTTAAGGTGAGGTTGCGGGTGAGGTGAGGTTTAGCGTTAGGGTTAGCGTTAGGGTGAGGGTTTTGGTGAAGGTAAGTGTTGGGGTGAGGGTTAGGGTTAGGGTGAGGTTGAGGGTGAGGTTGAGAGTTAGTGTTAGGGTTAGGGTTAGAGTGAGGTTTAGGGTGAGTTTGAGGTTTAGTGTTAGGGTTAGTGTTAGGATGAGATTAAGGGTTAGGTTGAGGGTTAGCGTGAGTGTTAGGGTTAAGTTAGGGTGAGGGTTAGGGTTAGGGTGAGGTTTAGGGTTAGTGAAGGTTAGTTTTAGGGTTATGCTTAGTGTTCAGTTGAGGGTAATGTTTAGATTGAGGTTTAGGTTGCGGGTGAGGGTTAGGGTTTGTGTGAGGGTTAGGGATAGGGTGTGGATTATAGTGAGGTTTAGGGTTAGGGTGATCTTTAGGGTGAGGGTTAGGGTGAGGTTGAGGGTGAGGGTGAGGATTAGGCTTAGGGTTAGGGTGAGGGTGAGTGTGAGGTTTAGGGTTAGGGTTAGGCTTAGGCTTTGGGTTAGGCTGAGGGTGGGGTTGAGTGTGAGTGTTAGGGTTAGGGTGAGGGTTAGGGTTAGGGTTAGGGATAGGGTGATGTTTAGGGTGAGGGTTGTTGTAAGAGTAGGTGTTAGGGTTACATTAGTGTTATGGTGAGTTTAAGGGTTAGGTTGAGGATTAGCATTAGGGTGAGGGTTAGGGTTAATGTGAGGGTTAGGGTTTCGGTAAGGGTGAGGTTGAGGGTGATGGTGAGGCTTGGGGTTAGGGTGAGTGTGAGGGTGAGTGTGAGTGTTAGGGTTAGGTTTAGGCTTAGGCTGAGGGTTAGGCTGAGTGTGATGGTGAGGGTGTGGGTGAGGATTAGAGTTAGGGTGAGTTTTAGGGTTAAGGTTACCGTGAGGGTTTGGGTTAGGCTTAAGTTTAGGATGAGGGTTAGGTTGAGGGGTACGGTTATGGTTAGTGTGAGCGTTATGGTTAGCGTTAGTGTTAGGGATAGGTTTAGGGTTAGGGTGAGGTTTAGGATGAGGTTTAGGGTTACGGTAAGGGTTAGGGTTAGGGTTAGGATGAGGGTTAGGGAGAAGGTTAGGATGAGGGTTAGGGTGAGGGTTCGGTTTAGGGTTCGGGTTAGGGTTATGGTGAGGGTGGAGGTGAGGGTGAGAGTGAAGGTTAGGGTTAGAGTTAGGATGAGGGTGAGGGTTAGGGTTAGGGTTAGGTTTATGCTGAGGATAAGGCTGAGGGTGTGGGTGAGGATTAGGGTTAGGTTGAGTGTTAGGGTTAGTGTTAACGTAAGAGTTTGGGTTAGGGTTAAGTTTAGGATGAGAGTTAGTTTGAGGCGTACGGTTACAGTTAGATTGAGCATTAGGGTTAGCGTTAGGGTTAGGGATAGGGTTAGGGTTAGGGTGAGGTTTAGGATGAGGGTTAGGGTTAGGGTGAGGGTTAGGGTTAGGGTTAGGGTGAAGGTTATGGTTATGGTTAGGGCTAGGGTAAGGGATAGGGTCAGTGCGAGGGTTAGGGTTAGGGTTAGATTTATGCTGAGAGTAAGGGTTAGCGTGAGGTTTAGCATGAGTGTGAGGGTTAGAGTTACATTAGGGTTAGGGTAGGTTTAGCTTGAGGGTTAGGGTTAGGTTTAGGTTTAGGGTGAAGTGAGCGTGAGGGTGATTGTGAGGTTTATTGTTAGGGTGAGGGATAGGTTTAGGGTGATGGTTAGGTTTAGGGTGAGGGTGAGCTTGAGGGTGACAGTGAGGTTTAGGGTGAGGGTGAGGGTGAGTGTGAGGGTTAGGATTAGGTTTAGGTTTAGGGTTAGGGATAGTTTGAGGGTGAAGGTGAAGGTTAGTGTTAGGTGTAGGGTTAGGTTTAAAGTTAGGCTGAGGGTGAGCGTGAGGTTGAGGGTGATGGTTAGGGTTAGGGTTAAGTTGAGGGTTAGAGTTAGTGTGAGGGTTAAGGTGAGGGTAAGGTTAAAGGTTAGGGTGAGGGTTAGGGTTAGGGTTCGGGTGAGGTTTAGGGTTAGGGTGAGGGTGAGGGTTAGGGTGAGGTTAAGGGTGAGTTTTAGGGTGAGGGTTAGGGTTAGGGTGATGTTTAGGGTTAGGATTAGGGTTGTGGTGAATACTAGCTTGTCAGTGAGGGTTAGGGATAGGGTGAAGGTGAGGGTTAGGTTTTGGGTTAAGTTGAGGGTTTGGGTGATGTATAGGGTTAGGAGTAGTGTTAGGTTTAGAGTTAGACTGAGGATGAGGGTGAGGGTGAGGGTGACTGATAGGGTTAGGGTTAGGGTGAGGGTTAAGGTGAGGATAAGGGTGAGTGTTAGAGTGAGCGTTCGGGTTCGGGAGAGTATGAGGATTAGGGTTTGGGTGAGGGTTAGGGTTGGGTGAGTGTTAGGATGATGGTGAGGTTGAGGGTTAGGGTTGGGTTTAGGGTCAGAGTGAGGGTTAGGGTGAGGGGTATGGTTAGGGTTAGGGTGAAGATTAGGGTTGGTGTGAAGGTTAGGGTTGGGGTGAGGTTTACGGTTACTGTGAAGGTTCATGTTAGGTTTAGACTTAGTGTTAGAGTGAGAGTAATGGTTAGGTTGACGGTGAGGTTTATGTTGAGGTTTAGGGTTAGTATGAGGGTTAGGGCTAGGGTGAGGGTAATGGTGAGGGTTAGGGTTAGGGTGATGTTTATGGTGAGGGTGAGGGTTAGGGTGAGGGGGAGGGTGAGGGTTCAGTTGTGGGTTTGGGTGAGGGTTAGGGTGAGGTTGAGGGTGAGGGTGAGACTTAGGGTTAGGTTTAGGGTGACGGTTAATGTGAGGATTAGGGATAGGGTTATGCTTAGGTTTAAGCTTAGGCTGAGGGTGACTGTGAACGTGAGGGTTAGGGTTAGGGTGAGGGTTAGGTTTAGGGTGAGGGTTAGGTTGAGGGTGAGTGTGAGGGTTAGGTTTAGGTTTAGGATTGCGTTTAGGGTGAGCCTGTGGGTGAGGCTGAGGGTGAGGGTTATAGTTAGGGTGAGGGTTAGGCTAAGGGTTAGGGTGAGGGTTAGGTTTAGGGTGATGTTTAGATTGAGGGTTTGGGTTAGGGTTAGGGTGAGTGTGAGGGTCAGTGAGAGTGTTAGGATTAGGTTTAGGGTTAGGTTTAGGGTGAGGGTGAGTGTGAGGTTTAGGGTTAGGGTGATTGTTAGGCTTAGGATTAAGCTGAGGGTGAGGGTGAGTGTGAGGGTTAGGGTTATCTTGAGTGTGAGCATTAGGGTTAGGTTTAGGGTGAGGGTGAGGTTGAGGGTTAGGGTGAGGGTTAGGGTTTGATTTAGGGTGAGGGTTAAATGAGGGTGAGGGTTAGGGTTAGGGTGAGGGTTAGGGTTAGGTGGAGGGTGAGGAATAGCGTTAGGGTGAGGGTTAGGGTTAGGGTGATGTTTAGGGTGAGTGTGAGGGTTGGTTTGAGGGTTTGCATTAGGTTTAGGGTGAGGTTGAGGGTGAGGTTGAGGCTTAGAGTTAGGGTTAGGGTGAGGTTGACTGTGAGGGTTAGGTTTAGGGTTAGGCTTTAGGCTGAGGTTTAGGCTCAGGGTGAGAGTGAGGGTGATGGTTAGGGTTAGGGTGAGGTTTAGGGTTAGGGTTCGGGTGAGGGTTAGGGATAGTTTGAGGGTTAGGGTTCGGGTGAAAGTTAGGGTTACTGTGAGGGTTCATGTTAGGTTTAGGCTTAGTTTTAGCTTGAGGGTAAGGGTTAGTTTGAAGGTCAGGTTTAGGGTGAGGTTTAGGGTTAGTATGAGGGTTAGGGCTTGGGTGAGGTTAAGGTTGATGGTTAGGGTTAGGGTGATGTTTAGGGTGAGGGTGAGGGTTAGGGTGAGGATGAGGGTGAGGGTTCAGTTGAGGGTTTGGTTAGGTTTAGGGTGAGGTTGACACTTAGGGTTAGGTTTAGGGTGAGGTTGAGTGTGAGGTTTAGGGATAGGGTTAGGGTTAGGTTTAGGGTTAGGCTGAGGGTGACTATGAGCTTGAGGTTTAGTGTTATGGTGAGTATTAGGGTTGGGGTTAGGGTGAGGTTATTGTTCGGGTGAGTGTTAGGGTTTGGGTGAGGGTTAGCGTTAAGTTTAGGGTTAAGGTTAGGTTGGAGGTTAGGGTTAGGGTGGGGGTTAGCGTTAGTGGTAGGCTTAGGTTGAGCGTGAGGGTGAGGGTTAGGGTTAGGATTAGGTTTAAGGTGAGCCTGAGGTTGAGGGTGAAGGTTAGTGTTAGGGTGCGGGTTAGTCTAAGGGTTAGGGTGAGGGTTATGTTTAGGGTGATGTTTAGGTTGAGGGTTTGGGTTAGGGTTAGGGTGAGTGTGAGAGTGAGTGAGAGGGTTAGGATTAGTGTTAGGGTTAGGTTTAGAGTGAGGGAGAGTGTGAGGGTTAGGGTTCGGGTTATTGTTAGGCTTAGGTTTAAGCTGAGTGTGAGGGTGAGAGTGAGGGTTAGGGTTATGTTTAGGGTGAGGGTGAGGTTTAGGGTTCGGGTGAGATTTAGGGTTTGGGTTAGGGTTAGGGTTAGATGAGGGTGAGGGTTACGGTTAGGGTGAGGGTTAGGGTAAGGGTGAGGGTGAGGATTAGCGTTATGGTGAGGGTTAGGGTTCTGGTGTGGATTAGGGTGAGGGTTAGGGTGAGGGTGATGTTTAGGGTGAGTTTGAGGGATGGTTTGCGGTTTTGCATTAGGTTTAGGGTGACGTTGAGGGTGAGGGTGAGGCTTAGACTTACGGTTAGGGTGAGGGTGAGTGTGAGGATTAGGCTTAGGGTTAGTCTTAGGCTTTGGGTTAGGCTGAGGGTGGGGGTGAGTGTGAGGGTTATGGGTAGGATGAGGGTTAGGGTTAGGGTTAGGGATAGGGTGATGTTTAGGGTGACGGTTATTGTGAGATTAAATTTTAGGGTTACACTTAGTGTTAGGGTGAGTGTAATGGTTAGGTTGAGGCTTAGCATTAGGGTGAGTGTTAGGGTTAATGTGAGGGTTAGGTTTTCAGTAAGGGTGAGGTTGAGGGTGATGGTGAGGTTTAGGTTTAGGGTGAGTGTGAGGGTGAGTGTGAGTGTTAGGTTTAGGCTTAGGCTGAGGGTTAGGCTGAGTGTGATGGTGAGGGTGTGGGTGAGGCTTAGAGTTAGGGTGAGTTTTAGGGTTAAGGTTAGCGTGAGCTTTTGGGTTAGGCTTAAGTTTAGGATGAGGGTTAGATGGGGGCTACGGTTATGGTTAGTGTGAGCGTTAGGGTTAGCGTTAGGGTTAGGGATAGGTTTAGGGTTAGGGTGAGGTTTAGGATGAGGTTTAGGTTTACAGTAAGGGTTAGGGTTAGGGTTAGGATGAGGGTTAGGGAGAAGGTTAGGATGAGGGTTAGGGTGAGGTTTCAGTTTAGGGTTCGGGTTAGGGTTATGGTGAGGGTGGGGGTGAGGGTGAGAGTGAAGGTTAGGGTTAGAGTTAGGATGAGGGTGAGGATTAGGGTTAGGGTTAGGGTTAGGGTTAGGTTTATGCTGAGGATAAGGCTGAGGGTGTGGGTGAGGATTAGGGTTAGGTTGAGTGTTAGGGTTAGTGTTAACGTAAGGGTTTGGGTTAGGGTTAAGTTTAGGATGAGAGTTAGTTTGAGGTTTACGGTTACAGTTAGATTGAGCATTAGGGTTAGCGTTAGGGTTAGGGATAGGGTTAGGGTTAGGGTGAGGTTTAGGATGAGGGTTAGGGTTAGGGTGAGGGTTAGGGTGAAGGTTATGGTTATGGTTAGGGCTAGGGTAAGGGATAGGGTCAGTGCAAGGGTTAGGGTTAGGGTTAGATTTATGCTGAGAGTAAGGGTTAGCGTGAGGTTTAGCGTGAGTGTGAAGGTTAGAGTTACATTAGGGTTAGGGTAGGTTTAGCTTGAGGGTTAGGGTTAGGTTTAGGGTTAGGGTGAGGTGAGCGTGAGGGTGATTGTGAGGTTTATTGTTAGGGTGAGGGATAGGTTTAGGGTGAGGGTTAATTTTAGGGTGAGGGTGAGCATGAGGGTGACAGTGAGGCTTAGGGTGAGGGTGAGGGTGAGGGTGATGGTTAGGGTTAGGATTAAGTTGAGGGTTAGAGTTAGTGTGAGGGTTAGGGTGAGGGTAAAGTTAAAGGTTAGGGTGAGGGTTAGGGTTAGGGTGAGGTTTAGGGTTAGGGTGAGGGTGAGGGTTAGGGTGAGGGTAAGGGTGAGTGTTAGGGTGAGCGTTAGGGTTAGGGTGAGGGTTAGGGTTAGGATTAGGGTTATGGTGAATACTAGCTTGTCAGTGAGGGTTAGGGTTAGGGTGAAGGTGAGGGTTAGGTTTAGGGTTAAGTTGAGGGTTTGGGTGATGTATAGGTTTAGGAGTAGTGTTAGGTTTAGAGTTAGACTAAGGGTGAGGCTGAGGTTGAGGGTGACTGATAGGGTTAGGATTAGGGTTAGGGTTAGGGTGAGGATGAGGGTGAGAGTTAGAGTGAGGGTGAGGGTGAGGGAGAGTATGAGGGTTAGGGTTTGGGTGAGGGTTAGGGTTGGGTGAGTGTTAGGATGATGGTGAGGGTGAGGGTTAATGTTGGGTTTAGGGTCAGAGTGAGAGTTAGGGTGAGGGGTATGGTTAGGGTTAGGGTGAGGGTTAGGGTTAGTGTGAGGGTTAGGGTTAGGGTGAGGTTTACAGTTACTGTGAGGGTTCATGTTAGGTTTAGACTTAGTGTTAGGGTGAGAGTAAGGGTTAGGTTGAGGGTTAGGATTATGGTGAGGGTTAGGGTTAGGGTGATGTTTATGGTGAGGGTGAGGGTTAGGGTGAGGGGGAGGGTGAGGGTTCAGTTGTGGGTTTGGGTGAGGGTTAGGGTGAGGTTGAGGGTGAGGGTGAGACTTAGGGTTAGGTTTAGGGTGACGGTAAATGTGAGGATTATGGATAGGGTTATGCTTAGGTTTAGGGTTAGGCTGAGGGTGACTGTGAGCCTGAGGGTTAGGGTTAGGGTGAGGGTTACGGTTAGGGTGAGAGTTAGGTTGAGGGTGAGGGTGAGGGTTAGGGTTAGGATTGCGTTTAGGGTGAGCCTGTGGGTGAGGCTGAGGGTGAGGGTTAGGGTTAGGGTCAGGTTTAGGCTAATGGTTAGGGTGAGGGTTAGGTTTAGGGTAATGTTTAGGTTGAGGGTTTGGGTTAGGGTTAGGGTGAGTGTGAAGGTCAGTGAGAGGGTTAGGATTAGGGTTAGGGTTAGGTTTAGGGTGAGGGTGAGTGTGAGGTTTAGGGTTAGGGTGATTGTTAGGCTTAGGTTTAAGCTGAGGGTGAGGGTGAGTGTGAGGGTTAGGGTTATCTTGAGTGTGAGCATTAGGGTTTGGTTTAGGGTGAGGGTGAGGTTAAGGGTTAGGGTGAGGGTTAGGGTTTGATTTAGGGTGAGGGTTAAATGAGGGTGAGGGTTAGGGTTAGGGTGAGGGTTAGGGTTAGGGTGAGGGTGAGGAATAGCGTTAGGGTGAGGGTTAGGTTTAAGGTGAGTGTGAGGGTTGGTTTGAGGGTTTGCGTTAGGTTTAGGGTGAGGTTGAGGGTGAGGTTGAGGCTTAGAGTTAGGGTTAGGGTGAGGTTGACTGTGAGGGTTAGGGTTAGGGTTAGGCTTTAGGCTGAGTGTTAGGCTCAGGATGAGTGTGAGGGTGATGGTTAGGGTTAGGGTGAGGTTTAGGGTTAGGGTTAGGGTGAGGGTTAGAGATAGTGTGAGGGTTAGGGTTCAGGTGAGTGTTAAGGTATCTGTGAGGGTTCATGTTATGTTTAGGCTCTGTGTTAGGGTGAGGGTAAGTGTTAGGTTGAGGGTCAGGTTTAGGGTGATGTTTAGGGTTAGTATGAGGGTTAGGGCTTGGGTGCGGTTAAGGGTGATGGTTAGGGTTAGGGTGATGTTTAGGGTGAGGGTGAGGGTTAGGGTGAGGGTGAGGGTGAGGGTTCAGTTGAGGGTTTGGGTTAGGTTTAGGTGAGGTTGACACTTAGGGTTAGGTTTAGGGTGAGGTTGAGACTTAGGGTTAGGTTTAGGGTGAGGGTGAGGATGAGGTTTAGGGATAGGGTTAGGGTTAGGTTTAGGGTTAGGCTGAGGGTGACTATGAGCTTGAGATTTAGGGTTATGGTGAGCATTAGGGTTGGGGTTAGGGTGAGCGTAAGTGTTGGGGTGAGTGTTAGGGTTTTGGTGAGTGTTAGCGTTAGGTTTAGGGTTAGGGTTAGGTTGGAGGTTAGGGTTAGGGTGAGGGTTAGCGTTAGGGGTAGGGTTAGGTTGAGCGTGAGGGTGAGGGTTAGGGTTAGGATTAGGTTTAAGGTGAGACTGAGGGTGAGGGTGAGGGTTAGGGTTAGGGTGAGGGTTAGGCTAAGGGTTAGGGTGAGGGATAGGTTTAGGGTGATGTTTAGGTTGAGGGTTTGGGTTAGGGTTAGGGTGAGTGTGAGAGTGAATAAGATGGTTAGGATTAGTGTTAGGGTTAGGTTTAGGGTGAGGGTGAGTGTGAGGGTTAGGGTTCGGGTTATTGTTAGGCTTAGGTTTAAGCTGAGGGTGAGGGTGAGAGTGAGGGTTAGGGTTATGTTGAGTGTGAGCATTAGGGTTAGTTTTAGGGTGAGGGTGTGGTTTAGGGTTAGGGTGAGGGTTAGGGTTTGGGTTAGGGTGAGGGTTAGATGGTGGTGAGTGTTAGCGTTATCGTCAGGGTTAGGGTTCTGGTGCGGATTTGGGTGACGTTTAGGTTGAGGGTGATGTTTAGGGTGAGTGTGAGGGTGGGCTTGAGGTTTTGCGTTAAGTTTAGGGTGAGATTGAGGGTGAGCGTGAGGCTTAGAGTTAGGGTTAGGGTGAGGGTGACTGTGAGGGTTAGGGTTAGGGTTAGGCTTTAGGTTGAGGGTGAGGGTGAGAGTGATGGTTAGGGTTAGGCTGAGGGTTAGGGTTATGGTGAGGTTTAGGGTTACTGTGAGGTTTCATGTTAGGTTTAGGCTTAGTGTTAGGTTGAGGGTAAGGGTTAGGTTGAGTGTCAGGTTTAGGGTTAGGTTTAGTGTTAGTATGAGCGTTAGGGCTAAGGTGAAGGTAAGGGTGATGGTTAGGGTTAGGGTGATGTTTAGGGTGAGGGTGAGGGTTAGGGTGAGGGTGAGGGTGAGGGTTCAGTTGAGGGTTTGGGTTAGTGTTCGGGTGAGGTTGAGACTTAAGGTTAGGTTTAGGGTGAGGGTGAGTGTGAGGTTTAAGGATAGGGTTAGGCTTAATTTTAGGGTTAGGCTGAGGGTGACTGTGAGATTGAGGGTTAGTATTATGGTGAGCATTAGGGTTGGGGTTAGGGTGAGGGTAAATGTTCGGGTGAGTGTTAGCATTTAGGTGAGGGTTAGCTTTAGGTTTAGGGTTAGGGTTAGGTTGGAGGTTATGTTAGGGTCAGGGTTAGCGTTAGAGGTAGGGTTAGGTTGAGCATGAGGGTGCGGGTTAGGGTTAGGATTAGGTTAAAGTTGAGCCTGAGGGTGAGAGTGAGGGTGAGGGTTAGGGTTAGGGTGAGGGTTAGGCTAAGGGTTAGGGTGAAGGTTAGGTTTAGGGTGATGTTTAGGTTGAGGGTTAGGGTTAGGTTGAGGGTGAGGTTGAGTGAGAAGTTTAGGTTTAGGGTTAGGATAAGTTTTAGGTTGATGGTGAGTGTGAGGGTTTGGGTTAGGGTTATTGTTAGGCTTAGGTTTAAGCTGAGGGTGAGGGCTTAGTGTGAGGGTTAGGATTATGTTGAATGTGAGCATTAGGGTTAGGTTTAAATGAGGTTGTGTTTGAGGGTTAGGGTGAGGGTTAGGGTTTGGGTTAGGGTGAGGGTTAGATGAGGGTGAGGGTTAGGGTTAGGGTGAGTGTGAGGGTTAACGTTAGGGTGAGGGTTAGGGATAGTGTCAGGGTTAGGGTTAGGGTGAGGTTTAGGGTTACTGTGTGGGTTCATGTTAGGTTTAGCCTTAGTGTTAGGGTGAGGGTAAGGGTTAGGTTGAGTGTCAGGTTTAGGGTTAGGTTTAGGGTTAGTATTAGGATTAGGGCTAGGGTGAGGGTGAGGGTGAGGGTTAGGGTGAGGGTGAGGGTGAGGGTTCAGTTGAGGGTTTGGGTTGGGGTTAGGGTTAGTTTTAAGGTGAGGTTGAGTGTGAGGTTTAGGGATACGGTTAGGCTTAGGTTTAGGGTTAGGCTGAGGGTGACTATGAGTTTGAGGGTTAGGGTTATGGTGAGCATTAGGGTTGGGGTTAGGGTGAGGGTAAGTGTTGGGGTGAGTGTTAGGGTTTGGGTGAGGGTTACCATTAGGTTTAGGGTTAAGGTTAGTTTGGAGGTTAGGGTTATGGTGAGCGTTAGCATTAGGGGTAGGGCTAGGTTGAGGGTGAGGGTGAGGGTTAGGGTTAGGATTAGTTTTAAGGTGAGCCTGAGGGTGAGGGTGAGGGTTAGGGTTAGGGTGAGTGTTAGGTTTAGGGTGATGTTTAGGTTGAGGGTTAGGGTTAGGGTTAGGGTGCGTGTGAAGGTGAGTGAGAGGGTTAGGATTAGTGTTAGGGTTAGGTTTAGGGTGAGGGTGAGTGTGAGGGTTAGGTTTCAGGTTATTGTTAGGCTTAGGTTTAAGCTGAGGGTTAGGGTGAGTGTGAGGGTTTGGGTTATGTTGAGTGTGAGCATTAGGGTTAGGTTTAGGATGAGGGTGAGGTTGAGGGTTAGGGTGAGGGTTAGGGTTTGGGTTAGGTGAGGGTTAAATGAGGGTGAGGGTTAGGGTTAGGGTGAGGGTTAGGGTTAGGGTGAGGGTGAGGATTAGCGTTAGGGTGAGGGTTAGGGTTCTCGTGCGGATTAGGGTGAGGGTTAGGGTGAGGGTGATGTTTAGGGTGAGGGTGAGGGTTGGTTTGAGGACTTGCATTAGGTTTAGGGTGAGGTTGAGCGTGAGGGTGAGGCTTAGATTTAGGGTTAGGGTGAGGGTGACTGTGAGGGTTAGGGTTAGGGTTAGGCTTTAGGCTGAGTGTGAGGGTGAGGGTGTTGGTTAGGATTAGGGTGAGGGTTAGGGTTAGGGTTAATTTGAGGGTTAGGTATAGTGTGAGTGTTAGGGTTAGGGTGAGGTTTAGGATTACTGTGAGGTTTCATGTTAGGTTTATGCTTAGTGTTAGGGTGAGGGTAAGGGTTAGGTTGAGGGTCTGGTTTAGGGTAAGGTTTGGGGTTAGTATGAGGGTTAGGGATAAAGTGAGGGCAAGGGTGAGGGTTAGGGTAAGGGAGAAGTTTAGGGTGAGGGTGAGGGTTAGGGTGAGGGTGAGAGTGAGGTTTCAGTTGAGGGTTTGGGTTAGGGTTAGGGTGAGGTTGAGACTTAGGGTTAGGTTTAGGGTGAGGGTAAGTGTGAGTTTTAGGGATAGGGTTAGGCTTAGGTTTAGGGTTAGGCTGAGGGTGACTGTGAGCGTGAGGGTTAGGGTTAGGGTGAGGTTTAGGTTTAGGGTGAGTGTTAGCATTAGGGTAAGGGTTATCGTTAGGTTGGAGGTTAGGATTAGGGTGAGGGTTAGCGTTAGGGGCAGGGTTAGGTTGAGGGTTAGGGGGAAGGCTAGGGTTAGGATTAAGTTTAGGTTGAGTCTGTTGTTGAGGGTGAGGGTGAGGGTTAAGGTTATGGTGAGGGTTAGGCTAAGGGTTAGTGTGAGGGTTAGGTTTAGGGTGATGTTTTCGTTGAGGGTTTGGGTTAGGGTTAGCGTGAGTGTGAGGGTGAGTAAGAGGGTTAGGATTAGTGTTAGGGTTAGGTTTAGGGTGAGGGTGAGTGTGAGGCTTAGGGTTCGGGTTATGGTTAGGCTTAGGTTTAAGCTGAGGGTGAGGGTGAGTGTGAGGGTTAGTGTTATGTTGAGTGTGAGCATTAGGGTTAGGTTTAGGGTGAGGGTGTGTTTGAGGGTTAGGGTGAGGTTTAGGGTTTGGTTTAGGGTGAGGGTTAGATGAGGGTGAGGGTTAGGGTTTTGGTGCGGATTAGGGTGAGGGTTAATGTTAGGGTGATGTTTAGGGTGAGGGTGAGTGTTGGTTTGAGGGTTTGCGTTAGGTTTAGGATGAGGTTGAGGGTGAGGGTGAGGCTTAGATTTAGGGTTAGGGTGAGGGTGACTCTGAGGGTTAGGGTTAGGGTTAGGCTTTAGGCTGAGTGTTAGGCTGAGGGTGAGGGTGAGGGTTAGGGTTAGGGTTAGGGTTAATGAAAGGCTGATATTTAGGGTGAGGGTTAGTGTGAGAGTTAGTGTTAAGGTTAGGCTTAGTGGGAGAGTTAGTGTAAGTGTTAGGTTGAGGGTTAGGGTTAGGAATAGGGTGAGGGTGGGGATGAGGGTTAGGGTGAGGTAAGGTTTAGGGTGAGGGTGAATGTTCAGTTGAGGGTTAGGGTTAGGTTGAGGGTGAGGGTGAGGGTGATGGTTCAGTTGAGGGTTTGGGTTAGGGTTAGGGTGAGGTTGAGGGTGAGGGTGAGACTTAGGGTTAGATTTAGGGTGATGGTGAGTGTGAGGTTTAGGGATAGGGTTAGGCTTAGGTTTAGGGTTAGGCTGAGGGTGACTGTGAGCGTGAGGGTTAGGGTTAGGATGAGGGTTAGGTTTAGGGTGAGGGTTAGCGTTAGGGTTAGGGTTAGCGTTAGGTTGGAGGTTAGGTTTAGGGTGAGGGTTAGCGTTAGGGGTAGGGTAAGGTTGAGCGTGAGGTTGAGGGCTAGGGTTAGGATTAGGTTTAGGTTGAGCCTGTCGGTGAGGGTGAAGGTGAAGGTTAATGTTATGGTGAGGGTTAGGTTAAGGGTTAGGTTGAGGTTTAGGTTTAGAGTGATGTTTAGGTTGAGAGTTGGGGTTAGGTTTAGGGTGAGTGTGAGGGTGAGTGAGAGGGTTAGGATTAGGGTTAGGGTTAGGTTTAGGGTGAGGGTGTGTGTGAGTGTTAGGGTTCCGGTTATTGTTAGGCTTAAATTTTAAGCGGAAGGTGAGAGAGTGAGTGTGAGGTTTAGTGTTATGTTGAGTGTGAGCGTTAGGGTTAGGTTTAGGGTGAGGGTGAGGTTGAGGGTTAGGGTGAGGGTTAGGGTTTGAGTTAGGGTGAGGGTTAGATGAGGGTGAGGGTTAGGGTTAGGGTGAGGGTTAGGGTTAGGGTGAGGATGAGGATTAGCGTTAGGGTGAGGGTTAGGTTTTTGGTGCGGAGTAGGGTGAGGGTTAATGTTAGGGTGATGTTTAGGGTGAGGGTGAGGGTTGGTTTGAGGGTTTGCGTCAGGTTTAGGTTGAGGTTGACGGTGAGGGTGAGGCTTAGATTTAGGGTTAAGGTGAGGGTGACTCTGAGGGTTAGGGTTAGGGTTAGGCTTTAGGCTGAGTGTTAGGCTGAGGGTGAGGGTGAGGGTGATGGTTAGGGTTAGGGTGAGGGTTAGGGTTAGGGTTAGGGTGATGATTAGGGATAGTGTGAGAGTTAGGGTTCGGGTGAGGGTTAGGGTTACTGTGAGGGTTCATGTTAGGTTTAGGCTGAGTGTTAGGGTGAGGGTAAGTGTTAGGATGAGGGTGAGGTTTATGGTGAGGTTTAGGGTTAGTATGAGGGTTAGGGCTAAGTTGAGGGTAAGGGTGAGGGTTAGGGTTAGGGTGATGTTTAGGGTGAGGGTGAGGGTTAGGGTGAGGGTGAGGGTTCAGTTGAGGGTTTGGGTTAGGGTTAGGGTGAGGTTGAGACTTAGGGTTAGGTTTACGGTGAGGGTGAGTGTGAGGTTTAGGGATAGGGTTAGGCTTAGTTTTAGGGTTAGGCTGAGGGTGACTGTGAGCTTGAGGGTTAGTATTATGGTGAGCATTAGGGTTGGGGTTAGGGTGAGGGTAAGTGTTGGGGTGAGTGTTAAGGTTTGGGTGAGGGTTAGCGTTAGGTTTAGGGTTAGGGTTAGGTTGGAGTTTAGGTTAGGGTGAGGGTTAGCATTAGAGGTAGGGTAAGGTTGAGCGTGAGAGTGAGGGTTAGGGTTAGGATTAGGTTTAAGGTGAGCCTGAGGGTGAGGGTGAGGGTGAGAGTTAGGGTTAGGGTTAGGGTTAGGCTAAGGGTTAGGGTGAGGGTTAGGTTTAGGGTGATGTTTAGGTTGAGGGTTAGGGTTAGGTTGAGGGTGAGGGTGAATGAGAGAGTTAGGTTTATGGTTAGGATTAAGTTTAGGGTGAGGGTGAATGTGAGGGTTAGGGTTAGGTTTATTGTTAGGCTTAGGTTTAAGCTGAGGGTGAGGGTGAGTGTGAGGGTTAGTGTTATGTTGAGTGTGAGCATTAGGGTTAGGTTTAGGTTGAGGGTGTGTTTGAGGGTTAGGGTTTGTGTTAGGGTGAGGGTTAGATGAGGGTGAGGGTTAGGGTTAGAGTGAGGGTTCGGGTTAGGGTGACGGTGAGGGTTAGCGTTAGGGTGAGGGTTAGGGTTATGGTGCAGATTTGGGTGAGTGTTGTTACCCTGATATTTATGGTGAGGGTGAGGGTTGGTTTGAGGGTTTGCGTTAGTTTTAGGTTGAGGTTGGGTGTGAGGGTGAGACTTAGGGTTAGTTTTAGGGTGAGGGTGACTCTGAGGGTTACTGTTAGGGTTAGGCTTTAGGCTGTTGGTTAGGCTGAGGTTGAGGGTGAGAGTTAGTGTTAGGGTTAGGGTTAATTATAGAGTGATATTTAGCGTGAGGGTTAGTGTGAGAGTTAGTGTTAGGATTAGGCTTAGTGTTAGAGTGAGTGTAAGGGTTAGGTTGAGGGTTAGTTCTAGGGATAGGGTGAGGGTGGGGATGAGGGTTAGGGTGAGGGTAAGTTTTAGGGTGAGGGTTATGGTGAGTGTGAGGGTTAGGTTTAGGGTTAGGGTGAGGGTGAGGGTGAGGGTGAGGGTTCAGTTGAGGGTTTGTGTTAGGGTTAGGGTGAGGTTGAGGGTGAGGGTGAGACTCAGGGTTAGGTTTAGGGTGATGGTGTGAGGACTAGGGATAGGGTTAGGCTTAGGTTTAGGGTTAGGCTGAAGGTGACTGTGAGCATGAGGGTTAGTGTTAGGGTGAGGGTTAGGTTTAGGGTGAGGGTTAGAGATAGGGTTAGGGTTAGGTTTAGGTTGGAGGTTAGGTTTAGGGTGAGGGTTAGTGTTAGGGGTAGGGTTAGGTTGAGGGGGAGGGGGAGGGCTAGGGTTAGGATTAGGTTTAGGGTGAGCCTGTGGGTGAGGGTGAGGGTGAGGTTTAGGGTTAGGGTGAGGGTTAGGCTAAGGTTTAGGGTGAGGTTTAGGTTTAAGGTGATGTTTAGGTTGAGAGTTTGGGTTAGGGTTAGGGTGAGTGTGAGGGTGAGTGAGAGGGTTAGGATTAGGGTTAGGCTTAGGTTTAGGTTGAGGGTGAGTGTGAGGGTTAGGGTTCGTGTTATTGTTAGGCTTAGGATTAAGCTGAGGGTGAGGGTGAGTGTGAGGTTTAGGGTTATGTTGAGTGTGAGCATTAGGGTTAGGTTTAGGGTGAGGGTGCGGTTGAGGATTAGGGTGAGGGTTAGGGTTTGGGTTAGGTTGAGGGTTAGATGAGGGTGAGGGTTAGGGTTAGGGTGAGGGTTAGGGTTAGGGTGAGTGTGACGGTTAGCGTTACGGTGAGGGTTAGTTTTATGGTGCGGATTAGGGTGAGTGTTAGGGTTACGGTGATGTTTATGGTGAGGGTGAGGGTTGATTTGATGGTTTGCGTTAGGTTTAGGGTGAGGTTGGGGGTGAGGGTGAGGTTTAGGGTTAGGGTTAGGGTAAGGGTGACTCTCAGGGTTAGGGTTAGGGTTAGGCTTTAGGCTGAGGGTTAGGCTGAGGGTGAGGTTGAGGGATAGGGTTAGGGTTAGGGTTAATGATAGGGTGATATTTAGGGTGAGGGTTAGTGTGAGAGTTAGTGTTAGGGTTAGGCTTAGTGTTAGAGTGAGTGTAAGTGTTAGGTTGAGGGTTAGGGTTAGGGATAGGGTGAGGGTGGTGATGAGGGTTAGGGTGAGGTAAGGTTTAATTTGAGGGTTATGGTGAGTGTGAGGGTTAGGGTTAGGGTGAGTGTTAGGGTGAGGGTGAGGGTTCAGTTGAGGGTTTGGGTTAGGGTTAGGGTGAGGTTGAGGGTGAGGGTGAGACTTAGGGTTAGGTTTAGGGTGAAGGTGAGTGTGAGGATTAGGGATAGGGTTAGGCTTAGGTTTAGGGTTAGGCTGAGGGTGACTGTGAGGGTGAGGGTTAGGGTTAGGATGAGGGTTAGGTTTAGGGTGAGGGTTAGAGATTGGGTTAGGGTTATGTTTAGGTTGTAGATTAGGTTTAGGGTGAGGGTTAGAGTTAGGGGTAGGGTTAGATTGAGGGTGAGGGTGAGGGCTAGGGTTAGGATTAGGTTTCAGGTGAGGGTTATGGTCAGAGTGAGGGTTAGGGTTAGGTTTAGATTTACAGTGAGAGTAAGGGTTAGCGTGAAGTTTAGTGTGAGTGTGAGGGTTAGAGTTCGCATTACGATTAGGGTGACGTTTAGGGTGAGGGTTAGGTTTAGGTTTAGGGTTAGGTTGAGGTGAGGGTGAGGGTGATTGTGAGGTTTATGCTTAGGGTGAGAGATAGGTTTAGCGTGAGGGTTAGGGTTAGGGTTAGGGTTATTGTGAGGGTGAGCATGAGGGTGACAGTGAGGCTTAGGTTGTGGGTGAGGGTGAGTGTGAGGGTTAGGCTTAGGGTTAGGGTTAGGGTTAGTATGAGGGTGAAGTTGAGGGTTAGTGTTAAAAATAGCGTTAGGTTTAAAGTTAGGCTGAGGGTGAGCGTGAGGGTGAGGGTGACTGTTAGGGTTAGGGTTGGGCTGAGGGTTGGGTTTAGTGTGAGTGTTAGGGTGAGGGTAAGGCTAAAGTTTAGCGAGAGGGTGAGGGTTAGGTTTAGGGTTAGGGTGAGGGTTGGGGTGAGGTTTAGGGTTAGGTTGAGGGTTAGTGTGAGGGTGAGGGTTAGGGTTAGCATTAGGGCTAGTGTGAGGGTTAGGGTGAGTGTTAGGGTTAGGTTAGGGTGAGGGTTAGGGTTAGGGTGAGGGTTAGGCTGAGGGTTAGGGTTGGGTTAGGGTGAGGGTTAGATGAATGTGAGGGTTAGAGTTAGGTTGAAGGTTAGGTTTAGGGTGAGGGTTATGGTTAGGATTAGGGTTAGCATTAGGGTTAGTTTGAGGGTTAGGGTGAGTGTTAGTTTTAGGTTAGTGTGAGACTTAGGGTTAAGGTGAGGGTTAGGGTGAGGTGTATGTTTGGGTTAGGGTGAGGGTTAGATGAGGGTGAGGGTTAGGGTTAGGTTGAGGTTTAGGTTTAGGGTGAGGGTTATGGTTAGGATTAGGGTTAGGGTGAGGGCTATGGTGAGGGTGAGAGTTAGGGTGAGGGTGAGGGTTAGGGTTAGTGTGAGGGTTAGGGTGAGGGTAAGGTTAAAGTTTAGAGTGAGGGTGAGTGTTAGGGTTAGGGTTAGGGTGAGGTTTAGGGTTAGATTTATGGTTAGGGTTAGGGTGAGAGTGAGAGTGAGTGTGACAGTGAGGCTTAGGGTCAGGGTCAGGGTGAGGGTGAGTGTGAGGCTTAGACTTAGGTTTGGTTTAGGATTAGGGTTAGTGTGAGGGTGAAGGTGAAGGTTATTGTTAGGTATAGGGTTAGGTTTACAGTTAGGCTGAGGGTGAGGGTGACGGTTAGAGTTAGGGTTAGGTTGAGGGTTAGGATTTGTGTGAGGGTTAGGGTGAGTGTAATGTTAAAGGGTAGGGTGAAGGTGAGGGTTAGGCTTAGGGTTAGGGTGAGGGTTAGGGTGAGGTTTAGGGTTAGGGTTACAGTTAGGTTTATGTTGAGGGTGAGGGTTAGGTTGAGGGTAAGGGTGAGGTTAGGGTGAGGGTTAGGGTTAGGGTGAGGTTTAGGGTGAGGATGAGTGTGAGTGATAGAGTGAGGGTTAGGGTTCGGGAAAGTATGAGGTTTAGGGTTTGGTTGAGTGTTAGGGTTGGGTGAGTGTTAGGGTGACGGTGAGGGTGAGGGTTCAGGTTGGGTTAAGGGTTAGAGTGAGGGGTAGGGTGAAGGGTAGGTTTAATATTAGGGTTAGGTTGAGGGTTAGGGTTAGTGTAAGAGTTAGGGTTAGGGTGAGGTTTAGGGTTACTTTGAGGGTTTAGACTTAGTGTTAGGGTTAGGGTTACAGTTAGGGTGAGGGTTAGGTTTAGGGTGAGGTTTAGGGTTAGTATGAGGGTGAGGGTAAGGGTGAGTGTTAGGGTTAGGGTGATGTTTAGGGTGAGGGTGAGGGTTAGGGTTAGGGTGAGTGTGAGGGTTAAGTTGAGTGTTTGGGTTAGCGTTAGGGTGAGGTTGATGGTGAGGGTGAGTCGTAGGGTTAGGTTTACTGTGAGGGTGTGTGTAAGGGTTTGGTATGGGGTTAGGCTTAAGTTTAGGGTTAGGCTGAGGGTGACTGTGAGCGTGAGGGTTAGGGTTAGGGTGAGGTTTAGGCTTAGGGTGAAGGTAAGGGCTGGGGTGAATGTTAGGGTTAGGCAGAGAGTTAGCGTTAGGGTTAGGGAGAGGGTTAGGGTTAGGTTGGAGTTTAGGGTTAGGGTGAGTGTTAGTGTTAGGGTTAGGGATAGGATTAGGTTGGAGTTTAGGGTTAGGATGTGTGTTAGCGTTAGGGGTAGGGTTAGGTTGAGGGTTAGGGTGAGTGTTAGGGTTAGGTTGAGGGTGAGGTTGAGGGTGAGGTTGAGGGTGAGGGTTCGGTTAAGGGTTTCGGTTAGGGTTAGAGTGAGGTTGAGGGTGAGTGAGAGGGTTAAGTTTAATGTTAGGATTAGGTTTAGGGTGAGGGTGAGTGTGAGGGTTAGGGTTAGGGTTATTTTTAGGCTTAGGTTTAAGCTGAGGGTGAGTGTGAGTGTGACCTTTATGGTTATGTTGAGTGTGAGAATTAGGGTTAGGTTTAGGGTGAGGGTGAGGTTGAGGGTTAGGGTGAGGTTCAGGATGAGGGGTAGTGTGATAGTTTGGTTTAGTGTTAGTGTTAGGGTTAGGGTTGGGGTTAGGGATAGGCTTAGTGTTAGGCAGAGGGTGAAGGTGAGGGTGAGGGTTAGGGTTTGGGTGAGGATGCGGTTTAGGTTTAGAGTTAGCATTAGGGTGAGGGTTAGTGTTAGGGTTAGGGTTAGTGTTACAATTAGGTTTAGGTTGAGGGTGAGTGTGAGGGTTAGGGTTAGGATTAGACTTAGGGTGAGGGTGAAAGTGAGGGTAAGGTTGAGGGTTAGGCTTAGGCTTAAGGATAGAGTATGGGCTAAGATGATGGTGAGGGTTAGTGTTAGGGTTGGGGTGAGGGTTAGGGTGAGTGTGAGGGTTACGGTGAGACTTAGGCTTAGGCTTAGGCTGAGCATGAGTGTGAGGGAGAGGGTTAGGGTTAGGATGAGGGTTAGGGTTTTAGGGTTAGAGTGAGGGTTAGGATGAGGTTTAGGGTTAGAATTAGGGTTAAGTGAGGGCTAGAGTGAGGGTGAGGGTGAGGGTTAGCGTTAGGGTGAGGTTTAGGTTTAGGGTTAAGTTGAGGGTGAGTGTTAGGATTAGGGTGAGGGTTAGGGTTAGGGTTAGGGTGAGGGTGAGGTTTAGGATTAGGTTTAGGGTTAGGGTTAGGTTTAGGATAAGGGTTACAGTGAGGTTGAGTGTGTGGATTAGGGTTAGGCTTAGAATTAGGCTGAGGGTGATAATGGGGATGAGAATTCGCTTATGAGTGATGGTTAGAGTTATGGTTAGGTTGAGGGTTAGGATGAGGGTTAGGGTTAGGATTAGGGTTAGGGTGAGGGCTAGGATGAGGGTGATGTTTAGGGTTAGGGTTAGGCTTAGGCTTAGGGATAGGCTGAGGCTGAAGGTGAGGGTGAGGGTTACGGTTAGGGTGATGGTTAGGGGTACAGTTAGGGTGAGTGTTAGGATGAGGATTATGGTTAGGGTGAGGGTTAGGGTAAGGGTGACAGTAAGGGTAAAGGTGAGGAATAGTCTTAGGGTGAGTGTTATGGTAATGGTGAAGGTTCAGGGTTAGGGTGAGGGTTAGGGTGAGGGTTAGGGTTAGCGTTAGTGTTAGCGTTAGGGTGAGGGTTAGTGTGATGGTTTGGGTTAGGGTTAGGGTTACGATTATGGTTAGGGTGAGGGTGAGTGTGAGGGTTAGGGTTAGTCTTAGGCTTATGCTTAGGCTTAGGCCCAGCTTGAGGTTGAGGGTGGGGGTTAAGGTTAGGGTGAGTGTTAGGGTTAGGGTAATGGTTAGGGTTAGGGCAAGGTTGAGGGTTAGGGTTAGGGTTAGGGTGAGTTTTAAGTTTAGGGTGATGGTTAGGGTTAGTGTGAGGGTTAGTGTTTGGGTTAAGGTGAGTTTTAGTGTGAAGGTAAGTGTTAGGGTGAGGTTTAGGGTTAGGGTGATGTTTAGGGTTAGATTTAGTGTAGGGTGAGGGTTAGGGTAATGGTTAGTGTTAGGGTTAGGGTTAGGTTTGGATTAGGGTTAAGGTGAGGGTGAGTGTGAGGGCTAGGGTTAGGGTTAGGGTTAGGATTAGAGTTATGGTGAGGGTGAGTTGAGGGTTAGGGTTAGGGTGAGGGTTGGGGTTAGGGTTACAGTGAAGTTTAGGGTGAGGGTTAGGTTTAGGCTTAGGGTTAGGGTATGGGCTTAGGTGAGGGTGAGGGTTACGTTCAGGGTTAGAGTGAGTGTTAGGGTGAGGGTCACGTTTAGGGTTAGTTTTAGGGTTAGGGTTGGGGTTAGGGATAGTCTTAGTGTTAGGCGGAGGGTGAGGGTGAGGGTGAGGGTTAGGGTTGGGGTTTGGGTGAGGTTTATGGTTAGTGTTAGTGTTACGGTGAGGGTTAGTGTGAGGGTTAGGTTTAGGGTGACTGTTACTTTTAGGGTTAGGGTGAGGGTGAGTTTGAGGTTAAGGGTTAGTCTTCGTCTTAGGCTTAGGCTTAGTCCGAGCCTAAGGGAGAGGGTGAGGGTTAGGGTTAGGGTGAGGTTTAGGGTTAGGGTGAGGGTTATGGACAGGGTGAGGGTTAGAGTCAGGGTTAGGGTTATTGTTAGGATTAGGGTTAGGTTTAAAGTTACTGTGAGGTTGAGGGTTTGGGTTACGGTTAGGGTTAGAGTGAGGGTTAGGATGAGGGATAGGGTTAGGTTAGGGTGAGGGTTAGGGTTAATGTGAGGGTTAGGGTTAGGGTGAGGTTTAGGGATACTGTGAGGGTTCATGTTAGGTTTAGGCTTAGTGTTAGGGTGAGTGTAAGGGTTAGGTTGAGTGTTAGGTTTAGGGTGAGGTTTAGGGTTAGTATGAGGGTTAGGGCTAGGGTGAGGGTAAGGGTGAGGGTTAGGGTTAGGGTGATGTTTAGGCTGAGGGTGAGGGTTAAGGTGAGTGTGATGGTGAGGACTAAGTTGAGGGTTTGGTTTAGGGTTAGGGTGAGGTTGAGGGTGAGGGTGAAACTTAAGCTTGGATTCAGGGTGACGGTGAGTGTGAGGATTAGGATAGGGTTAGGCTTATTTTTAGGGTTAGGCTGAGGGTGACTGTGAGCATGAGGTTTAGGGTTAGGGTGAGGGTTAGGGTTAGGTTGAGGGTTAGGTTTAGGGTGAGGTTTAGGGTTAGGTTGGAGGTTAGGTTTAGAGTGAGGGTTACCATTAGCGGTAGGGTTAGGTTGAGGGTGAGAGTGAGTGTTAGGGTTAGGAATAGGTTTAGTGTGAGCCTGTTGGTGAGGATGAGGGTGAGGTTTAGGGTTAGGGTGAGGGTTAAGCTAAGGGTTAGGTTTAGGGTGATGTTTAGGTTGAGGGTTTGGGTTAGGGTTAGGGTGAGTCTGAGGGTGAGAGAGAGGGTTAAGATTAGGGTTAGGGTTAGGTTTAGGGTGTGGGTGAGTGTGAGGGTTAGGGTTAGGGTTAATGTTTGGCTTAGGTTTAAGCTGAGGTTGAGGGTGAGTGTGAGGGTTAGGGCTATGTTGAATGTGAGCATTACTGTTAGTTTTAGGGTGAGGTTGAGGTTGAGGGTTAGGGAGAGGTTTAGGGTTTGGTTTAGGGTGAGGGTTAGATGACGGTGAGGGTTAGGATTAGGGTGAGGGTTAGGGTTAGGGTGAGGGTGAGGGTTAGCGTTAGGGTGAGGGTTAGGGATTTGGTGCCGATTAGGTTGAGTGTTAGGGTTACGGTGATGTTTATGGTGAGGATGAGGGTTGGTTTGAGGGTTTGCGTTAGGTTTAGGGTGAGGTTGAGAGTGAGGGTGAGGCTTAGGTTTAGGGTTAGGGAGAGGGTGATTGTGAGGGTTAGGGTTAGGCTTTAGGCTGAGGGTTAGGCTGAGGGTGAGGGTGAGGGTGATGATTAGGTTTAGGGTGAGGGTTAGGGTTAGGGTTAGGGTCAGGGTTAGTCATAGTGTGAGGTTTAAGTTTAGGGTGAGGTTTAGGGTTACTGTAAGTGCTCATGTTAGGTTTAGCCTTAGTGTTAGGGTGAGGGTAAGGGTTAGGTTGAGGGTTAGGTTAGGGTGAGGTTTAGGGTTAGTATGAGGGTTAGGGCTAGGGTGAGGGTAATGGTGAGGGTTAGGGTTAGGGTGAGGGTGAGGTTTAGGGTGAGGGAGAAGGTGAGGGTGAGGGTTCAGTTGAATATTTGGGTTAGGTTTAGGGTGAGGTTGAGACTTAGGTTTAGGTTTAGGGTGAGGGTGAGGGTTAGGGTTAGGGTTAGTGTTATCGTTAGGGTTAGGGTTAGAATAACGGTGAGGGTGAGGATTAGGGTTAGGGTTAGGGTGAGTTTTAGGCTTAATGTTATTGATTGTGTTAGGGTTAGTTTTAGGGTGAGAGTTAGGAGGAGGGTTAGGGTGAGGGTTAGGGTTAGGATTAGGGTTAGGGTGAGGGTGATTGTGAGGTTTAGGGATAGGGTTAGGCTTAGGTTTAGGGTTAAGCTGAGGGTGACTGTGAGCTTGAGGGTTAGGGTTAGGGTGAGCATTAGGTTTGGGGTTAGGGTGAGGGTAACGGTTGGGGTGAGTGTTAGGGTTTGGGTGAGGGTTAGCGTTAGGTTTAGAGTTAGGGTTAGGTTGGAGGTTAGTGTTAGGGTGAGGGTTAGCATTAGGGGTAGGTTTAAGTTGAGGGTGAGGATGAAGGTTAGGGTTAGGATTAGGTTTAAGGTGAGCCTGAGGATGAGGGTGAGGGTGAGGGTTAGGGTTAGGGTGAGGGTTACGCTAAGTTTTAGGGTGAGGGTTAGTTTTAGGGTGATGTTTAGCTTGAGCGTGAGGGTTAGGGTTAGGGTGAGGGTGAAGTTTCAGTTGAGGGTTTTTGTTAGGGTTAGGTTGAGTGTGAGGGTGTGTGAGTGGGTTAGGTTTAGGGTTTGGATTCGGTTTAGGGTGAGGTTGAGTGTGAGTGTTAGGGTTAGGTTTATTGTTAGGCTTAGGTTTAAGCTGATTGTGAGGGTGAGTGTGAGGTTTAGGGTTATGTTGAGTGTGAGAATTAGGGTTAGGATTAGGGTGAGCGTGTGGTTAAGGGTTAGGGTGAGGGTTAGGGTTTGGGTTAGGGTGAGGGTTAGATGAGGTTGAGGGTTAGGGTTAGGGTCAGGGTTAGGGTTAGGGTCAGGGTTAGGGTTAGGGTGAGGGTGAGGGTTAGCGTTAGGGTGAGGGTTCGGGTTATGGTGCGGATTAGGGTGAGTGTTAGGGTTACGGTGATGTTTATGTTGAGGGTGAGGGTTGGTTTGAGGGTTTGCGTTAGGTTTAGGGTGAGGTTGAGGGTGTGGGTGACGCTTAGCGTTTGGCTTAGGGTGAGGGTGACTCTGAGGGTTAGGGTTAGGCTTAGGCTTTAGGCTGAGGGTTACCCTGAGTGTGAGCGTGAGGGTTAGGGTTAGGGTGTGTTAGGTTTAGGGTTAATGATAGGGTGATATTTAGGGTGAGGGTTGGTGTGAGAGTTAGTGTTAGGGTTAGGTTTATTGTTAGAGTGAGTGTAAGGGTTAGGTTGAGGGTTAGGGTTAGTGATAGTGTGAGGGTTGGGATGAGGGTTAGGGTGAGGGTAAGGTGTAGGGTGAGGGTTATGGTGGGTGTGAGCGTTAGTGTTAGGGTTAGGGTTAGGTTGAGGGTGAGGTTTAGGGTCATGGTAAGGGCTAGGGTTAGGGTTAGGATGAGGGTTAGGGAGAGGGTTAGGATGAAGGTTAGGGTGAAGGTTCGGGTTAGGGTTCAGGCTAGTGTTAGGGTGAGGGTTAGGGTTAGGGTTAGTTTTAGGTTGAGGGTGATGTTTAGGGTTATGGTACGGGCTAGGGTTAGGGTTAGGTTGAGGGTTAGGGAGAGGGTTAGGATGAGGGTTAGGTTGAGGGTTCGTTTTAGGGTTCGGGTTAGGGTTAGGGTGAGGGTGGGGGTGAGGATGAGAGTGAAGTTTAGGTTTAGAGTTAGGATGAGGGTGAAGCTTAGCGTTAGGATTAGGGTTAGGGTTAGTTTTAGGCTGAGGATGAGGCTGAGGGTGTGGGTGAGAATTAGGGTTAGGTTGAGAGTTAGGGTTAGGGTTAGGGTGAGGGTTTGGGATAGGGTTAAATTTAGGATGAGAGTTAGTTTGAGGGGTATGGTTACGGTTAAGATGAGCGTTAGGGTTATGGTTAGGGTTAGGGTTAGGGTGAGGGTTAGGGTCAGGGTGAGGGTTAGGGTTAGTGATAGCTTTATGGTGAGAGTAAGGGTTAGCGTGAGGTTTAGGGTGAGTGTGAGGGTTAGAGTTAGCATTAGGTTTAGGGTGAGGTTTAAGGTGAGATTTAGGGTTAGGGTGAGGTGAGGGTGAGGGTGATTGTGAGGTTTATGTTTAGGGTGAGAGATAGGTTTAGCGTGAGGGTTAGGGTTAGGGTTACGGTTAGGGTGAGTCTGAGGGCTTAGGGTGTGGGTGAGGGTGAGTGTGAGGGTTAGGGTTAGGATTAGGGTTAGTGTGAGGGTGAAGTTGAGGGTTAGTTTTAGGAGTAGCGTTAGGTTTAAAGTTAGGCTGAGGGTGAACGTGAGGGTGAGGGTGACGGTTAGGGTTAGGGTTAGGTATAGATTGAGGGTTAGGGTTAGTGTGAGGGTTATGGTGAGGGTCAGGGTTAAGGTTAAGGTTAGGGTTACAGTGAGGGTTAGGGTTAGGGTTAGGGTTATTTTTAGTGTTAGGTTAGTGTTAAGTTTGCGGTGAGGGTGAGGCTGAGGGTGAAGTTTATGGTTAGGTTTAGTGTTAGGATTTTTGTTAGGGTTAAGGTTAGTGTGAGGTTTATGGTGAGGGTTAGGGTTAGGGTTAGGATTAGAGTTATGGTGAAGGTGAGTGTGAGGGTTAGTGTTAGGATGAGGGTTGGAGTTAGGGTTAGAGTGAGGCTAAGGGTGACGGTTAGGATTAGGCTTTGGGTTAGGGTATGGGCTAGGGTGAAGGTGAGGGTTAGGTTTAGGGTTAGTTTTAGGTTTAGGGTTGGGGTTAGGTATAGGCTTAGTGTTAGGCGGAGGGTGAGGGTGAGGGTGAGGGTTAGGGTTAGGGTGCGGGTGAGGTTTAGGGTTAGTTTTAGCATAGGGTGAGGTTTAGTGTAAGGGTTAGGGTTAGGGTGAGTGTTACTGTTAGGGTTAGGGTGAGGGTGAGTGTGAGGGTAAGGGTTAGTCTTAGGCTTAGGCTTAGGTTTAGGCTGAGCCTAAGGGAGAGGGTGAGGGTTAGGATTAGAGTGAGGGTTATGGACAAGGTGAGGGTTAGCGTTAGGGTTAGGGTTATTGGTAGGATTAGGTTTAGGTTGAAAGTTCCTGTGAGGGTGAGTGTTAGGATTAGGGATAGGGTGAGATTTAGGTTTAGGGACAGGGTTAGAGTTAGGGTTAGGGTAAGGGTGAGATTTGGGGTTAGAGTTAGGGTTAGTGTTAGGGTTAGGGTTAGGGTTAGGATGAGGGTTAGGGTGAGGGTTAAGGTTAGGGTTAGGCTTAGGCTTAGGCTTAGTCTTAGGCTTAGGCTTAGGCCTAGCATGACGGTGAGTTTTAGGTTTAGGTTTAGTGTGAGGGTTAGGGTTAGGGTGAAATTGAGTGTGAGGTTTAGGGTTAGTCTTAGGCTTAGGCTTAGGCCGAGCATATGGTTGAGGGTGAGGGTTAGGGTTAGGGTCAGGGTTAGGGTGAGGGTTAGTGTGAGTGTTAGGTTTAAGGTTAGTGTTAGGGTTAAGGTTGGGGTTAGGGATAGTCTTAGTGTTAAGTGGAGGGTGAGGGAGAGGGTGAGAGGGTTATGGTTAGGGTTAGGGTGTTAGGATTTGTGTGAGGGTTAGGATGAGGTTCAGGGTTAGGATTAGGGTTAGGGTGAGGGCTAGTGTGAGGGTGAGGATTAGGGTTAGCATTAGGGTGAAGTTAGGGTTAGGGTTAGGGTTAGGGTTACATTGAGGATGAGTTTTAGGGTTAGGGTGAGGGTTAGGGTTAGGGTTAGGGTGATGGTGAGGGTTAGAATTAGGAATATGGTTAGGGTTATTGTTAGTGTTATGGTTAGGGTTAAGCTTATTTTGAGGGTGAGGCTGAGGGTGAGCGTTAGGGTTAGGGTTAGAGTGACGTTTAGGGTTAGGGTTAGGGTTAGGAGGAGGGTTTGGTTTAAGGTGAGGGTGAGGGTAAGGGTTAGGGTTAGGATTAGTGTTATCGTTATGTTTAGGGTTAGAATAACAATGAGGGTGAGGATTAGGGTTAGGGTTAGGATGAGGTTAAGGTTTAGTGTTAGTGTTAGGGTTAGGGTTAGGGTTAGGGTTAGGGTTAGGGTGAGATTTAGGAGGAGGGTTAGGGTTAGGCTTAGGGTTAGGATTAGGGTTAGGGTGAAGTTGAGGGTGTCGTTTAGGGTTACGGTTGGGGTTAGGCTTAGGGTTAGGCTGAGTGTGAGGCTGAGGTTGAGGGTTAGGGTTAGGCTTAGTGTTAGAGTTAGGGTTAGGGTGAGGGTGAGGGTTAAGTTTAGGGTTAGGATTAGCGTTAGGGTGAGTGTGAGGTTTAGGGTTAGTGTTAGGGTTAGGCCTAGGTTTAGGCTGAGGGTGTGCGTTAGGTTGAGGGTTAGGATTAGGTTTAGGGTTAAGGTATGGGCTAGGGTGAGTGTGAGGGTTAGGGTCAGGGTTAGGGTGAGGGTTAGTGTGAGGGTTAGGTTTAGGGTTAGTGTTAGGGTTAGGGTTGGCATTAGGGATAGTCTTAGTGTTAGGCGGAGGGTGAGGTTGAGGGTGAGGGTTAGGGTAAGGGTTAGGGTGAGGATGAGGTTTAGGGTTAGAGTTAGCATTAGGGTGAGGTTTAGTGTTAGAGTTAGGGTTAGTGTTAGAGTGAGGGTTAGGGTGAGGGTGAGTGTGAGGGTTAGGGTTATGTTTAGACTTAGGGTGAGGGTGAGGGTTAGGGTGAGGATTAGGCTTAGGCGTAAGGTTAGAGTATGGGCTAGGGTGAGGGTGAGGGTTAGTGTTAGGTTTAGGGTGAGGGTTAGGGTGAGTGTGAGGTTTACATTTAGTCTTAGTCTTAGGCTTAGGCTTAGGCGGAGAATGAGTGTGAGGGAGAGGGTTAGGGTTAGGAAGAGGGTTAGGGTTTTAGGGTTAGGGTGAGGGTTAGGATGAGGTTTAGGGTTAGGATTATTGTTAGTTTGAGGGCTAGAGTGAGGGTGAGGATCTGGGTTAGCGTTAGGGTGAGGTTTAGTGTTAGGGTTAGGATTACGTTGAGGGTGAGGGTTAGGGTTAAGGTGAGGGTTAAGTTTAGGGATAGGGTGAGGGTGAGGGTTAGGATTAGGTTTAGGGTTAGGGTTATTTTTAGTTTTATGGTTAGGGTTAAGTTCACAGTGAGGGTGAGGCTGAAGGTGAGGGTTAGGATTAGGGTTAGGGTTAGGGTGTGGGTTAGGCTGAGGGTTAGGGTTAGGCTGAGGGTGAGTGTGGGGATGAGGATTAGCTTTTGAGTGATGGTTAGGGTTATGGTTAGGTTGAAGTTTGGGATTAGGATTAGGGTTAGGATTAGGGTTAGGGTGAGGGCTAGGATGAGGGTGAGGGTTAGGGTTAGGTTGAGTGTGAAGTTTCGGTTGAGTGTTTGGGTTAGGTTTAGGTTGAGGGTGAGGGTGAGTGAGAGGGTTAAGTTTAGGGTTAGGATTAGGGTTAGGGTGAGGGTGAGTGTGAGGGTTAGGGTTCGGTTTATTGGTAGCCTTAGGTTTAAGCTGAGGGTGAGGGTGAGTGTGAGGTTTAGGGTTATGTTGAGTGTGAGCATTAGGGTTAAGTTTGGGGTGAGGTTGTGGTTGAGTGTTAGGGTGAAGGTTAGGGTGAGGGTTAGGTTGAGGGTTAGATGAGGGTGAGGGTTAGGGTTAGGCTGAAGGTGAGGGTTAGCGTTAGGGTGAGGGTTAGGGATAGTGTGAGGGTTAGGGTTAGGCTGAGGTTTAGGTTTACTGTGAGGGTTCATGTTAGGTTTAGCCTTAGTGTTAGGGTGAGGGTAAGCGTTAGGTTGAGGGTTAGGTTAGGGTGAGGTTTAGGGTTAGTATGAGGGTTAAGGCTATGGTGAAGGTAAGGGTGAGGGTTAGGGTTAGGGTGATGTTTAGGGTGAGGATGAGGGTTAGGGTGAGGCTGAGTGTGAGGGTTCAGTTGAGGGTTTGTGTTAGGGTTACGGTGAGTTTGAGACTTAGTGTTAGGTTTAGGGTGAGGATGAGTTTTAGGGTTAGGGTTAGGGTTAGTGTTATCGTTAGGGTTAGAGTTAGAATGAGGGTGAGGGTGAGGATTAGGTTAGGGTTAGGTTGAGTTTTAGGATAATGTTAGTGATAGTGTTAGGGTTAGGGTTTGGGTGAGAGTTGGGAGGAGCGTTAGGGTTAGGGATAGGTTTACGATTAGGGTTAGGGTGAGGGTGAGTTTGAGGTTTAGGGATAGGGTTAGGCTTAGTTTTAGGGTTAGGCTGAGGGTGATTGTGAGCTTGATGGTTAGGGTCATGGTGAGAATTAGGTTTGGGGTCAGGGTGAGCGTAAAGTTTGGGGTGAGTGTTAGGGTTTGGGTGAGGGTTAGGGTTCGGGTTAAGGTTAGGGTTAGGTTGGAGGTTAGTGTTAGGGTGAGGGTTAGCGTTAGGGGTAGGCTTAGGTTGAGGGTGAGGGTGAGGGTTAGGGTTAGGATTAGGTTTAAGGTGAGCCTGAGGATGAGGGTGAGTGTGAGGGTTAGGTTTAGGGTGAGGGTTAAGCTAAGGGTTAAGGTGAGTGTTAGGTTTAGGGTGATGTTTAGGTTGAGGGTTTGGGTTAGGGTTAGGGTGAGGGTGAAGGTTCGGATGAGGGTTTGGGTTAGGTTTAGGTTGAGCGTGACGGTGAGTGAGAGTGTTAGGTTTAGGGTTAGGATTAGGTTTAGGGTGAGGGTGAGTGTGAGGGTTAGGGTTAGGTTTATTGTTAGGCTTAGATTTAAGCTGAGGGTGATGGTGAGTGTGAGGTTTAGGGTTATGTTGAGTGTGAACATTAGGGTGAGGTTTAGGGTGAGGGTGTGGTTGACGGTTAGGGTGAGGGTTAGGGTTTGGTTTAGGGTGAGGGATAGATGAGGGTCAGGGTTAGGGTTAGGGTGAGGGTTAGGTTTAGGGTGAGGTTGAGGGTTAGCGTTAGGGTGAGGGTTCTGGTTATGGTTTGGATTAGGGTGAGTGTTAGAGTTACGGTGATGTTTATGGTGAGGGTAAGGGTTAGTTTGAGGGTTTGCTTTAGGTTTAGGGTGAGGTTGAGGGTGAGGGTGAGGCTTAGGGTTAGGGTGAGGGTGAGGGTGACTCTTAGAGTTAGTGTTAGGGTTAGGCTTTAGGCTGAGTTTTAGGCTGAGGGTGAGGGTGAGGGTTACGGTTAGGGTGAGTGTTAGGATTAGGGTTAATGATAGGGTAATATTTAGGGTGAGGGTTAGTGTGAGAGTTAGTGTTAGGGTTAGGCTTAGTGTTAGAGTGAGTGTAAGGGTTAGGTTGAGGGTTAGGGTTAGGGATATGTTGAGGGTTGGGATGAGGGTTAGGGTGAGGGTAAGGTTTAGGGTGAGGGTTATGCTGAGTGTGAGATTTAGAGTTAGGGTTAGGGTTAGGGTGAAGGTGAGGTTTAGGGTTATGATAAGGGTGAGGGTTAGGGTAAGGATGAGGGTTTGGGAGAGGGTTAGGATGAGGGTTAGGGTGAGGGTTCGTTTTAGGGTTCGGGTTAGGTTTCGGGTGAGGGTGGGGGTAAGGTTGAGGGTAAAGTTTAGGGTTACAGTTAGGATGAGGGTGAGGAATAGTTTAAGATTAGGGTTAGGGTTAGGTTTAGGCTGAAGATGAGTCTGAGGGTGTGGGTGAGGATTACGGTTAGGTTGAGTGCTATGGTTACGGTTAGGGTGAGGGTTAGTGTTAGGGTTAAGTTTAGGATGAGAGTTAGTTTGAGGGGTAAGGTTATGGTTAGGATGAGCGTTAGGGTTAACGTTAGGGTTGCGGATAGGGTTAGGGTTAGGGTGAGGTTTAGGATGAGGGTTAGGGTTAGGTTTAGGTTTAGGGTCAGGGTTCGGGTGAAGGTTATGGTTAGGGTTAGGGTTAGGGTGAGAGTTAGGGTCAGGGTGAGGGTTAGGGTTAGGGTTAGATTTATGGTGAGAGTTAGGATTAACGTGAGGTTTAGGATGAGTGTGAGGGTTACAGTTAGCATTAGGGTTAGGGTGAGGTTTAGGGTGAGGGTTAGGATTAGGTTTAGGTTTTGGGTGAGGTGAGGGTGAGGGTGATTGTGAGCTTTATGGTTAGGGTGAGAGATAGGTTTAGTGTGAGGGTGAGGGTTATGGTTACGGTGAGGGTGAGCGTGATGGTGACAGTGAGGCTTAGGGTGTGGGTGAGGGTGAGTGTGAGGGTTAGGGTTAGGGTTTGGGTTAGGGTTAGGGTGAGGGTGAAGTTGAGGGTTAGTTTTAGGAGTAGCGTTAGGTTTCAATTTAGACTGAGGTTGAGCGTGAGGGTGAGGGTGACGTTTAGGGTTAGGGTTAGGTTGAGGGTTAGGGTTATTGTGAGGGTTATGGTGAGGGTAAGGCTAAAGGTTAAGGTTAGGGTTACAGTGAGGGTTAGGGTCAGGGTTAGGGTTATTGTTAGTGTTAGGTTAGTGTTAATTTTGCGGTGAGGGTGAGGCTGAGGGTGAGGTTTATGGTTAGGTTTATGGTTAGGGTTATGGTTAGGGTTAGGATTAGGCTTATGGTTAAGGTATGGGCTAGCGTGAGGGTGAGGGTTAGGGTGAGGGTTAGGTTTCGGGTTAGTTTTAAGTTTAGGGTTGGGGTTAGGGATAGGCTTAGTGTTAAGCGGAGGGTGAGGGTGAGGGTGAGGGCTAGGGTTAGGGAGAGTGTTACTGTTAGAGTTAGGGTGAAGGTGAGTGTGAGGGTAAGGTTTGTCTTAGGCTTAGGCTTAGGTTTAGGCTGAGCCTAAGGGTGAGGGTGAGGGTTAGGGTTAGGTTGAGGGTTATGGACAGGGTGAGGGTTAGCGTTAGGGTTAGGGTTATTGGTAGGATTAGGTTATGTTGTAAGTTTCTGTGAGGGTGAGTGTAAGGGTTAGGGTTAGGGTGAAGTTCAGGTTTAGGGATAGGGTTAGAGTTAGGGTTAGGGTAAGGGTGAGGTTTAGGGTTAGAGTTAGGTTTAGTGTTAGGGTTAGGTTTAGAGTGAGGATGAGTGTGAGGGTGACAGTGAGGCTTAGGGTGTGGGTGAGGGTGAGTGTGAGTGTTAGGCTTAGGGTTAGGGTTAGGTTTAGTGTGAGGTTGAAGTTGAGGGTTAGTGTTAGGAGCAGCGTTAGTTTTAAAGTTAGGCTGAGGGTGAGCGTGAGGGTGAGAGTGAGGGTTAGGTTTAGGGTTAGGTTGAGGGTTAGGGTTATTGTGAGGGTTATGGTGAGGGTAAGGCTAAAGGTTAAGGTTAGGGTTACAGTGAGGGTTAGGGTTAGGGTTAGGGTTATTGTTAGTGTTAGGTTAGTCTTAAGTTTACAGTGAGGTTGAGGCTGAGGGTGAGGTTTATGTTTAGGTTTAGGTTAGGTTTAGTGTTAGTGTTAGGGTTAGGCATAGGGTTAGGGTATCGGCTAGGGTGAGGTTGAGGGTTAAGATGAAGGTTAGGTTTAGCGTTAGTGTTAAGTTTAGGGTTGGGGTTAGGGATAGGATTAGTGTTAGGCGGAGGGTAAGGGTGAGGGTGAGGGTTAGCGTTAGGGTGCGGGTGAGGGTTAGGGTTAGGGTGCGGGTGAGGTTTAGAGTTAGTGTTAGCATTAGGGTGAGGGTTAGTGTGAGGGTTATGGTTAGGGTGAGTGTTACTGTTAGGGTTAGGGTGAGGGTGAGTGTGAGGGTAAGGGTTAGTCTTAGGCTTAGGCTTAGGTTTAGGCTGAGCCTAAGGGTGAGGTTTAGGGTTAGGTTTAGGGTTAGGGTTATGGACAGGGTGAGGGTTAGCGTTAGGGTTAGGGTTATAGGTAAGATTAGGGTTAGGTTGAATGTTACTCTGAGGGTGAGGGTTAGCGTTAGGGATAGGGTGAGGTTTAGGTTTAGGAATAGGGTTAGAGTTAGGTTTAGGTTAAGGGTGAGGTTTAGGGTTAGAGTTAGGTTTAGTTTTAGGGTTAGGGTGAGGGTTAGGGTGAGGGTTAGGCTTAGGCTTAGGCTTAGGCTTAGGCTTAGGCCGAGCATAAGGGTGAGTTTTACGGTTAGGGTTAGTGTGAGGGTTAGGGTTAGGGTTAGTGTTATGGTTAGGGTTAGGGTGAAGGTGAGTGTGAGGTTTAGGGTTAGTCTTAGGCTTAGTCTTAGGCTTAGGCCGAGCTTAAGGGTGAGGTTGAGGGTTAGGGTGAGGGTTAGGATTAGGGATATGGTTAGGGTTATTGTTAGTGTTATGATTAGGGTTAATCTTATGTTGAGGGTGAGCCTGAGGGTTAGGGTTAGGCTTATTGTTAGGGTGACGTTTAGGGTTAGAGTTAGGGTTAGGGTTAGGAGGAGGGTTTGGGTTACGGTGAAGGTGAGGGTTAGGGTTAGGGTTAGGGTTAGTGTTATGGTTAGGGTTAGGTTTAGAATAACCATGAGGGTGAGGTTTAGGTTTAGGGTTAGGATGAGGTTAAGGGTTAGTGTTAGTGTTAGTGTTAGGGTTAGGGTTAGGGTGAGAATTAGGAGGAGGGTTAGGGTTAGGGTTAGGGATAGGATTAGCGTTAGGGTGAGTGTGAGGGTGTGGTTTAGGGTTATGTTTGAGGTTCGGCTTAGGTTTAGGCTGAGGGTGAGGTTGAGGGTGAGGGTTAGGGTTAGGGTGAGGCTGAGGGTGAGGGTTAGGGTTAGTTTTATCATTAGGGTTAGGGTTAGAATAACGGTAAGGGTGTGGATTAGGGTTAGGGTTAGGATGAGGTTAAGGTTTAGTGTTCGTATTAGTGTTAGGGTTAGTGTTATGGTGAGAGTTAGGAGGAGGGTTAGGTTTAGGGTTAGGGTTAGGATTAGGGTTAGGGTGAATGTGAGGGTGTGGTTTAGGGTTAGGTTTGGAGTTAGGCTTAGAGTTAGGCTGAGGGTGAGGTTGTGGGTGAGGGTTAGGTTTAGGCTTAGTGTTAGAGTTAGGGTTACGGTGAGGGTGAGTGTTAAGTTTAGGGTTAGGATTAGGGTAAGGGTGAGTGTGATGTTTAGATTAGGGTTAGGCTTAGGTTAAGGCTGAGGGTGAGGGTGAGGGTGAGGGTTAGGGTTAGGGTGAGGGTTGGGGTTAGGGTTAGAGAGGGTCAGGGTGAGGGTTATGATTAGGCTTAGGGTTAAGGTATGGGCTAGGGTGAGGGTGAGGTTTAGGGTCAGGGTTAGGGTGAGGGTTAGTGTGAGGGTTAGGTTTAGGGTTAGTGTTAGGGTTAGGTTTGGGGTTATGGATAGTCTTAGTGTTAGGCGGAGGGTGAGGGTGAGGGTGAGGGTTATGGTTAGGGTGAGGATGAGGTTTAGGGTTAGAGTTAGCATTAGGGTAAGGGTTAGTTTTAGGGTTAGGGTTAGTGTTACAGTTAGGGTTAGGGTGAGGGTGAGTGTGAGGGTTAGGTTTAGGATTAGACTTAGGGTGAGGGTGAGGCTTAGGCTTAGGCGTAGGGTTAGAGTATGGGCTAGGGTGATGGTGAGGGTTAGTGTTAGGTTTAGGGTGAGGGTTAGGGTGAGTGTGAGGTTTACAGTTAGTCTTAGTCTTAGGCTTAGGCTTAGGCCGAGCATGAGTGTGAGGGAGATAGTTAGGGTTAGGATGAGGGTTAGGGTTTTAGGGTTAGGGTGTGGGTTAGGATGAGGGTGAGTGTTAGGGTTAGCGTTAGGTTGAGGTTTAGTGTTAGGGTTAGGGTTACGTTGAAGGTGAGGTTTACAGTTAGTGTGAGGGTTAGGGTTAGGGTTAGGCTGAGGGTGATGGTTAGGATTAGGTTTAGGGTTAGGGTTATTGTTAGTTTTATGGTTAGGGTTAAGTTTACAGTGAGGGTGAAGCTGAGGGTGAGGGTTACGATTAGGGTTAGGGTTAGGGTGTGGGTTAGGCTGAGGGTTAGAGTTAGGCTGAGGGTGAGTGTGGGGATGAGGATTAGCTTTTGAGTGATGGTTAGGGTTAGGGTTAGTTTGAGGGTTAGGATGAGGGTTAGGCTAGGATTAGGGTTAGGGTGAGGGCTAGGATGAGGGTAAGTGTTAGGGTTAGGGTGAGGGTTAGGGTTAGGGTTATGGTGAGGGTTAGGGATAGTGTGAGGGTTACGGTTAGGGTGAGGTTTAGGGTTACTGTGAGGGTTCATGTTAGGTTTAGGCTTAGTGTTATGGTTAGGGTAAGGATTAGGTTGAGGGTTAGGTTAGGGTGAGGTTAGGGTTACTTTGAGGGTTAGGGCTAGCCTGAGGGTAAGGGTGAGTGTTAGGGTTTGGGTGATTTTTAGGGTGAGGGTGAGGGTTATGGTGAGGGTGAGGGTGAGGGTTCAGTTGAGGGTTTGGGTTAGGGTTAGTGTGAGGTTGAGGGTTCGTGTTATGTTGGGGGTTAGGATGAGGGTTAGGGTTAAGATTAGGGTTAGGGTGAGGGCTAGGATGAGGGTGAGGGTTAGGGTTAAGGTTAGGCTTAGGCTTAGGGTTAGGCTGAGGCTGAAGGTGAGTGTGAGGGTTAGGGTTAGGGTGATGGTTAGGGTTACAGTTAGGGTGAGGGTTAGGATGAGTATTAGGGTTAGAGTGAGGGTTAGGATGAGGGGGACAGTAAGGGTGAAGGTGAGGGTCAGGCTGAGGGTAAGTGTTATGGTAATGTTGAAGGTTAGGGTTAGGATGAGGGTTAGGGTGAGGGTTAGGTTTAGGGTTAGGGTTAGGGTTAGCGTTAGGGTGAGGGTTAGTGTGAGGTTTAGGGTTAGGGTTACGGTTACGGTAAGGGTTAGGGTGAGGTTGATTGTGAAGGTTAGGGTTAGTCTTAGGCTTATGCTCAGGCTAAGACCCAGCTTCAGGGTGAGGGTGGGGGTTACGGTTAGGGTGAGGGTTAGGGTTAGGGTAATGGTTAGGGTTAGGGCTAGGTTGAGGTTTAGGGTTAGGGTTAGGGTGAGTTTTAAGTTTAGGGTGATGATTAGGGTTAGTGTTCGGGTTAAGTTTAGTTTTAGTGTGAAGGTAAGGGTTAGTATGAGGTTTAGGGTTAGGGTGATGTTTAGGTTTAGAGTTAGTGTTAGGGTGCGGGTTAGGGTTAGGGTTAGGTTTAGGGTTAGAGTGAGGGTTAGGGTGAGGTTTAGTGTTACTGTTAGGTGTAGGGTTAGGTCTTGGGTTAGGGTGAGGGTAAGGGTTAGAGTGAGGTTTAGGGTTAGGGTTAGGGTTAGGGTGAGTGTTAGGGTTAGGGTGATGGTGAGGGTAAGTTTTAGGGTGAGAACTAAGGTTAGGGTTAGGGTTAGGGTTAGGGTAAGGTTTAGGTTTAGGGTAAGTTTGAGTGTGAGAGTTAGGTTTAGGATTAGGCTTAGCTGTAGGGTTAGGCTTAGGGTGAGCGTGAGGGTGAGTGCCAGGGTTAGGTATAGGGTGAGGGTGTGCCTTAGGGTGAGGGTGAGTGTGAAGTTGAATGTGAGGTTGAGGGTTAGGGTTTGGTTGAGTGTTAGGTTTAGGGTTAAGGTTAGGGTGAGGGTTAGGGTTAGGGTTAGGGTAAGGATGAGGGTTAGGCTTGGGTTAGGTTTAGGGTTAGGGTGAGGGTAAGTTTTAGGGTCAGTGTGAGGGTTAGGTTTAGGATTAGGTTTAGGTTTAGGGTGAGGGTTAGGGATAGGGTTAGTTTTAGGGTGAACGTTTTGGTTATGGTTAGGCTTAGGATTATGTTGAGGGTGAGGGTGAGGGTTAGGGTTAATGTGACGGTTAGGGTTAGTGTTAGGGTTAGGATGAGGGTTAGACTGAGAGTTAGGGTTAGGTTTGGGTGATGGTAAGAGGGTGAGGGTTAGGGTGAGGGTGAGGTTTAGGTTTAGGCTTGGGTTAGGGTGTGGGTTAGTGTTAGGGTTAGGGTTGGGGTTAGGGTGTGGTTTAGGGTGTGGGTAAGGGTTAGGGTGTGGGTAAGGGTTAGGGTGTGGGGAAGGTTTAGAGTGAGGGTTAGGGTGAGGGTGAGTGTTAGGGATAGCATTCGGGTTAAGGTTAGGTTTAGGGTGAGGGTTAGGGTTAGGGTTACAGTGAGAGTGCGGGTTAAGGTTAGCATTAGTGTTAGGGTTAGCGTAAGGGTGAGGTTTAGGGTTAGGTTGAGGGTGAGGGTGAGGCTTAGGGTTACGTTTAGGGTGAGGGTTAGGCTTAGGGTGAGGGTTATGGTTAACTTTAGGGTGAGGGTTAGGTTTAGGATTAGGCTTAGATGTTGGGTTAGGCTTAGGGTGATGGTGAGGGTGAGGTTCAGAGTTAAGTTTAGGATTAGGTTTATGGTATGGTTACGGATAGGTCGAGGATGAGGGTGAGGGTTAGGGTGAGGGTGATGGTGAGGGTGAGGGTGAGGGTAAGGGTTAGGTTCAGGGTGAGGAATAGGGTTATGGTTAGGGTAAGAGTGAGGGTGAGTGTGAGGGTGAGGTTGTGGGTGAGAGTGAGTGTTAAGGTTTAGGTGAGGGTCAGGTTTAGGTTTAGGGTGAGGGTTAGGGTTAGGGTTCGGGTTAGGATGAGGGTTAGGCTGAGAGTTAAGTTTGGGGTTAGGATAAGGATGAGGGTTTTGGTTAGGGTTAGGTTTAGAGTTAGGGTGAGGGTTAGGGTTAGTGTTTGGATGAGGGTTAGGGTTAGGCTGAGGGTGAGGTTGAGGGTGAGTGTGAGGTTAGGGTTAAAGTGAGGGCTAGGGTTAGGGTTAGCGTTAAGGTTAGGGTGAGGGTTAGGTTTAGGGTTAGGTTTAGGATGAGGGTTAGTCTGAGGGTTGGGGTTAGGATTTGGGCGAGGGTAAGGGTTAAGGTGAGGTTTAGGGTGAGAGTGAGGGTTAGGTTTAGGCTTGGGGTTAAAGTGAGAGTTATGGTTAGGGTGAGAGTGAGGGTTAGGGTTAGGGTTAGTGTGAGTGTTAGGGTTAGGTGAGGGTTAGGGATAGGGTGGGGGTTAGGGTTAGGGTCAGGGTTAGGGTAAGGGTTAGAGTTACGGTGAGGGTGAATGTGAGGGTTAGGGTTAGGTTTAGGGTTAGGTTTAGGGATAGGATGAGGGTGATTGTGAGTGTGAGGGTGAGTTTTAGGGTTAGGGTGAGGGTTAAGGTTAGGTTTAGGGTTAGGGTTGGGTTAAGGGTTAGGGTTAGCGTAAGGAAGAGGTTTTGGCTGAGGGTTAGTTTTATGGTTAGGGTGAGGTTTAGGGTTATTGTGAGGGTTAGGATGAGGGTTAGGCTGAGGGTTAGGGTTAGGGTTAGGGTGAGGTTAAGGGTTAGGGTGAGGGTGAGGAATAGTTTTAGGATTAGGGTTAGGGTTAGGGTGTAGTTTAGGGATAGGTTTAGGATTAGGGTGAGGGTTAGGGTGAGGGTTAGGGTTAGGGTGAGGATTAGGGTGAGGGTGAGTTTTAAGGTGATGGTTAGGGTTAGGGTGAGGCTGAGGGTTAGGGTTAGGTTGAGGTTTAGGATTAGGGTGATGTTTAGGGTGAGGGTGAGTTTTAGGGTGAGGATGAGTGTGAGGGTTAGGGTTAGGGTTTAGGTGAGTTTTAGGGTTAGGGTGAGGGCTAGGGTTAGGATTAGGGTTAGGGTGAGGTTTAGGTTTAGTGTGAGGGAGCGGGTGAGTGTTAGCTTTAGGTTTAGGCTTAAGTGTAGGGTTAGGCTTAGGGTGAGGGTGAGGGTGAGGGTCAGAATTAGGTTTAGGGTGAGGGTTAGGTTTATGGATAGGGTTAGGGTGAGGGTTAGGGTAAGGGTGATGTTGAGGGTGACGGTGAGTGTTAGGTTTAGATTGAGTGATAGGGTTATGGTTAGTGTTAGGGTGAGGGTGAGGGTGTGAGTTTCGGTGAAGGTGATTGTGAAGTTGAGAGTGAGCATGAGGGTTATGGATTTGGTGAAGGTTAATTTTAGGGTTTGGGTTAAGGTTAGGTTGAGGGTTAGGGTTAGGGTTAGGATGATTGTTAGGGTGAGGGTTAGGTTTAGGGTTAGGGTGAGGGTAAGGTTTCGGGTGAGGATGAGCGTTAGGATTAGGATTAGGGTTAGTTTTAGGGTGAGGGTAAGGGATAAGATTAGGTTGAGGGTGAGGGTTTTGATTAGGGTTAGGTTTAGAGTTAGGGTGAGGGTGAGGTTTAGGGTTAGGTTTTGGATTAGGGTTAGGGTTAGGCTGTGGGTGAGGTTGAGGCTGAGGGTGACGGTTAGGGTGAGGGTTAGTGTTTGGGTTAGTCTTAGGATGAGGGTTAGGCTGAGGGTTAGGGTTAGGGTTCGGGTAAGGATAAGGGTTCGGGTGAGAGTGAGGGTTAGGGTTAGGCTTAGGGTTAGGGTGAAGGATAAGGTGAGGTTTAGTGTTAGGTTTAGGGTTAGGGTTGGGATTAGATTGAGCGTTACGGTGTGGGTAAGGGTTAGGGTGAGGTTTAGGATGATGGTGATGGATAGGTTTAAGGAGAGGGTAAGGGTTACGGCGAGGCTTAGGGTGAGGCTGAGGGTTAATGTAGCATTAGGGTTATGGTGAGGGTGAGGGTTAGGGTGAAGGATAGGGTTACGGTTAGGGATAGGGTGAGGATTAGGTTTAGGGTTAGGTTTAGGGTGATGGTTAGGCTGAGGGGTAGGGTTAGTGTTAGTGTTAGGGTGTGGGTTAATCTTAGGGTTAGGGTTAGGGTGAGGTTGAGGGTGAGGGTAAGGGTTAGGGTGAGGGTGATGGTGAAGTTGAGGTTTAGTGTTAGCATTAGGGTTAGGTTTAGGGTTAGGGTTAGGATTAGGCTTAGGGTGAGGGTGAAGGTTAGGATGAGGGTGAGTTTTAGGGTGTATGTGACGGTTAGGGTTAGGGTGAGGATTAAGGTGATGGTGAGGGTTAGGGTGAGGGTTACGTTTAGTGTGAGGGTTAGGTTTAGGGTGATATTTAGGGTGAGGGTGAGGTTTAGGGTGAGGATTAGTGTAAAGGGGAGGATTACAGTTAGGGTTAGGATGAGGGTTAGGTTTAGGTTTATGTTTAGGGTGAGGGTGAGGGTTAGGATGAGCGTGAGAGTGAGGGTGAATATTTAGGTGAGGATTAGGGTTAGGGTTAATGTTAGGGTGAGGGTGAGGGTTAGAGTTAGGGTTATGGACATTGTTAGGTTTACCGTGAGGTTTAGGGTTAGGTTTAGGGTGAGGGTGAGGGTGAGGGTTACGGTTACGGTGAGTTTTAGGGTGAGGGTTAGGGTGAGTTTATGTGTGAGGATTAGTGTTAGGGTTAGGGTTATGTTGAGGGTAAGGGTTAGGGTGAGGTTTAGGGTGAGAGTGAGGGTTAGGGTTAGCGTTAGCGTTAGGGTGAGGGTTAGGGTTAAGGTTAGGTTGAGGGTTAGGTTTAGGGTGATATTTAGGCTGACAGTGAGGTTTCGGCTGAGTATTAGGGTTAGGGTGAGGATTATGGTTAGGGTGAGGGTGAGGGTGAGGATTAGGTTTATGTTTAGGGTGAGGGTAAGGGTTAGGGTGATGGTGAGGATGAGCGTAAGTGTGAAGGTGTAGGTGAGGGTTAGGGTTACGGTGAGGGTAACGGTGATGGTGAGGTTTAGGGTGAAGGTGATGGTTAGGGTTAGGTTTAAGGTGAGGGTTAGGGTTAGGTTTAGGCTGAGGTGTAGGGTGAGGGGTAGGGTTAGGGTTAGGGTGAGGGTTATGTTTAATGTGACAGTTAGGGTTAGGGTTAGGGTTAGGGTTAGTGTGAAGTTAGGTAGGGCTTAGGGTGAGAGTGGGGATTAGGGTTAGCTTTAGTGTTAGGGTGAGGGTTAGGGTGAGGGTTAGGATGAGGGTGAGGCTTAGGTTGAGGGTGAGGGTTAGAGTTAGGTTTAAGTGAGGGTTAGGGTTATGGTGAGGTTTAGGATTAGGTTTAGGGTGAGGGTTAGAGTTCAGGTGAGCTTGAGTGTTAGGGTGTGGGTGATGGTTAGGGTTAGGTTGAGGGTTAAGGTGACGGTTAGGGTTAGGGTGAGGGTGAGAGTTACGGTTAAGGTGAGCATTAGGGTGAGGGTTAGGATTAGGGTATGTGTGAGGATTAGGGTTAGGGTTAGTGTTATGGTGATGGTAATGGTTAGGGTGAGGTTTAGGGTGAGGTTGAGGGTGAGGGTTAGGGTTAGTTTTATGGTTAGGGTGATGTTACGGTGAGGTTTAGGCTTATGGTGAGGGTGAGGATTAGGGTTAGGGTTAGGGTGAGGGTTGGAGTGAGTGTGAGTGTTCGGGATAGGGTTGGGTTTAGGGTGAGGGTCAGGGTTATGGTGAGGTTTAGAGTTAGGTTGAGGGTGAGGGTGAGGTTTAGGGTTAGGATTAGGGTTAGGGTTAGGGTTAGGCTGAGGGTGAGTCTGAGGGTGAGGGATAGGAATAGGTTGAGGATTAGGGTTAGTGTAAGGGTCAGGTTGAGGCTTAGGGTTAGAATTAGGAAGAGGGTTTGGTTGAGGGTTAGGGTTAGGGTGAGGGTGAGGGTTAGGGTTAGTGTTGGGGTTAGGGTGAGGGTTAGTTTGAGAGGTAGGTTTAGGGATAGGGTTAGGGTGATGTTTAGGTTTAGGGTGAGGGTTAAGGTTAGGGTTAGGGTGAGGGTTAAGTTGAGCATTAGAGTGAGGGTTAGGGTTAGGTTTAGGGTTAGGGTGATGGTTAGGGTGAGGTTTAGTGTTAGTGTTAGGGTTAGGGTTAGTGTGAGCGTTAGGGGGAGGTTTAGGGTTAGAGTGAGGGTTAGGGAGAGGTTGAGGGTTAGGGATAGTGTAAGGGTTAGGATTAGGTTTACAGTTAAGGTTAGGGTTAGGTTTGGGATTAGGTTGAGGGTGAGGGTTATGGTTATCCTTACGGTTAGGGTTAGGTTTAGGGTGAGGGTTAGGGATAGGGTTAGAGTTAGGATGAGGGTGAGGGTGAGGGTTAGGGTTAGGTTTAGGGTGAGGGTTAGTATTAAGGTGAGGGTTAAGGTTAGGGTGACGGTGAGGGTAAGGGTTAGGGTGAGGGCTAGGTTTAGGGTTAGGGTTAGGTTGAGGTGAAGGTTTAGGGTGAGTGTGAGGTTGAGGGTTTGGTTTAGGATGAGGCTTAGGTTTAGGGTTAGGCTTTGGGTGAGGGTGAGGTTGAGGGTAAGAGTTAGGTTTAGCGTGAGGGTTAGTGTTATGGTTAGGGTTACGGTGAGGGTGAGGGTTTGGGTGATGGTAAGGGTGCGGGTGAGGTTGAGGGTTAGGTATAGAGTGAGGGTTAGGGTTATGGTTAAAGTGAGGGTGAGGTTTAGGGTGAGTGTTAGGGTGAGTTTGAGGTTTAGGGTTTGCATTAGGATAAGGGTTAGTGTTAGGCTGAGTTTTAGCCCTAGGATTAGGGTGAGGGTGAGGTTGAGGATGAGTGTGAGGTTTAGGCTGAAGTGTAGGGTTAGGGTTAGGGATAGGGTAAGGATTAGGGTTAGGGTTAAGTTTAGGGTGAGTGTTATGCTGAAGGGTAGGTTTCGGGTTAGGGTGAGGGTTAGGGTTAGTGTTAGGGTTAGGGTTAGCGTTAGGGTGAGGTTGAGGGTGAGGGTAAGTTTTAGGGTGATGGTTAGGGTGAGGTTGAGGTTTAGGGTTAGCATTAGGTTTAGAGTTAGCCTTAGGCTAAGTTTTAGGGTTAGGATTAGGGTTGGGGTGTGGGTGAGGGCTAGTGTTAGCAATAGGGTTAGGTTTAGGATTAGGGTTAGTGTGAGGGTTAGGGATAGGCTTATGGTAAGGATGAGGGTAAGGGTTAGGGTTGTGGTGAGGGTGAGGGTGAGGGTTAGGGTTAGGGTTAGTTTTAGCGTGAGGGCTAGGGTGAGGGTTTGGTTGAGGGATATTGTGAGGGTATTAGTTTCGGTTAGGAAAGGCTTAGAGTTAGGGTTAGGGTGAGGATTTGGGTGAGGCTGAGGTTTAAGTTGAGGATTAGGGTTTGGGTGAGGATTAGGGTCAGGGTTAGGTTAAGGGTGAGAATTAGGGTGATTTTTAGGGTGAGGGTAAGGTTTAGGGCGTGGGTGAGGGTGAGGGTGAGGGTTAGGGTGTAGGTGAGGGTTAGGGTTAGGGTGAGGGTTAGGGTTAGGGTTATGGTTAGGGTGAGGTTTAGGTTTAGCGTGAGGGTGAGGGTGAAGGTTAGGTATAGGATTACGCTTAGGTGTAGGGTTAGGCTTAGTGTGAGGGTCAGAGTTAGGGTTTAGGGTTAGGTTTAGGGTTATGGTTCGGGTTAGGGTGAAGGTGAGGGTTAGGGTTAAGGTTTGGGTTAGGGTGAGGTTTAGGGTGAGGGTGAGGGTTAGGATTGGGATTACGGTTAGTTTTAGGGTGAGGGTAAGTGATAGGGTTAGGGTTAGTCTGAGGGTGAGGGTTAGGGTTAGGTTTAGAGTTAGGGTGAGGGTGAGGTTTAGGGTTAGGTTTTGTATTAGGTTTAAGGTTAGTGTAAGGCTGAGGGTGAGGTTGAGGATGAGGGTGACGGTTAGGGTGAGGGTTAGGTTTAGGGTTAGTTTTATGATGAGGGTTAGGCTGAGCATTAGGGTTATTGTTCGGGAAAGGATAAGTGTTAGGGTGGGAGTGAGGTTTAGGGTTAGGCTTAGGGTTAGGGTGACGGTTAGTGTGAGGTTTAGTGTTAGGTTTAGGTTTAGGGTTAGTGTGAGTGTTAGCATTAGGGTAAGGGTTAGGATGAGTGTTAGGGTGATGGTGAGGGATAGGGTTAAGGTGAGGGTAAGGGTTAGGGCGAGTTTTAGGGTGAGGCTGAGGGTTAATGTAGCATTAGGTGTACGGTGAGGGTGAGGGTTATGGTGAGGCTTAGCATAAGTGTTAGGGATTGGGTGACTATTAGGGTTAGGGTTAGGTTTAGGGTGACGGTTATGCTAAGGGGTAGGGTTAGGGTTAGTGTTAGGGTGAGGGTTAGGGTGTGGGTTAATGTTAGGGTTAGGGTTAGGGTGAGGTTGAGGGTGAGGGTAAGGGTTAGGGTGAGGGTTATGGTGAGGTTGAGGTTAAGGGTTAGCATTAGGGTTAGGTTTAGGTTTAGGGTTAGGGTTAAGATTAGGGTTAGGGTGAGGGTGAGGGCTAGTGTTACCATTAGGGTTAGGATTAGGCTTAAGGTGAGGGTGAGGTTTAGGGTGAGGGAGAGGGTTAGTTTGAGGGTTAGGGTGAGGGTGAGGTATTTGGTTAGGAAAGGCTTAGGGTTAGGGTTAGGGTGAGAATTAGGGAGAGGGTGAGGTTTAAGTTGAGGATTAGGGTTAGGGTGAGGATTGGGGTTAAGGTTAGGGTTTGGGTTAGGGTTAGGGTGATGTTTAGGGTGAGAGTGATGGTTAGGGTGAGGGTGAGGCTGAGAGTGCGGGTGAGGGTGTAGGTGAGGGTTAGGGTGATGTTGATGGTTGGGGTGATGGTGAGGGTGAGGGTAAAGGTGAGGGTGAGGGTTCGGTTAGGGTTAGGGTGAGGGTTAGGGTTAGGGTTAGGGTTAGTGTGAGGATACGGGTTAGGACGAGGGTTAGGGTGAGAGTGAGGGTTAGGTTTAGCGTTAGGGTTAGGGTTAGGTTTAGGATGAGGGTTAAGGTGAGGTTTAGGGTTAGTATGAGGTTGAGGGTTAGAGTTAGGTTTAGGGTGAGGGTTAGGGTTAGGGTTAGGGTTAGAGTGAGGGTTAGTGTGAGGGTTAGGGTTAGGATGAGGGTTAGGCTGAGAGTTAAGTTTTGGGTTAGGGTGAGGGTGAGTGTTAGGTTTTGGATTAGGGTTAGGGTTAGGGATAGGGTCATGATTAGTGTGAGGGTTTTGGTTAGGTTTAGGTTTAGAGTTAGGGTGAGGGTTAGGGTTAGTGTTTGGATTAGTGTTAGGATTAGGGTTAGGCTGAGGGTGAGGTTGAGGGTGAGGTTGAGGGTGAGGGTGAGGGTTAGGGTTAATGTGAGGTTTAGGGTTAGGATTAGCTTTAAGGTTAGGGTGAGGGTTAGGTTTAGGTTTAGGGTTAGAATGAGGGTTAGGCTGAGGGTTAGGTTTAGGTTTCAGGTAAGGGTAAGGGTTAGGGTGAGTTTTAGGGTGAAGGTGAGGGTTAGGTTAAGGCTTAGGGTTAGGGTGAGGGTTAGGGTTAGGGTAAGGGTGAGGGTGAGATTTAGGGTGACGGTGAGGGTGAGGGTTAGGGTTAGGTGAGGGTTAGGGATAGGGTTGGGGTTAGGTTGAAGTTTAGGGTTAGGGTTAGGGTTAGAGTTAGGGTGAGGGTGAGTGTGAGGTTTAGGGTTAGGTTAGGGTTAGGCAGAGGGTGAGGGTGAGGGTGAGGGTGAGGTTTAGGGTTAGGATGAGGGTTAGATTTTGGGTTAGGGTTAGGGTTGGGTTGAGGGTTACGTTTAGGGTTAGGAAGTGGGTTTGGCTGAGGGTTATGTTTATGGTTAGGGTGAGGTTTAAGGTTAGTGTGAGGGTCAAGATGAAGGTTAGGCTGAGTGTTAGTGTTAGGGTTGGGGTGAGGGTAAGGGTTAGGTTGAGAGTGAAGTTTAGTTTTAGGATTAGGTTTATGATTAGGGTGAGGGTAAGGGATAGGGTTAGGATTAGGGTGAGGGTTAGGGTGAGGGTTAGGTTTAGGGTTAGGATTAGGGTGAGGGTGAGGTTTAAGGTGAGGGTTAAGGTTAGGATGATGACTAGGATTAGGTTTAGGGTGAGGTTTAGGATTAGGGTGATACTTAGGGTGAGGGTGAGGATTAGTGTGAGGGTGAGGGTGAAGGTGTAGTTGAGGGTTAGGGTTAGGTTGAGGGTTAATGTGACGGTGACGGTGAGGGTTAGGGTGAAGATGAGGGTTTGGGATAGGGTTAGTATGTGGGTTAGGATTAGGGTTATGATTTGTGTGAGGGGTAGGGTGAGGGGTAGGGTTCGGGTTATGTTGAGGGATAGGGTTAATGTGAGGATTACGGTTAGGGTTAGGGTTAGTGTGAGGATAAGGATAATATTGAGGTTTAGGGTGAGAGTGAGGTTTAGGGTTAGCATTAGGGTTAAGGTGAGGGTTATAGTGAAGGTTAAGGTGAGGGTTAGGTTTAGTATGAGGGTGAGGGTTAGAGTTAGGTTTAGATTGAGGGTTAGGGTTAGGGTGAGGTTTAGGTTTCGGTTAGGGTGAGGGTTCGGGTTCGGGTTCGGGTGAGTTTTAGGGTGTGGGTGACGGTTAGGGTTAGGGTGAGGGTTAGGGTTATGGTGAGGATTAGGGTTAGGGTTAGGGTTAGGGTTATAGTGAGGGTAAGGGATAGGATGAGGTTTACGTTGAGGGTGAGTTTTAGGGATAGCGTTAGTGTTAGGGTGAGGGTTAGGGTGAGGGTTAGGATCCAGGTTAGGTTAGGTGAGGGTGAGGGTTATCGTTAGGTTTAGGGTTAGGTTTAGGGTGAGGGTAAGGTTTAGGGTGAGCGTTAGGGTGAGGGTGAGGGTTAGGGTTAAGTTGAGGGCTAGGGTGAGCGTTAGGGTGAGATTTCAGTTGAGGGTTAGGGTTAGGGTTAGGGTGAGGTTGAGGTTGAGGGTGAGACTTAGGGTTAGGTTTAGGGTGAGGATGAGGTTTAGATTGAGGTTTAGTGTTACTGTTAGGGTTAGGATTAGGGTGAGGGTAAGGGTTAGAGTGAGGTTTTCGGTGAGGTTGAGGGTTAGGGATAGCATTAGCGTTAAGGATAGGTTTAGGATGAGGGTTAGGGTTAGTGATAGGGTTACGGTGAGGGTGAGGGTTAGGGTTAGGGTTAGGGTGAGGGTTAGGGTTAGGGTTAGTGTGACGGTGAGGGTAAGGGATAGGGTGAGGACTAGGGTTAGGTTTAGGTTTAGGGTAAGGTTTAGGTTTATGGTGAGGGTGAGAGTGAGAGTTAGGTTTAGGATTAGGCTTAGGTGTAGGGTTCGGCTTAGGGTGAGGGTGAGCGTGAGTGTCAGAGTTAGGTTTAGGGTGAGGGTTAGGGTTAGTGTTAGGGTTACGGTGAGGGTGAGAGTTAGGTTTAGGGTGACGGTGAGGGCAAAGGTCAGGGTGAGGGCTAGGTTTAGGTTTAGGGTTAGGTTGAGGTTTAGGTTTAGGGTGAGTGTGAGGTTGAGGGTTTGGTTTAGGATGAGGCTTAGGTGTAGGGTTCGGCTTAGTTTGAGGGTGAGGGTGAGTGTCAGAGTTAGGTTAAGGGTGAGGGTTAGGGTTATGGTTATTTTTAGGGTGAGGGTGAGGGTGAGGGTTAGGGTGAGGTGAGGGTCAGGTTGAGGGTGAGGGTGAGGGTTAGGGTTTGGGTGAGGGTTAGGGTTAGGGTTAAGTTTAGGGTGAAGGTTTGGGTTAGTGTCAGTGATAGGATTATGATTAGGCTGAGGGTTAGGTTTAGGTTTAGGGTGAGGGTAAGTGTTAGGGTGAGGGTGAGGGTTAGGTTTAGGATTAGGGTTAGGGTTAGGGCGAGGGTTAAGGACAGGGTTAGGATTAGGGTGAGCGTTTTATTTAGGGTTAGGTTTAGAGTTAGGGTGAAGGTGAGGGTGAGGGTTAGCGTTTGGATTAGGGTTAGGGTTATGCTGAGGTTGATGTTGAGCGTGAGGGTTAGGGTTAATGTGAGGGTTAGAGTTAGGGTTAGCTTTAATGTTAGGGTGAGGGTTAGGGTTAGGGTTAGGATGAGGGTAAGGGTTAGAGTTAGGGTTAGGGTGAGGGTTAGGGTTAGGGTGAAGTTTTGGGTGAGAGTGAGGGATAGGCTTAAGGTCAAGGGAAGGGTTAGGGGCGAGGTTTCGGGTGAGGTTGAGGGCTAATGTTAGCATTAGGGTTATGGTGAGTGTGAGGATTAGGGTTAGAGTTAGGGTTATGTTTTGGGATATGGTGAGGATTAGGGTTAGGATTAGTTTTCCGGTGAGGGGTAGCTTGAGGGGTAGCGTTAGGGTTACAGTTAGGGTGAGGGTTAGAGTTAGGGTGACAGTAAGGGTAAAGGAGAGGTTTAGGATGAGGATTAGGGTTAGGGTTAAGGTGAGGGTGAGGATTAGATTGAGGATTAATGTTAAGTTTAGAGTGAGGTTTAGGGTGAGGATGAGGGTTAGGGTTAGGGTGAGGGCTAGGGTGAGGGTGAGGGTTAGGGATAGGGTTAGGTTTAGGTTTAGGGTTAAGGTGAAGTTTAGGGTTAGTGTGAGGGTTAGTGTTAGGACTAGGTTTAGACTTAGGGTGAGGGTAAATGTTAGGGTGAGTGTTAGCGTTAGGGTGAGGGTTATAGATAGGGTTAGTGTTAGTGTTAGGTTCAGGGTTATTGTTAGGGTTAGGGTTAGGGTTACAGTTACGGTTAGGGTGAGGGTGAGGGTTAGGGTTTAGGTGAGGGTTAGGGTTAGGATGAGGGCTAAGGTTAGGTTTAGGGTTAGGGTGAGGTTTAGATTTAGTGTGAGAGTGAGGGTGAGGGTCAGAGTTAGTTTAGGGTGAGGGTTAGGTTTATGGATAGGGTTAGGGTGAGGATGATGGTTAGGGTGAGGGTGATGGTGAGGGTGAGGGTGAGGGTTAGGTTTAGGGGGAGGGATAGGCTTATGGTTGCGGTTAGGGTGAGTGTGAGTGTGTGGGTTACGGTGAGCTTGATGGTGAGATTGAGAGTGAGGGTGAGGGTTAGGATTTGGGTGAAGGTTAAGTTTAGGGTTTGGGTTAATGTTAGGTTGAGGGTTAGGGTTAGGGTTAGGATGAGGGTTAGGCTGAGGGTTAGGTTTAGGGTTAGGGTGTGGGTAAGGGTTAATGTGAGGGTGAGGGTTAGGATTAGGGTTAGGGTTAATTTTAGGGTGAGGGTTTTGGTTAGGGTTAGGTTTAGAGTTAGGTTGAGGTTGAAAATTAGGTTTAGGTTTTGGATTAGGGTTAGGGTTAGGCTGAGTGTGAGGTTGAGGGTGAGGGTGAGGGTGACGATTAGGGTGAAGGTTAGTGTTAGGTTTAGATTTAGGATGAGGGTTAGGCTGAGGGTTAGGGTTAGGTTTCGGGTAAGGGTAAGGGTTCGGGTGAGAGTGAGAGTTAGGGTTAGGCTTAGGGTTAGGGTGACGTTTAGGGTGAGGTTTAGTTTTAGGGTTAGCTTTGGTGTTAGATTGAGCGTTAGGGTGTGGGTAAGGGTAAGGGTGAGGTTTAGGATGATGGTGAGGGATAGGGTTAAGGTGAGGGTAAGGGTTACAGCGAGGCTTAGGGTGAGGCTGAGTGTTAATGTAGCATTAGGGGTATGGTGAGGGTGAGGGTTAGGGTGAAGGTTAGTGTTAGGGTTAGGGATAGGGTGAGGATTAGGGTTAGGGTTAGGGTTAGGGTGACAGTGAGGCTGAGGGGTAAGGGTTAGGGTTAGTGTTAGGGTGAGGGTTAGGGTGTGGGTTAATGTTAGGGTTTGGGTTAGGGTGAGGTTGAGGGTGAGGGTAAGGATTAGCGTGAGGGTTATGGTGAGGTTGAGGTTTAGTGTTAGCATTAGGTTTAGGTTTAGTGTTAGGGTTAGGGTTAGGATTAGGGTTAGGGTGAGGGTGAGGGTTAGGATGAGGGTGAGTTTTAGGGTATATTTGATGGTTATTGTTAGGGTGAGGTTTAAGGTGACGGTGAGGGTTAGGGTGAGGGTGAGGGTTACGGTTAGGGTGAGGGTTAGGGTTAGGGTGATGTTTAGGGTGAGGGTTAGGTTTAGGGTGAGGATTAGTGTAAGGGGAAGGATTAGTGTTAGGGTTAGGGTGAGGGTTAGGTTTATGTTTAGGGTGAGGGTGAGGGTAAGGATGAGGGTGAGGGTGAGGGTGAAGGTTTAGGTGAGGATTAGTGTTAGGGTTAATGTTAGGGTGAGGGTGAGGGTTAGAGGTTGGGTTAGGGACAGGGTTAGGGTTGGGGTGAGGGTGAGGGTGAGGGTTACGGTTACGGTGAGCTTTAGGGTTATGGTTAGGGTGAGTTTATGTGTGAGGATTAGTGTTAAGGTTAGGGTTATGTTGAGGGTAAGGGTTAGGGTGAGGTTTAGGGTGAGAGTGAGGGTTAGGGTTAGGGTGAGGGTTAAGATTAGGGTAAGGGTTAGGATGATGGTTAGGCTGAGGGTTAGGGTTAGGGTTAGGGTGAGGTTTAGGGCTAGGTTTAGGGTTAGAATAAGTGTTAGGCTGAGGGTTAGTGTTAGGCTTAGTGTGAGGGTTAGGTTTAGGGTTAGGGTGAGGGTAAAGTTTAGGGTGATGGTTAGGGTGAGTGTGAGGGTTATGGTTAGGGTGACGGTTAGGGTGAGGGTGAGGGTTAGGGTTAGCATTAAGGTTAGGGTGAGGGTGAGGGTTAGGGTGAGGGTTTGGGTTAAGGTTAAAGATAGGGTGAGGATTAGGTTTAGGTTTAGGTTTAGGGTGAGTGTTAGGCAGAATGGTAGCCTTAGGGTTAGGGTGAGGGTTTAGTTTAGTGTTAGGGTTAGGGTTAGGGTTAGAGTGACGGTAAGGGTTAGGGTGAGGTTTAGGGTGAGTGTGAGGATTAGGGTTAGCATTAGGTTTAGCATTAGGGTTAGGATGAGTGTTAGGGTTAGGGTGAAGGAGAGGGTGAAGGTTAGTATTAGGGTGAGGTTTAGGATTAGGGTTAGGGTGAGGGTGAGGTTTAGGGTGAAGGTAAGTGTTACGGTGAGGGTTAGGGTGAGGCTGAGGTTTAGGGTTAGCATTAGGGTGAGGGTGAGGGTGAGGGTTAGTGTGAAGTTTTGGGTTAAGGTTATGTATAGGGTGAGGAATAGGGTTAGGGTTAGGTCGAGGGTGAGGGTTAGGTTGAGGGGTAACATTAGAATTTGGGTGAGGGTTAGGTTTAGTGTGAGGGTTAGGGTTAGGGTTAGGGTGACAGTAAGGGTTAGGGTGATGGTTAGGGTGAGTGTGAAGTAGGGTGAGAGTTAGGGTTAAGGTGAGAGTTAGGGATAGGTTTAGGGTTAGGTTGAGGGTTAGGGTTATGGTTAGGATTAGAGTTAGGGTGAGGGTAAGGCTTAGGGTGAGGGTTAGGGTGAGGTTGAGGTTTAGGGTTAGGGTGAAGGTGAGGGTAAGTATTATTGTGAGGACTAGGGTTAGGGTTAGGGTTAGGGTGAGTGTTAGGGTAATGGTGAGGGAGAGGGTGACGGTTAGGTTCAGTATTAGGGTTACGGTTAATGTGAGGGTTAGTGATAGGGTTATGGGTATTGTGAGGGTTAGAGTTAGGGTTAAGGTGAGGGTTAGTCTGAGAGTTATGGTTAGGGTTAGGGTGAGGGTTAGGCTTAGTGTGAGGATTATGGTTAGGGTGAGCGTTAGGGTTAGGTTCAGTGTTAGGGTGAGGGTGAGTGTGAGGGGGAGGGCTAGGTTGAGGGTTTGGGTAAGGGTGAGGGTGAGGTTTTCCGTTAGGTAAGGTTTAGGGTTAGGTTTAGGGTGAGGATTATGGTGAGTTTGTGGGTTCGGGTTAGGGTGAGGGTGAGGGTGAGGGTTAGTGTTAGGATGAGGGTTAGGGTTAGGGTGAGGGTGAGGGTGAGGTTTAGGCATAGGGTTAGTGTGAGGGTTAGGGTTACGGTGAGGGTTATGGTTAGGGTGAGGGTTAGGGTTAGGGGTAGTGTGAGGGTTAGGTTTAGGGTGATGTTTAGTGTGAGTGTGAGGGTTAGGTTGAGGGTGAGTGTTCGGGTGAGAGTTAGGGTTAGGGTTAGCGTTAGGGATAGGGTTAGGGTGAGGGTAAGGTTTAGAGTGAGAGTTTGGGTGAGGGTGAGAGTTAGGTTGAGGGTGAGGTTTAGGGTTAGCGAGAGAGTGAGGGTTAGGTTTAGGTTTAGGGTAGTGTGAGGGTTCAGGTTAGGTTGAGGGTTAGGGTTAGGTTTAGGGTTAGTATAAAGATAGGGTGATGGTTAGGGTTACGGTTAGTGTGATTGTTAGGTTTATGGTTAGGATTTGGGTTAGGTTGAGGGTAAATGTTAGGGTGAGGGTTAGGGTGATGCTGAGGGTTAGGGTTAGGGTGAGGGTTAGGTTCAGGGTTAGGATTAGGGTTACAGTTAGGGTAAGGCTGAGGGGGAAGGGGAGGTTGAGGGTGAAGGTTAGGGTTAAAGTTAGGGATAGGGTGAGGATTTGGGTTACAGTTAGATTTAGGTTTAGGGTTAGGCTGAGGGGTAGGGTTAGGGTTAGGGTTGAGTGTTAGGTTTAGTGTGAGGTTTAGGGTTAGGGTTAGGGTGAGGGTTAGGTTTAGTGTGTTGGTTAGGGATAGGGTTAGGGTGAGGGTAAGGGTTAGGGAGAGGGTGAGGTTTAGGGTTAGCATTAGGTATAAGGTTAGGATTAGGATGAGGTTTAGGGTTATGGAGAGGGTGAGGGTGAGGTTTAGGGTTAGGATGAGGGTTAAGGTTAGTGTGAGGGTGAGGTTTAGGTTTAGGGTGAGGGTTAGGGTGAGGGTTAGGCTTAGGGTGAGAGTCAGGGTGAAGGTTAGGTTTATGTTGAGGCTTAGGGTTAGGGTGAGGGTTAGGGTTAGGGTTAGGCGAGAGTTATGGTTAGGGTGATATTTTTGTGAGGGTGAGTGTTCGTGTGAGGGTGGGTGTTCGTGTGAGAGTGAGGGTTCTGGTGAGGGTGAGGATTAGGGTGTGGTGAGGGTTAGGTTTAGGATGAGAGTCAGGGTGAGGTGTAGGGATAGGGTTAGGGTTAGGTTTAGTGTGAAGATTAGGGTTAGGGTTATTGTTAGGGTTAGTATGAGGATAAGAGTTAGGGTGTGGTTTAGTGTGAGGGTGAGCGTTAGGCTTAGCTTTAGGGTTAGGGTGAGGTTTAGGATGAGATTTAGGTTTAGGGTGAGTGTTATGTTTAGGGTTAGTGTGAGGGTTAGGGTTAGGGTGATGTTTAGGGTGAGGTTGAGGATTAATGTGAGGGTGAGGGTGAGGGTGCGGGTGCGTGTGAGGCTGAGGGTGAGGCTGAGAGTTAGGGTTAGGTTTAGGGTGAGTGTGAGGGTTAGTGTTAGGATTAGGGTTAGAGTTAGGCTGAGGGTGAGGATGAAATTGAAGGTGAGGTTTAGGGTTAGAGTTAGGGTGAGGTATCAGGTTAGTGTGAGGTTTAGGGTGAGGCTGAGTGTGAGGTTGAGGGTTAGGATTATGGTTAGGGTGAGGGTGAGGGTTTGGTTTAGGTTTAAGGTGAGGGTTAGGGTTAGTGTGAGGGTTAGGGGGAGGGGGAGGGTTAGTGTGATGATGAGGGTCAGGATGAGTGTGAGTGTTAGAATGAGGGTGAGGTTGAGGGTGAGGGTAAGGGTTAGGATTAGGTTAGGGTGAGTTTTAGTGTTAGGGTTAGGGTTATTGTTAGGGTTGGGAATAGGGTTAGGTGAGGGTAAGGGTGAGTGTTAGCGTTTTGGTTAGGGTTAGGGTTAGGGTGAGGGTGTGGTTGAGGGTTAGGGTTAGGATTAGGGTTAGGGTTAGGGTAAGGCTGAGGCGGAAGGGGCTGTTGAGGGTGAGGTTTACGGTTAGGGTTAGGGTTAGCATGAAGGTTACTGTTAGGTTAAGGGTTAGTATTAGGGTTAGGCTGAGGGTGAGGGTTATGGTTGGTGTGAGTGTTAGGTTTAGGGTTAGGGTTTGGGTTAGGTTGAGGGTAAAGTTTAGGGTGAAAGTTAGGGAGAGGGTGAGGTTTAGGGTTATGTTGAGGGTTCGGGTGAGGGTTAGGTTTAGGGTTATGGTTAAGGTTAGCGTGATGGTTAGGGTGAAGGTTAGGTTTAGGTTTAGGGTGAGGGTGAGGCTTAGGTTTATGATGAGGGTTAGGGTGAGTGTTCGGGTTTGGGTTAGGGTTAGGGTGAGGGTGAGTGTGAGGTTTAGGGTTAGGGTTTTTGTTAGGCTGAGGTGAGGGTGAGGTGAGTGTTAGGGTTGGGGTTAGGTTGAGGGTTAGTGTTAGTGTGATTGTTAGTGTGAGGGTGACTATAACGGTTAGGGTGATGATTAGGGTGAAGTGACGGTTAGGTTTAGGGATATGGTTAGGGTGAGGTTTTGTGTTAGGGTGAGGGTTAGGCTGCATGTGAGGGTTAGGGTTAGGGTTAGTTTTAGGATGAGGGTTATGGTTGGTGAGTGGGTTAGGGTGAGGGTGAGGGTTAGGGTTAGCATTAGGGTTAGGATGAGGGTGAGGGTTAGGGTTAGGTTAGGGTGAGGGTGAGGGTGAAGGTGAGAGTGAGGGTTAGGGTTGGTGTTAGTTTTAGTGTTAGGTTTAGGGTGAGGTTGAGTGTTAGGTTTAGCATTAGGGTTAGGGTGAGGGTGAGGGTTAGGGTTAGAATTAGGGTTAGGGTGAGCGATAGGGATAGGTTTAAGGTTAGGGTTAGGGTGAGGGTGAGTTTTAGGGTGAGGCTGAGTATGAGGTTGAGGGTTAGGATTATGGTTCGGGTGAGGGTGAGGGTGTAGGTGAGGGTTAGGTTTAGGATTAGTGTTAGCGTTAGGGTTAAGCTGAGGGTGAGCTTGCGGGTGAGGGTGAGGTTTTGGTTTAGGTTTAAGGTGAGGGTTAGGGTTAGTGTGAGGGTTAGGCTGAGGGGGAGGGTTAATGTTACGGTTAGGGTGAGTGTTAGTGTGAGGGTTAGGGTTAGGGTTAGGGTTAGGTTGTGGATAAGTGTTAGAGTGATGGTTAGGATGAGGGTTAGGGTTAGTTTGAGGGTTAGAGTTAGGTTTAGGGTTAGGGTGAGGGTTAGGGTTAGTGTGAGCGTTAGAGTTAGGGTTAGGGCTAGGATGAGGCTAAGGCTTAGGGTTAGGTTTAGGGTGAATTTGAGGGTTAGTTTGAGGGTTATTGTTAGGTTTAGGGTAAGGTTTATGGTGAGGTCTAATCTGAGGTTGAGGCTTATGGTGAAGGTGATGGTGAGGGTGAGCTTTTCGGTTAGATAAGGGTTAAGATTAGGGTTAGGGTGATGATTAGGGTGAGGGTCAGGGATAGGATGAAGTTTAGGGTTAGAGTGATGGTTAGGGTTAGTGTGAGGTTTAGGGTTAAGGTTAGGGTTAGGGTGAGTTTTAGGGTTCGGGTTTGCATTAGGGTTAGGGTGAGGGTTAGGGTGTTTTTGAGGGTTAGGGTTAGGGTTAGGATTAGTGTTAGGGTGAGGGTGAGCGTTAGGTTTAGTGTTAGTATGAGGTTTAGGATAAGGGATAGGTTTAGGATTAGGGTGAATGTCAGGATTAGGGTGATGGTTAGGGTAATGGTAAGGGATAGGGTTAGGGTGAGGTTAAGGATTAGAGTGAGGGTTAGGGTTAGTGTTAGGTTTAGGGTGATGGTGAGGGTTAAGGGTGAGGGTGAGGCTGAGGGTGAGGGTTAGGGATAGGGTAATGTTTAGTGTTAGGGATAGTTTGAGGATTAGGCTGAGGGTGATGGTGAGGGTGAGGGTGGGGTTGAGGTTAAGTGTGAAGGTTAGGGTTAAGGTTAGTTTTAGGGTGAGGGTAGGGTGAGGATGAGGGTTAGGGTGAGGTTTAGGGTAGGGTTAGGGTGAGGGTGAGGGTTCGGTTAGTGTGAGTTTTAGGGTGTGGGTGACATTTAGGGTTAGGATGAGGGTTAAGGTGATGTTGAGGGTTAGGGTGAGGGTGAGGGTTACGGTTACAGTGAGGATTAGTGTTCGGGTTGGTTTTAGGGTTATTGTGAGGTAAGGGTTAGTATGAGGTTTAGGGTGAGGCTGAGGTTTAGGGATAGCGTTAGAGTTAGGGTGTGGGTTAGGGTGAGGGTTAGATTAGGGTGAAGGTGAGGGTTAGAGTTAGGGTTAGTGTTATGGTTAAGTGAGGGTTAGGTGAGCTTTAGGATGAGGGTTAGGTTTAGGTTTAGGTTTAGGGTGAGGGTTAAGGTGAGGTTTAGTGTTAGTGTTAGGATGAGGGTTAGGCTGAGGGTTAAGGTTAGGATTAGTGTGAGGGTAAGGGTTTGGGTGAGGGTGAGGGTTAGGTTTAGGATTAGGGTTAGGCTAAGGATGAGGGTGGGGAATTGGGTTAGGTTTAGGGTGAGGGTTTTGGTTACGGTTAGGTTTAGAGTTAGGGTAAGGTTGAGGGGTTGTGTTTGGATTAGTGTTAGGGTTAGGGTTAGGCTCAGGGTGAGGTTGAGGGTGAGGGCGAGGGTTAGGGTTAAGGTGAGGGTTAGGGTTAGGGTTAGAGTTAAGGTTAGGGTGAGGGTTAGGGTTAGGTTTAGGTTTAGGATGAGGGTTTGTCTGAGGGTGAGAGTTAGGGTTCGTGTGATGGTAAGGGTTAGGGTGAGGTTAAGGGTGAGGGTGAGGGTTAGGGTGAGGGTGCAGTTGAGTGTTAGTGTTAGGGTGAGGGTTACGGTGAAGGTTAGGGTTAAGGTTAGAGTGAGGGTTAGGGTGAGGGGAAGCGTTAGGGTGAGGGTTAGTGTGTGGGTAAGTGATAGGGTGAAGGTGAGTGTAAGGGTTAGGGCGAGGTTTAGTGTGAGGTTGAGGATTAATGTTAGTATTTGGGTTACGGTGAGGGAGAGGTTTAGGGTGAGTGTTAGGGTTATGGTTAGAGATACCTTGAGGATTAGGGTTAGGGTTAGGTTTAGGGTGAGGGTTAAGCTGAGGGTTAGGGTTAGGATTAGGTTGAGGGTTAGGGTGAGGTTTAGGGTTAGGGTTAAAGTTATGGTGAGGCTGAGGTTGAGGGTGAGTGTAAGGGTTAGAATGAGGGTTAGGGTGAGTTTGAGGTTTAGTGTTAGAATTAGGGTTAGGTTTAGGGTTAGGGTGAGGGTTAGGGTTATGATTAGGGTTAGGGTGAGGGTGAGGGATTGTGTTAGCATTAGGGTTAGGGTTAGGTTTAGGGTTAGAGTGGGGTTCAGGGTGAGGGTTAGGGTTAGTGTTAGGATTAGGTTTAGGGTTAAACTGGGGGGGGTGAGGTTGAGGGTGAGGATTAGGTTTAGGGATATTTTTAGCGTGAGGGCTAGGGTGAGGGTGAGGTTTAGTGTGAGGGTTAGGTTGAGGGTTTGGGTTAGGAAAGGCTTAGGGTTAGGGTTAGTGTGAGGGTGAGGATTAGGCTGAGCTTTTAGGTGAGCATTAGTATTAGGGTGAGGATTACGGTTAGGTTTAGGGTGAGGGTTAGGATTAGGGTAACGTTTAGGTTGAGGGTATGGGTTAGGGTGAGGGTGAAGGTGAGGGTGAGGGTGATATTGAGGGTAGTGCGAAGGGGAGGGTTAGGGATAGGGCTAAGCTGAGGGTTAGGGTTAGGGTTAGGGTGAGGGGTAGGGTGAGGGGTAGGGTTAGGGTTAGAGTGAGGATTAGGGTGAATTTGAGGCTTAGGGTTAGGATAAGTGAGAGGATAAGGTTTAGTGTGAGGGTTAGGGTGAGAGTGAGAGTTAGGTTAGCCTTAGGGTTAAGGGTGAGGGTTAGGGTGAGGTTTATGGTGAGGTTTTGGGTTAGTATGAGGGTGAGGTTTAGAGTTAGGTTTAGGGTGAGGGTTAGGGTTAGGGTGAGGTTTAAGGTAGGGTTAGGGTGAGGGTTGGGTTCTGGAGAGGGTGAGTTTTAGGGTGAGAGTGACGGTTAGGGTTAGGGTGAGGGTTAAGGTGAAGGTGAGGATTAGAGTGAGGTTCAGGGTTAGGGTTTCGGTGAGGATTAGGGTTAGGGTTAGTGTTAGGGTTAGGGTGAGGGTAAGTTTTAGGGTGAAGGTTAGGGTGCGGCTGTAGTATAGGTTTAGGTGAGGGTTAGGGTGAGCGTTAGGGTGAGGGTTAGGTTTAGGTTTAGGGATAGTGTGAGGGTTAGGGTGAGGTTTAGTGTTAGTGTTCAGGTTAGGTTTAGGGTGAGGGTTAGGGTTAGGGTAAGGGTTTGATTGAGGATTAGGGTAAGGGTGAGTGTTAGGGATAGTATTAGGGTTAAGGTTAGGTTTAGGGTGAGGGTTAGGGTTAGGGTTATGGTGAGGGTGAGTGTTAGGGTTAGCATTCGGGTTAGGGTTAGAATTAGGGTGAGGGTTAGGGTTAGGATTAGGTTTAGGGTGAGGGCTAGGTTTAGGCTTAGGGTAAGGTTTACGTTTAGGGTGAGAGTGAGGGTGAGGGTTAGGTGTAGGATTAGGCTTAGGTGTAGGTTTAGGCTTATGTTGAGGATGAGGGTGAGTGTCAGAGTTAGGTTTAGTGTGAGGGTTAGGGTTATGGTTAGGGTTAGGGTAAGGTTGAGGGTGAAGGTTAGGGTGAGGGTGAAGCTGAGGTTGAGGGTAAGTGTGACGGTTAGGGTTTGTGTGAGGGTTAGGGTTAGGGTTAAATTTAGGGTGAGGGTTAGGGTTAGGGTTAACATTAGAGTGAGTGCTAGGGGGAGGGTATGGTTTAGGTTTAGGTTAAGGGTTAGGGTGAGGGTTAGGTTTAGGTTTAGGGATAGGGTGAGGGTTAGGGTGAGGTTTAGTGTTAGTGTTAGGGTTAGGGTTAGAGTGAGGGTTAGGGTTAGGGTAAGGGTTAGAGTGAGGTTTAAGGTGAGGGTTAGGGTTATGGATAGTATTAGAGTTAAGGTTACGTTTAGGGTGAGAGTTAGTGTTAGGGTTACAGTGAGGGTGAGTGTTAGGGTTAGCATTAGGGTTAGCGTGTGGGTGAGGGTTAGGGTTAGGGTTAGGGTTAGGGTGAGGGTGAGGTTGAGGGTTAGGGTTAGGGTTAGGGTGAGGTTTAGGGTTAAGATTTGGGTTCGAGTTAGGGTTAGGTTGAGGGTGAGGGTGAGGTTTAGTGTTAGAGTTAGGCTTAGGGTGAGGGTTAGTTTGAGGGTTAGGGTTAGGGTTAATGTTAGGGTTAGGGTGAGGGTTAGAGTGAGGGTTAGGGTTAGAGTTAGGGTTAAGTTTAGGGTTAGGGTGAGGGTGTGTCTGTGGGTTAGGGTTAGGTTAAGGTTAGGCTTAGATTTACACTAAGGGTGAGGTTGAGGGTGAGGGTTAGGGTTAGAGTGAGGGTTAGGCTTAGGGTTAAGTTGAGGGTTAGGATGAGGGTTAGGTTTAGGATTATGGTTAGGGTGAGTGCTGGGGTGACCTTTCGTGTGAGGGTTAGGGTTAGGGATAGTGCTAGGTTTAGGATTAAGGTTAGGTTGAGGGTGAGTCTGAGGGTTAGGGTTAGGGTTAGGATTAGGCTTAGGCTTAGGGTTAGGGTTAGGGTTTGGTTTAGTGTGAGGGTGAGGTTGAGGATTAGGGTTAGTGTTAGTGTTAGGGTGAGGGTTAGGGTTAGGGTTAGAGTGACGGTTAGGGTTATTGTTAGGGTTAGGTTTAGGCTTAGGCTTAGGGTTAGGTTTATGGTGAGGGTGGGGATGAGGTTAAGGTTTAGAATGATGGATAGGGTTATGGTTACATTGAGTGTTAAGGTGAGGGTTTGTGTTAGGATTAGGGTTACGGTGACTGCTAAGGTGAGGGTGAGGTTTAGGGTGAGGGTTAGGTTTAGGATTAGGGTTATGCTGAGGCTGAGGCTGAGGGTGTGGGTTAGGTTTAGAGTGATGGTTAGGGTTACCTTTAGGGTGAGGACTAGGATTAAGGTTAGTGTTAGGGTGAGGGTTTGGGTGAGTGTTAGGCTTAGGGTTAGGGTGAGGTTGAGGGTTAGATTGAGGGTTAGGGTTATGTTGAGGGTTATGTTTAGGGTAAGGGTTAGGTTTAGGTTTAGGGTTATTGTTAGCATTAGGGTTAGGGTTACGGTTAAGGTGAGGGTGAGAGTGAGGGTCAGGGTGAAGGTTAGGGTGAGGTTTAGGTTTAGGGTTAGGGTTAGAGTTAGGGTTAGGGTGAGGGTGAGGTTTAGGGTTAGAGTTAGGGTTAGTGTTAGGGTTAGGGTTACGGTGAGCGTTAGGGTGAGGGTTAGAGTTCAGGTTAGGCTTAGGCTTAGGCTGAGCATGAGGGTGAGGGTTAGGGTTAGGTTTAGGGTTACGTTTAGTTTGAGGGTTAGGATGAGGTTTAGGGTTAGGGTTAGGGTTAGTGTTAGGGTTAGGTTTAGGGTTAGGGTTAGGTTTAGGATTAGGGTTAGGGATAGGGTGAGGGTTAGGGTTAGGGTTTGGGTTAGGGTGAGGGTGAGGGTGAGGATTATGGTTAGGGTTAGTGTTAGGGTTAGGGTTAGGGTTAGGGTTACAGTGAGGGTTACGGTTAGGTTTAGGGTTATTTTTAGTGTTATGTTTAGGGTTAAGTTTTGGGTGAGGGTGAGGCTCAGGGTGAGGGTTATGGTTAGTGTTAGGTTTAGGGTTAGGTTTAGCATTATTGTTTGGTTAGGATTAGAGTTACGGTCAGGGTGAGAGTGAGGGTGAGGTTTAGGGTTAGGGTTAGGTTTAGCGTGAGGTTTAGGGTTAGGGTTAGGGTTAGGGTGCTGGTGAGGTTTAGGTTTAGAGTTAGGGATAGGGGGAGGGTTAGGGAAAGAATTAGATTTAGGTTTAGTTTTAGCATTAGGGTGAGGGTGAGGGTTAGGTTGAGGTTTAGGGATAGGGTTAGGGTTAGGATTAAGGTTAGCGTGAGATTGAGGTGAGGGTTAGGGTTAGGGTTAGGCTTAGGGTTACGGGTAGGCTGAGGGTGAGTGTGGGTGTGAGGATTAGGGTTAGGTTGATGGATAGGTTTAGGGTTAGTGTTATTGTTAGGGTATGGGTTAGAGTTACGGTGAGGGTGAGGTTGCAGGTGAGGGTTAGGGTTAGGGTTAGGGTGAGGTTTAGGGTTAGGGTTAGAGATAGGGTTAGGCTGAGTGTGAGGGTGGAGGTGAGGATTAGGGTGAGGGTTAGCTTCAGGGTTAGATTTTTTGATAGTGTTATGGTTAGGGTTAATTTTGCAGTAAGGGTGAGTTTGAGGTTGAGGTTTATGGTTAGGGTTAGGTTTAGGGTTAGGGTTAGGGTTACTGTTATTGATAGGGTTTGGGTTATAGTTATGTTGAGGGTGAGGGTGAGGTTTAGGGTTAGGGTTAGGTTGAGGGTTACAGTGAGGGTTAGTGGTACAGTTAGTGTGAGGGTTAGGTTTAGAGTTAGTGTTATTCTTAGGGTGAGGGTGAGTGTTAGGTTGAGGTTTAGGGATAGTGTTTGGGTTAGGATTAGGGTTAGGTGGAGTGTGAGTGTGATGGTTAGGGATAGGCTTAGGCTTAGTCTTAGGGTTAGGCTGAGGGTGAGGGTGGGTGTGAGGGTTAGTGTTATGGTGAGGGTGAGGATTAGTGTTAGGGTGAGGGTTAGGATGAAGGTAGTGTTAGGGTTAGGATTTGGTTTAGGGTGAGGGTGAGGGTGAGGATTAGGGGTAGGGTTATGGTTAGGGTTAGGTTTACAGTGAGGGTTAGGTTTAGGTTTAGGGGTATGGTTATGCTTAGGTTAGGCTGATGGTGAGTGTGGGGATGAGGATTAGGTTTAGAGTGATGGTTAAGGTTATGGTTACGTTGAGGGTTAGGGTGAGGGTTAGGTTTAGGATTAGGGTTATGGTAAGGGCTAAGGTATGGGTGAGGGTTAGGGTTAAGGGTAGGCTTAGGATTAGGGTTAGGCTGAGACTGAGGTGGAGAGTAAGTGTTAGGGTTAGGGTGATGGTTAGGGTTACGGTTAGGGTGAGGGTTAGGATGAGAGTTAGGGTTAGGGGGTGGTTTAGGGTGAGGGTGACGGTAAGTGTAAAGTTGAGGGTTAGGATTAGGGTGAGGGTTAAGGTGAGGATGAGGGTTAGGGTTAGGCTGAGGGTTAGGGTGAGGTTGAGGGTTACGGTTAGGGTGAGGGTGAGGTTTAGATTGAGGTTTAGGGTTATGTTGAGGGTTATGTTTAGGGTGAGGGTTAGGTTTAGTTTTAGGGTTATTGTTAGGGTTAGGGTTAGGGTTACGGTTAAGGTGAGGTTGATGGTGAAGTTTGGGTTAGGGTTAGGGTGAGGTTTAGGTTTAGTGTTAGGGTTAGAGTTAGGGTTAGGTTGATGGTGAGGTTTAGGGTTAGGGTTAGAGTTAGGGTTAGGGTGATGGTGAGGTTTAGGATTAGAGTTAGGGTTAGGTTTAGGGTGAGGGTTAGAGTTCAGGTTAGGCTTAGGCTTAGGCTTAGGCTTAGGCCGAGCATGATAGTGAGGGTTAGGTTTAGGGTTAGGGTGAGGGTTAGCGTTAGGTTTAGGGTGAGTGTTAGGATGAGGTTTATGGTTAAGCTTAGGGTTAGGTTTAGGTTTAGGATTAGGGTTAGGTTTGGGTTTAGGGTTAGGGTTAGGGTTTGGGTGAGGGTTAGGGTTAGGGTTAGGGTTAGGGTTAGGGTTATTGTTAGTGTTAAGGTTAGTTTTAAGTTTGCAGTGAGGGTGATGCTCAGGGTGAGGTTTATGTTTAGTGTTAGTCTTAGGGTTAGGTTTAGTGTTAGGGTTAGGGTTGGGTTTAGGGTTACGCTTAGTGTTAGGTGGAGGGTGAGGTTTAGGGTGAGGGTTAGGGTTTGGGGTAGGGTTAGGGTGAGTATTAGGATTCGGGTTATGGTGAAGGTTTGGGTTAGTTTTGAGCTGAGGGTTAGGGTGAGGACTAAAGTGAGGGTGAGGGTTAGGGTTAGGGTGAGGGTTAGGTTGGGGTTTAGGTTTAGGTTTAGGGTTAGGGTTAGGGTTAGGGTTAGGGTTAGGGTTAGGATTAGGGTTAGGCTGAGGGTGAGTGTGAGGTTTAGTTTAAGGGTTAGGCTTAGGCTTAGGGTTAGGCTGATGGTGAGGGTGGGGATGAGGATTAGGTTTAGAGTGATGGTTCTCATTATGGTTAGGTTGAGGGTTAGGATGAGGGTTAGGGTTAGGATTAGTGTTAGGGTGAGGGCTAGGGTGATTGTGAGGTTTAGGGTTAGTTTTAGGCTTAGGCTTAGGGTTAGGCTGAGGCTGAAGGTCAGGGTGAGGGTTAGGGTTAGGGTGATGGTTAGGATTACGGTTAGGGTGAGGGTTAGGATGAGGGTTAGGTTTAAGCTGAGGGTTAGGATGAGGGTGACAGTAATAGTAAAGATGAGGGTTAGGGTGAGGATGAGGGTTATTGTTAGCGCGAGGGTTACGGTTAGGTTGAGGGTGAGGGTTAGATTGAGGATTAGTGTTAGCATTAGTGTGAAGTTTAGGGTGAGGATGAGTGTTAGGTTTAGGTGGGGCTAGGGTGAAGTTGAGGGTTAGGGTTAGGATTAGGGTGAGGTTTAGGTTTAGCGTGATGGTTAGCATTAGTGTGAGCATTAGTGTTAGGTTCATTGTTAGTGTTAGGGTGAGGGTAAGTGTTAGGGTAAAGTTTAGGTTTAGGGTGAGGTTTAGGATTAGGGTTAGTGTTAGGGTTAGGGTGTGGGTGAGGTTTAGGGTTAGAGTTAGGGTTAGGGTGTGGTTTCGGGTTAGGCTTAGGGTTAGGTTTATTGTTAGCGTTAAGGTTAGGGTGAGGTTTAGTGTAGGGGTGAGGGTTAGTGTTAGGTTTAGGATTAGGGTTAGGGTTAAGGTAAGGGTGAGTATGAGGGATACAGTTAGGGTTAGGGTTAGGATTAGAGTTAGGGTGAGCGTGAATGTGAGGGTTATGGTTAGGATGAGTGTTTGGGTTAGGGTTAGAGTGACGGTTAAGTGAGGGTTAGGCTTAGGCTTAGGGTTTGGGTATGGGCTAGGCTGATGGTGAGGGTTAGGGTTAGGGTTAGAGTGAGGGGTAGGGTGAGGGTTAGGGTTAGTGTTAGTGTTAATGTTGGGGTTAGGGTAAGGCTTAATGTTAGGCAGAGGTTGAGGCTGAGTGTGAGGGTTAGGGTTAGGGTGAGAGTGAGGTTTGGGGTTAGATTTAGCATTAGGGTGAGGGTTAGTCTGAGGGTTAGGGTTAGGGTTAGTGTTATGGTTAGGGTTAAGGTGAGGGTGAGTGTAAGGGTTAGGGTTCACCTTAGGCTTAGGCTAAGGCTTAGGCTGAGTGTGACTGTGAGGGTGGGGGTTAAGGTTAGGGTTTTAGGGTTAGGGTGAGTGTTAGGATAAGGTTTAGGGTTAGCATTAGTGTGAGGGTGAGGGTTAGAGTTAGGGTGAGGGTTAGGGTTAGCGTTAGGGTGAGGTTTATGGTTAGGATTTGGGTTAGGGTTACAGTGAGGGTGAGGGTTAGGGTGAGGGTGAGGGTTAGGATTAGGGTTAGGGTGAGGGTTTGGGTTAGGATTAGAGTTACAGTGAGGGTCATGGTTTGGGATAGGCTTAGGCTTAGTGTTACAGTTAGGGTTAGGGTTAGAGTAACAGTGAGGGTGAGGGTGTGGGTGAGGTTTAGGATCAGGGTTAGGGTGAGGTTTAGGATTAGGGTTATGGTTAAGGTGAGGGTAAGGTTTAGGTTTAGAGTTAGGGTTATGGGGAGGGTCTGGCGGATGGTTAGGGTTAGGGTTAGAGTTAGAATTAGGGTGAGGTTTAGGTTGAGGTTAAATATTAGAGTTAGGGTTAGGTTTAGGATTAGGTTTGCAGTGAGGGTGAATGTGAGGGTTAGGGTTATGGTTTGGCTTAGGCTTAGGGTTAGGCTTAGCGTGTGGGTTGGGATGAGGATTAGGTTTAGAATGATGGTTAGGTTTAGGGTTAGGTTGAGGGCTAGGTTGAGGGTGAGGGTTAGGGTTAGGGTGAGGTTTAGGGTTAGGGTGATGGTTAGGGTTAGTGTGAGGGTGGGTGTTAGGGTGAGGGTTAGGTTTAGGGTGAAGGTTATGGTTAGGATGAGGGTTATTGTTAGGGTTAGGGTTAGGGTTAGGGTTATGGTGAGGGTGAGGGTGAGAGTTAGGTTTAGGCTTAGGTTTAGGTTTCGGGTTAGGGTTATATTTAGGGTTATGGTGAGTGTGAGGTTTAGGGTTAGAGTTAGGGTTAGTGTTAGTATTAGGGTTAGGGTGAGGGTTAGGGTTAGGGTTAGGCTTATGCTTATGCTTATGCTTAGGCCGAACATGAGGTTGAGTGCTAGGGTTAGGGTTAGGGTGGGGTTTAGGGTTAGGGTTAGGGTGAGGGTGAGGGTCAGGTTGAGGGTTAGATATAGGGTTAGGGGGAGGGTTAGGGTGAAGGTTTGTTTTTGGGTTAGAGTTTGTGTTAGGGTGAGGGTAAGTTTTAGGTTGAGGGTTTGGTTTTGGGTGAGGTTTATGGTTAGGGTGAGGGTTAGGAATAGGGTTAGGTTTATTGTTAGGGTTAGGTTTAGGGTTAAGGGTAGGGTGAGGGTGAGGGTAAGGATGCGGTTTAGGATTAGGTTTAGGGTGAGGTTTAAGGTTTGGGTTAGGGTTAGAGTTAGGGTTAGGCTGAAGGTGAGATTTAGGGTTAGAGTAGGGTTAGGATGAGGGTTAGGTTGAGGGTTAGGGTTAGGGTTAGTGATAGCGTTAGGGTTAGGGTGAGAGTTAGGGGGATGGTTAGAGTTAGGGTTAAGGTTAGCGTTAGGATTAGGATTAGGGTGAGGGTGAGTGTGTGTATTAGGGTTAGATTTAGCGTTCAGTTTAGGGTTAGACTGAGGGTGAGGTTGAAGTTGAGGGTTAGGGTTAAGGTTAGTGTTAGGTTTAGGGTTAGTGTGAGGGTTAGGGTTAGTGTTAGGCTTAAGCTTAGGGTAATGCTGAGGGTGAGAGTGAGGGTGAGTGTTAGGGTTAATGTGAGGGTTAGTGTTAGGGTTAGGGTGAAGTTTAGTGTTAGGGTTAGGGTTATAGTTAGGGTTAGGGTGAGGGTGATGTTTCTCGCTAGAGTTAGGGTTAGGGTGAGGGTTAGGGGTAGGGTGAGGGTTAGATTGAGGATTAGTGTTAGGATTAGGGTGAGGTTTAGGTTGAGGATGAGGCTTAGGGTTTAAGGTGAGGGCTTGTGTGAGGGTGAGGGTTAGTGTTAGGGTTAGGGTGAGTTTTAGGGTTAGGGTGATGGTTAGGGTTAGTTTGAGAGTTAGTGTGAGTGTTAGGATTAGTGTTAGGGTGAGGGTTATT